>NC_063353.1:35429078-35569224 GCF_021869965.1 Rhincodon typus
ATTCAGAGATAGTGGGAACTGCCTGCTGTGTTCATCCAGCTCTACACTTTGTTATCTCCAGATTCCCCAGCATCGGCAGTTCCCACTATCTCTGAATCAATACAACTGTAAACTGTTTTTGGGTGCTGTAGCACAGTGGTAGAATCCCTATCTCTAAGCTAGAATGCCCAGGTTTAAGTCCCAACTGTACTGGAAAAATTGCACAATATATCCAAACAGGTCGATTTTCAAATACTTGCAGCAGTAGTTAGGGTCTTGTGTTGAAGTGATACAGTCCCTATGTCTGGGCCAGGAGGCCTTAGCTTCAAGTACACGTGTTCCAGACATGAGTAATAAAATCTCTGAACAGATTGATTAGAAGATATCCACAATTCCAATGTGTTGTCCTAAAGCATAGCCAGGTTTTCAAGGTGACACACAACACAGAAGAGAAGATGGGAGAGACTAGTCAGACAGAGGGACTTGTACTGGTCACAAGAAGCTTCAGCCCAGAAATGAACGTTCTGGTTGCAGAAACAATCCATTGCATTGTGTTAGACAGAGGAAGCATATCCAGAATGTGTAGAGTGGTTAAAATGTTTTCTTAACTTTAAAGAATATAGCGATGTGAGGGGGCTGAGAAGGCACTGTTGCAAATTACCAAGCTATGGAGGAAAGAATACTGTGAAGAAGACGTAAGGTTGCAGACAGATGTACTAGCTAGGTTGAGTGGCCACTTTATGGCAGATGATGCATGATGTGGGGAGAATGTGTTATTCATTGCTTAGGCAGAAAGAATGAAAAAGCACAGGATTACTAAAATGGAGATAGACTGTGGAATTCCAGAAGGGCAGAGAGATTTAGATGTTCTCGTGCATGAGTTGCAAAAAGTTAGTACGCAGGGACAATATGTAATCAAAAAGGCTAATGGGGTGCACTCCTTTATTAAGAGAGGAATTGAATATGAAATTAAGAATCAAAAACAAATTGCTGGAAATACTCTGTAGGTCCGGCAGCATCTATGGAGAGAGAGCAAATTAATGTATTGGGTCCAGTTGTGAAGAACAGTCTCTGGACCCAAAAGATTAACTCTGATCTCTTCCCACAGATGCTGCCAGACCTGCTGAGTTTTTCCAGCAAGTTCTGTTTTTGTTTCTGATTTCCAGCATCAGCAGTTTTTTTTTTTTTTGTTTAGTGTAAAAGTAAGAACGTTATGCTTCAGTTATACAGGCCATGGGTGAATACTGTGTGCATTTTTGGTCTCCTTGCTTAAGGAAGGATATACATTCATTGAAGACAGTTTAGGAGAGGTTTGCTAGATTAATGCCTGGAATAAGCAACAAGTAATTAAGAAGGCAAATAGAATTTTGGCCTCTATTGCTATGAGGTTGGAGTTTTTTGAGCACAGGAGTCTTGTTACAGTTCTAGAGTGTTGGTGAGACCAAACCTGGAGTACTGTGTACAGTTTTGGTCCACTTATTTAAAAACATTATATTAACGCTTGAGGCAGTTGATTCACTAGGCTGATTCCTGGGATGACTTATCAAGACCAGCTGGACTGTTTAGGCCTTTATTCATTAGAGTTGAGAAGAATGAGGGGAGGTCTTAACATATCAAATTCTGAGGGACTTGATGGAGTAGATATTGAGAAGATGTTTCCACTAGTGGGGGGCAATCTTGAACTAGGGCACTTCCTTACAGGATAAGGGATACTCATTTAGAACTTGGATGCAAATGAATTTCTCCTCCCAGAGGGTAATGAATGTCTGGAATTCTCTACTCCCAGAAAGTTGTGAAGGCTAGATCACTGACAGTATTGAAAGAGGGGCTGGCTAGAATTTTGAAACATGGAGTTGATGGTTATACCGAACTGGCATGAAACAGGAGATGAGGCCTGGGCAGATCTGCTATGATCTTGTTGAATGGTTGGGGCAGATCTGAGGCCAAATGGCCTATTTTTCCTTCTATTTCTTTGTACAGGCTGGGCTTGTTCCACTGGGGTTGGTGAGAGGTGACTTTATTGAAGTGTTTAAGGTCTTGAATTCTCTTTACAAGGTAGATGTAGAAAATAATATCCCTTCTTCTAAGTGACTCAAGAACTAGGGTGCACTGTTTTAAAATTAGAGGCCACCTTTTAAGACAGATGAGAATTTATTCTGAGTGTTATGTGACTTTGGAACTCTGCCTCAGGAAGCAGGACCATTAATTGTCTTAAGGCAAAGGTAAATAAATTCTTGTTAGGTAAAATTATCAAAGGTGATTGGAGGTTGATGGGAACATGAGATTGGAGATGAGCAGAATCGACCTTATTGAATGGTGGAGCAAAATCAAGGGCCCAAATAGTTTATTTATGCCCTATTCTGTATGTTCGCATGAGTTCAATGTGCTTCAGATTTGGGACTGACCACACACTCAAGTCACTAAAAAGAGTTTTATTTCCAGGTTTAGAAAGAAGCTGGGGTAAACCACTTTATCAGCACAAATCAACTGAAATAACCTTAGTATTTTAAGAAATAGTCTTAAGCTGTCAATGAAAAAAAGCTGAAATGAAACTGAATATGAAATGTAAGGCAGTTGTTTTTGGGGGAGTCTGTGGTTTACAGTTTACACAATCTGGACCTTATTGTATCCCTCTGATGGGAATTTCTCTGTTCAAGATATTAATGGCATTAGGTGATAGGAGTCTCGAAGGTTAAAAAGCCTACTAAAGGATACAGAGTAGGGGACCAGGAGTAACCTAAACATGTAGATGCAATCAATGTTTTTAAAAAAATGCTGTTGTGGCTCATGTTGAGTCTTCCGTTAATGAGAGATTTTAATGAGGTTATGCAATGTCTTGATGACATGGGGTAAGGGGACAAAAGTTATCTTTGTACTTCATAGACTTAGCAACTAGATTTATCCAATTTACAATATTATATAATAAAAAGAGAAAAAAGTATTTGTAGCCAAAATAATGGAGAAATAGTTCAGGATTGGACTCTGTACACTGGCTAAATTGATCATTATGCTTGCATTTTACCAAGAGTGAGTTTAGTGTATGTGTTAAATATGAACATTTTTATGTGATGAATATAGCAATTAAATGTTTTATTGGCACTGGAGTTTGAGTGAAAAAAGTTGTGCGTTTTGTAAAGTCTTAGAGGGCCAACAGGTTTCCCTTGATATCAGTTGAGTTTGGGAGAAATCAAAAAGAAATTGGTGATCATCCCTGGATTGGGAAGAACTGCAATTAGCTCACTTTCTGAGCACTTGAAAGCCTGCATGGAGAGAGAAGGGTATTTATTTAAGACTGAGATTTCAGAGGAAATTTGGCAAGCCTTACAGCATTGTATGAGGCTAATAAGGCCATTCCAATGTACAGAGTCATGACCTTGCTACAAATGAGTACTTGGTTAACCTGGTAAAGCAGCATGTGCAAGCTTACTCCTCCATGTCCAGGAAACAAACTAATAATATTTCGCCACCAAGTAATGTATATTGTAATCAACCTCTTGATACCAACAGAAACCACGCGGTCTGAAAACAACACTTGATTCTCTGTATCAAAATGCCCAATGTAGAGGAGTAAAAGTAAGACTGCACCAGTTTAATTTATGGAACTGTGGGAGTATATTTTTCAACATACGAAGAATGGAAGAAATACATTCTGCATTATTAAATCCTATACAAGGGCAATCTCAAACAAAAAAAGGCCCATAACATGTTTTGTGGATAATCATTCTCCTTTCTGGACAATATTCATTTGTGAAAAGTTGAGAATTGACCTTGATAGTGTGAAAAGGAAACCTTGAAAAGAATAAATTTCTAAAATAAAATGGGTTGATGCAAGACACCAGTTTGCAGATTGTTTTACAAAAAGAAATACTTGTACTGAGAAATGATTAAATGTCTTCAGAGAGGGTCATTTTATCTAATAAGAACATAGGAACCAATGGTTTGGAACGCTTTGTAATTGAACATTTTCTAATAGTTCTTTAAAGAAAGAAGGAGAATTAATAAAAATAATTTTCTTTGCACTTATGCTTTTCAAAATATAAAGAAATTATCATTTAAAGAGAAGAGAATCTGTTAATATAACAAGCAATTAGTCAGAAGGTGAATGCGTGATAGTTATTAAGCGATGTCCAGACATGTTGAAAGGAAACAGCTGGACTCATATGAGAGCTGTTAGACTTCTATAATTAATAGACTGACTTTGTGCAATGTTTTTGTCTCTTTTTATCTATATTTAAAAATCCTGGTTAGAATCCAATAACCCGAGGCGCTGAGTGAGCTGTTTCAAAGTTACCTGCTTAAGTCTCAAGGTGTCCAAATAATAGTCGATGGGGTCTGTTCGACCTCTCAAACCTGGCTGGCAAGCCTTTGAAATCCAAACATGGCTGGAAGGTTTCATTATTCATGTGTATTTGTTCCAAATCTAGGATTTGATTGTACAGGGATGCGTGCGAGCTGAAACATGATCCTGTTTTGTAAGAAGGTTATTGGGCCCATTTGGATTCTTTAGTAAATAATATTCCCTCCTATCCATCTCCATTGTCCTCATCAAGTTGGTGAGCTTCTTTAATTAACTTTTGAATCAACTACTTAGTTGACTGAAGGTCATAGAATCACTTCAGTGTGGAAACAGGCCATTCAGCCCAACAAGCCCACACTGACTCTCTGAAGAGCATCCCACCCAGATTCACCCCTCTACCATATCCCTGTAACCCTACATTTCCCATGGCTAATTCACCTAACCTGCATATCCCTGGACACTATGGGCAATATAGCATGGCCAATCCACCTAACCTGCATGTCTTTGGACTGAGGGGACACACACACATAAAAAGAGCCAGTTGCCCAAGGCTGGAATTGAACCTGGGTTCCCAGCGTTTTGAGGAGCGGTGCTAACCACTGTGCCACCATGCTGCCTGCACCACTTCTTAAAGGCAGTTTTGGACACTCCTCGTTTGGTTTTGCCAGTGATACTTGCATTGTCTTCTCTGGCTAGTAGTTATTTCTTGAGGTTTTATCACCAAACACAAAACCAGTGCAATTGGTCACTAAGACATCCAACTTCTGCATATACCTTTTTATCAGAAAGTGAACAAATTCCTTTTGCCTAATAGTCTGTCCATCAAAAAAAATCCTTTCTTTCCCTCATGTCCTATAAGTGTAGAAAGAAAAACAAGTATATATTTAATGAAATGTGCTGAATGAATTTTCATCTGGGTTTTACTTCAGCGGTGTTCTGCACATTGTCCTGGAGCGTCCATGATTATTCAGAGTGCTAGTAACCTTAAGAAATGCCACATCCTGAGAACCAATTATGCAAATATAATTGAGAAAGGCAATTGTCTCCCACTTGGGAAGTTGGACACTTGTTACAGCCTTAAAGATCAGGGTATCATTCTAACAAATTACTTCATAGCTATTGAGAAAGAAGCCAATCTAAAGTTGAGCTTAAACCTCACTATAATTAGCAATAACATATAATTTTCCTGACTAAATGTATCCTCATTGTATTTTTTTTTAGAGTATTGCCATGGTGATGATTGGAATCGGTTTGTATGCCAGGGTTATGAAGCACGCGGGTGAGTGATGTGATATATTATTATTTAATTTCTTCAGTGCTTTGGAAACTACTGGAGAAAGGGCAGAATTCTGGTTGTGAAGGGAGAAGTGGGGTGCAAAAGAGCTTTGTTAGGATTGCAAAGTAAAGGGTGGGGTTTGAGTGAGGACAATAGAGGATATGTGGATGGGGCTGGGGTGGATTGGAATAGAGAGGTGAGGGTTGTGTCATTGTGGGTGACAGAACTGGTCATATTTTTCAGAGGCTGCCATGGCCTGTCTTGCAGTGGACCCTGCCATCCTCCTCATCGTGGTTGGTGCACTGATGTTCCTGATCACATTCTGCGGCTGTATAGGATCGCTGCGTGAGAACATCTGCCTCCTTCAGACGGTATGTGACACACTTCAGGCTAGGGGGCATGCCCAGCTGCGATGTAACACTAGGTAGGGTGGGACTCGCTTCACTGATATTTGGGGCTAAGGTTGAGCTGATTCTGCTGTCAGAAGTCCCTCAAGCAACTTTTGTCTAATATCCTACAATTTACTTTGCCCAGATCTGAATGTGGGAAGATTGAGGAGTGATGAGGGATTCTCTGGAAGACTGCATGTTGTGACTGTTGTCACTAGTATTGTCAATGCCAGGAAATTGAATAGAATTTTCAGATGACCAAAATCTCTGAATGATGAACTGAGGAGGATTGTAATAAAGTTTGTAAGGGTATAAGTTGGTGGAATGGACAGACATGTGGCAGTGAATCTAAATGTAGAGAATTATGAAGTGATTTGTTTTGGTGAGAAAACAAGGAGGGATGATATAAAGTAAAGAGCACAGTTCTAAACGGGGAGGGTCCTGGGGACATATGTACAAAAACCTGTGAAGGTAGGACAACTTGAGAAAGTGTTTATTAAAACTTGTGGAATCCTGGGCTGTACTAGACCAAGAAAATTCTGATAAATGTTTACAGTCAGCTGGAGTATCGTGTCCAATGCAGGCCACCACCACCTAGGAAGAACGTGAAGGCTTTAGACAGGGTGCAGAAAAGATTCACAAGAAAACTTCTGGGGCTGAGACCCTTTGGTTGCAAACATGGATCAGTGAAGAAACTTGATAGAGATTTTCAAATTAAGATGTTTGGACAAAATGGACAGGCAGAAATTGTTCACATCTTGGAAGGGTCAAAGAGCTAGAAGCTATCATAGTTGATGGACAAAAGAAGCAACAATAACACCCAGGAGAATCTTTTATGCAGGGAGAATTTAGAATCGGGAATGCCCAGCCTTGCGTATATTCAATCATACTTTTCAAAGAAGAATTAGAGAATTACTTGGAAAAAATAATTGCAGGCTGTGGGGAAGGAATGTGGGGTATTATCATTGTGACAGCCAGCATGAGCCTGATAGTCTAAATGGCTTCTTTCTGTGATTCTATTTGATAAAGTATTAGCTTGGGGCAATTGAGACAAGCGTGGATTTATAGGGTTTCAGCTACTTTGATAGTCAGTCTTCATTACAGTTTTACCTTTCTATTTACTACCCAGTGCCACTTGTTGAATTATTAACTTTGCCCCCTTGTGTGCTCCAACACTCAATCTACCATTCTGATTTTGATTTGTTGTGATTTGATTTTCCAGTTCTCTATCTGCCTGACACTGATTTTTTTGCTACAATTGGTTGCCGGCGTTCTAGGCTTTGTCTTTTCCGATAAGGTATGCTTTTATTTTCTTGAATTGAGAAATAATGTAGGAGGTGCACCTGGCAAGGAAGGGTTGGGACAGGGTATAGATGAAGGGAGATGGAGACGGCTGAGATGAATGAGGAAATTGTGATCCAGTGATACCAATATGGGATTTAAAAGACTAGAGATGGTCGGAGAAATGGAAAAGGTGGTGGAGAATGTGATGATAATGGCGAATGGGTGATGGATGAGCCCTGAGGTTAACACAGTAAGTTGGAGGAGCAGATGGTTGCTTATATGGAACTTGAGGGGCATAAGGGTGTAAGTGTTGAAAGTCTAAATCAGTACAAAGATTCATATTTGCTTCTCACTTTACTAAACACGTGGTTTGTGTATCACTGGTTCCAAGAAGATTAGCATCGGGCTGTTCATTCATTGGTGATGTAGCCCAGTGTCCACAGTAACTGGGGTAAAAGCTACTTGCAACTTATTTAAAACACAACCATGTGATTAATCAGCCGAAGGCAAAGCAAGATTTTGAATTATAACCACTGCTTTCAGAGAGAAGAGACTTGAAACTATTGAAAACCAGTGAAACTGCATTGTAACAGTCATTCAGCATGGAAACGGACTCTTCAGTCCAAACAATCCACACCAACCATAATCCCAAAATAAACTTGTCCCACTTGCCTGCACTTGGCACATATCCCTCAAAACATTTCTTATTCATATATTTATCCAAATATCTTTTAAATGTTGTAACTGTACTGGTATCCACCACTTTCTCTGGAAGTTCATTCCACACACAAACCACACTGTATTAAAAAAAAAGTTGCCCCTCATGTCTTTTTTAAATCTTTCTTCTCCCACCTTAAAAATATGCTCTCTGGTCTTGAAATCCCCCACCCCAGCAAAAATACACCTGCCATTCGTCTTATCTACACCCTTCATTATTTTATAAACCTCCGTAAGGTCACCCCTCAACCTCCTACGCTCTAGTGAAAATAGTCCCAGCCTATCCAGCCTCTTCTTATGACTCTACAGCACTAGTCTTGCATATTTTGAATACGTATTAAATGGAGAATCTTGAAGAATTCTGAACACCTGACTCAATATTTGCAAACTTTACAAAATATAACCTTTAGTATTTTTTTGGATATGCATGGTACTAGTAGGACTGTCACTTATTGTCCACATTTAGTTGTCCTAAGAAGGTGTTTGAGATTTCTTTTCCTTCGCGGTGGTCCCTGTGTATCTGTCATGAATTTTAATGTATCTGAGTTACTTAGTTGGCTATGTGGAGAGTGTGCATAGATCAGTAAGACCATTCAACATAGGATTAGAAGTAGGCCATTCAACCCATCACGTCTGCACTGCCACTCACTGTGATCATGGCTGATCTGATAATCCTCAACTTCACTTTCCTGCCTTTTCTTCATAACACTTGATCCCTTTACCTATTTAAGTATATTCAAGTTGAGATAGATTTTTAATGACAAAAATCAGCAGCCCTTTGTGGTTTAAAAAAAAATCCTAGAGATTCATAAACTAAGGACAGCAAGTTTCTGACCCTGAAGGACGTTGCTGAAGCAATTGAGTTTTTACAACAACTTGACCGTTTAATGGTCGCTTTTTGGTTGTTCCAGCTTTTTGTTCATTATATTTAGTTTTTTTTTCAGTCTATAAACTGAACTACTTGTTGAATGGTGTGATTTTTGGGCTTTCGTTCATGGGGTCGCTAGTGTCCAGTAGCAGAGCTCCACTGTCATCTGTGTGTGATGCATTTACCACTCTGGTCTGTGGAGAATTAATAAACAATGTATTTGCTGGGTCAACCCTTTTTCTGTTCCTGTCACATACCGGAATGGAGCGATACCACACTAGGGGAAGTGCCTCTATACTGGGATTCTTGTACTTTTTTTTTGGACAATTAGTCATAGCTGTTGTGTAGTACACTGCTTGGTTACTGAACGTTCTGTAATGTCTTCACACCAATTCCATCTTAGCTGAAGAAGATATTAGATAATTGTTATCATAGATGTGTGGAAATTAGTTCTATTTTCCCCTTTCAATTGTGCTAACAAAAAAATTCTCATAAAAGCTCACATGCAGGCACATCAAATTGCATTGACCTGTTGTGTTGAAAACTCATTTGGCCCAAGTAGTCTGTACGGTTGTCTCACTGTTTGCATACCTTTCAATTCTCTTCTCATGTGGCTATCTAGTCTGCAATGTATCTATGCCATTGGCTTCAACTATTCCCTATAATAGCAAATTCACATTCAAACTTCTGAATTCTGTGTTGATTCCTAAATTTGGTCTTCTGCTCAAGTGGCTACATCTTCTCTGTTTTACTTTCATATTCTTAAAGCCCGCTATCAAGTCACCCTCAGTCTTTTTACCCTAGAGAAAGAACCCCAGCCACTCAATCTCTCATGATAAAGCTTCCCTTGTGGTGTTACATTTTAGAAATCTTCCTACTACACCTCTCCTTTTCCTAATATGGAGACGAGATCTGTTCATAGAATTCTATGTATATTACAACGTTTGCAACATTTTTGTGTTGGCAGAGGATGAAACTGGGAAACATAACCCAAGGATTCTTGAGGTCAAGTTTGCTTTTATGGAGTTACTGCTCCCTCTGTTGGTTCACTCTGCAAACACAGTATGCTGTGGAAGTGAATCGCTGCAAATCCAACTGGCCAAATCTTTCCACTAGCTGGTGGTGGAAATAGTGGCATCTTCTTCAGCCACAACCATCTGCTAAAGGTGGTTTTGCTGTCCCCATTTGTAGTAGTTTTCTAGGCCACTTCAGCAGGCATTACAAGTCAGTCACAATGTGTGACTAGAGTCGTGTGTAGGCTGAACTGGGTAAAGACGGCAGATTTCCTTCCCAAGGTGACCAGTTAGTTGTTGTCCAGTCAATCCAACTGCTTTGTTGTCATTGTCACTGGTATCAGCTTTATATTTTCAAATGCTGCTACTTAGAACTGAATTCATTCCCAAATGCATGGTGGAATTTGAACTGTCTTTCACTGAAGTAGTAGTCATAGAGTCAGAGAGATATACAGCACAGAAGCAGGCCCTTCAGTCCAACTCGTCCGTGCCGACCAGATATCCCAAATAAATCTAGTCCCATTTGCCAGCATTTGGTCGATATCGCTCTAAACCCTTCTTATTTATATACCCATCCAGATACCTTTTTAAATGTTGTAATTGTACCAGCCTCCACCACATCCTCTGGCAGCTCATTCCATACATGCACTACCCTCTGTGTGAAAACGTTGCCCCTGAGGTCCCTTTTAAATCTTACCCATCTCACCTTAAACCTATGCCGTCTAGATTTGGACTCCCTCCCCAATCCCAGGGAAAAGACCTTGTCTATTTATTCTATCCATGCCCAACATGATTTTATAAACATCTGTTAGGTCACCGCTCAACCTGCGACACTCCAGGGAAAATAGTCCCAGTCTATTCAGCCTCTCCCTATAACTCAAACCCTCCAACCCTGGCAATATCCTTGTGAATCTTTTCCGAACCCTTTCAAGTTTCACAACATCTTTCCTGTAGCAGGGAGACCAGATTTGCACACAGTATTCCAGTAGTGGCTGAACAATTGTCCTGTACAGCCTCAACATGACCTCCCAGCTCTTCTACTCAATGCACTGACCAATAAAGGCAAGCATAGCAAATGCCACCTTCACTATCCTATCCACTTTCAAGGAACTATGAACCTGCATTCCAAGATCTCTGTGTTCAAAAACACTCCCCAGAACATTCCCATTAAGTGTACAAGTCCTGCCCTGATTTGCCTTTCCAAAATGCAGCACCTCTCATTTATCTAAATTAAACTCTATCTGCCACTCCTCGGACCAGTGGCCCATCTGATCAAGATACAGTTGTACTGTGAGGTAACCACCTTCACTGTCCACTGCACCTCCGATTTTGGTGACATCTGCAAACATACTAATCATACCTTCTATGTTCATATCCAAATCACTTATATAGATGCCGAAAAGCAGTGGAACCAGCACCAATCCTTATGGCACACCACTGGTCACAGCCTCCAGTCTGAAAAGCAACCCTCCACCACTACCCTCTGTCTTCTTCCTTCGAGCCAGTTCTGTATTCAAATAATTAGTTCTCCCTGTATTCTGTGTGATTTAACCTTGCTAACCAGTCTAGCATGAGGAACCTTGTCGAATGCCTTACTGAAGTCCATATAGATCACGTCCACTGCTCTGCCCTCGTCAATCCTCTTATTTATTTCAAAAAACTCAATCAAGTCAGGTGAGACACAATTTCCCACACATAAAGCCATGCTGACTATCCCTAATCAGACCTTGCCTTTCCAAATACAAGAGAATCCTGTCCCTCTGGATTCCCTCCAACAACTTGCCCACTATCGACGTCCAGCTCACCGGTCTACAGTTATCTGGCTTGCTCTTACCACTCTTCTTAAATAGTAGCACCACGTTAATCTATCTCTAGTCTTCTGGCACATCACCACTAGTGGTGATTGATGATACAAATCTCTCAACAAGAGGTCCAGCAATCACTTTGCTGGCTTCCCACAGAGTTCTAGGGTACACCTGGTCAGGTCCTTGGGATTTATCCACCTTTGTGCGTTTTAAGGCGTCCAGCACGACCACCTCTGTAATATAGACATTTTTCAAGATGTTGCTATTTATTTCCCCACATTCTGTATCTTCCATATCCTTCTCCACAGTAAACACTGATGCAAAATACTCGTTTAGTATCTCACCCATCTCCAGCGCTTCCACATATGGGTGGCCTTGCTGATCTTTAAGGGGTCCTATTCTGTCCCTTGTTACCCTTGTTGTCCTTAATGTATTTGTAGAATCCCTTTGGATTCTCCTTAACCCTATTTGCCAAATCTATCTCATGTCCCTTTTTCGCCCTTCTGATTTCCCTCTTAAGTATATTCTTACTTCTTTTATTCTCTTCTATGGAATCACTCCATTTCTCCTGTCTATACCTGACATATGCTTCCTTCTTATTCTTGACCAAAGCCTTGATTTCTCTAGTCATCCAGCATTGCCTACACATACCAGGAACATACTGTCTCTGGACACTCGTTATCTCATTTTTGAAGGCTTCCCATTTTCTAGCCATCCCTTTACCTACAAATATTTGCCCCCCAATCAACTTTTTAAAAGTTCTTGCCTAATACCGTCAAACTTGCCCTTCCTCTAACTTTTAGATCCGGTGTATCCTTTTCCATCAGTATTTTAAAATTAACAGAATTATGGTCACTAGCCCCAAAGTGCTCCCCCACTGACACCTCGGTCACCTGCCCTGCCTTATTTCCAAAGAGTGGGTCAAGTTTTGCACCTTCTCTAGTAGGTACATCCACATACTGAATCAGAAAATTTTCTTGTGCACACTCAAATTCCTCTCCATCCAAGCCCTCAACACTATGGCAGTCCCAGTCTATGTTTGGAAAGTTAAAATTCCCTACCATAACTACCTTATTATTCTTACAGATAACTGAGATCTCCTTCGAAATCTGCTTCTCAATTTCCTGCTGACTTTTGCAGGGTCTATAGTACAATCCCCATAAGGTGATTACCTCTTTCTTATTTCTCAGTTCCATCCAAATAAATTCCCTGGGCATATTCCCAGGAATATCTTCCCTAAATACAGCTGTAATGTTATCCCTAATCAAAAATGCCACTCCCACCCCCCCTCCCTTGTCCACTACCCCCCACCCCCCTCCCTTTCTATCCTTCCTATAGCATCTATACCCTGGAACATTAAGTTGCTAGTCCTGCCCATCCTTGAGCCACATCTCTGTATTTGCTATCGCATCCCAGTCCCATGTTCCTAACAATGCCCTGAGTTCACCTGCCTTACCTTGCATCGAAATACCTGCAGTTCAATTTATCAGTCCTACCTTGTTCTTCAGTTTGTTTGCTCCTGCCAGCCTGTCTGTTTGACTTATTCCTTTTCTAACTGTACCAGTCTCAGACTGATCACTTTCCTCACTAAATCCCTGGGCTCCCCCCATCCCCCCACCCCCATCCCTCAAATTAGTTTAAATCCTCCTCCCAAGCAGCTCTAGCAAATCTCCCTGCCAGTATATTAATCCCCTTCGAATTCCGGTGCAATCCATCCTCCCTATACAGGTCAATTCTACCCCAGAAGACATTCCAATGATCCAAAAATGTGATTCCTTCTCCCCTGCACCAGCTCCACAGCCACATATTCATTTGTTCTATCCTCCTATTCCTACCCTCACTAGCTCGTGGCACTGGGAATAATCCAGATATTACTATCCTCAAGGATGTACTTTTTAAATTCCTGCCTAACTTCCTCTATTCTGTCCTCAGAATCTTGTCCTTTTCACTTACTACATCATTAGTTCCATGTGTACAACAACCTCCTGCTGGTCCCTCTCCCCTTTTACAATATTCTGCACCTTCTCCAAGATATCTTTGCTGGCTTCAGGGAGGCAACACACCATTCCGATGTCTCGCTGTCAGCCGTGGAATCGTCTGTCTGTGCCTCTAACTAGAGAGACCCCTATCACAATCGATCTCTTGGAACTTGGCATACCTCTCATTACGCTAGAGCCAATCTCAGTACCAGAAACCTGGCTGTCAGTGCTACATTGCCCTGAGAGCCCCTCACCCCCTACATTTTCCAAACCGGCATACTTGTTTGAGATGGTGATAGCCACTGGAGACTCTTGCACTACCTGCCTCCCTCTCCTACCTTTCCTGGAGGTCACCCATCAACCTGACTATCTTCGGTTTATCTCCCTCCCTGCAACTGCCATCCATCACATCCCCTAGCTCCTGTAAATTCCTCATTGCCTCTAACCGCTGTTACAAGTGATCCATGCGATCCAGTAGGATTTGCAACCAAACACACTTGCTGCAAACATAATCATCAGTAACAAGGAAATTCTCTCTAATCTCCCACATCTAACAGGAAGAGCACATCACTCTAGTAGAGGCCATTCTTGCTGTGACATCATTCACCTACTCCTAGATATTGAGCAGATAATGACTATGGAAGACTAAACTTGGTAGGAAAGTATTGGGTGAGTTCCTAAGATGTACACCCAGAAAAGAGTCTTTTTACATATTTTGTATATTCATGCCTACAAGTGGCAATCCAGTTGGGTTTATTAGGTGGTTATGGGGAAACCTGACTTGATAAGTAGGAGTTATGTTTGTCATTAATTCCCAAATGTTCGCTTGCCTCCAACACAGGCCCGATCAAAGGTCAGTGAGATCATCGACAGTGCAATAGTCCACTATCGAGATGACCTAGATCTCCAAAACCTCATCGACTATGGACAGAAGGAGGTACAGTGCCACATGGTCACAAACTCTCCATTAAATAACCTTTAATCTGATCAGTCTCATTGTGTCGTTCACACGCCAATTTCCTCTTACAAGCTTCCTCTCTTACCCCTCCCTTGCACTGAGTTGCTTCTTATCGTACATTGCAAAATATCATTGCCACAAAAAGTGCTGAAGCATTTGATGTTTGAATTATTGAAGCCTTCAAAAGGGAAACATAGTCTTCGCTTGCAGGTGATGAAGTAATTTAGTTGTAAAAATGATTTGTTGAAACAATCATTTACTCAGTCTTTCAGTTTTAGATTTTAACCTGCAGAAATAATCTTAAAAATTGGAATATAATGTGAGAGTGTAAACTTTGTGAAGAATGGATTCCCTTTGCATTTCTCAATGTGAACCTCCAGTCAGTTAATTTGACATGCTCAGCCTGTAAGCATAACGGAGAATTTGGTTTGGAATTTTCTGTCCTTTATCTCCGTTTTAATATGAATTGTAGAATCCCTACAGTATGGAAATAGGCCATTCAGCCCATCGACTTCGCACTAATGCTCCAAAGAGCATCCCACCCAGACCAAGCCCCTACCCTATCCCCATAATCCCACATTAACAGCCTGTGTATCTGCACATCCAAGGTCCTTCTACACCATAATACTGTAATCAAGATGATGGGACTCTGATCCCACTGCAGATACTTGGCAGATAATCTAGGCTGACAATCCAATGCAGTAATGATAGAATGCTGCACTGTCAGAGATGGCATCTTTCAGAAAAGATGCCTGAATTACTCCCTCTAGGAAAAGTGTAAAGGGTGGGGAGCAAGCACTAATTAACACAAACCCCACTGACAATCGACACTTTCAGGGAAGGAGGCTGGGGAAAAGCACATGCAACCCAACACTAAGAGCAAAAGGCATTCATCTGTATGTTTTCCTTTTGCTGCTGTAATCCCTACTTTTGGTGCCTCAGTTCAGCTGTTGTGGAGGAATCTCATACAAGGACTGGAGCCACAATATGTACTTCAACTGCACAGTAGAGAACCCCAGTCGGGAACGCTGCTCCGTCCCCTATTCTTGCTGCCTGCGCTCTAAGGAGGTAAGTGCCTGATTCTGATGAATACCGATACACAGACTGCAGTCCTCTTCCTGCATTAATAATCATACTCTGTCAAAGAGTAAGAACAAAATACTGCAAATGCTGGAAATCTGAAAAAGAAAATGAGAAAGATGCTTCAGCCAGTCAGACAAAGAATATTGGCAAGTCTATTAAGGATTAAATGTAATACTTGTATCCAACCCTCAGATTATAATGGATGCTTTCCACAGGCTACTCTCAATCAGAGTTGGTTAGGTTCAACCCCCCACATTGCTCCCTCCCTCATCCCACCTCACAATGCAGTGGTTTCACTTTAAACAAAGATCATTAGAACATCTCATCCGTGATTACACTTACTTCTTCAAAGTCATAAGCTTCATTCAGTCTGAATATAAACACCAATAACAAAGTGAGCATGGAGCTGTTACCATTGGAAGAGATATACAATGTAGAGATAGCGATTGTCCATGCATCCTCCTTTTGGAGGTTATTTGAACTTGATATTTGATGTCATCCATTCTAACCCTTGTCCTGTTAGAGCGCAGCAAGTTTGAATATGCCATTGATGATCTTTTAATAAGGTCAATTTAAGGCACTGAAGAATTTCAGCTACATTCCAGCATTCTTGTTTGTTGGCCAAGATCAGCAGCTCTGCTTTATTCAGATTCTCATGCGTTAATGAATTACAGAGTTTATCTCTGGTGATAGTACAGACAGGAAGAAGATTCTGTCAACAACTACAATCACAAGCTCCAGCTTGGTAAAGTTTGCTCAATGATGAACACAATAAATTCCTATTTCCAATATCCCATATAAGGAAATTTGCCTCTCTCCCTCCCTATTTACTGTCAATTGTAGGTGATATGCATACGAGTTCATCAGCATTCTGGTTTTGCATCCATTCAGTCCACTTTTAATGTGTCAAAGGTTCCACAGCACATTCTCCAGATGCACCATAAACTATCATGTCTAATTAATGGTACAGTAAAGAATATCCTTAAAGCTTCTCTGCCCCAAGGAGAATAACCCCAATGTTTCCAATCTCTCTATACAACTGAAGCTCTTCAACTGTTGTAGTCAGAGTTTTTACAGGACAGAAAGAATCACATAGGTGATTAGACCTCACCTGGAAAAATGTGACCTACTGTCTTTTTTTTATTTCAAAAATATACTTTATTCCTAAAAATATCTTTATATACATACATAGGCAGTAAAGCAGTTCGGTTCTGTATAGTAGCAAATGAAGAAACAAACATTTCAAGTTTGGCTGAATCCAGCAAACAAACCAAAGGCATTTCTTACTTGCACAAGACTATATTTACATATATTTGAGGCATCGGGAGGGTCCGGTAACTGAACAGACCCCCATTAACTTCAGCTGAAAGACCTTGGATGGTGGTTTTTTTTTTCCCTCCCACTGCACCTTGGCGACAGCTGCCCCAAGCTTTCATGTGTCCCTCAGCATGTAGTCCTGGACCTTGGAATGTGCCAGTCTGCAAACACTCAGTTGAGGTCTTCCAGAGCAAGGAGTTGACCAACAAGTTTGGACAAACCAAAGATAACACCGTGTGGAGCTAGAGGAACAGAGCAGGCCAGGCAGCATCAGAGGAGCAGGGAAGTTAATGTTTTGGGTTGGAACCCTTCTTCAGAAATGGGGTGCGGGAAGGGAGCTCAGAAATAAATAGAGAGGGGAGGGGTGGGGCTGGGGAAAGTAGGTGGGATGGTGATAAGTGAGTGCAGGTAGGGAGTGGTGGGGATTGGTCAGTGAGGTGGGAGGAGCGGATAGGTGGGAGAGAAGATGGACAGGTTGTGTTGGGGCAGGGATGAGAGCAAGGGTTGGTCATGGGATGAGGCTGGGGGCGGGGAGATTTTGAAACTGGTAAAATCCACATTTAGGCCTTTGGGCTGTAGGTTTCTGAGGCGGAACAGGAGGTGCTGCTCCTCCAGTTTGCGAGTGACGTCATTTGTGACACTGGAGGAGGCCCAGGGTGGACATGTCACCCAGGGACTAGGAGGGGGAGTTGAAGTGGTTCGCGACTGGAAGGTGTTTGCCGTTTGTCACGAACAGAGCGCAGGTGCTCTACAAAATGGTCTCTGAGTCTCTGCTTGGTCTCACCGATGTAGAGGACGCCACATCGGGAGCAGCGGATGCAGTAGACCATGTTGACTGATGTGCAGGTGAACCCCTGTCTAATGTGGAAGGTTTGTTTTGAGACCACATAGGTGAGCAGACATCATCTGGTGTGGACGTTCACTTTAGGAAAGATATTTCAAATTTGGGCAAGATTTACACGAAATTCAGAGGAAGTGTGTGCAGTTCTGGTCACCACACTACAGGCGGGATATGATTGCCCTAGAGAGAGTGCTGAAGGGATTCACCAGATATTGCCTGGGCTGGAACGTTTCAACGATGAAGAAAGACTAGGTAGGTGGGGATGTTTTTCTTTGAGTAGAGAAGGCTGAGGGGCAGATCTGATCAGGGTATGCAATGTTCTGACAGGCATAGGATAGATGGGGACAGGTGTTTCCCAATAGTAGAGGGGTCAATAACCAGGGGGTTCAGTTTTAAGGTGAGGAACAGGAGGGTTTACAAGAGATTTGAGGAGAACATTTTTCACCCAGAGTGCTGTGGATATCTGGAATTCACTTCCTAAAAGGTTGGTAAAGGCAGGAACCTTCAGACATAGAAGAAGTATTTAGGTAAAATGCCATAGTGTACAAGGCCAAGTGCTGGGAAGTGAGATTAGAATAGATAAATGATTGATGACTGACATAGACATGATGGGCCAAAGTGCCTGTTTCCATGCTGTAAAAACTTTGACTACAGTAGTTGAAAAGCTTCAGTTGTGTGGGAACGTTGGGGTTATTCTCCTTGGAGCAAAGAAACTTTAGGGGACATTTGGTACAGGTGTACAGCATCATGAAGAATTTTAAGACAGTAAATGCAGAGAAATTGTTTCTGGTAGTATGCAAATTGGTTACCTGAAAACAAGATTTGTGTAACTAACAAAGAAAGAGGTGACTCCAGGAAAATGAGTTTTCTGCAGTGAGTTATTATGACCTGGGATGCATTGATTTGAAAGGGCGGTGGATACAGACTATTATAATCTATTACTAAAGAGAATTGGATCATATATGAAGGGTCAAAATTTATTGGGTTTCGGGGAGAGGGGAGCTATTGGATCGCCTGACCAAAGAATTAGCCCAATCACAATGAGCCAAATGGATTCTTTCTGTTCTGTATGTTTCTACGTTCCTCTATATCCTACAGAAGATTATCCAATATATAGTTTCTGATAGTTACTGTCTCACACATTAAGTGCACAAGTCACAAATATTGCCTTTTGTAGAAAATGGGGGAATAAAACTGCTCACAAAATAGAGACAACATCGAGTGTAAGTTCTCTAATGTCAGCAGTGTATCTATCTTAACGGGAGTTATGGAAATATGAATAACCCAAATACAACTGCTTCTCTACCACGGTGCACTTGCCATCTCTGACCCCTGTGTTCTTCCAACGCAGAAAGTGATCAACACCATGTGCGGCCATGGGATGCAGGACCTGGACTACTTGGCAGCGAAAGATTACATCTACACCAATGGGTGCATCGACAAGCTAGTCAACTGGATCCATAGCAACCTCTTCCTGTTGGGAGGGGTAGCCCTGGGCTTTGCCATCCCACAGGTCAGTGTCACACCCACTTAATACCACCTTCATAGGAGGCATCCATCCTTGCAAACCTGCTCCACCATTCATTTGGATCATGGTTGATCTGTATCTATTAATTACCCTTGCCTATCAAAAACACATTCATTCCAGCTTTTCAGTTGATTCACACCAAACCTTAAGGGGTCAGGGGTTTGCGGTGGGGGTTGGGGGCTGTGGGTGCATGTAGAATGCCACCAGCCTTTGATTGAAGAAGTCTATCCTGGCACTGTCCCTGAATTACCTTACCCTCGTTTTAAACTTATGACCCCTTGTTCTGCGCTCCCCGACCAAAGGAAATTAATTTCTCTATCAAATCCTCTAATCTTCAGTTTCTCAATTGGGTCATCCTTGACCTTTTTATGCTGAAAGAAGACTATAAAACAAAGACGTAGAATTAATTCAGGCCATTGAATTTGCTCCACCATTCACTGAGATCATGACTAATCTAATAATCCTCAACTCCACTTTCCTGCATTTTCTCTATAGCCCTTAATTCCCTTGCTGACTTCAAAATCTGTCTATCTTAGCCTTGAATATACTTAACAACCCAACTTGACAGCCCACTGCATAAGAATTCCATAGATTCACCACCTTCTGAGAGAAGAAATTCCTCCTCATCTATGTCTTAAATGTGCAACCCCTTATTCTGAGATGATGTCCTCTAGTCCCAGACTCCCACAAAATGAAACAGCTTCTCCACATTTATCCCGTCAAGTCCCCTAAGAATCTTGCATGTTACAATAAGATTGCCTTGTTTTTAGCCTCATTTGTTTCTCTAGCACTTTCTTGCTAGTAATATTTATTATATTTATTTTCTCTCCTCCCTTTGCCGTTTTGATTATTTAGTAATTTTGGAATAGTGTTACTGTCTTCTACAGTGAACACTGATGCAAAGTATTTATTCAACTTCCCTCTGCCATTTTAGGGTTTGACATTATTAGTTCCCAGCTTCATTCTCTAAGGGGCCTATGTTCACTTTGGCACTACTTCACTTTGGAACTAGTATAATCTATACAGCCTATCCTCAGAATTTATCTGTTTTGGCCCCAATATTTTCTGATGTGCTATCTTTGTCATGCCACAAAATCCCTGCTATGCCGATCCAGATGCTCCCCCCGCCCACAAAAAAGTCCATCAACTACCCTGTACATCTCCCTGTGAACCTTGACGACAAGTTCTGGAATAAAAAGAGAGATGATCCTCCAAGTGTCTTCAGTGATTGGATTGTAATCGGAAGGAGAGATCCAGTGTTATTCACCCTGCATTTCCTCCTTGTGTTGCCTTTGGTGCTGAGACCAATCTCAGTGTGCCTCCCAGATGCTGAAATCAGCTGCTTCCTGTCCAGTGTTTGTTCTGGATGTGCACTGTCTGATGCAGTGATGCTTCCTGCAGTTGAATAGCATCTAGTGGACACCCACCAGAGTATGAGGACCAGTGAAAAATGCCCCTGACACAACGTTGGCCTTTTAAAGGAGAATTGAAGCTAGAGAAAAGCCTGGATAAATGCTGATGACTGTGGGAGGGAGGTAGAGAATGCATTTAGTAACAGTGCTTCCACATGGTGGAAGGAGGCACAAACCAGGATACTTCTCTCCTACAGTGATGGTCTCATGTGTGCAGATGAAGAGGCTGCTTCCTCTTGTGATTGAGTGGAATGGTCAACAATGATGGTGTTCCACCAGACAATCTTGAAGGCAGCAATGCCCCTTTAACAAGGGACAATCTTGCATTTATAAAATGTTTTTCACACAACCAGCAAGTCCAAAAGCTAATGAAGTACAGGAGGGCTGTTAAACTGTAGACACTGGTGTAATGTGAGAAAATTGTTAGCTGATTTGTGTACAGGAAGGGACTGATAATAAAAGATAATGACCTGATAAAGTGTTTAGGCCTTATTTGAGGGATAAATATTGGCCAGTGCACCAGAGTGAACACAGTTATTATAGGATCTTTAACGTCTTTCTGAAACTACGGCCCCTAATGTCTCATCAGAATGTGCAACCTCTGCAGTGCCTCCTCAGTGTTGGCTTAGATTATGTGCCCAATTTAATGGAATGGACGTTGAGCCCATGACTTTCTGACATTCTGGTGAGAGTGTTGCACTGAACTACCACTGTAAATAAGATGATACTAAAAGAATATGGGTAACAAATGAGCAAATATGTGAATATTATTAGCTGCAGAGAACTGTTCCTTTAAGAAGACTGTGGGTCTCTCTTCATTTTTTTTTGTTTCTACTTCTTCCTTCGACTGCCATCTCCAGTTGGTTGGAATTCTTCTCTCCCAGATCCTCATCAACCAGATCAAAGATCAGATTGAACTCCAGAAGTACAACAGCCAGCACCGAGCAGACCCATGGTACTGATCCTTCCCTGCTCAACAACACCCCTTCTCCACCCAATCCACAGCTATTCTCACATGAGAGGCAGGGCATTGTTCTCTTGGAGCCATTTTACAAGCTGCATACATGAAGACCAATTGAATTCTGAAGTGCGTTAGTTGTTTCCTCAGAAAAGACTGTGGTCGATAAGGATGGATAGAAACCAGTTAACTTTTAGTTTGTTGTACACACTGATCACAGGAACTCTTTTAAATTAATCTCTTATCTGGGTTATCAATGTCACATTTAACATTTATTTGTGTTATAAATATCTACAGTAGGCATCCTATATTATGACTGTTATATTGAACAGCAGCCTGTATAAAAAACCAAAAGAACTACAGATGCTGAAAATCAGAAACAAAAACAGAAATTGCTGGAAAGTCTCAACTGGTCTGGCAGCATCTGTTTAGAGTAATCAGAGTTAACGTTTTGGGTCCAGTGACCCTTCAGAACTCCAGCATCCTGTACACATCATTGATACTGGTCAGCTCGCTCATCCTTTTTTCATTGTGATCTTGCACTTGCCTTTTAAGGGATTTATTCGTCTGTTTCTGGGTAGCTGTGCTAATTGGTGTCCATGTTTGTGGCTATTTGTGAAATCTCTGTGCCCCATCATGCACTCTTACTCTGCTCCTGTATGTTACTGTTAATCTGTCAGTCTTGTGTTGCCGTCTTACTGTTATCTCTTACACATTGTCTCTCTCAGAAGGACAATCTGGGGAGAATTCAGTGCCTCCCAAACATCTAGTGGTTAGAAGGCATTCAAAATTGTCGAAGTGCTTACTTGGTCATGAACCTAAATCTAGCACTAAAAGACAGAAGATACTTCCTGACTTATGGTGTTAGTGTATTGAAATGGATGTTACAGTGATGTGACTTTTCCAATTGCTTATGTGTGTGTGTGTGTGTGTGTGTGTGTGTGTGTGTGTGTGTGTGTTTGGGGAGGGTGTTGTGTGGATAATGCTGATGTTCAATTATTAACTTAATTTTTTGCTAAATAAAATATTTTTGTCTTTTAATAAAATTTATAATTTGTTTGTGTTGAAGTACTTTAAATATTTATTTTTGGTTAATTTGTACAAATAATGCAGCAAGGGGGTGGCAGTTGTTCTACCAGATGGTACAATGACAGAGTTAGTTGAATAACATGCGTAACTTCTCAGATTCTGCCTTCACAGCTGCAGTTCCCTGAGCCAAAAATTCCTAATCTCAGGCATGCAATTTCTGGCTAAAGAGGACAGATGGAGAGATCAAAACCTACACCGTGCTTAAAGTGTAGCCAAAAGGCCTGCCAGGTTCACTAGACTTGCTTATAAGGAGGTATCAAAAGGTTGGCCAGCCTGGAGTGGCAGAGAGAGGTTTTTAAAAAAAACCATATCAGAGGTGAAGGAAAATGGGGATGGAAAATTCAAACATTGGTTTGCCTCAGGTAGCCAGCTATAACCTTTCCTTTTATGATTAAGGGAATTTTGGGTTGATCAAGGAGGTCAATATATACCATGCAGGAGAACTCTTGCAAGCTATGGAGCTAACCCCAGAGAAGTGCTCATCCTCGTTTTTCCCCATTAAAGTCCCTGTCGACTGCTCACTGAATGACTCGATCTCTCCTTGAATTGTTCCAGGACTTAGGCCTCCAATCCTATCATAGCTTTCCCAAAATCAAGTTTTTTTTTCCTCTGTAATGGTAGTAATGGCAAGAAGGGTTAGGTTGATGTGAATAAAAGTAAACCAAGCTAGGAGTCAAAGATCATAGGTTTGAGTCTCTCTTTCTACCCCAGCCATTTCAAAACACAACCTTTTGTTTATTTGTTTGCCTTCCTTCATCCGTCACACAAACTGTTCAGGGCCCTGCAAAAATGATTTCAACAAGAACTTGTTTGGAATAATCTGTGAGCAAATTCATACCACAGGAGATGAACTGGCAATTACACAGAAAGTGAGCCTGTTTGTCTGTGCAGGGCTTGCAATGCTGCACACGCTCAGGGGTGAGAGCCTGTGTGTGTGGTCTGAACTTCTTGCCAACAAGAGGCACTCACAGCAGCAGCCTGATGCATCGGTTTTCACTGTCAGCTTTGGCTCAGTTTCCTGCCTGAAAACTTTCCTCTTTTCTTTGTTTCCCAGTCCCACCCATCTCTCCCTCTTACTGAAGAATCAGATGCTTGGAGGAGGTGAAATCAGGAGGGGAAGGAACTATTCCACAGTTATTGCTGCCTGCCATCTTTAACTGCACCCTAATGAATGACTGAGGGGCCTTGACAGCAGCAAAGATGTTCTGCTGTGAAAGTCCAATGTGGAATGTCCCTGAGCCCTTCCCAGTGAGGTAGCAAGTAAGGTGCAATTGCCACACTGAATCTCCTATCAAAAACGAGGCCAGTCGACTGAGATAGTCCTCACCTGAGCATGGTATTCAAATTGTACTTTCCAGTGATAATGGGCAGGAGTTTGTGCACTCCCTCATGCTGTCTTTAGTTTGTTTCTTTTTCGTCCCCACATAGGCGCGTGTATACACACAGTGGTGGGTACAGAATCTGAGGCAATGATGGCAAATATGAAATATAATATGGGAAAATGTGAGGTTATGCACTCTGGAGAGAAGAGGACAGAGCTGATAATTATTTAAATCGGGAAAGGCTGCAGCATAGGGGTTTGGGTGTCCCAGTTGATGAATCACAAAAAGCTACAATCCAAATTCAGTGGGTAATAGGGAAGGCAAATGGAGTGTTGAGTATTTCAAAGGAAATGGAGTTTAAAAATAGCAAAGTCTTGCTAAAACTATGCAAGATATTGTTCAGACTACAACTGGAATGCTGTGAACAGTTTTAGACCCCTTATCTAGGGGATGATACACTGGCCGTGGAGGCAGTCCAGAGAGGGGAGACGAGGTTGATCCTGAGGTGGATGGAACTTATAATGATGTAAGGTTGAATAGATTGGGCTTGTACTGACTGCAGTCTAGGATAATGAGGGGAGACCTCTTTGAAGCAAATAACATTCTTATGGGGCTTGACAGACTAGATATGGGCTGGTTATTTCCTCTAGTGGGAGAGTCTAGGATCTGGGGCATAACCTCAAAGTAAGCAGTGGCCCATTTAGACACATCAGCATTCTCCCCACCCCCAAGGACTTTTTCACCCCAGAAGACTATTAAGTATATTCAAGGCTGAGATTCATGGGTTTGTAATCATTGAGGAAATCAAGTGTTCTGGAGATTATCAGATCAGACATGATCTCGCAGATGGAATGGACTCATTGGGCTGAATGGACTCATTGGGCTGAATGGCCTACTTCTGCTTCTATGTTTTATGGTTACTCCCTGCTCCCACAGCACAGTGAGATCAGTCCTACTCTGTACAGAGCTGTTATGAGATCATGAGGGAGGCAGCACTACCATGTACATCTTTGTTTTACGTCCCAAGTGATGTGGGGATTAGTTAGCTCAGAGGGCTTGGTGGCTAGTTCACAATGCAGAGAGTAATATCACCAGTGCTGGTTCAATTCCTGCACCAGCTGAGGAATCTTCCCTCACCCAGTGGTGACCCTCAGGTTGTACCAGCACTAATCATCTCTGTCTCTCTCTCTCTCTCTCTAATGCTATCAACCATAAGGTCTGCTAATTTTACTGAGGAAGATAATTGAGTTTACCCTGACCAGTATTGTATCATTTAGGGAAATGTTTTGCAGGTAGTGAGTGAATCTGGCTTAGCTTAGGAATATTTCTAAACCTTCGAAAACACTGAATCAGCTTCTGCTTGAGTATCACAGGAATTTTATCAAGGCTCAAAGGTTGTGGAGGAGATTTGCTAGATTGGTATCAGCAATAAAGAACAAGAAACTTCTGCAATTGACACTGCTCGCCTTCAAAAACAAGCTTAAGGGGAGATTTAATAAATGTGTTCAAAATCATGAGATGAGCTAACAAATTAGAGTCATTGAGATATACAGCACAGAAATAGACCTTTCAGTCCAACTCTTCCATGCCAAACAGATATCCTATATAAATCTAGTCCCATTTGCCAGCATTTGGCTCATATCCCTCTAATCCCTTTCTAAATCCAGATGCCTTTTAAATGTTGTAATCATGCCACCCTCTACCACTTTTTCTGGTAGCTCATTTCATACACGCGCCATCCTCTGTGTGGAAAAGGTGCCCCCTTAGATCCCTTTTACATCTTTTCCCTCTCACCTTCAACCTATGTCCTCTAGTTTTGGACTCCCCCCACTCCAGGGAAAAGACCATGTCTATTTACTGTATCCATGCCCCTCATGATTTTATAAACCTCTATTAGATCACCCCTTAGCCTCTTAATGCTCCAGGGAAAATAGCCCCAGCCTATTCAGCCTCTCCCTATAGCATAAGCCCTCCAACCCTGGCAACATCCTTGTCAATCTTTTCTGAACCCTTTCTAGTTTCACAACATCCTTCCTATAGGAGGGAGACCAGAATTGCACACGATACTCCAAAAGTGGCTGAACCAATGTCCTGTAGAGACTCAACATGACCTCCCAACACCTATACTCAGTGCACTGACCAATAAAGGCAAACCTACCAAATGCCTTCTTCAATCTAGCTCTCCAATCTAGCTGCAACTCCACTTTCAAGGAATAATGAACAGCAATCCAAGGTCTCTTTGTTCAGCAACACTCCCTAGGCCCTTACCATTAAGTGTATAAGTCCTGCCCTGACTTGCCTTTCCAAAATGCAGTACCTCACATTTATTTAAATTAAACTCCATCTGCCACTCCTCAGCCCATTGGTCCAAGAGATCAAGATCCCATTGTACTCTGAGGTAACCTACTTCACTGTCCACTACACCTCCAATTTCAGTGTCATCTGCAAACCTAATAACCATTTCTCATGTTCACATCCAAATCACTTACAGAAATGACAAAAAGCAGTGAACCCAGCACCAATTCTTGTGGCACACTGCTGGTCACAGGCCTCCAGTCTGAAAAGCAACCCTCCACCACCACCCTCTGTCTTCTACGTTTGAGCCAGTTCTATATCCAAATGGCCAGTTCTTCCTGTATTGGGTGTGATCTAACCTTGGTAACCAATCTACCATGAGGAACCTTCTCAAATGCCTTGCTGAAGTCCATATAGTTCACATCCACCATTTTTGAAGGCTTCCCATTTTCCAACCATCCTTTTACTTGTGAACATTTGCACCCCCCCCCCCCCCCCAAAACACTTTTAAAAGTTCTTGCCTACTACAGTCAAAATTGGCCTTCCTCAAATTTAGAACTTTAACTTTTAGATCTGGTCTATCCTTTGCCACCACTATTTTAAAACTAATAGAATTATGGACACCAGCCCCAAAGTGCTGCCCACCGACACCTCAGTCACCTGCCCTGCCTTATTTCCCAAGAGTAGGTCAAGTTTTGCATCTTCTCTAGTAGATACATTCAGGTGCTGAATCAGAAAACTTTCTTGTGCACATTTAAAAAGTTCCTCTTCATCCAAACCTTTAATACTTTGGTAGTCCCAGTCTGTGTTTGGAAAATTAAAATCCCCTACCATAACCACCGTATTGTTCTCAGAGATAACTGAGACCTCCCTATAAATTTGTTTCTCAATTTCCTGCTGATTATTGGGAGAGGGGGTCTATAGTGCAATCCCAATAAGGTGATAATCCCTTTCTTATTTCTCAGTTCCATCCAAATAACTTCCCTGGACATATTCCCAGGAATATCCTCCCTAAATACAACCGCAATGTTATCCTTAATCAAAAACACCACTCCCCCTCCTCTCTTGGCCCCCTTTTGATCCTTCCTGTAGCATCTATAGCCTGGAACGTGAAGCTGCCAGTCCTGTCCATTCCAGAGTCACATCTCTGTAATTACTATGACAGTCTGAGTGGAGTTTGCACGTTCTCCCCATGTCTGCGTGGCTTTCCTCCGGGTGCTCCGGTTTCCTCCCACAGGCCAAAGATGTGCAGGCTAGGTGGATTGGCCGTGCTAAATTGCCTATAGTGTCCAGGGATGTGTAGATTAGATGGGTTATTGGGGGGATGGGTCTGGGTGGAATGCTGTGAGGATCAGTGTGGACTTGTTGGGCCAAAGGGCCTGTTCCACCCTGTAGGGATTCTAAGATCTATGATCTATGATCCCAGTCCCATGTTCCTAACGATGCCCTTAGTTCATCTGCCCTACCTGTTAGGCCTCTTGCATTGAAATACCTGCAGTTTAACAATCAGTCCTACCTCATTCTCTGCATTGTTCCTGCCTGCCCTGACTGTTTGATTCTTTTTCCCAACTGTATCAGTCTCAGACTGCTCGCTTTCCTCACTAAATCCCTGGGTCCCACCCCACCCTTAAAAAGTTTAAATCCTCCTGAGCAGCTCTTGCAAATCTCCCCGCCAGTATATTAGTCCCCTTACAGGTTGATGGAGAGAAAATGCTTCCATGATCAGAAACAAGAGGACACCACCCAGGACAAAGCAGCCTGCTTGATTGTCACCACATTTACAAACAACCACTCTCTGCACCACAGACACTCAGTAGTAGCAGTGTTTACCATCTACAAGACACACTGCAGAAATTTACCATGGCTCCTTGGCACCTACCAAACCCAGACAACTTCCATCTGGAAGGACAAGGGCACAAGATACATGGGAACACCACCTCCAATCCACTCACCACCCTGACTTGGAGATATATCACTGTTCATACAGTTTCAGTGTATCAAAATCTTGGAACACCTTCCTTAACATCATTGTAGGTTTCCCTACAGCCCGTGGACAGCAGTCATTCAAGAAGATAGGTCACCATCCATCTTCTTAAGGGCAACCATGGAGAAGCAATAAATGCTGGCCCAGCCAGTGACATGCACATTCCATGGATGAATAAAATGAAAAAGATATAACACAATTGGTAAGGAAAACAAGGGAGAAATGAGAATTATTTTATGCAGTCAGAAGGATGTGGAAAAGTTGACGGCTATGGCAGTGGGACTCGTGAATAGCTGTTTCAAAGAAATGGTACAAAACCAAATGGGTCAGATGACCAACACCTAAATAATGTCAGAACTTAGCACCAGTTCCACGAACCAGTTAAATTTTCCTCAAAGTAAAGCCCTCATTTCTCCACCATAACCATCTCTCTCCCTCAGTGAGGAAGAAAACATTTTATGTAACATCTTTCACAAGCCAAGAACATTCCTCTACAGCTTTTAGTTTTGAGATATAATTACTGATGTAATGGAAAAAAAACACAGCAAACTCCCATAGACAACAACTTTATCATAATCAGATAAACTGTTATATTGAAGCTTTTGATGGACAAAATTTGGCCAAGGCTCCAGGGCATATCTCCAGCTCTTTCCAAATTGTGCTGTGGGAACTTTTACATTGACCTAATAGGCCTTGACATAACATCTCCTCAAAGTATAACACCTCCGATAGCGTAGCACTTACTCAGTAATGCACTGGCAGTGTCAGATTAGACTTTTTGCCCATGGACTGGACTTGAACTCATAACAAAAGTGCAACCCACTGAAGGGTGAAGAAAAGCAGAGTCTGAGTTGCTTCTGCATTTCATTGACTGCAGTGGTAAAGTATGACAGGTAATCTAACTCCGGTCAATTGATCCTGAGAGACACAATTTCTGGAAAACATTATGTATCTTGAAAAGGAGGGGACTCCAAAATCTTGGGATTTTTCTGTGTGCTACTACAGAACTGTGAGATGTGAGAACTTAGTTTCAGCCCCTTATGATGCTTTGATCTGTAATGAATAATCAAGTGGAGCACTTAAATTGCAAATTGTATAATGTATGCAAACTTCTGGGCAGCAAATTATGTCTTTTGTAATGTTATGCTCTGAATAGCTTTGCAAAGATTTGACTAATTTGTTTGCTAAAATTTAGTGGACAGAGGATAGTGATGGTGACTGCATATGAGGCTCAAGAAAGAGCGAGTGACCGTTGAAGTTAGTTGGTATGGGGTTCCAAGTCAGTGATGTATGAGATTGTTAATGAAGCATTCAGCTGTCCAGCTCAGGTGGGCCCTGCTCATGCCTCTTCTCAGTTTGTTGGGTCTGGATGGGCAATGTAAAGCACCACAGTTGCCTTCATGAAGGGTCTAGGCCCGAAACGTCAGCCTCTCTGCTCCTATGATGCTGCTTGGCCTGCTGTGTTCATCCAGCCCTGCACCTTGTTGCCTTCATTGACTATTGATTTACAGAGAGGAAAGCTCAGACACAGGTTCTGCTCTTGCATTGCAATTTGATTATCTCTAATGGGAAAGGCACACATGCATGAAGTGTGTGAATGGATATTGGGATGAAACAAGATTGGGTTAATCTCTAATGCTCTTCCTGATTAAATAGCTGACTGAGTTATAGAGTCAGAGAGTCATACAGCACGGAAGCAGACCCTTTGGTCCAACTCGTCCATGCCGACCAAGTTTCCCAAACTAACCTAGTTCTATTTGCCTGCATTTGGCCCATATCATGATGGGCTCCTTGAATGAAAAAACAGTTAAACTGTTAGCCCTGCTAAAGGTCCTAAATTTCAAGGGGAGGGAATGTAAGAAACAATTGGATAAAACTTGATTTGAAAAATTACAAGGCAATGCAATTGATTCTACAGCACAATAAATGGACCAACTAGCTTTCTATTAAATATCTATCATGGCAGGAGGCTGGATCTTTCTTTAATCTTTAATGTTTGCTGGGATAACAGGTAGGGTTTTTGTAAAACATTTTCAAATATGGTAATATAGTTTTTGTAAAGAGCTCTAACTTGTTAAAGGATTAAATATGTCATTATGAAGTTTATAAACCAACTGTAAATTTTTGAATATTTTTGTTGGAAAATATAGCAACTCATGAATTTCATTCCCAATGTTTTGATTTGTAAGACTTTGAGACGATGGGGTTGGCATTTAGTTAAGTTGAATTATTTTTAGGAGCTGGTTTTGACTTGTCAGCTTAACTTCAATGTGGAGAAAGTGGATAGACATAATTGTGGAATTATGTAAGTAATTCAGGAGGTTGCAGCTCCCACTTATTAATAAGGGCTGCTGAAGAGAACTTGCAGCAGTGTCCTCTGGCTAAGGTTAATTACTGGAGATGCATTGTGAGGCATTTAGTGTTAAGTTTGAAATGTGTGGGCCAATTGCTCTCTACTTTTAATGATTCAATTATCTTATACAGTTTTTGTCTTCATGTTTCAGAAATGGCACAGGAAGTACTGCAGAAAGTGTAAAACTAATTTACAAGGATGATACCAGAGAGATGACAACGCTCAGAACAGACTAAACAGATTGGGCTCTTTTCTGTAGAAATTAAAAGGCTGAGACGTGACCTGACAGAAGTCTTTAAATTATCACCGGATTCAATTTCAGTAGGTGCAGAGACGATATTTCCAAACATAGGATAAACAAAAACTTGGAGGCAGACATATAAGATATTCACGAACAAATCCAGAATGGGTTTCAAAAGAAACTTCTTTCCTCAGAGAGTGATGAGAATGTAGAACTTGCTGCTACAAGCAGTAGTTGTAAATAGTACTATGGATTTAAGGGGAAACTAGATGAACACATGTCAGAAGGAATGAAACTCAATGTTGATTGGTTAAATGAAGTAGGGAGGAAGGGAACTCATGTGGAGTATAAATACCAGCATGTACCAGTTGGCTGGAATGGCCTCTTTCTATGCTCTAATTCTGTGTAAATTCTATTTTCTTCTTCTTAATGTATTGGGTTCTTATCGGGATTTGAATACTACAAACACTGGCCCAACCTCGAATACTTAATGTACTCTTTACTGTACCAACTTGAACTAGAAGGAGCAACATGTTGTTTGGTCTTAGACAGAAGCAAGGGGTTGGGAATGCACTGCTGTTGAACCGCCTGAGTTCTGTGCATTTCTGTTTTGAGGAACCTTTAGGAGGAAGTTCCTGAGCAGCCATTGGCTGTTGGAATACTTATTGATTTTTTTGGAGATGATGATGGTGAAATTCTCCTTGGATGTCCGTGTAGAAGGGTAACTCGTTTTGACTAGCCCCACAATTGGAAACATCTCCACATCTGCCTATTGAAACACTTCGTAATTTTGAGGACTTCTTTCAGGTTGCCCCCAAATGTTCACTTGTTTGTCAAAAACTCCTCAAGATGTTCTTCTTGCCTGATAGTTCTGGTGTCATCTTTGTAAGTTATTTTACATCTCCTGTAATACTTTTGTGAGATGAGTCCAGAATTGTATAAGAATATGAATTCATTTAGAGTGACAATTGGCCTGCACATTTCAAATTTAATTGTAACTGAATCATAAGGCTGCCTGCACTTTAGATACATTTGCTTACTTGCTACACTCACTGTCATGCAGCAGAACACCGCCAATAGTTTTCTTAAACAGCCATGATAAGCAGGAGCAGCAATTGGAATAAAAACAAAAAGTGCTGGAAAAATTCAGCAGGTCTGGCAGCACCTGTAGAGAGAGAAGCAATGTTAATGTTTTATGACCAATGACTCTTCTTTGGAACAGCAATAGGACAGTGGCGGTCTGTGGAAATGAAAATAAGTCTGATACGTCAATACACTACCAATAATTTTTATGCCATTTTATAGCCCTACTCTCTCTTCTGGCATTGGGTAGCTCATTGCAGACCATGGATTGATCCTGGGATCTTCCACTTCCACGTGTGGCTCAGTCCCAGACAGGACAGCATATTTGCTCCTAGATTTTACCTCCTCATTTTACTCTCTCTGTTTAGACTAAAATACTGTTTCCTAGGGTGGGGGAACAGATGGACATCCTAATTCTTCAACAGTGAGAGGAGACTGTAGGCCACAAGTGGATCAGCCCCCATTTGCATGGCATTTGTCACGAGTATCATTGTTCTAACTCCAGCATCCTGTGCTGTATTGCCACCTCATGCTCACTTCTCTCTGTTGAATATGTTTGAATTGTTGGAACAGCGAACAATTATCAATGTGAAACACCATGAACACATCATTTGGTCCCCCTCTCTTGTTACAAACTGATATTAAATCTGTCCTTCCTCAGTGTACACTGATAGTTCTGCCCCTTCACAGAAAACACTGACATTAATTCTGCCTCCCCAGCATATGCTGATATTCTGTTGAGTGTAATATTTTGTGCCACCTGGGCACCACCAACAAAGTGTGACTGTAGGAGTGTGACATGGAGAATGTGATAGGAAATATGCAATAGACAAATGTTACATGACGTGGGTGTGGTGTTTACAGGAAATGCACTCTGCTCACATGATTTTTGATATATATGAATGTTGTTGACTTAACCAGAGTACAAATTCTGCACACTGGTGAATCTCTGGTCTAGCTGGATAATCTTCATACATCTCTCTGCTGACTGTCCTTCCTTTATTTCATTTCTAATATATGATTGAAAACACAATGCTCAAATCAATACAGTAGCATTTGCAGGTCACAACAGTAAGGAAGCCTGCACTTAAGGACACAGAGCAGAAGGGTAACATGAAGGATTGCAGAGGAACAATGTAGGAAGGGACACAGAGTATGGTAGTTCCTGGAGAGACACTGCGCTACAGGGTGGTGTGCATAGGTATGCTATACTGTAGGGCTACTCATGGAATGACACTACTGTGAGACAGTATCCATAGGAACACTGCACAGTTAAACACTGCTATGTGAGTACATGAGAGGCACAACTGAGGTACTGCATGGAGGGACACTGCACTGAGGGGAAGTACACTGATGTACATTGCACTAAGGGACACAGAGGCTGGGGTGGTGCACAGAAGAACAGTGCATGGCAGGACACTGAGAGGCAGTGTTTGGACACGACACTGTGGAAAACTATAGTTGAGAGACCGGGAGGCACTGCAGTGATCAGATAATAGAAGAATTTGAAAGGACATGCTCTAGTTATAACTTTTAACATTTTTGACAAATCCATTGGGGAATATATTTCTCTTTGTCTTCTCCACTTAAAGGCAGCCAATGGGAACCAGACAAATCCCAGTTCACTTGCCACGAGACCAATCTTCTTGTTTGGATGGAGATTGTTGTTCTTTCCCAGATGGAGGTAGCATCATATTCAAGTCCAATCCTCTCCTAGTGGGCTGTCCTCGCAAGGAACATATGATAATGACCAGAGAAAGCCTTCACATCAAGTGCCTTTCACACATTCTCAAGACATGCAAGTGTTTACAGCCAATCTGGTACTTTGTGATGTGTACTCAATGTAGGATAATGTAGTAGCCCATATGATGCACAGCAAGATCCTCCAAACAGTAATGACATAATGATCACATTATCTGTTTTTGTAATGTTGATTGAGGGATACTGGAGCAATTGACCAGGACCCTGGGAAAATTCCTCTCATCTTCTTTGAAGTAGTGCCATGGGATCTTTTGAAAAAGAATATAATTGCACTACAAGCAGTTCAATTCAACAAGGATGCAGCGTTATATTGGATCATTTGACGCTGAAGAGCCTGGAGGTGAAACGTGTGTCTCAGTTGGTGCTTGTTGATATTTTCCAATCACCCTGTAATTACACACCTCTGGAGCAGGTCTGAACCCAGGTCTCTTGGTCCAGAGGTAGATGCACGACTACTGCACCACGACAGCCCCTTCTACAAAGGGACCAGAAGTCATTAGGCTTCACCAAAGAATGTCACTCCTTGAATGTGGCGCCTTACACCACTCGGTCATCCCGGCAAGTTATCAGCTGGCTGTTTGTAAACTCAGGTCTTGGAGACTGGAAGTGAAACTACTCCTGTGCCTGAGTTTGACGTTGAATGATGCAAGGGTTTATGTTTTTTAGGGTGGCAATTATTATCTTTTCAACTGCGATGGATAAGTAGTCAGGGGCCAGGAAAGGGGTACTCACGGTGTTTAACTTTTGCCAGTGTGGTTGTGGATTGTAAACTGGGTGTGGGGGATGGGTTCGGTTTAACATTACTACGTGCCTCCCGATCCCCGGCATGAATAAAAACTGTTGATGAACCAAACTCTCAAGGAAAGAGAAAACAAAAAGTGCATACCAAAAACTCTTTTTTTCCAATGGACTTGTACACTTTCAGTGAATTGGACAGTGAGATCCAAGATCTATAACGGAACATTGGGAGAGGTTACAAGGAGAGAACGAGAGAGGGAAAGGGAAAAAAAAAATGAACTGGGTATCAAATTACAATCCTTTTTTTTCTCTCTGTCACTTCTCCGGGACGTAAAAGTGGGAGTCGGGAGGCAAAGTTGTTTTGAGATCACGCACGGTCTTGGTACAAATTAAATGATTTGCATTTTTCCCCCGTGGGCTTTGTGTTTTCAAAGTGTTTTTTTAAAAAAAGTCTCACTGAGTTTGGAAAGAGAATTTGGGAATAATCAAATCCCAGTTTGCAGCCGGATGAGTCTGGAATGAGTTGAAACTGACGCGATGGCATTCGCTGCAAGTTGGGAAACTGACTCATTTTCTGGGGCAAACAGAGGCAGAGAAAGAGGCCAATAACTCATCAGAACAAGTTTCGAGTAGAAGGGGATTAATTCCCCGGTTTTCAGAGAGGCAAACAGCGAAGTTAGAAGATAGGCGACGGGGTGGGGGTGAAGATCTCTTAATTTTGCAACTGCAAGTCTGGAGGAATCAAGATGTCTACCGCCTGGCAGTCTTTTGTTAAAGCGGCTGCAGTCTCCTTGCTTTTACTCTGGACTTTGCTGGAGCTGAGCGGCACGAACCAAACGTTTCCCCACGACCGCTGCAAAAAAGTTTCGGACTGCGAGCCCCTGAGATACAACACATGCATGGGTTCGGTTCTACCTTACACCCACACATCGCTCGCTCTGGCTGAAGACTCCAGCACCCAAGAGGAGGCTCACAACAATCTGGTCCTGTGGTCAGGTATTGCACTCAAACCCCTTGTATAATAAAAGGAAAACGCATTTTTGGAATTGTATGTGATATTTTTTTAAAAAACTAGAAAATATTTTCAGCTCCAGAAGCGTATCCCCTTTCCTTTATTTTGTTCCATTTTAGCGAAATGCAGAACTTAAGGAACGTCGAATGCACTTCCAGCAAGATGGGTCTAACGAGGGAGAGAGTTGGGTTGTTGTTATACTTCTCACTGTGCAATAAATTGGGTGATAAATCCGTCCTAAAGCCACGGTAGAATCTGAGATCCTATCAGCCACAATAAAGTCCCGTATTTTCACATCCTCCTACCTCAACCATTGATAATTTTACCTTTAGTTGCTTAGGCCCCACATTCTGAATTTCAGCCCTCGCCTTTCCAAACTTCATCTTTTACCCTTTGCTTAATATCTGGCTCTTTTACCAATCTTTTGGCTATTTGCCCTCATATCTCCATGTGGCTTGGTATGTTCATCACAGACCCATTGAATACTTTGGAGAATTTTATTATGCTAAAGGGACTGTACAAATGCAGCCTCTGAAAGCTGTCTTACATGGACTTCAGTTCATATAACTCCAATCTCAAAGTTGTATTGAGTTGACACGTCTTGTCAAATCCAAAGCATTGGTGAAGATCAAAATATGGGCATATAAGGGAGGCATGGCTCAGTCCAGTTTGCTTTACTGTTGATGAAAAGTAATCAAAAATCTCTACTGTCTGTTCATTAACAACTGTGACTTTTATTTATATACACTGTTTAATATAGTATAAATGTCCAGAAACACTCCAAAGGAGAGGAATCAAATGAAAATTGTTGCTGAGCCAAAGAAGATGACATTAGGACAGATGACTAAAATCTTGGTCAAGAAGGTGGATCTTAAAGGAGAGGCAGAGTAGTTTAGAGATGGAGTTCTGAAGCTCACTTCCTGGATGGCTCAAGGCTTGGCTGGCCTCAGTGTGGTGAGGGAGTATGGTGTGCTCGAGAACTCAGAATTAGGGGAATGCCAATTTCTCAGATGGATTGAAAGCCAAAAGAGGTTACAGAGCATTTTTTTTATAAAAAGGTCAAAACCATGGATTGGAACACGAGGAAGAGCATTTTAAAACAGAAGCATTAGGGAATTTGGAAGAGTCAGCAAGTGCAGAACCAATGACAAAGTGAGACTGTTTTGACTAGAGATGTAACCATTTAGGGAACATGGCACAACTTGTGCACAACAAGCTTCCACAAACTGCAAGACAATAACATTGTGATAATCTATTATAGTAGTGTTTGTTGAGGGATAAGTATTGGCCAAGACATCAAAAGAACACCCCTGCAATTATTGTAAATAGCATCATGGGATTTTTCATGACAACTGGGAGAGTAGATAGGGCTTTGATTTAACATCTTACCTGAAGAGCGATTTGCATATTATTTCATTCATAATTCCTATTTAGGATTTGTATTCACAAATTTTGTGACTTCATCAAAAAAATTCAATTAGATAGTCAGAAATGACCTGTCCTTCACAAATCTACGATGACACACTTTGATCAGCTCATGCTTGTTCAAATACTTAGTCATTCATCCAGGACAATAGATTCCAGCAACTTTCCCACAAGTAAATTGCATAGATTACACAGCATAGAGAGAGGTCATTCAAGCCTAATCATTACGCTGGTGTTCATATTCCACATGCATTTCCTGACATTCCATTTACCTCATTTAAACCTATCAGCGTTGCTTTCTCTCGTGGTACTCATCTAGTTTATTTTTAAAGTAATTTTGATTGATGGGTCAGATTTTTCTGGTTTCTGGCTCTCTCACTTTGAAAATAAGGAGTGATATTTAGAATTTTCCAATCTAAAGGGACAATTCACAAATCCAGAAAACTTTGTAAAGTTATTCTTTTAATAAACTAGGGTGGGCACCATCTGGACCCAAAGATTTGCCTTAAGTCTATTATTTTCTCCATGTGTTGCTTTATGCTTCAGATCAGAACTTTCAAAGTGGTGAATAATGTTAACAGTATCTTTAAGAATAACTGCAATGTAATACTCCTCTTTTGGAATATAGGGGGTGCAGCTCTAAAATGTTTCCATTCAAATTCTCTAAATAACGTGAGTAGATGAATAAACCTCTAGTTTCTGTGATCTTGCATTGGAGTTTATACTTTGATAAGGATCTCATTTAACCCCATCTGCTTCTTTATCTTCCTATCCAGGATTGAGGAATGCTCCAGGCTGTTGGAGTGTGATTCAACAGCTTCTGTGTGCTGTCTACATGCCAAAATGTGAAAATGGCAAAGTGGAGCTACCTGGACAGGTTATGTGTCAGATCACCAGAAGCCCTTGTGCCATTGTGGAGCGAGAGAGGGGCTGGCCTGACTTCCTGAAGTGTTCAAATGATCGGTTTCCTGAAGGATGCCTGGTATGTCTGATGAGAGTCAGCCAAAGCCAAGAATAATCCATACACAGGTTGCATTCCTGCACCAACTGAAGTGTTTGTGCCTCATCCCTTCCTTGTACTTCCCTCAAGTGGTAGTTCTTCATGTTTGAACTACTAGACTCAATGTATTAACAATGGAGGGGGGCAATGAGCGTTGTGGTGGTCGCATAGTAGTAGTTTCAATAAACTAATAATCCAGAGGCCCAGGCTAATGTCCGTGGAACACAGATTCAAATCTCACCACTGCAACTAGTGGAATTTAAATTTACTAAATATGTCTGGAATACAAAGTTAGTTTCAGTGATCAAAACCATGATAATTATCATTGATTGGTAAAAAAAACACATCTGCTTTAGTAATGTCCTTTAGGGAAGGATATCTGTCACCCTGAACTGGTCTAGCTCACATGTGACTTGAGACCTACAGCAATGTTTTTGACTGCCCTCAGAAATGGCCCAGTAAACCTCGCAGTTTAAGGGCAATTAGTAGTGTACAACAAATGCTGAGCTTATCAGCAATACTCACTTACCACAAAAGAATAAAAACAAGAAAAAGACTGTAGCAACTTCTTGGGAAATGGTGGGTGGGAGTAGAGATATCATATTCGATCACTTCTGTATGCAGGCACACACCCTCTCCAATAGAAGTAATTTGGCAAATGTATCATTATTGGAATGTATTGGCACCAAGTTGGGTTGGTGCATTGAATCTTAATAGGTTGCCAAACTGCCATCTTGTCTAAATACAGAGGGGGGAGATGTCTACAAAGGACTAAGATACTTAAAAAAATCTTTCTTACTTTCTTTCAGAATGAAGTTCAGAACATCAAATTTAACAGCTCTGGTCGGTGTGAGTCCCCTCTGGTACGCACAGAGAATCCCAAGAGTTGGTACGAGGATGTGGAGGGATGTGGAATCCAGTGTCAGAACCCGCTCTTCACAGACAGTGAGCATGATGCCATGCACATCTATATCGCTGTCTTTGGATCCATTGCCATTCTGTGCACATTCTTCACATTGGTGAGCAATGCCCTGACTGGCCTTTAATTGGGTATGGCTGCAAAAGCAACCTGAACCCACTTGCACTTCATTAGACAAAGTAAGAATAATAATATTGACACAAACAGCAGTTTTCTGGGTTTTACTTTTGTTCTCCTCTCAATGAAGTTAAATTTCACAAACATATAGAGGTAGATTTTAAATCACTGGGCAGTATAACAGCAAAGCCTGACAATGCTATGAGGAGGCTCACTCCATTTTGAGAGTGAACTTGCTAGTGGAAAAGTAGTCTGGTGTTGGAGCAAGGCAGTTGTCTATATTTCTCTCAAGGAGCTCAGAGTTGAGTCTTCATCCCAACAAAATTATTATGAATAAGGTTTACCATTTTGATGCCTATCAGCTGCACTGTCAAACTGCACAGAGCATACACTGAATGTTCTGCCCAGTGGTCTTTCAAAGTGGTGTTGGCAATCCTATTTCTGTCCCTAATTTTCATATTTAAAGGCTGACCATTCAAAGCAGATGAGCATTTTGGGTTTCCACCAGGACACCCATGGGGTGAGAAGGTATTCAGATAAAGCTACTAAGAAAGAGAGAGTGTTTCACAGTGGGGCAGAGGAGAGAGATTGATATATTATGCCAACAGTGCCTGTACTTTGCAGCTGCACTCAATTCAAAATAGAACTGTGCTCTTATAAAATACATTATATTCACCATAATGAGTTCTGCAATATGAATTGTAAAATATAGTGATTCTAGGGCCAAAATCTAAATTAAAGTTCAAATAACTATAACCTCTCATGTCATGTGAATTCCTCAATTTAGATTTCAGCCTGAAATTCACTCCTAGGTATCCATTACTTTATGTATTAACCACCCAACTTTTCAATAAATTACAGCCTAACTCTGGATTGTCTCTTCTGTATATGTATCACCATATCCCTTGATTGGATTTCAACTTGTAATTCACACATGTACATATATTATTAGAACTAAAATCAGAAAACCGTACAAATACTCAGTTCTGATGAGGCATTATTAGTCTGAAATGTTGCCTCTGCGTCTTTCTTTCCCTAGATACTGTTTGACCTGCTGTACTTTCAACAGTTTTTGCTTTTAATTCTGATTTCTAGCATCTGTAGTATTTTGCTTTTGTGTTTGTTATCCAGGGTAGACTTGTTAAGTAAAAACCGAAAGAACTACGGATGCTGTAAATCAGGAACAAAAACAGAAGTTGCTGGAAAAGCTCAGAAGGTTTGGTAGCATCTGTGAAGAAAAAACAAAATCAGACTTAACGTTTTGGGTCTGGTGACCCTACCTCAGAACCCAAAAGGGTCACCGGACCCGAAACGTTAACTCTGATTTTTTTCTTAACAGATGCTGCCAGACCTGCTGAGCTTTTCCAGCAACTTCTGTTTTAGACATGCTAAGTGCCCATTTATAGCAGGACTGTGCTAAGGTTTCTTACAACTGAACTATAAGCACTTGGTGATGGTTAGGGTAGGTTCCTCTCATGAATTCACACTGGTTTGAACATCACTAATGCATTGGAACTAGGCAGAATTACATGCGAGCAGCACAAGGTATATTGGTCAGAAGAGTCCAAAATATTGGAGAGTCTCAAGTCAGTTCCTTATATGCAAACGCCCACAGTGTGTGGATATTCACAATTTATTACAAGTTAGAATAGCTCAATTTCTTTCCCATGCTGTCTTTATTAAATCATGGAAATATATTGTTGAGATTGGAACACAATGGACATTATTAATGTAGAGGATAAGAAGCTGCAATTCTCTACCCAACTAGTGCATCTAATATGAATGGTCCATGTTGACATTCAAAAATGGTCCAATTTCCAGCACTAGCATCCTTCATTTCTATGTCAACAAAGTAGTATTGTTGTTTTTTCACTAGATATCACTGGTGTACTTATTTCCAAAGCATTTTGGCACCTGTATGATTATTGAAGGACCTTGTGCTGATTGAGACTTTATTCTGAGCCTAATTATTTTGCATTTTATATTTAGTTTCTCCTTTTGTTTTTAGGCCACTTTTGTTGCTGACTGGAAGAACTCTAACCGTTACCCTGCTGTCATCTTGTTTTATGTAAACGCCTGTTTCTTCATTGGGAGCATTGGCTGGCTTGCACAATTCATGGATGGAGCACGGAAAGAGATTGTGTGCAAGGCAGATGGGACCATGCGACTTGGAGAGCCAACGTATATTCATCTTACATTCTTTTTCTTTTGTGTCACACTGTTCTAACAGTGATGTTAGTCTTGCACGGTCTCCTCAGGACATTTGCCTCCATGTTCCAATTATAAAGGATAAAATCTATAGCAGAACTGAGGGATTATAAATGTCAAAAAGTGTGGGATGTGACCTAAAGAAGTCCTTGGGATTATGTAATGGTTTAATAGGGTAGATATAGTGAAAATGTTTCCCCATGAGAGCCTAAAACTAGGGATCATATACTCACTAATAAATCCAACAGGAGATTATTATTCCTCAGCGTGGTTAGAGCTGGAAACTCACTACCGTCAGTATTCGTTCAGGTGAATAGATTGATGCATTTAAGGGAAGCTAGGTAAATATGAGGGAGAAAGGAATAGAAGATTATGCTGAAAAGGATAGATGAATTGGTCTGGGTGAATGTTTATGTGATGTATATACGCTGGCATTGTCCAATTGAGCTGAGTACCCTGTCTACACAATTCTATTGAAAACCAATAAGTGGTTGAACATGGAAAGGTTAGCATCTAAAGGTTTATACAAAGTTCATAAAGTTTACAGTTAAATACAAGAAAAGTTGTTGCTTGGGATCTAAGGTATTATTGAAGGAGAGATGTTCGCTGTTGAAAGTAAGGCTGTTAGCAATTGATGGACTCAGACAATTGCAAAATCCATAAACAGATGGGTTCAGTCATTTGTTCCATATGAAGGGAAATCTTCTGAGTCTCAGACTGAGACAATCCTATTGTTTGTGGTCATTTGTTCTCAATGGGAGGAGAGGCAGCTACAAGGAAAATGCTAAATATCTCATCAGACCTGATGCTCTGCACAGAGTGACCCAGACTAATGAAAGGGTTTTAGTTTAAGTGTAAAGTTGCTGACTTTGATTGGATGTAATCCTGGAAGTTTCATCACCTGATTCTAGCATCAAAGTCCAGCATAGTCATTGAGCTTCTTTCCAATATTTCTATAATATAGAAAAATGACCAATTCTTTTAGTTTTTCAATCGCTGTTATGATTTGACTGTGGGGTCCAGAAAATTAATCCCCAGTTTCTGTATAGCAACCTATTTTTGTAACAAAAATGAAGTAATTACAGTAAGCATTAGTTTGCTCCTGATTCTGATGTGCTGGCCAATAGTTATCTCTCAATCAAATCAGGATCAAAGGTTATCTGGTCAATAAGACTTTGGTAACCTCTAATCACATTACAACAGTAACTATAATTCAAAAGTGTTTAATTGGCTTGAAAGCACTTTTAAAAATCCACATGTCATGGAAGACATTAAATATATATAATTTATTTTCCCTGCAACTCAATCACAATACACAACGGATTTACGTCTAAATATATTCAGAGCTGATGCTGCAGTTTAGTGTCATAGGTGACTCTGTTTGACCATTCCTATTGGTTTGAGAATATTCAACCCAAGCCATATGATTTATTCACAAACACCTGAACTATTTGGTTATATGCACAATTGACAATTACTTTTTAATACGAGTTTAAATAATTTTCAAAGAAAAGCAAATTCATGGCAACTTTTTCAGGAGTATTTATTGAGGTGGATTGTTACATTTGGATGAGGAAACAGATTTAATAGGAAACTGGTCAGGCCAGATAGTCCTATGATTGGTGAGAATGTAAGACAACTGTGTATATAATAAGAATTTAAGCACAAAGTGTTACATTTACAAATTCTCCAGTTGTTGTCCATTGTGTTGGGTGAGATTCAGATAGCTCAGCACATACTGTGATTCAAACCTGGTCCATACAGGAGTCATTAAGACACGAAGCATCAGAAAACTGCATCCTACACTGGAAAGATCTCAGGTGCAGCTCAGTGGACAGCACACTCGTCTCTGAGTCGCCATCTGATGGTGATGCCTTAAACTCTCATTTCAGAGCTTTCAGCAGAAATTGTTAGCTGACACACTGACTGCAGTGTTGTGTTGTTGGAGAAGCTGATTTTGAGAAAATAATATGAGATCCGTACACCCTCTGGATGAAAGCTAAAGTCCTATAGTGCTAATGTGATAAAAAGCAGGATTGTCTTTCCTTGTGTCATAGCCAATATTTATCCTTCCAAAACATCATTTAAATAAGATAGATTATCTGGTCATTATCACATTGCCATTGTGGAATCTTGCTGTTTGCAAAATTGGCAGCTACAGTTCCTCCTTGATAACTGTGGCTACACTTTAAATGCATTCAATTGGCTCTAAAGTGCTTCGGGATGCCCTAAAGTGTTGAACAGAGCTATATAATTTTATACACCATGGTTTAGAGTGATTTGATTTAAGTATTTTGCAGATTCTCAGATTCACATGTCCAGACTGTGGCAACGTACAGCAGAAAGATCTCACTATAAACTGCTCTTTCTCTGACAGGTCCAATGAAACACTCTCCTGTGTTATAATATTCATTATTGTCTACTACTCTCTAATGTCTGGGGTCATCTGGTTTGTGATGCTGACCTACGCTTGGCACATGTCATTCAAGGCTCTCGGCACCACCTATCAGCCTCTTTCTGGAAAGACATCCTACTTTCATCTCGTCACTTGGTCAATCCCATTTATATTGACTGTCGCCATATTGGCTCTGGCACAGGTAATTCATGCTCCTGTTGTACTGTCCAGAAACTATGAAGGATTGGTGGGATTGGCAGAAGAATAGTGGTTACAGGGATCTGGGAACGAAGGATATGAAAGAGCTCATGTTTTTATTTTGGGAGGAGGATGCTGGCAATGGTAATGAAGCTCAGAAATGCCATTGAGGATTGCAATAATATTTGAAAGACGGACCAAATTTAGAATGATGATTGAGGAAAGAATTGTGACAAATTTGTGACTGAGGTCAGTAGATGATTAGTTCAAGGTTAAGGTACTGTAGAGTTACTGGTTAAAATTGAGTGAAGATCTATTCCCAATAAAAGAAATATGAGAATACCCTTAACTTGTACACGTTCTGAGTCAACTGGTGAAGCATTCCCACTGGGATGATCACGCTAGTGTGATTATTTTGTTCTACAGGTGGACGGAGACTCTGTGAGTGGAATCTGCTTCGTTGGATATAAGAATTATCACTTCCGGGCAGGGTTTGTCCTGGCTCCAATCGGGCTGGTTCTGCTAGTTGGTGGCTATTTCCTTATAAGAGGTAAGTATTATTATTGTATGAAAGATACTGTCATACCTTATAATTTTAGTCTGTGATACCTTTGGGTGCTTCACTCAATGTGCCTCGGGTGGGCACAGTACAGAAGCAACCAATGCTATGTCTGTTAACAACTAGATCTCATTCTATCAAATCAGTTCCCAGTGTTGGTTTCTGGTGACTGAACCTTTTGATTATTATCCTTTTCACAAGCAGCAGCGTCCAACACTGACAAATCAGCCATTACCATTGAGAGACAGGATTAACTCTTAATTGGAGAAACACAGATTAATCAAGGATAGACAGCATGGTATTGTTTTGTACTAACAATTGAGTTTTTTGAAAATGTAACAAGAAGGATTAAAGGTAGTACAGTAAGTGTTGTCTACATTGATTTTATAAGGCACTTAACAAGGCTGCACATTGGCAGACTAGTCAGAAAAATAAAAGCTCTTGGAATACAGAGGAACGTGGCAAGTTGAATCCAAAATTAGCTCAGCAATAAGAAACAATAGGTAATGGTCAAAGGATATTTTTGTGAAAAGAAATCAGTCTCCATGGTGGTCCACATGGATCAGTGTTGGGTCTCTTGTTTATTGTGTATATTCATGATTTGACAACTTTGCAGATGACACAACATCAGCCATGTAATCAATAATGCAGAGGATAACTGTCAACTCTACAATGAAATCAATGGTTCGGTTGAGTAAATGAAATTGTGGCAAAAGGAATTCAATGTGGAGATGTGTGAGCTTATGCACATGATGAGGGCAAACAAAGCCAAAGAGTACACAATAAATGGAAGGATACTGAAAGGGGTAGAGGAACTGGGAGGTCCTGGGAATGTATGTCCACAGGTGGCAGGAGAGATCGATAAGGTGTTAGGAAGGTGTAAGGAATGCTTTCTTTTATTGGCTCAGATATAAAATACAAAAGTAGGAATGTAATGCTAGAATAGTATATAATTGCCGTTTAGGCCACAGGTGGAATTTTGTGTCCATTTCTGGCCACTGCATTACAAGAAGCACATCTTTACTGAGGAAAGGGTATTGAGATTTACAAGATTGTTGCCAGAGCTTAAAAATTGCAGCTATGAGGAAAGATAAGATAGGTTAGATTTGTTTTTCTTTGAACAGAAGAGGCTGAGGTATATACAAAATTATGAAGGTCCAAGATAGGGTAACAGGAAAGATCTATTTTCCTTAGAGAAGAAGTAACTTGCCAAGGGGTATAGATTTAATGTAACAAGTAGAAGGATAAGAGGAAGCATGAGGAAAATCTTTTTCAACCAGAGTATGTTGTATGACAGTTTGATGGTGGAACAGTGAAGTACAGACATAATGAATTCTAAATGTTAATTCTGTTTCTGTCTCCACAGATGCTGCTAGATCTACTGAGTTTTTCTAGCAATTTCTGTTTCCACTTCACACTTAATGTTGCTTTAATTTTTTTTCATTGCTTTCCAGTTTTTAGTAGTTGCAGTTTCTTTTACTTTTAAATAAAATGCCAGAGTCCATTTTTACAGAAGAAATGAGAGGATATGTAGAAAAGTTTAACAGAATCAAATAGAGTCAAGAGTCACAATTGTTTTGTGAAAGGGAAATCATTTTTGACAAATTAGCTAAAGATCTTGGAGAATACAAAAACAGAGTTGATAAAGGGGAACCAGTAGATGCAGTTTATTTGGATTTCCAGAAGGCATTCAGCGAGGTGCACATTAAAAGTAATTGCATAAGATTGAAGCTCACAGTATCGGGGCTATTGTATTAGCATGGATTGAGGATTGGTTAATATACAGAAGACAAAGAGTTAAGATTACTGGATTTTTCCAGGTTGGAAAGACATAACCAATGGATGCCACAAGGCTCAGTTCTAGGGCTTCAAGTATTTACAATCTACATTAATGACCTGGATGAGGCGGCAGTGTGTAATGTATCCAAATTTGTTGATGATACAATAATATGTGGGTGGGCATGTTGTGGAAGCCATAAAGAATCATAAGGAAAAGTTTTGGGCCCCGTATCCAAGGAGGTTCACAAGAACGATCCCAGGAATGAAGGGCTTATCATATGAGGAGTATTTGAGGATTCTTTGTCTGTACTTGGAGGAAGGAAGAGGGTAGAATCTCACTGAAACTTACAGTATGCTGATAGAGTTAGGGTGGACATGGAGAGGATGTTTCCATAAGTAGGAGAGACTAGGATCCAGGGCACAGTCTCAGAGTGAAAGGACAACTTTTTAGAATTGAGACGAGGAGAGATTTCTTCATCCAGAGGGTGGTGAATCTGTGGAAATTGATGCTGCAGAAGGCTGTGGAGGCCAAGTCATTGAGTGTCTTTAAGACAGAGGTAGATAGGTTCTTAATTAGTAAGGGGATCAAAGATTATGGGAGAAGGGCAGAAGAATGGGATTGAGAAACATATCAGCCATGATCAAATGGCAGAGCTGACTCAATGTGCTGAATAGCCTAATTCTGAACCTATATTGTAGTGATTGTAATGTCAAGCCAGATGAACCTCATAGAATATGAATTCCTTGATCGGGGGTGTTAATCCAGGCCAATCAGAGAGCCCTGGCTGATGGATAAAGACGTAAGGATCAGGTATCCTGATGCTCAGAGCTGACTCTGAGGGAACTGGATCAGTGTCAAGGAGTCTCCATGTGTAAATAAAGGGTGACTTGGTAACAGGATACCAGCCTCTGTGGAGTTATTTCAGTGGTGACAAGCGCAAAGCATTTTCCAGAAGAAATTTGTTCGCAACATTCGTCTTGAGTTGGGGTAAGCATTCTGGTATCATGGTGTTATTAGAGAAGCTTGATTCATTCATTCCTGCCGTCAAAGACTGGGTCCAGTATGTGGAAAGAATGTGTTATTTTTTCAAGGCAAATGACATTGGAGCAGATGAAAAGCATTGAGTAATTCTCCTGACAGCATGTGGACCCACAGCTGTTTCAGTTATTAGGAGCTTAACTTTCCCTGAAGCACCAATTACTGAAACTATTCAATAGCTGATAGATTTAGTTAAGGCATATTATGACCCAAGCCTTTTCTAATTCTGAGCTGCTATTGTTTTTATTCGGCAATTCGAAACCCAGGAAATCCATATCGGGATTTTTGTCTAGGTTAGGATGACTGGCAGAGGCATGTGACTTTGGTTTAACCCTTAATGAGATGCTGAGAGACTTTGTTTGTTTGTTTCTTTGGTACGTGAAATTAATGATGTAACCATGCAAAAGCGCCTACTAGTTCAAACCAAAATGGACTTCATACAGGCACTTCAACTGGCTTTATCACTGGAAAATGCGACAAGTGGCACATATGAGTTACAGGGTATTCTGATGGAAGTGGACAACCCCACCAGTCCAATTGAGCTTCGGGAACACCACTTAAAGCAAGGCAATTGCATAGCCTCACTCAGGACATATCCTGAACAGAGTGACTCTGGGTCAGCCCACAGCAAAACCCAAAACAAAGCCAAGTCTCAGCCAAACAGTCAAAATTTTCTTCAGGATCTTGGCCGGCCAGCCATTACAATTACTGCCAGTATGTGGACTGGAGACAGCAAAAGAGTCCTAATGGACCTAAATTGAGTAGGAGACCTCATAGGCCGATACACAGGAGAGTTCACACCCTAGAAAGTCCACCTACATCGGGATTAAATTACTTAGCAAAATTCAAATCAGAATAAATCAAAATAAATATCTGGTTAAATGGTCATCCGGTTTTAATGGAGATCAATACCAGTATGGCTATTTCAGTGATCACAGAACCAGTCTTGAACAAAATTTGCTCTGGACTCCAATCCTTAAGTTTGTGCAAGACCTCAGCTAGACTGAGAACCTAGAATGGGGAACCTTTACAGATTAAAGTTACAACTTTGGTTCCAGACTCTTATGAGAAGCAGCTGGTTCATTTTACCATGGATTGTAGTAAAAGGCTTGGGCCCAAGCTTGATTGGGCAAACTTGGCTGAGAAGGATCCACCTTGATTGGCTCAACATTTTTCAATTAGAAAATGGCTGCCTGAGTGAAGTCTATTTAAATACCTGAACGTTTTTCAGGGAGGCCACCTTGCATGTTGACCAGGAAGCAATTTCACGATTCTGCAAGGCCCGCCCAGTGCTATTTGCCTTAAAGGCAAAAGTGGAGGCTAAATCAGGAGGCTGGAAAGCGAAGGAATCATCAAACCAGTAAATTTTGCAGAAAGGGCAGCACCAGTCATACCGATTGTGAAGACTAACACGTCTGTTCACCTTTGTGGGGATTTTAAACAAACATTAAACCACTCTTCACAGCTGGATAAATACCCAATCACTCATGTAGAGGAGTTATACACAAAACTGGCATGGAGACTGTTCTTCATGAAGCTGGACATGAGCCATGTGTATTTGCAATTATGGTTAGATGAGGATTCCCAGAAATGTGCTACAATTAATATCCATAAGGGTTTGTACCAATATATAAGACTGCCATTCGGGGGATCGTCGACCTGTGCAATTTTTCCAGCAGATGAAGGAGAATATTTTACAAGGTCTGTCCCAGATTGCCATTTATCTAGATGATGTACTAATAACAGGGAAGACCAATAAGGAGCACTTAGAGAACTTGGACATAGTTCTTTGACATTTCTCCCAGGCAGGCGTATGCCTTAGAAAGGAAACATGTGTTCCAGGCACTCCAAGTGACCTACTTGGGCTACAGAATCGACACGACCGGATTACACCCATTGGAAGATAAATTGAGGGTGAACAAAAGTGTCCCAGCTCCTGTGTCTGTACCAGGGCTTAGGTCTTTGGGCTGGTGAATTATTATGGAAAGTTCATACATAACCTGGCCTCCATCCTGGCATTTTTGCATCAACTCTTAAAAAAGGGTCAGCCTTGGAAATGGTCACTTATCCAAGCCATAGCTTTCAGAAAACAGCTGTCATCCTCTAAGCTGTTGGCACACTATTATCCCAAGTGAGATCTGGTACTGACATGTGATGTCTCCCTGTAGGCATTGGAGTAGATTGGCTCATTGGTGGTCCAATGGGGAGGAACACCAATAGTGTATGCATCTAGGACTTTGACTAATGCCGAGCATAAATACATCCAGATAGAGAAGGAAGGTTTGGATAGTCATGTTTGGAATCAGGATGTTCAACCAATACCTTTACGATGTAAATTTGTAATAATAATGGACCACAAACCCCTGCTAGTTTTACTGAAAGAGGACAAGGCAGTGCCACCCATAGCTTCAGGTCAAGTTCAGCGGTGGGCTCTGATACTAAGTGCATATAATTACAAGTTGGAACACCAACTGGGAGGCCAAGTAGCAAGTGCAGATGCATTGAACCACCTCCCACTGGCAGATACACCACCGTTGGTGCCACCACTGGAACAGTCCATAATGGTTTTAAAATTTTCTGGACACACTTCTAGTCACAGCTGACTATATCAGATTTTCGACGCAGAAAGATCCAGTCCTAGCAAAACTGAAACAGCTGCTGGTGATGGGGGGCGAACCAAAGGGCTGTCACAATCAGAATTGAAACCTTTTTGGACCCGGAGAGACAGTAGCGGGTGGCATATTATTATGGGGAGCAAGAGTGATTGTCCCGAGCAAGGTTACCACCGGATACTGGCTGAACTCCACCAGAGTCATCCAGGTGTTTCAGAACTCAAGATATTAGCAACAAGTTGTGTCTGGTGTCTAGGATTGGATGCAGGCATTGCTGCACCAACAAGGAAAAGATTACCAACAGCAGCTCCCCCACATTCATGGGAATGGTCAGGTAAATCCTGGACCTGGTTACACGTCAACTATGCAGGTCTTTTCATGAGCCCAGTGTTCTTAGTCATTGTGAACATCCAGTCAAAGTGGTTGGACATGCATAGAGTTCGTTTGTCAAACACAGTGACAATGATAGAAAAACTGTGCACATCTTTTGCAATACACGGACTCCTGAAAGTGTTGGTCACAAACAACAGCCATCAGTTACCAGCAGGGAATTTGAGTATTTCCAAAAGTCGAATGGTATTCGACATTATAAGGACTGTGCCATACCGTCCATCATCTAATGGTCTGGCAGAAAGAGCAGTCAAACTTTGAATGCAGGCTTAAAGAAACAGCCGACAGCTTCATTAATTACCAAACTCTAGCAATTCCTATTTGATTATAGGACCATCCCTTATGCAACTACAGGGATAGCTCCATCAGAGTTGCTAATGGAGAGATGACTCCACAGCAAGTTAAAGCTGATCTTCTTGGGCGGGGGTGGGGGAAGACGGCATCAGGAATGCCAATGCTGGACACTAGACTCCGCTAAGCGAGAGAGATAATTTCCTTCAAGGGATGAAGTTTAGTGTAGGAACCACAGGAATGGCCCATTATGGATAAGTGGCATGGTCAATGCAAGGTCAGGTCGAGTGACATATAAAGTTTGGGTAGGTGCAGTGGTCCTGATCAAGTATGTGGACCATACAAAAGCTGCAAGTTCTCAAACTGGGCAACAGCAAATCGTGCCTGGTTCCTCGGAACAGTTGGAAAGGCTGGCGGAATCTGTGGGTTCTCCCTCTCTGTCAGGCTTTGAAGAGACCTTGGAATGTGAGAATGGATATGGCAGATATCGTTGTCTTGATGCCTTTGCTGCCTGAAGAAAAGAATGAATTTCTTCCAGTACCCTCCAGGCGTAAGAGGCAAGCTACGGGCAGTGTGTAATGTGCGGTATTCAATGCAGAACTGAGGAACCTGACCCAATGCTAAAACGCCCCACGAGGAGCTACAAGGAAAAGAACTGGCCTGCGTCCTCAGACTCCGAGACAGAGAGGTATAATGATTGTAACAAGGTCAGCCAGGTGGACATCATAGATTATGAGTTTCCTGATTGGACCAGATTAACTGGTCCAATCAGGGGGCCCAATCTGACAGGTAAGAACAGGAGTATCAGACATGCTGTTCACTCTGAGGAACAAAAACAGAAGTTGCTGAAAAAGCTCAGCAGGTCTGGCAGCATCTTTGAGGAAAAATCAGAGTTAAATGTTTTGGCTCCGGTAACCCTTCTTCAGAAGGGAGCTGGATCAGTGTCAAGGACTTTCCATGTGTAAATAAAGGGTGACATATTGGCGGGATACCGGCCTTTGGAGTTATTTCATATTTCTTACAATTTTATGGTCAATCTGCAAGGGGATACAGTTGTTTCAGTAAGTGGGGAAAAAAACTTGGCAGATGAAGCTTAATGTAGAAAAGTGTGAGGTCATGCACTTTAGTAGGAAGAATAAAAAGGCAAACTATCATTTAAATGGAGACAGTCTCTCAAAACAAAAAAAAACTGTGGAGGGGGATCTGGATGTCTTTGTGCATGAAACAGAAAATATTAGCATGCAGTTGCAGCAAATAAAAATGCAAATAGAATTTTGACCTTCTTCACTAACCAGTTGACATTTAAAAATATGGAAGTCTTATCACAACTGTACAGAATGTTCATGAGGCTGCATTTGATGTACCGTAGGATAGATGATGGCATAGTGGTATTATTGCTAGACTATTAATCTGGAAACCCAGCTAATGTTCTGGGGACCCAGGTTTGAATCCCACCACAGCAATGGTGGAATTTGAATTCAATAATTTTTTTAAAAGTCTGGAATTAAGAATCTACTGATCACCATGAAATTATTGCCAGTTGTCAGCATCTAGTTCACTAATGTCCTTCAGGGAAGGAAATTTGCCATCCTAACCTGGTCTGGTCTACATGTGACTCCAGACCCACAGCAATGTGGTTGACTCTCAATTGCCCTCTGAAATAGCCTAGCAAGCCACTCAATTGTACCAATCGCTACAAAGTCTCAGCAAAATGAAACCAGAAGGATCACCTGGCATCAACCTAGGCACTGGAAAAGGCAACGGCAGAAACAGCCCTGTCAGCCCTGCAAAGTCCTCCTCACTAACATCTGGGAGAGATGTCTTTCAGACTAGTTAAGCGAACCATCCCGGGATATGTCCTGTCCCACGGGCAGGACAGACCCAGCAGAGGTGGTGGCACAGCAGTTTACAGTCAGGAGGGTGTTGCTCTAGGAGTCCTCAACATTGACTCCAGACCCCATGAAGTCTCATGGCTTTAGGTTAAACATGGGCTGATTACCTGCTGATTACCAGATACCATCCTCCCTCAGCTGACGAATCAGTACTCCTCCACGTTGAACACTACTTGGAGGAAGCACTGAGGATGGCAAGGGAACAAAATGTACTCTGGATGGGGTATTTCAATGTCCACCACCAGAAGTGGCTCAGCAGCAGTACTACAGATCAGGCTGGTCGGGTCCCAAAGGACATAACTGCTAGACTGGGTCTCTGGCAGGTGGTGCAACAAGAGGAAATAATATACTTGACCTCATCCTTCCCAATCTGCTTGCTACAGTTGCATCTGTCCATAACAGTATCAGAAAGAGTGATCATCGCACAGTCCTTGTGGATACGAAGTCCCGCCTTCACATTGAGAATAACTCCCATCGTGTTGTGTGGCACTATCATCGTGCTAAATAGGACAGACTTCGCACAGATCTAGCAACTCAAGACTGGGCATCTATGAGGCACTGTGGGCCATCAACAGCAGCAGAATGATACTCCAGCACAATCTGTAACTTTATGGCCCGGCATATCCCCCACTCAACCATTACCATCAAGCCAGGGGATCAACTCTGGTTCAATGGAGAGTGCAAGAGGGCATGCCAGGATCAGCACCAGGCATACCTCAAGATGAGGTATCAACATGGTGAAGCCAACAAACAGGACTACTTGCATGCCAAATAGCAAAAGCAGCAAGTAATAGACAGAGCTAAGCGTTCCCACAACCAACAGATCAGATCTAGGCTCTGCAGTCCTATCACATCCAGTCGTGAACGGTGGTGGACAATTAAACAACTCACTGGAGGAGGAAGCTCCACGAATATCCCCCATCTTCAATGATCGAAAGCCAGCACATTAGTGCAAAAGATAAGGCTGAAACATTTGCAGCAATCTTCAGCCAGAAGTGCCAAGTGGATGATCCATCTCTGCCTCCTCCAGTGGTCCCCAGCATTACAGGTACCAGTCTTCAGCCAATTCGATTCATTCTACGTGATGTCAAGAAACGGTTGGAGACACTGGATACTGCAAAGGCTACAGGCCCTGACAACATTCCGGCGACAGTACTGAAGACTTGTGCTCCAGAACTTGCCGCTCCCCTAGCCAAGCTGTTCCAGTACAGTTACAACCCTGGTATCTACCTGACAATGTGGAAAATTGCACAAGTATGTCCTCTGCACAAAAAGCAGGACAAATCCAACCCGGCCGATTACCACCCCATCAGTCTACCCTCAATCAATAACCTGCTGAGTGACGCCCAGTTTGGGTTCTGCCAGGGCCACTCAGCTCCTGATCTCATTACAGCCTTGGTTCAAACATGGACAAAAGAGCTGAATTCCAGAGGTGAGGTGAGGTGAGAGTGACAGCCCTTGACATCAAGGCTGCATTTGACCGAGTGTGGCATCAAGGAACCCTAGCAAAGCTGGAATCAACGGGTATCGGGGCAAAATCTCCAGTGGTTAGACTCATGCCTGGCGCATAGGAAGATGGCTGTGGTTGTTGGAGGTCAATCTCTCAGCTGCAGGACATCTCTGCAGGAGTTCCTCAGGATAGTGTCCTAGGTCCAACCATCTTCAGCTGCTTCTTCAATGACCTTCCCTCCATCATAAGGTCAGAAGTGGAGATGTTAGCCGATGATTGCGCAACGTTCAGCACCATTCGTGACTCCTCAGATACTGAAGCAGTCCATGTTCACATGCAACAAGATCTGGACAATATCCAGGCTTGGGCTGACAAGTGGCAAGTGACATTCACGCTATGACCATCATGAATAAGAAACAATCTAACCATCACCTCTTGACATTCAATGGTGTTACCATCACTGAATCCCCCATTATCAACATCCTGGGGGTTATCATTGACCAGAAACTCAATTGGACTCACCACATAAACAGTGACTACCAGCGCAGGTCAGAAGCTAGGAATACTGCGGTGAGTAACTCACCTCCTGATTCCTCACAGCCTGTCTACATTCTACAAGGCACAAGTCAGGATTGTGATGGATAACTCCCCACATGCCTGGATGAGTGCAGCCCAACAACACTCAAGAAGCTTGACACCAGGACAAAGCAGCCTGTTTGATTAGCACTACGTCCACAAGCATCCACTCCCTCCTCCACCGACACCTAATAGCAGCAGTGTGTACTATCTACAAGATGCACTGCAGAAATTCACCAAAGATATTCAGACAGCACCTTCCAAACCCACAGCCACCTAGAAGGACAAGGGCAGCAGACCACCACCTTCAAGTTCCCCTTCAAGCCACTCACCATCCTGACTTGGAAATGTATTGCCATTCCTTCGCTGTCGCTGCATCAAAATCCTGGAATTCCCTCCCTAATGGCATTGTGGGTCAACCTACAGCAGGTGGACTGCAGCGGTTCAAGAAGGCAGCTCACCACCTCCTTCTCAAGGGTAACTAGGGATGGGCAAGAAATGCTGGCCATCCAGTGACACCCACATCCCATAAATGAATAAAAAAAACCATGTGCAGTTTTGGCCCCTGTATTTTAAAAAAATTGTACAATAGCCTTGGAAGCGGTTCAATAGAGATTACGTAGACTAATTACTTGCTTGGATGAGTTGATGCATCAGGGATGGCTGATCACATTGGTCCTTTATTCATTTGAGTTGAGAAGAATGAGGGGTGATCTTATTGAAACATATCCAGTTCTAAGAAGGCTTGGCAGGGTAGATTTTAAGATACTTCCATTAGTGGTGGAATCTCGAATTAGGGGACATATTATAGGAAAAAAAGAGAGGACATTCATTGAAAACTGTTAAAGAATTTCTTCCGTCAGATGCTGGTGCATGTCTGAAATTCTTTACCCCGGATAGTTGTGAAAGCTAGATCACTGAAAATAATTACAGAAGGGAGATAGATTTTTGAAATATCAGGTAAGTGAGAGCTATAAGGAATTGGCACAAAAGAGGAGTTGTGGCCTGGGGCAGATCGGCCAAGAATTTATAGAATGGTGGGGGCAGGCTTGAGGGGCTGAATAGCCTACTCCTGCTCCCATTTCTTATGTTCTTATCTTCTAAATATTGCAGCCTCATTTCAGTTGCCTACTATTTCTTTTACAGGTGTCATGACCCTATTTTCAATTAAAAGTAACCATCCCGGGCTCCTGAGTGAGAAAGCAGCCAGTAAAATCAATGAAACAATGCTCCGTCTTGGTAAGGGCTGTACAGCACAAGGACTCGCTGCTTTATATTAAAAAAAATGCTAATTCTCTGCTGTGTAACTTGAAGTTTCCTTTGTTTGGGATGTAACTACAGATTGTCAGCATTTCAGAAATTGAAGATTTGCCTGGAATGTGCTGCTAGAGGAGGTGGTGAAGGCAGATACAATAGCAACATTTAAGAGACATCTTGACAGATAAATGAATAGCTAGGGAATAGAGGGATACTGACAATATAGAGGCATTTTTGTTTTAGTTTAGAAAGGCACCATGTGTCAATAGTTTTCGTGGGCTAAATGGCTTGTTTCTTTTGTAGCGATACTGTGCCTTTATGAGATGTATTTGGTTCTGTTTCTCTTGCAGGGCGTGTTGTCACAATGGTACCAAAATGACTCCTTCAGACAGGCAATTGATAAACAGCTTTGAGTTCTCCCTGAGTGTTTTTTTTAACACAAAAGTATCATGAGTGGGTGAGGTAAGGCTCACACAGACCCCAAGAACTTTAGTTTTGCTTTCAGTTAGTTGATGGGTTTTGCTGGCTGCAGGACTTGACAGCTTGAGTTCACTGCAGCTAGAACTAAGTTGTAGATAGAGAAGCTTCCTCTTAAAAAATCAGAAGGGCGGATAGGAGAGATACAGCACGTGAGATTAATAACTGTGTTGCTGAATTGCCTTTGCCAAGGGTGTGTTTATGGTATGTTGCCTATATTAGAACAGTTGACGATTAGTGGTTAAATGACACATTATCGTAAGTATTTCAATAGAGTAAAGTTATGTCAATTCTTTTTGTTGTATTTTAGCTGTGTTGTAAGAATAAAGGGTGGTTTGTGGTGGACCAATCCAATCTTATCTGGAACACAACACCTTAAACTTACCTTTTTAAAAGTATAAAAGCTTAGGGTCTAGGCTATCTCCATAATACACTTTGGGGGGTCTGGTCCGGTTCATAAAACAGTGCTGTACTGTTTGTTGTTCTTTATTAATCTCCAGCAATTTGCCTGGAGCAAAACTAGGAAAAATTTTTTTTCAAAATGTCTTTGAATATTTTTGTTTTATTAATTGTAATAATATTGGAAATGAGGAGAAAATGCTTTTGACAAGTCCATGACTGACTGATTCAGTTGATTCATCGAGAGCTTGTTTGCTCTCCAGTTGAATGTGGGATTGAATTGGAGCATGAACCGATGACATGGGTTGACAGCAGGAGGTCATATTTTGAAACATCCAGAGTTGGAAACCCTATGTGATTACCATACGAATGAGGTGGTGACTAATGTAGAATGTTGCTTGATAAATGTTTGGTTGCCATTTTATTTGGGGTGGTATGAATGGAATTAGTTAAAAGCCATGTTTTATGAGTTTGTTTTTGGCAAAATGTTCCTATCTTTTCATTTGTCCTGTTTAGACTCAGAGTTGGGCTGTCAATCTTCCAGGATTATCCTGCGGACTGCAGAAATTAAGAATTAATCTCCCAGCCACTTGCTCCAGCAGCTCCAGAGAGAGCACACAAAAAATGTGTGCTTAAAATGAATTTTTACACATCTGGTTATTGTTATAAGAATATTAGCTTGAAGGTTGCTTGACAGTGAGGAATTATCCAATCGATATCGAAGAGTAAATTGTATTTCTATTTGGATTTGGGAAGGCAAAGTGCTGTGAGGATGGGTGGAATTTGGACAGTTGTATAGAGATACCTCCAGGAATATGCCCAACCAGAACTAGCAACACCAAGAGGTATTTTAGCTATGTTGTAAGAATAAAGTATGTTTTGTGGGTTTTTTCCTGTTTCCTCCATGCTCTACTTCTTCTCGCTAGATTGCAGCCTGTTCATAAACCTCCAGACTGTCTTTATGGGACTGGATACTGGAGATAACCAACATATTAAGGTATTTCAGGCAGTGAGAGACCCAAGAATCAGTTTGCCTGCCCATCCCATTGTAGCCTTCACTGAGCAATATCTTTCTTACCATTGATAAACTTTATCGTCAATGCATTGCTTCAAACTCAGGAAGCGTCCCCCTTCTATTTTAATCTGCACTGCCCATTCATTCTGTACAGGCATTATAATTTACTAAAGAAAATGTGCCTGAATTCATATTCAGTTTTAAAAGTGGTGGCAAAGATCTTTATCATCTGTTTTTCAGTCTTCGCAATTGCAGGTATAGGAAAGAAACTTAGGATGACTGTACCTTTGGGTAGAAGAAAACATGTATCATTGCTATGTAACTCAGTTCAGCTGCTGATAACCATGTCTGTGTGTACATGTGTCTCTGTATTCTCTTGCAAGTCTGCAAAGTATGTGGTGTTTAATGGCTTGAGTTTTACTTATCAGGCATTTTTGGATTCCTGGCATTTGGCTTTGTCTTCATCACATTTGGATGCCATTTCTATGATTTCTTTAACCAGGCTGACTGGGAGAGGAGTTTCCGTGACTATGTTCTGTAAGTGACCCTACCTCCTTCAGTTCATTTTAGGCTCTGAAGTAGAACCCATTAGCTTTGGGTGATTGATTCAGTGAAGGCTCATAGTTAAATCCTGGAAATTAGGAATTTCCATACTTACACAGTCTATACAAGCCTTTGAGAGTCCCTTTAGGTCACCATATTGGATACATTTTCCACTATCCCTTGCAACCTCATTTCCCTCAGATCTTTGAAAATCAGCAATTGGATGTAAAACAATGGACTGACTAACTGTACATACAAATTAGGTGTTTGTGAAGCATATTTCCATTCCTAGATCTTAGGGTCCATTTGTGGCCAGATTTGTGTTTGTGTGGTTTCTTCTGTAAAGGGAAGAAATGAGAACTATTTGCATTTATGTAGCCGTTTTTAGGACCACAGAATGTCACAAAGTGTGCTTTTAAAGTGTAGTCACTATTGTAAAGTAGGAAGTGCAACAGCCAATTTTGTACACAGCATACCGCCACAAGCAACGATGTGATTATGACCAGAAAATCTGTTTTTTTTTATATGGTGATTATTGATTGACGTAAAAATATTGGCCAGGATTCTGAGCATATCTCTCCTCCTCTTCTTTGAAATAGTGCCATAGAGTTAGCACTTATATCACATTGAGGAAAGGAAGCAACTGATAATGCTGAATTTCCTGTTTTGAATGTATTAAATAATTTATACGTCAGTTGTCAGCCATTGCTGATTGGTAACATTTTACCTCTGCATTCAACTTCACTCTAGAGTCTTGAAAACATAATCTAGGATGACACTTTATTGCAGTACTGGGGAGAGGAAATTCTGCACCACTGGAGGCATTGTATCTTGGATACATTGTTAATTTTTAAAAAATTCATTCATGGCATAAGGGCATCACTGGACAGGCCAGCATTTATTGCCCATCCCTAATTGTCCAGAGGGCTGTTAAGAGTAAACCACATTGCTGTGGGTCTGGAGTCTGAATGGCAGTTTCCTTCCCCAAAGGACATTGGTGAATCAGATAGGTTTTTCTGACAATCGACAATGGATTCATGGTAATCATTAGACTCTTAATTCCAGATTTTCATTGAATTCAAACTCCACCATCTGCCTTGGAGGGATTCAAACCCAGGTCTCCAGACTTGGGTCTCTGAATTGACAATCCAGCAATAATACCACTAGGCAATTTGAGGCCTGGTCTCAGGCAGATGTAAAAGATTCTGTAGTACTATTCAATGAAGAATAGAGGATTTCTCCCTCAAACCTTGGCCAACATTTATCTGGTTATCTATCTCATTAATGTTGTGGGACCTTACTAGGCACAAAATGCCTGCTATCCTTCATTATAATACGACAGTATTTGATTGACTAAAGTTTTTGGGCACATGAAGATCATGAAAATAGCTCTTAAGTGCAAACCCTTTTGATATTCAGCATTAGTTTTCGATCTTAAACAAGGAGATAACCATGATTATGATTGTAGATGGCACCATAAGTAGAGGATATGTTATAGTTTGGTTTATTGCAAGGCATGAATATGTTGAGATCTATTGGTTAAATCAGTACTTAGTGTTTTGATTGCTTGAATTTTTATGTATGTCAGTTATATTCATTGGATTGTGCTTGGTTTGTGTAGATTTGTTTGCATTTTTCAGACCAACTTGCATATTGCACGTCTGTGCTTTATTTAAAATGCATCTTTGTATCTGATTTGACTTTGCATTTCAACCCTCAGGTGTGAAGCCAATGTCTCTATTGCTGAGCAAACCAACACTCCAATCCCTGAATGTAGCATCAAGAATCGCCCTAGCCTTCTGGTGGAAAAGATAAACATATTTGCAGTGTTTGGGACAGGCATTGCAATGAGTACCTGGGTCTGGACCAAAGCTACAATCTTAATATGGAAAAGGACATGGTTTAGGTATCAGAATTCACTCAGATAATGGACTAACTGAAACATTAGAATTGGCAAGACTAAGATTTATTTCCTTTATTATTTTGTGTAATATCTCTCTCCTGGTATATCTCCTACCACATTTGATGAATGGGGAAAACAAATTCCTGTAGCAGGCTGCCTCAAGGTCCCCTCTGGGACAAGCAGGCCTCTAATAGTAGGTAGGTATAGCTGTATTAATGCTGTGTCAGTTATCAGCACTCTTGCCTCTGAATCACAAGGTTCTCGGTTCAAATTCTACTCCACTTTTTTGAAGAAGGGCAAAGGAGTTATTACCAACATCCTAGGCAATATTTATTCTTCCAATAACATCACAAAAACAATCGTCTGTTTATTGTCCAATTGTGAGAGTTTTGCGTGCTCTCATTAGAAGCTGCATATCCTAAGTTACAACAATGACGACATTTTGAAAGTATTTCGTTAGTTGTAGAGTGACACATTCAGCGGTCATGAAATGTGCTATGTTAATGAAAATCTTTGTTTGGGTAAAGAAACAGAAGTAGGCTATTCAGTCTCTTTAGCCTATTCAACCATTTGATTGTGGCTTGACTGGCATTCTAGCTCCAACTACAGTACCTGGCGTTGGTTCTGTAACTTTTACTACCTTTACCTAACAAAAAATAATCAATCTCTGTTTTGAACATTTTCTATTGCCTCCCAGTCTCAACAAGTTTCAGAATTTCCCTATCCTGCCTATCACAGGAGCTCTTTTAATCATCATCATTATCTCAATTATATCTTATTGTCTCCTAAACGTAGAGTTACAAGGTCTAAGCAACCTGTCATTTTTAATCCTTTAAGCCCTCTGGCCAAATGGAAAATTCCTTCTATTCACTCAGCAGCTCCCTTCAGCAAGTTGGCTGAGATTGAGATCTCACTGATGTGAAGGGTTAAACATACACACCTATTGGTGTGGCATGTTGTGTTCCAGTTTCAAAGCCTGATGTCATTTACCTGCCAAGAGTCAATGATCTGAAGAAATGCATTGTGTTTAATGCTATAATATCAGGACGCTCTGTTCTCAATAGTGGAGATGTAGGTAGAACACTCTCAATATCGAGCAGTTTGTTGACAGTGTATGGAGACTTTTTAAAAGAAATGTTGAAAAATCTTGTGTAAAAACGTTGATATCTATAGTGCAGGATGTCATCAAGCTTGAAAGGAAATGGACTATTTGTCCATGCTGACCAAGTTATCCAAACTGTGTACCCATTTGCCTGCATTTGGCCCCTGTCCCCCCTAAACCTTTCCTATTCATGTATCTTACTTGGACTTAAATGGCAGACAAGGTGACAAGGATATATTTTCTAACCAACCCGTTCAGAGATGTTATTGCATGCCTCTAAAGCAGATGGGACTTGAATCTGGGCCTCTCGGCTCAGAGGTACGAACACTATCACTTACTACAACAGCCCTTACAGCTCATCCAGCTCTACACCTTGTTATCTCAGGTGTTCATCCAGCTCTACACCTTGTTATCTCAGGTGTTCATTCAGCTCTACACCATGTTATCTCGGATTCTCCAGCATCGGCAGTTCCTACTATCTCTGTAACAATTTTAACCACCTCTGATGCCGCTTGGCCTGCTGTGTTCATCCAGCTCTACACCTTGTTATCTCAGATTCTCCAGCATCAGCAGTTCCTACTAGCTCTTACTGGTGATCTGATTGGTTACAGTTATCGAATACAGGCAGTGCTGCTCTCAGCAAGTGAATACAATCCAGAAATGAACTGGCTCCCAGAGCAGACGAAGAATCTGGGTAGACCTCAGGCTTCAGAGTGATCGTGTATTCTCCACAGTGACAGCACAAGGAGCTCAGTCTGAATTTCAGTCCCAAGTAGTAGTTTAAAAGTTACATCTCTGTCATAGTTATCTTACTGATAGGAGAGCCAGGAACAGCCCCTCGCAGGTAAACCAGCTGTTCAATAGGAACTGAAAGACTTCTGTATTTTCAGAATTATCGGCCGAAGCGATGATGAGCCAAAACGAATTAAGAAGAGTAAAATGATTGCTAAAGCTTTTTCAAAGCGAAAGGAGTTGTTGAAGAATCCAGACAAGGAACTATCATTCAGTATGCAGACCGTGTCTCATGAAGGGCCAGTGGGTAAGTACTGATTGTCAAGGGGTCCTCATTCAGTAAGTGAACTGTATATGTCCAAGTACTGTTATGAAGACGTTTTATACTTAATATTGTTTGGACGACTTAAGTTTGAAGCATTGTGGGAAATGGATTTATTTAGGTCTGTGGAAATACCCAGACTGAATTTTTTTTAAAGAGAGCATTGAAAGTTCACTTGGACACTGGAGATTTTTTTTTAAACAAGGCCTCCTGTAAATCACATGACATGTAATAACTGCTTGCTTTGCTGTAGAACTCCACTGGGGCTGTTTCGAGCAGCGATTGACTTGCAGAAGATCCTTGTTTTATTCGGTTCAGTCAGAGGGAAGCCTGAAAAGAACAAGCTAAGTTGGAGGAAAGCAGACTAAGAACAAGTTGCCTAGCTGAATTTTCTCATTCTTGAAAATTAAACACTCTTGTTGAGTTCAGGATGAAATCTATTTGCTCTGTTGAAAGAGTGATTAAAAAAGTATCTCAAGGTTATGTTTTCTGAGTCAGACATGTCTGTAAGACTTGAGACAACCATGAATTATTATCGACTCAGAGCAACAGACTTTGGAACATTCTACACTTTTTGTCCTTTGTGTCTTTAAGAAGAACCCATCAGCCAAAGTGTTTCTTTTTAGAAAGCAAATCTTTACAGAGAAATCTGTCTTTTCTTCTCTTTATTTGAAAGGTGTGTGTATATTGAGGATATTTAGAGTGATAAGCATTTAAAACTTCTGTATTATTGACTGTGCATGTTAACCAATTATTACATCTTTATTGAATGATTTTGATTTTTATGTTGATTATAAACTAATAATTTTGTTTATTAAGAAATCTGGTTGGTGGATTTTGTTTAAGACTTGGTGTAGGAGAGTTATATCTTAGGTCATCTGGGTAACTTTAAAAAGTACTTTTATGTTTCATTGTGACCTATGGAGTAGTGAGACTTGACCGACAGTGCACTCCTTCAATCTCAGTCATAAAGGTATTTGTTGAAAAGAAGACAAAGTACTGAAAATACTCAGCAGTTCATGCTGTATCTTTGAAGAAAAACAGAGTTAATGTTTCAAGTCAATGATTTTACATCAAAACAAGGGAAAAAGATAGAAATATAACAGATTTTAAGCAGGTGAACAATGTGGAAGGGTAGGGAGAATGAAGTTGAAGGCAGGAGAGTTTAAAGGACAAATAAAATGTATGGTAGTGATAGAGTGGAAACAGCAGAATCATTTATCAGCAGCTGGTATCCAATAAAATAGGATCCAAAACTGGTGAACTAGGTACTGAGACTGAAAGAACAAGGTGCAGGGCTGGAGGAACACAGCAGGCCAAGCACGATCATAGGAGCAGAGATGCTGCTTGGCCTGCTGTGTTCATCCAGCCCTGCACCTTGTTGTCTCGGATTCTCCAGCATCTGCAGTTCCTACTATCATTGAGACTGAAAGGTTGTGAAGTGCTGAATCAAAAGTTGAACTGCTGTTCCTCAAGCTTCCTTGCACTGCATTAGGTTGCCAAGGGCAGAGGTGTCAGAATGGAAGTGGGATGGAGAATTAAAATGATGGGTGGTGAGAAGCTTAAGGACATATTTACAGACTGAACAGGGATGTTCACCAAAGCAGTCTCTCAAATCAAGATGACACTCCATAGTAAGCAGCAAATACAATATACCAAATCAAAAGAATATAAACATATCACTACTTCATCTAGGAGGATTGTTTAAGGCCGTTTAGGATGATGGAAAGGGAGGATAGGTTCTTGTTTAAAAAAAATCCTAGTGGCAGCTGAAAAGTCAATTTTATTGTGATTAGGGAAACCAAGGCTTTGGATGCCAGAAATTTTTAATGAGATTAGACTGTATTAAACTTAATGATAATATGTAATTTAGTAACAGATCTTATGTTACAGGCTGGTACAAGGTTAGAAATCACATAACACCAGGTTATAGTCCAACAGGTTTATTTGAAAATGCAAGCTTTCGGAGTCTTTCTCCTTCTTCAGGTGTTAGTGAGAGAGGTAGTATCAGAACGAATTTATAAGTAAAAGATCAAAGGGTCACACCGCTGATGAGGATGTAATAAACAAACCTAAGATGTTGTTAAATCTTTAATCAGTTAGAAGGTTTTAATTGATTGATATGTATATGTAAATTGACTGTCTATAAATTGTGTGCTTTTTGAACTAAATAGAATGTATTTGCAAATGCATATCCACCCAAAGATACACGTGTGTGTGTGTGAGAGAGAGAGAACAGTCAGTCAATGTGGTGTTTTATAAATTTCTACTTTAAAAATAAAACTAGTCTGACTCCAAACCAAAACACAAAAGATTCTAAACAAGGCCTGACACGTAACATGCACTGTCTGACCTAAAATGTCACCTCTTCCTTAACTGATAAAACCTTTAGTTCTCTCAGGACAGTGATTTCAAAGGAATTTGTGGATTTACATATACATCTTAATCAATTAAAGATTAAAGATTTAACAGCATCTTGGTTTTCTTTAGTACATCCTCATCAGTGGTGTGACCCTTTGATCTTTTACTTATAAATTGTGTTCTGGATACTATCTCTCTCACTAACACCTGAAGAAGGAGTAAGACTCCAAAAGCTTGCGTTTTCAAATAAACCTGTTGGACTATAACCTGGTGGCGTGTGATTTCTGACCTTGTCCACCCCAGTCCAACACTAACACCTCCACAACAGGCTGGTGCAGGCTAACCTGGCTAAATGCCTGTGCTTTGATTTAATGATTTTTAATTCCATTACCTAGATTTTTCTTCAATTACTTTTCTATGACATGCCAAGGATTGCTACGGCAATCTACCTCTCCTGTTACCATTGCTCTGCTCCGAAATCCATCTCCTCAGTCCCATTCCCACTCCTCTGCACTTTATTCCTGGATGGGAATAGGTAGATAATCCCCATTACCATACAATCCCATCTTCTCAGTCTTAACCCTCAATATGCCACTGCATCACCCCCCATAAATCTACCCCTCCCCCATCAACTTGCTTCCCAATCCCCTAAACAATGGCAAAGCGTTAGGGTTATAATTGGGGTTAAGGCCTTGGAGAGATTTGAATTCATGGATGAGAATCTAAAAACTATCTCAGTGCATATAGCTCACGGGCAGTGATTTACATCTGTCCCATTAGAATATATGAAAATGGACATACTTTAAACAAAAACATTACTACTAGACACCTGACTATGCATTAGTTTCATAATCACATCAAGACATGATATGGGAGGTGAGGCTTAACTTAAAATACCTAACAGAAGAGGGGAAGGGAGGAAACTAAGGAGAGAGGAATCAATATCTGAAAGTCATGCTATGTTTTCAGCTGGAATCAACTTTGACTTGAATGAACCATCTGCTGACCTCTCATCTGCCTGGGCTCAACACATAACAAAGATGGTGGCCAGAAGGGGAGCTATTTTACCGCAGGACATTTCTGTCACTCCAGTAGGGACACCAGGTGAGAAACAATTGATACATCAAAAATCAATTTAACTTTCTTACAAGGTTGCATGACTTCTTTAGAGCAGTTTGAACTTTCAACTGTCTCATGGCAAATTGGTGTTGGGAGGTTGGCAACGATTTATATTCAACCCCCACCACTTCCAACACACATCCACCTACAGCTGGATCCCACATATCACTTGCAAAAGCAGGTCAGGTGACTGCCCAGAGTTGGAATTACTATGGTTATCAGTTATGAAGCTAACCAGTGTATCTGTATAAACTATGCACCTATATCAGCACTAACACCCTTAGCAAACATTATTGGGTTATTATGGCCACTTTCCTACTTAAAAGGCCACAGTCCAGGAGGTTAGAAGGGTCCTGATTACTGTGGGCTGTGATGCTTTAAATTGAGTGGTAGAGATAGTTTTGAAATTCTTGTCTGACTCCATTTTGGCCCATTTCAGTGCCACCAGATGAGAACAAGAGGAACCTCTGGATCATTGAAGCCGAGATTCCCCCAGAACTACAGAGGAAATCTGGGAAGAAGAAGAAGAAAAAGAGGAAGAAAGGCATTAGACCTCTTGGGCCTACGGAGGAGATGCGTGACATGGGCTATTGCACAGAGAGAGCATCCAGCACTGTTCCACACTTGCCCAAGTTACCCAGGCAAAAAAACTTGGTGTCAAAAGCTTTGGAACCAACTGACGTTCAGGATAACTTACCAGGCACTCTCCTGGAATCCGGAATCAACTCTGGATCAAATAATGGGAGGTTTTTCATTGGAGCATTCAACAGCTCCTCAGGATACAGACTGAATGCACCTCTGAATTTGATTGCAAATCCTCTTTCAAATGATGATATCTTGGAGGATGAGCTGGCATTTCCCCGAGGAGATCAACTCCGGCCTCCTCAGAGACCATGTAAAAATCCATTCCCCCATTCCTCAGCCAATATGGAGTTTGGAAGACTCCCTGTAATTAATATCCCTCACATACCAAGATCCGAGAACAGAAGGACTGCTATTGCACCTGTACATTCCAAAACAAATCTAGTGGACACAGAGTTGATAGATGCTGACTCTGATTTTTGATTACTGGCCTAGTTATTGGTATTGATAAGGATTCATCTACTTGAGAAGCAGCATATCCAATTCCAACTAGGAATTTTGGTAAATATCACCTGTTACAGTTCAAATGAGTTAATGCAAGTGGCATTGGGTTAATGCAAGTGGCATTTTACTGAAATCTGATGAATGTTCATGGCAGCAACTGCAAGTAATTTTTAAGTTCAAATGGATTCACAGAAGTGCTTTACTACTCATTTAAGAGATTATAGCATTTATTCACGAGGTTCAATCTATTGTGAAGAGGCCTTTCACTTTAATGCTCAAGGTTGTGGAGTATATAAGTAATGAATTATCCTAATTGGCCAATTTGGTAAAGTTATTGGAACCTTTTTTAGAGCTGAGGGATAGTGAACTAATCTAAGGGTCAGGAATGTAAATAATTCTGCTGGGCCAGGATTATTCATTGATCTTTGATGTGCATGTTATCCATGCTTTGCCTTCCGTTAGTTACAGTACTCAAGGAGGCCTTGTGGTCCATTATGTGTTGGTCAACCATTTCCTAGAATTCTACTGAACTCTGCCTCCCAAGTTTCTTATCTGATCATACCATCAAGTTACAGACTTTTATCCAGGCAAAAAAACTTGGTGTCAAAAGCTTTGGAACCAACTGACGTTCAGGATAACTTACCAGGCACTCTCCCGGAATCCGGAATCAACTCTGGATCAAATAATGGGAGGTTTTTCATTGGAGCATTCAACAGCTCCTCAGGATATAGACTGAATGCACCTCTGAATTTGATTGCAAATCCTCTTTCAAACGATGATATCGTTTACAAAGCCCTAATTGTTCCCCAATGTAATATTTTAACATTAAGAATATTATACAAAACATTTTGATCGGATTGAGGAAATAATGTGACCAGGTTTGACTTGGTCAACTGCGTGTATACACTGAATGGAGGGGAAATGTTAGCCATGACAAGCTGAAAGTGTCAACAGCATCAAGATGTTCCAAACTTGCCTCCGAGAAGAGGTCAGTAATGTTTATGTGGTCCAAGATATTTGGGCAGAGTTGTGCCCAAGCTAAATGAAGAAATATCTCAGTGCCTTCTAATCTTTTGTCTGGACGTTGGGTGTATCACAGGTTTTGCAGTTTTTGCTGGGTTTAGTCATTTGCTGATGCAGCCTCACTGGAATGGTACAAAGAATGATAAGATCAGCCTTACTTTTTCCTACTCAAGCTGGTCACTCCATAATGAGTGCTGTTCTTTGCAACTCAACCAAGACCATTCTTTATCTTTCTCCCCCAATCTATCCTTTACTGCTTAAGATTCCCTGCCCTTAATAATGTGTGCTTTAAACCCAAGTTACAAATTTAAAACTGCCAGAAGAGCATACAGTATAAATGTTGCATGAATGCACTTCTTGTGCTTTTATTGTGTTGTAACCAACTTGATTTATTCCATTGCTCTACTGTCCATCTTCCAATTCTCAACATTCTGAAAACTACAGATCATGAAAACCCCCTAGTGCCCAGAATCTAACCCAGAGCAAATCCCACTTGCCTTGTGCTTACTCACATTGGCTTCTGATTATCCCAACACCTCAAATTCATAATCCTCAACTTTGTGCTCAAGTCACTCGATGACATCATCCCACTAGATCTCTGTAAGCACCTTCCGTGCTATAACCCTCCTTGTTATCTCTGCACCCCTCTGATTCTTGCTTGTCTTTTAATCATCAAACCTTCCTCTTCGACCAATTTTTTTTTTTAGTCACCCTTCCTAATCGGATAAGGGATAGCAGATTTAAAACAGATGAGGAGAAATTAATTCTCTGAAAGAGTAATGAATGTGTGGAATTCACGACCCCAGAGTATGGTGGATGCCAGGGCATTGTGTCAATTTAAGGAGGAGATAGACAGATTTGTAATTGGTCATGAGTTGAAAGGTTATGAAGAGCAGACAGGAAAGTGGATTAGAGACAGATGAGATCAGCCATAATTGTATTAAATGGCAGAGCAAGCTCAAGGAGTAGAATTGCCTACTCCTGCGCCTTGTTCTTATGTTCTTAATATCTCTTACTTGCCTCAATGTCTTTTTCTATCTAATTATGCTTCTGCGAAGCACCATGGGACATTTTGTCTCTGCTAAATGATAGCACGTTGTTGTATGGTCACTTGCTGTTAAGTTGGACTCAAGGATTATGTAAGAAAACATTGAAGGACAGGCAAATTTAGTATTACCCATCTTTATAATGAGATTAATTTTGCAAATGGATGCAGTGTGTGCAAACACACTTTCAATCTTGAATCCAATCAAAGCCAAAGCTCCATATTCAACAACTCCAAGAATAAAAAGATGATCCTGATTGCAGCAGCTTAGAGCATAGAGACATAAAAAGCTAAGTGTGACCTTTGTTTTGTTGTTGTAAATGGATGAGGCACAATCAGCTGAAAAGAGGGTGAAACAAGTAGAATTACATTGGAAAAGTACAGAGAGAAAAGACAAAATATATTTCAAATGCTGTTAAAATTATATTGTGTTGCAAAACTGACTGGCACAAATAATTTTGTTTAAAGAAGAATACTGCAGTGCGGTTTCTGTGGTTCTGTATTTTAATTTTTGTTTGACCAGATTATGTATTGGAATTGCAGTTAATTATGAAAGAAGTGGATCAATAGAAGGCAAGGATTTGAGTGTGAAACAAGTCAGTTGTATACACAAAAAAACATTTCTACAAGAACCAGAGATGGCATTAAAAGTACAAAAACAGTACAGTGGAACTAAGTGTCTGATTTGGGTCATATTGTACAGTAAAAACTGAATGCTGATTCAGGAACCTTGACCAATCTAAAGCTAATTGATATCTACAATACCTGAGAGCACATTAGGAATTCAAGTATGTGGCTCCCAATAATTTCCTTCTCTCCCTCCCTTGGTAGCATGGGAACAGATTACTCTGTCCTCAAAATTACATGTGGAGTAATGGTGTTCAGTCAATGTGTTTGTTTCAGATTTCTCCATTTGCTGTTTTATTAGAGGATACCAATCCATTGATTTTAAATGGATTAACCCAGGTGCAACAAACAAATTTAACGGTCATAGTCAATGTTCATAATGTCGCACCACATATAAAAAGACAATTGAATTGAATTTTTTTTTGTCCTGAGTATGAGAGGTCAATGCGGAGGAAGGGACTCTGTATTTGCTCAGGGTCAACATTGTCAATACTCTTGTTAAGGTGGGAGGTGACAGATGTAGTGCATAACCAGTCAGCATATTGACCAGGCCAAAGATGGGCTTGATGTGAATTGAATAGGGAGGTTTTGAAGATGCCAATTACTATCCAACCAGGACATTGGAGAACCTGTTGGTTTTGATGTTGAATAGTTTGAATACTATATCCAAATACAAGCTGTGTTTGAACAGACAGAATCTGCTGCTTATCTTGAAATCAAGTACGAAGATTCTGCCCAAGTGCGAGAAACGAAATTTCCCAAATTTGCCAAGCAAGTAAGAAGCATTGTGGTTTGGCTGAAGTTCCCTTTCATTGTCCCTCCTTCAGGAAGTCATCCCTTGGTGACAGAGTGTGAGTCACACTTTGCGAGAACACTCTGATTGCTGACCTTCCTCCACTTGCCTCTCTGATATTTAAACATTTTATATCTTTTAATCCATTGATTACCTTCATTGCTCAAAAAATGTTGACAGTTTGAACGCTCTCTTTTTCGAGATGTGAGGTGCACTCTATGGATATCCTTTTCAATTTGAGTAGTAGTGAAAATTGGGTGATAGCGTTTTGGCAGCCTATTTTGTCCTTGTCCTTGTCCTCACTTTTATTTCCCAGTCATTGCTGATTTGCAATACTATTGAACAAAGTCAAAATGACGTACCTGGAGATCAATGTGTATGTATGAGCACCATAAACAGCCAGCATATGGAGACCTTGTAAATACTCACTTACCTCCTTCACTAAGTGATAGTCTGGTTCTGTAAAATGTTGAAGACTTGATATATTTTTATAGAAATATAATGGTTATTTTTGTACCACATATAGCCATTTTAAACTTCTTGATATCAGTGTACATAGACATCTGTAGAGTGGTTACAAATTATCTGGAAGGCATGGGGAAAAGATGGTCATTTTTAATACTCCCTTAATTCCATTGTATGATAACTAAACATTTTTCACCTGAATAAAAGTTTGTAAACATGTTTGTCAAATTGTTTGGTTTAAAATTTGTTTGAATTTTCTATCTGTGGGAGGTAGATTTGAGGGCCAGCACACAGAGACCAGACCAGTGTGAGAAGGGCAGTGGCAAGGGAAGATAAAAACTGGTGGCTGAGAGGAAGGCCAAACATATGGAACCTGCATAGGAGGTGCAGCACTGGTGGGGGAGATAAAAACTGGTGTCAGACAACTCCTTTGACCTGTTTCTACCTGTTTAGAGCCAAAGTGTGATGTCCAGAAACCAGGTAGGTGATGGGTAGGTATTTCTTCTGTTTCTCGTTTGATTGGCCCAGTGGTTTAAATAAGTAAAACAGACAGTGAGAGCTTCTACAAATGTATGAAAAGAGAGTAGCTAAAGTAAGTGTGAGATCCTTGAAGGATACAATGGGGAACAGGGAAATAGCAGATAACATAAACTAATATTTTGCATCAGTCTTTACTATCAAGATCACTATAAATATCTTGAAGACCACAGATAAGCAACATGTCATTTGGAGAAAGATCTTGTAACAGTCTCTATCATGAAGAGCAAGGTATTTGACAAACTAATGGGACAAAAGGCAGACAGATCACCAGCACCTGATCATCTGCTTTCAAGGGTTTTAAGGGAAGTGACTGCAGAAATAGTGTAAGCATTGGTTGACACATTCCAGAAGGGAAAGAGACAGAAAGCCAGAAACCAGAGGCCAGTTAGCTTAGCATCTGAAAATGCTAGCGTCCATTGTTAAATAGAAAATCTTAATATCATCAAAAAGGGTCATCGTAGTTTCGTGAAAGAGAAATCATTCTTGACATTTTCTAAAGATATTTGATGATATGATGAGCAGAGTGTGTATTTAGATTTCTAGAAGACATTCATTAAGATGCCACATGAAAGACTAATGCATATTGAGGTTTGGCCAACACACAAGACAGACAGTCTGAATTTATGGGTCTTTTTCAGTTTGGAAATATGTAATTAGTGGAGTGCCACAAAGTTTAGTTACAGAGACATAGAGTCATACAGCACGGAAACAGACCCTTAGGTCCAACCAGTCCATGCTGACAAAGTCCCAAGCTAGACTAGTCCCACATGCCTGTGCTTGGCCCATATCCCTCCGAACATATCTTATTCATGTATTTATCTAACCACTTCCTCTGGCAGTTCATTCCACACTTGAACCACACTCTGTGTAAAAAGATTACCCCTCATGTCCTTTTTTTTTTTAAAAACATTCTCAGGCTTCAGTTATTTACTATCTACATGAATGACATCGAAGACTGGGCATAGTGTAAGTTTGCTGATGATACAAAAATAGGTGGGAGTACATGATGTGATGAGGTCATAAGGAATCTTGCAAAAGGATACAGATATATTGAGTGGACAAAAAAATGTAGTGGATGGAATTCAACTGTAGGAAGGTGTGATGTCATACTCTTTGGTGGAAAGAATCAAAAGACAGACTATTATTTAAATGGAAGGAGACACCAAAAAAGTGGAGCACAGAGCAATCTGGATGTTCTTGCCCATGAATCATTTAAAAATAGCAAGCAGTTGCAGAAAGTAATTAAGAAGGCAACTGGAACTTAGCCTTTACTACTAGGGGTTTGGAGTTTAAAAATAGGGAACCCTTGTTACAGCTGCGTAGAATGTTGGTGAGGGTGAACCTGGAATACCGTATGCAGTTTTAATCCCCTAATTTAACAAAGGATACACTGATATTGGATTGAGGGCTCCTGTGGCACACAGTGATAGTGTCCCCACTTCTGAGACGGGAAGCCTGAGTTCAATTCTCACTTGCTTCAAAATGCATCCCACCCAGACCCAGCCCACTACTCTATTCCCATAACCCCACATTCCACCTAACCTACACATCCCTAGTCATTTAGCATGGTCAATCAACCTAACCTGTACATCTTTGGATTGTGGGAGGAAACTGGAACACGCAGCAGAAACCCAAGTTAACGTGGGGAAACATGCAAACTCTATACAGACAGTGCCCCAAGGCTGGAATCAAACCTGGGTCCCTGGCACTGTAAGGCAGCAGTGCTAACCACTGAGACACTATGCTGGTTGATTAGAAAATATCTGTACTGACATTGTAGGCAGTTCAAAAGAGATTCACTAGGCTGATTCCTGGGATGAAGGGGTTGACTTACCAAGTAAGACTAAATAGGTTAGGTGTTTATTCATTAGAGTTTAGAAGAAAGAGGGATGATCTTATTGAAACATACCAGATCTTACTGAAACATCACACCCTTGTGTGCAAATAATGGACAGTTAAGCTCACATGCTGCACCTGTAAGTTCTACAATTGAGACATCATGGTTAAACCTCATCTATTTTAATTCAATATCATTGCTTTTACATTCCAGCAGACTTGTTAAGATGAATAATTAGGACCAGGAATTTCATCCAGAGCAGACAGCAATATATTTGAGCCCTTCCTAGTCTGGACTCCAATTAGTCATTTAATATGCACGTTCTCACTACCTGTCCTATCCCTGGATACCCTACTCCTGTTACGGTAAGGCGTAGTTTCCTCAAATTCACCAGACTCCATTGAGTTTATGGCTTTATAGAATTTCTCCACAGCACTCTTGTGATACTGGGAGGTTTACTCTCGTAGTTAGTGTCAGAATGTTGGGGTCTTCCTTGTGTGAATTGTTAACTTAGCCTTGACTCAGTTGGAAGCAAATTTTCCTCCTGAATCAGAAGGTTGTAGATTTTAAAGGACCACTCCTGAGGCCTGCATTGGTAATTGAGACTGACCCATCGAGTCAAAGAGATACCAAGGGAATGCTGTGCTGTGAGAAATGTTGTTTTGTTGATATATGATGGAGGTCCTGTCTGCCCTCTCAACTCTGAATCATCAAAATAACACCAAACCTTACTAAAATACAAAATTAAAATTAACCAACAGTGTAACAATTAAGCTCAGAAAAATACAAAAGGCAAATCTCACCTAAGTGAGCAAAATTCACTAAAAACAACAGCAATCCTCCTCAAAATACATCAGCAAACTCAACAGAATTATAATCTGTAAATATGAAAAACAACAGGTTCAAGCAGTGGCTTATTTTGTAGAAATACTTTGAAGAAAAGATCTAAAGCTATTTCTCTCAGATGACTGTCTGAACTAGAGACAGCATTCCAAAAGAATTTTCCACAATGAGAATCCTGAAACATTTAGCAAGGGACCAGGAGATGGTGCTGTTGTAGAATACAAATAGGATTAAAAAAGAACTACTGTTGCTATCCATACACCATGTGATTCATGCATTATGAATGGTGAACTAGTCCATTGTGTTATAATTCCACAGGATCAAAAGGAGTAATCTTTGTGATTAAAGACCATGTTACGTACCTCAGCAGACCAGGGATCAAACCTGCAAAACAGAAAAAGGTTTGCATTTATATAACATATTTCACAATGCTTGGATGTTCTAAAACATTTTACAGCTAACAAAATACTTTAAGCATAAAAGTTGTTGTACTGTAGGAAATTTGGTAACTAAATTTCACACAGTAAGCTCTTTCAAGCAGCAATGTGAAATAATAGCCTTCTTCGCCTGTCTGAACTTATATTGAACAACTCTTTCAACTCCACTCACTTCTTCCATTACAAGGTGTTGCTATGGGAACTCATACGAGTCCCAACTATGCCTGCTTTTGATAGGATACATGGAATATTCTTTGTTCCAATTCTATACATGTCCCCTCCCTCACCCTCTATTAGTTAAAATTAATTCACAGGATATTAGAATTAATTCACTGGCAACACCAGCAGTTAATGCCCTAGTTGCCTGTGAGTAAGCGGTAAGAGTTTTGCTAGGCTATTTCAGAAGTCAACAGCATTGTTGTCAGTCTGGAGTCTCATAAAGGCCAATATGGGAAAGGGTTGCAGGTTTCCTTCTGAACATCATTATCATGACTGATATTAGTTTTTTTTCTAGTTCCAATTTATTTAATAAACTGGTTGGACCAAAGGGTCTGTTTCCATGCTTGAAATCTAGAGCAGTCATGGGATAAGAAGTTGATTATTTAGTGCTGAGTCAAAGAGAAATTCCTTCATTAAATGAGTTGTGAATTTTTAGTTTTCTTTGGTAGAGAACGCTATGGCTGCTCCAGTTTAAATTCTCCAAATTTCACAGTGGGAAGTTGTGTCTTTGGAATTGTTGGTCCAGACCAACTAGCCCAGTTACCTAGTTACTATGTTTCAATGTTCCTGTTTCTGATATATTGACAGCTAGGTCGGTGCTACTTCCTGTTATCATGCTGAACTAGAAAACGTTATCAACTTTGATCCAAATTTCAACCTCTCTTGCTTTCACATGGTCCATCTATGACATTTTTCTTTCCTTCCTCAACTTCTCCATCTCAGTTGCTAGGACAGATTGTCCATCAATATGTCCTTTAGTTTCATTGACTCCAGAATCACAATCAGGTTTACCTTACTCTCACCTTTCCTTCACCAGTCTCCATATTCAACAGATGATCCTCCATCATTTCAACATGATGCTATCAAACATATTTTCCCTTCCTCTTCTTTTCCAGCATTCTAAATGGACAGTTGCCAGCACAACACTTTGTCCATTCGTAAGAACACAAGAAATCGGAGCAGGATTGTACAATTCCACCCCTCAAGCCTGTGCCACCATTCAATATGATCATTGATCTTCTGGCTCCACTTTCCTGCCCACTTCCCATATTGCTTGGTTCCCCAAAGAGATCAAAAAAATGTCTCAGCCTCAACTACATTCATTGACGGAGCAGCCATAGCCTTCTCTACCCAAGAAAACTAAAGACTCACAACTCATTTAATGAAGGAATTTCCCCTCAATTCAGCCCTAAATAATGAACTTCTTATCCCAAGACTGGTATAGATTTCAATCACGGAAACAGACCCTTTGGTCCAACTAGTCCATGCCAACCATCATCCCAAACTAAACTAGTCCCACCTATCTGTGCTTGGCTCATATCCTTCCAAACATTTCTTATTCATATACTTATCCAAATGTCTTTTAAATGTTGTAACTGTACCGACATCCACCAATTCCTCTGTACGTTCATTCCACATACAAACCACTCTCTGTGTAAGTGTCTATGTTCTTAAGCTTCTTCAGAATCTGGTATGTTCAATGAGATCACCTTTGATTCTTTTGAATTTGAGAGATTATGGGCCTAATTTACTTAGGCTTTCTTCAATAGGACAACCCTTTTAATCCAGGACCTAATCTGAAATTTCACTCTACCACTTCTGGTGCAAGTAAATATTTCCAACAACAACAATATTGTAGATTGGGTGATAACATTGTTGAACAGCACTGTTCAGTCTGTTTATATAACTTTGACCATTCTCTTGCCATTTTAATCTCAACCACACATACTTTAATGTTCTCCACTCTTCAACAGAAGCTAGACGATAGCATTTCATGTTATGTTTTACCATTTTACAGCCTTCCAAACTCAATATTGATTTCAAAAGATTCAGATCATAACCATTGCTCCCACTTGTTTTTGAAGAGCAGCTACTGGTAATGGTTTTGTTGATGCTATTTACATCTCCCTAGCCCATCTTCTGTTTCTTCTCTACTTGTCTCATTACCACCCTATGTTTGTCATTTAATAACTTCTGCCCTCCTGACTGTTGTGCTTGTTTGAAAGTTTTCACATCTCTAATGCTTAATAATGCAGTGAAAGGTCTTCAACCTGAAAAGTTCACTTTGTTCCCTTTCCATAGACACTGCATGAACAGCTGAATAATCCTGGCAATTGTTTTTATTTCAGACTTTTAGCGTTTGCAGTATTTTGCTTTTGTTGTGGTGATGTGATAATAACCAAATAATTTGTATTTTTAGCAATGTTTGTTGACAGATAAACTTTTGAGAAGACACTAAACAGAACTCACTTGCTTCTCTTTGAAGTAGTGCCACTGGCCCTTGTATAGGACCCAAGACAGCATCTATATCAGTGCAGCACTCCCACAGTAATGCAAAGGAGCACTGGTTTAGATTATCTGCATGAATTCTCTATAGTTAACTTGAACCTATGACCTTCAGACAGAGGCAAGAGTGCTAATTATTGAGCCCAAGCTAGCACGTCAACCAAAGATTCAAATGATGTGAGACACAGCAACCTTTCTCAAAGGCAGAAAACATTGGTTTGTTTCCATGACCATGAGTACAGGGACCTTATTTAATTAGTTGGATTGCCTTTCCAGCTCATTAGTGGTAGATTGGTTGCCAGGGGAACATATGTGTGGTATGGAATTTTATGAAGTACATGCTTGAAGGGAACATGCTCCCCACATTTGATGCATCACTCTGCAAAACCCATTCCTCACAAATGCTCAATTTTACAAAATAATTCACAAGCAATCATTCAGTCTTATAAGTCCTTTAAAAAAGATTACGTACATAATTATCTGGTCAGAAACAGTGTGTCAGAAACATTAATAGCCTTTGATCTGCTATGACTATTGAAGTGTCACTGCATGGAAGACAACACGTACGAGCAGGATGGAAATTTCGGGAAATCACCTGGAGTTACATTTCATCACTGGGGCAGAGTCTGACTGTTTGATTCCTAATAAGGCCCAACAAGACAGATAACAGTACAACTAGGTATTTGATCATGTGGTTCCTGTGAAATGCAAAAAGGGCATGACATGGATATGCTAGTAATGAGTGGGAGTTACTTGATGTGTTGGATTAATATTTTGACTACCTGGGAATAGTAGCTAAAGACAGATATTCAGGCACTCCTTAGAATACAACCTGGATCCTTCTGGGTTAGAGACAAAAAAACTACAGATGCTGGAATCCAAGGTAAACAAACAGGATGCTGGAAGAACACAGCAAGCCGGGCAGCATCTGGAGGAAAGGAGAAGTCAACGTTTTGGATATTCACTTCTTCAAGATTGGATGTGGGAGTAGGGGGAGCTGCAGATAAAGAGAGGGGGAGGGGTGATAGCATAATTCCATAAAAGATGCAATACCTGTCCACTACCCCCCTCACCTTCATTCAGGACCCTAAACTGTCCTTCCAAGTGAGACAGAGCTTCACCTGCATCTCCTCCAACCTTGTCTATTGCATCTGGTGCTCCTGATGTGGCCTTCTCTACATCGGTGGGACCAAACGTAGACGAGGTGACTGTTACACCGAGCATCTTCGCCTGGCCTGTAACAGCCAACATTGAGTTCTCCAAATTCAAATAACCTTCCCACCCATCCCCTGGCTCCCTTTCCTGCCCCACCTCCTCCCTTCCATTCCACCTTCTGACCCTCCTTTCCAGCCAGTAACCGGATTCATCCCTCCCATCGACCAACCAGGTCGTACCTACTACCCTTGGACCATACGTCTACTCTTGATTCTTCTGGAGTTGGTGCTTTCTGGGGAGAAATGGACTACAGTTGTTTTGGAGACCTGAGAAGGAATATTCTTTTAATTTTTTGGGGGAACTGGACAGCCTTACTTCAAACGTTCTCTGGGTCATAGAATGAGTGAAATGAGTTGATAAATCTACACATTCCACCAGTGGAGTAGTTGGGCAGAACAGCCTCTTTATTTAGCCCATACCAGTATGAATACAAGATAGTTGCACAGCTTGAACTAAACATCTTGTGGGAACCCAAGTCCTATGAATTTGTGTTTACTAACATGGTGTGAAAATCTAGGACAGCTACAGATATGGATGGTGCATGCAAATAATGCAAGACCCAGGATAAAGAGAGTGCCAAAACTGGAGTTAAAAGAAATATGTTTCTACAACCAGAAAGTAATTATTTGGTGTGTTGAGATGTTGGTAAGTATCTAAAAGATACAGATTGTCAGATTGTACTTAATTTGTTGATGCGGAGGCCAAAGTAAGTTGAGACTGCCCACCAGTTACCTCAGGCTTTTAAAAAGTTCCTATGTGCCTCCCTCACTACTGCTACAATGGCTCATTTTGTAATGTACTGCCACCTGAAGGATGCAAACCACGAAAAGCCCAGCTTCAATCTCCAGTCTACACTGATTTCAAGTCAGATGCCAGTAGTTTTACTATGATCACCCTCAGTGATGTTTAGAGGGGATTAGTCCAAAGTTCATGTTGCTACCCAGGGTTGCAAGCTGAAAAATCAATGCCTACACGCACGTGTGTATTTACACTTGAGTATGGTTGTACTTGCATTTATGCATGGTGTGTGTGTGCATAATGCTTGCTTGTGTGTTCTTGTGTTTCATCTTGCACATTAATGCACCTGCGTATGTATGTGAGCAGTGCACCGACTTGTCCAGTTGTTAGGGCATTTGTGTCTATAGGAGAACATGAAGTAGTTCAGCGTCAATGCTGTGACGGTCAAATTCACTGTTGGTCATGTTGAAGAGTAACTTAGAATCCTTTATTCCCAGTGGGGAACTACTCCTGCTCAGACTATACAATCAATGCTTATCCTTTCTGAACTATGCTGGGAGCACAGAAATATTCCTACTGTTTAGGGTTACCAACACCTGCAGGCATCAAAAGAAGTGAATCACTTTCCTCAGGGAAAAGCGATTAGAACAACTGATATTTTAAAAAGCCTGTTTTTGAAAGAAAATGTACCAAGTATTTATGCAATGAAAACGTGCCTCTCCCTCAGTAGCTCAGCTCGTTTATCCGGTATGGAACCAAATTAAGTAAAAGCAACATGCTGTAGATTTATTTTAAATTCATTTGTGGGATGTAGGCATCGCTGGCTGGCCAGTATTTCTTGCCCATTCAAAGTTGTCCTTGAGAAGGTGGTGGTGAGCTGCCTTCTTGAACCGCTGCAGTCCTCCACAATGCTATTAGGGAGGGAATTCCAGGATTTTGATCCAGTGACAGTGAAGGAACAGCGATATATTTCTAAGTCAGGATGGTGATGATTTGGAGGGGAACTTGGAGATGGTGGTGTTCCCATATGTCTGATGCCCTTGTCCTTCTAGATGGAAGGGGTCGTGGGTTTGAAAGGTACCGTCTGAGGATCTCTGGTAAATTTCTGCAGTGCATCTTGTAGATAGTACATACTGCTGCTACTGAGCATCGGTGGTGGGGGGAGTGGATACTTGTGGACGTCGTGCCAATCAAGCGGGTTGCTTTGTCCTGGATGGTGTCAAGCTTCTTGAGTGTTGTTGGGCTGCACCCATCCAGGCAAGTGGGGAGTATTCCATCATGCTCCTGACTTGTGCCTTGTAGATGGCTGACAGGCTGTGAGGAGTCCAGAGGTGAGTTAATCGCCGCAGTATTCCTAGCTTCTGGCCTGCTCTTGTAGCCACTGTGTTAATGTGGTGAGTCCAGTTGAGGTTCTGGTCAATGGTAACCCCCAGGATGTTGGTAGTGGGGATTCAGTGATGGTAACACCATTGAATGTCAAGGGATGGTGGTTAGATTGTCTCTTATTGGTGATGGTCATAGCCTGGTATTTGTATGGCGCGAATGTCACTTGCCACTTGTCAGCCCAAGCCTGGATATTGTCCAGATCTTGTTGCATGTGAACATAGACTGCTTCAGTATCCGAGGAGTCATAAATGGTGCTGAACATTGCGCAATCATCGGCTAACATCCCCACTTTTGATCTTATGATGGAGGGAAGGTCATTGATGAAGCAGCTGAAGATGGTTGTGCCGAGGACACTACCCTGAGGAACTCCTGCAGAGATGTCCTGGAGTTGAGATGATTGACCTCCAACAACCAATGATCATCTTCCTATGCGTCACGTATGACTCCAACCATCAGAGAGTTTGCCCCGATACCCATTGATTCCAGTTTTGCTAGGGCTCCTTGATGTCACACTCAGTCAAATGCCGCCTTGATATCAAGGGCTGTCACTCTCACCTCACCTCTGGAATTCAGCTCTTTTGTCCATGTTTGAACCAAGGCTGTAATGAGATCAGGATCTGAGTGGCCCTGGCAGAACCCAAACTGAGCATCACCGAGCAGGTGCTGCTTGATAGCACCTTCCATCACTTTACTGATGAGAGAGTAGACTGATGGGGCGGTAATTGGCCAGGTTGGATTTGTCTTGCTTTTTGTGTACAGGACATATTTGGGCAATTTTCCATGTTGTCAGTTAGATACCGGTGTTGTAACTGCACTGGAACAGCTTGGCTAAGGGAGCGGCAAGTTCTGCAGCACAAGTCTTCAGTACTATTGCCGGAATGTTGTCAGGGCCTGTAGCCTTTGCAGTATCCAGTGTCTCCAGCCGTTTCTTGACATCACATAGAATGAATCGAATTGGCCGAAGACTGGTACCTGTAATGCTGGGGACCACTGGAGGAGGCAGAGATGGATCATCCACTCGGCACTTCTGGCTGAAGATTGCTGCGAATGCTTCAGTCTTATCTTTTGCACTGATGAGGATCATTGACATCATTGAGGATGGGGATATTTATGGATGCTGGATCTTAAAATGAACACTACTAGATTGGTAGAGAAACTCAGCACGCGTAGTAGCATTTGTAGAAAAATAGAGAAAAACAGATTTAGTGTTTCTGAGTGACTATAGGCCCCTTCACTTAAAAAGGACAGTTTCTTTTTGATTTTTACACGATCATTTGCTTGAAGCACATGTAGTGTATTTGACACATTAGATATCAGTACATGCTGTAGGTTTAACATTGATATAATATGGTGCTATTCAGCCAAATGTCCACCTCCTTGACTGAACAGTGCTCCCCACCGTCACAAGCTGCCTGCCTATCATTCTGCGACAAAAATCGATGCAAACTATAGAGGCTGACAGCCTGTAACTTAGCACCGAGAAGTCTGTGTGCTAAAAAGGTGTTACAAGCCACCAATGCTGGCAGCCCGTAATTCAGCAAGTGTGTGCTAAGAAAACAATGTAAAGTATAGACAGGCTGATACCGTCCAAGTAAGCACAAAGTGACTGAGTACAAAGAAGTCAATACAGTGTGGAGCTGAAGGAAAACCAGGTCAGGCAGGATCAGAGGAGCAGGAAAGTCGATGTATCAGGTCAGGACCCTTCATCAAGACCTCAAAGAAAGCAAGCTCAGAGCCATAACGTATATCCTGTGCAGATGCATGAAATGTGATGAAGAGCTGAAATGGTATGAATTGGTCAAAGAACAGGCAGATGATATGGTAAGGCTGACGATCTGCGTAGATAAAGGATCGAAGAGGACGGCGGCCATTGATAATACAGAGCCATTGTTGTGAAGAAGCAGTTGGATGATGGGCCGGACAAGCATTTAGCAAGCTGCATTCAGCAAGCTGCAGCCACCAGGTACCTGCTCTGATTTACACCAGGAATTTTGAACATCTAGTTTCTCAGGGAAAGGAAGAAAAATTGGAAATGTTGTATATATAAGATGACCTTGGACAGTATTGACATTCAAAGCCATGGAAATAAAGTTGTTGCCTTTCAATGGCAAGACTGTTAAGTCACCATTTAAAGGCTCACCAGCAAAATCTCTTTTTTTTTTCTTGATGTTAAGATTCTGATCTTTTTCCTTCCTTCCATATTTTTCCACTTTTTCTCACCATTGGCCACATCACAAAAGGGTGTGGAAATTTCTCCCCATTGTTTTAACTGAAAAGGAACAATGTGAATGCAACTATGGTTATTGCAAACTGGCTGAGTGTGATTGTTGGACATTACTGTTCTGAGTTGACAGTCAGATGGATGCCCAGCTTTTGATGGTGTTGGCCAAGGGAAGATTGTCAGCCAGGATACACAGGAACTCCAAATGATTCAGTGAACAGTATCGGGGATCTATCACAACTTTTAGAACCAGTAGACGGGTGTCACATTAACATCTCACCCAAATAGTGGTGCGTACAACCAATGTACTTGATACGTTACACAGTATTGCATTAGTCTCCTCCAGTGATAAATATCACTGCTGTAGCTGTCAAAGGGTGTGCGCATCAAAAACATGCCTGAGTACAACTGCAACATTTTGAAGGGTACGTTGCCTACAATACTGCAGGACTTTTGGAGTTTTAACTAGATTCAGTGGTCAAGTTGTAATTTAAGGAATGAACATCGACCTTCTGCTTCGAAGACAAAGGCACTACTGCCTGAACCAAGCCTCGTAATTAGCCACTGTCAATGAGCCCCAGTAGTAGTACTTGCACCCTTAAATCAGAAAGTTCTGGATTCAATATTGATCCTTTTAGCCAGAATCACTAGAAACAGATTATCCGGTTAGTATTGCATTGCTATTGTGAGACTTTGCCGTGAACAAATTGGCTGCTTATTTTTCTGCTGTTCAACAATCCTTAAATGGCTCTCAAGTACTTTGGGACAACAAGGTGCAGGGCTGGATGAACACAGCAGGCCAAGCAGCATCATAGGTGCAGAGAGGCTGACGTTTCGGGCCTAGACCCTTCATCAGAAAAGGGGGAGGGGAAAGGGGTTTTGAAATAAATAGGGAGAGAGTGGGAGGCGGATAGAAGAGGGATAGAGGAGAGGATAGGTGGAGAGGAAACAAACAGGTCGAAGAGGCGGGGATGGAGCCAGGAAAGGTGAGTGTAGGTAGGGAGTTAGGAAGGGGACAGGTCAAGGGGGCGGGATGAGGTTGGTCGGTAGGAGATGGAGGTGCGGCTTGAGGTGGGAGGAGGGGATAGGTGGGAGGAAGAACAGGTTAGGGAGGCAGGGACGAGCTGGACTGGTTTTGGGATGCGGTAGGGGGAGGGGAGATTTTGAAACTTGTGAAATCCACATTGATACCATTGGGCTGCAGGGTTCCCAAGCGGAATATGAGTTGCTGTTCCTGCAACCTTCGGGTGGCATCGTTGTGGCACTGCAGGAGGCCCAGGATGGACATGTCGTCTGAGGAATGGGAGGGGGAGTTGAAATGGTTCGCGACTGGGAGGTGCAGTTGTTTGTTGCGAACCGAGCGTAGGTGTTCTGCAAAGCGGTCCCCGAGTCTCCGCTTGGTTTCCCCGATGTAGAGGAAGCCACACCGGGTACAGCGGATGCAGTATACCACATTGGCAGATGTGCAGGTGAACATCTGCTTGATGTGGAAAGTCTTCTTGGGGCCTGGGATGGGGGTGAGGGAGGAGGTATGGGGGCAGGTGTAGCACTTCCTGCGGTTGCAGGGAAAAGTGCCGGGTGTGGTGGAGCTGGAGGGGAGTGTGGAGCGGACAAGGGAGTCACGGAGAGAGTTGTCCCTCCGGAAAGCAGATAAGGGTGGGGAGGGAAAGATGTCTTTGGTGGTGGGGTCGGATTGCAGATGGCGGAAGTGTCGGAGGATGATGTGTTGGATCCGGAGGTTGGTGGGGTGGTACGTGAGGACGAGGGGGATTCTTTTTTGGTTTTTATTGCGTGGACGGGGTGTGAGGGATGAGGTGCGGGAGATGTGGGAGACACGGTTGAGGGCGTTCTCGACCACCGAGGAGGGGAAGTTACGGTCCTTGAAAAACGAGGACAGCTGAGATGTACGGGAGTGGAATGCCTCATCCTGGGAGCAGATGCGGCGGAGGCGAAGGAATTGGGAATAGGGGATAGCATTTTTGCAGGAAGGTGGGTGGGAGGAGGAGTATTCTAGGTAGCTGTGGGAGTCGGTGGGCTTGAAATGAATATCGGTTTCTAGGTGGTTGCCCGATATGGAGACAGAGAGGTCCAGGAAGGGGAGAGAGGTGTTAGAGATGGTCCAGGTAAACTTAAGGTTGGGGTGGAAGGTGTTAGTGAAGTGTATGAACTGTTCGAGCTCCTCGTGGGAGCACGAGGCGGCGCCGATACAGTCATCAATGTAATGGAGGAAGAGGTGGGGTTTAGGGCCGGTGTAGGTACGGAAGAGGGATTGTTCCATGTAACCTACAAAGAGGCAGGCGTAGCTTGGGCCCATGCGGGTACCCATGGCTACCCCCTTGGTCTGTAGGAAGTGGGAGGAATTGAAAGAGAATGTAAGTACTTTGGGACTGTTTTGTAAGACACTTTACAAACGCATGTCATTTTTAGTAGAGATAGGGAGGAGAAAATCAGTGAAGTTTATGACCAAGGTTGATGCTGAATACTTTGCCTACAACACATTTTCTCGGCTGACGATGAAGAATTCTCAGATTATCTACAAAATTAGACTTCAGTAAGAGGTCACTGACTTAAGATGGGGAAGGAACAAGATGGTGTGGGAAAAATTATGGTTCTCCTTCAAATAATAAGAACATAGTAAGTGCTGACTACAAGACCGTGAAGGTTACAACAAAAATGCACTGAAAGGTCATTCTTGACACTGGCAGTTTTAAATGTTACCAATATGCACACAATGAATTGTAGAAAGGAACAGTTTGATCCAGTAATTCAATACCAGCGACATCAAAACCCTCTGACAAAATACACTCCTAAGGCCTTATGCTTTTACTTCTTCAGAGGTGACTCACTAAGGCAACTAAATATCTAGCTAACAAAAGGAGCAATTAAGTATTGGATTATAAAGTTAACATGAACGCTGTTCTTCTCTATGTTAACGTTGCACATCCTGATGAGTGCTTATAGCACTTTTTGTTTTTAATTCTGATTTCCAGCATCAACATTATTCTGTTTATCAGTATTAAAGGTATCTTCTTCATTGAAGGTAGTGGCCTGGATTGAGTGATCAGAGGTTTGACTTTGAAAAACATTGGCCATGAAAACATAGTGATCTCTGTGGTGTGGTTTCCTCTCTCCAAGGAAGTTAAAGTCTAGTAACAAGTTGAGCTGATGTTTTGACATTTTGCAATTTTAAAAAAAAAAAAAAATCATTCATGGGATGTTGGCATCCACGTTGGCTAGCTAGGCCAGCATATATTGTCCGTCCCTAATTGTCCAGAGGGTAGTTACAAGTTAATCACAATGTTATGTATCTGGAGTCAAATGTAGGTTAGACAAAGTAAGGATGGCAGATATTGTTCCCTAAAAGGACATTAGTGAATTAAAATGAGTTGCTGGTGGATTTAGTCTGCAGGTAGTAAGGGAACTAAGAGGGAAACACATACTTACCTTATCCACACGAATCTGCCTGCTGCAGATGCATCTATCCATGGTAGTATTCGTAACAGAGACCATCGCACAATCCTAATGGAGATGAAGCCCCACCTACACATTAATAATACCTCACTATGTTGTTTGGCACCACCACAATGCTAAATAGGATAGACTTCAAACAGATCTATCAATTCAAAGCTAGATATCCATGAGGTGCTACGGACCATCAGGGGCAGCAGAACTATATTTAACCACAATCTGTAATCTCGAGACTCGGCATATCCAAACTCTACCAGTACCATCACGCAAGGGGCGGGGGGCAACCTTGGTTCAAGGAAGGGTGGAGGAGGGCATGACAGGAGCAGCATCAGGCATATCTGAAAAAAAATAAGGTGTCAACCTGGTGACGCTACTAAAGAGGATTACTTGCATACCAAATAGCATGAACAGCAAGTGATAGAGCTAAGCGATTCTACAACCCACAGATCGGAAATAAGCTCTGCAGTCCTGTCACGTCCAGTCATTAATGGTTTTGGACAAACAAACAACTAATTGGAGAAGGACACTCCACAAATATCCCAGATGGGACAGCCAGCACATTAGTGCAAAAGGCAAGGCTGAAGCATTCACACAAACCATAAGAAGGGGATGATCTATCTTGGCCTCCTCCTCCGGTCCCCGACAATATTCTGGTGACGACATTGAAGACTTGTACTCCAGAACTTGTCACACCCCTAGCCAAGCTGTTCTAGTACAGCTACAATATGGAATACTGTCCAGGTATGTCCTGTACATAAAAAAGCAGGGCAAATCCAACTTGGTCAATCAGACCCATCTGTTTATTCGTGATCGTCAGTAAAGTGACAGAAGGTGCTATGAACAATGCTCAGCACCTGTTCAGCAGCGCTGACACTCAATTTGGGTTCCACCAAGGTCACTCAGCTCCTGACCTCATTATAGCCTTGGTTGAATGAGTAAGAGCTGAATTCCACAGCTGAGGCAAGAGTGACAAGCCTTGACATCAAGGCTGCATTTCAGTGAGTGTGGCATAAAGAAGCCTTGGCAAAACTGGAGGCAATGGGAATCAGGGGGAAAATTCTCTGACAGCTGGAGCCATACTTGGCATATAGGAAGATGATTGTGGTTATTGGCAGGTCAGTCATCTCAGCTCTAGGTCTTTGCAAAGTGTCCTAGGCCCAACCATCTTCAGACGCTTCAATGACCTTCCCTCCATCACAAGGTTAGAAGTGAGGATGTTCACTGATGATTACACAATGTTCAGCACCATTTGCAACTCATTTGATACTGAAGCTATCCATGTCCACAAAGTAAGCCATGATCATAAATGGCAGACAGGCTCAAGGGATTGAATTGCCTACTCCAGGTCCTAGATCAAATGTCCAAATGCAACAAAATCTGGACAGTATCTACAGTTGGGCTGATAATAGGCAAATAACATTCACCCCATACAAAATGCCAGGTAATGGTCATTTCCATCAAGAGAGAATCTAACCAGCATCCCTTGTCATTCAATGGCATTACCATCACTGAATCCTCTACTATCAACATCCAGGAGTTATCATTGACCAGAAACTCAACTGGACTTCATATAAATAGTGGATACAGAGCAGCTCAGAAGGTAGGTATATGGCAGCAAGTAACTCACCAACTGACTCCCTAAAGTCTGTCCACCATCTACAAAGGTACTAATCAGGAGTGTGATGGACTATTCCCTACTTGCCTGGATAAGTGCAGCTCCAACAACATTCAAGAAGCTCGACACCATCCAGGACAAAGCAGCCCACTTGATTGTGAACTGACACACAGTAGCAGCAGTGTCCACCATCCACAAATGAACTGCAGAAATTTGCCAAACATCCTCCAGAAGTCAGAACACTCTAAACTCATCACTACCATCTAGAAGGACAAGGGCAGCAGATACATGTGAATATCACCACATGCAAGTTCTCCTCCAAGCCACTCACCATTTTGAATGGGAAATATATTGTCATTCCTTTACTGTTGCTGGGTCGCAGCATAGTGGTTCAGGGGTTAGAACTGCTGCCTCACAGTACCAGGGACCTGGGTTCGATTCCGGCCATGGGTGACTGTGTTCTCCTAGTGTCTACATGGTTTTCTCCTGCGTACTCCAATTTCCTCCTAGAGTTCAAAGATATGCAGGTTAAGTGAATTGGCCATACTAAATTACTCTGTAGTGTCCAGGAATGAGCAGGCTAGGTAGATTAGCCACGGTAAATGCAGGGTTACATGGATAAGGTGGGAGGCTGGATCTAGATAGGATGGTTTTTGGAGCATTGGTGCAGACCTGATGGGGAAATTTTCCGCACTGTCGGGATTCTTTAATTCTTTGGGTCAAAATCTGGAATTCCTTCCCTAGAGGCTACACGGACTGCAGCAGTTTAAGGTGGCAGCTCACCACCATCTTCCTAAGGAGCAGGCAATAAATCCTGGCCCAGCCAGCAATGCCTACATCCCATAAGTGAATTAAACTAAAACAAACCAGATGACAGTGGCTACTGTCAACTTCATGTTTGAACCCATGTCACCAGAACATTAGACCAGGCCTCTGGATTATCAGCCAGATGACATTACCACAAGGCCGCTGCCTTTTCTGTCAGTAAGCACATAAAGAACCAATCATAATGAAAACTTCACAAATAAAGTAGAGAATTAAAATCATGATTCCTTTCACAACTGATTTTATTTTGCTGATGAAAATGTCAAACTATGATTGGACTACAATGGAGACTAAAATTTAAAAAAAAAAGTTTAGAAAATTTACAAAAATGAGGAACACTTTATAATACAGACAATTAACATCTCAAGTATAAAATCAATTTTTCAGAGCAGCAAGTTAAGCAGTAACTATAAACTTACAGCACTATTAAAAATACAAATACTTAAACAAGATTTTTCAATATTTATGTTCTGGCAGGACTGAACGTGGAAGTGGAAGATTTTGTCAAGTCATGATTGCAAAGAGATTACAAAGAACCTTAAATAGTCTCAAAGGGTTAAAGCTGAAGTTTTTGTACAGCTCCAACCAGAGATACAGTACAGCCTCTTTAGGGAGTGTTATGATCCCAGCTGATGTTATTAGCAGACAAATCAGATCCCAGAAAGGAATCATATTTTGATTTGTTTTGGTTTCAACAGAATTGTGTCTTACTGAAAGAAACACAAGTTGCAGATTTTGCTTTACCAAGATAAAATAAGTTTATTAACAAAAGAAATGAAGATAAAATAGAAGAAACCAAATCACCTACTTGTAATACAAATATGAAAATTTTAAACACAATAAAAATAGAATCCAACTAATTCCAAAACATTGTTATGAATTGAAAACATACAAAACATACCCGTCACAGTACCGAAAAAGACCACTTGTATAATATTCGCACTAGAGTGCCTGTATCTAATGTCTTGGTAGGTTTAAATCACTTGGGACTTCAACTTTTATACTGGAACTGCAGATAGCTTCTTCCAGGAGCTATTATACACCTGCTTAAGTGTAGTCAGCTTAAAGCAATCTCTTTACGGTTTTATCCTAGTACTTCTTGCCTTGGACTCACAGTTTGGTAAAACAAACAAGGGTAGGACTTATACAACTGTAGGCCCCTTGATAGTGCACATCAGAGACCTAGGTGTTCAGGTACATAATTCTTTGAAATTTGCATTACAAGTAGACAGGGTGGTTAAGATGATGTTTAGCACGCTTGCCTTCATTACACAGACCTTTGAGTATAGGAGGTTGCACAGGACATTGGTGGGGCCTCTTCTGGAGTACTATTTGCAGTTCTAGTTGTCCTGCGATAGGAAGGATATAATTAAATTGGAGAGGTTCAGAAAAGATTTACCAGGATATTGCTAGGAAATGGAGGTTAAAGAAGTTCTAAGTTATAAAAATAGGCTGGGATTTCATTCACTGGAATGTAGGAGGTTGAGGGGTGACATCACAGAGGTTTATAAAATCAGGAGTGACACAGATAAAAAGTGAATAGCAAGGGTCTTTACTCCAGGGTGAGGGAGTTCAAACCAGGGGGCATATTTTTAAGGAGAAAGTTTTAAAAAGGTCATGAAGAGCAACTTTCTTTTTTGTTTGAACACAGAGAGTGGTTCGTGTGTGGAAAGAACTGCCAGAGGAAGTGGTGGATGCTGGTACAGTTACAACATTTGGATAAGTACATGAATAGGGAAGGTTTGAAGGGATATGGGCCAAATGCAGGCAAGTAGGACTAGCTTAGTTTGGAAACATGGTCAGCGTGAACTAATTGGACTGAAGAGTCTGTTTCCATGCTGCATGACTTTATAACTCTTCACTCAAAGGTAATCTAGTTCACTATATCCATCCCTTCTCAGGAGCACTGCTTTATAAAGCTACCCTATTTAACAGGCTTCACAAGGGTGCTCCATCTCAGTAAAATTGAAAAACACTGTCCAAGCTATGGGTGTTTCCCATTAGCTGAATACTATTAAGTCCCATATTGCAAAAAGAGGTGATGGCAACATCTCTATCCAAAGCAGTTCCTAGCAGAACCAGGTGCCAGGTGAGAGCATTTCTTACAATACTCCATGTTACAGCTTATGATGGAGCTTAAGTTAAATGAGAGCAACTTCTTGATTTCTGTGTTATTCCGTACGTGTACACTCAACATTGCTGTCAGCTTCAGGGAGTATGTGGAGGTGTAGGCGTTGGACTGGAGTGGACAAGATCAGAAATCATATGACAATAAACCTGTTGGACTATAACCTGGTGTCGTGTGATTTTTGACCTTCAGGGAGTAGTGATGTGGAGTGCTAACAGTTTCACTAACATTACTGTAGAATATCAGGGCCAAAGTAAGCTGCTGACTTTTTTCCAATTATTCTTGAATGGGATGAGGACATCACTGGCAAGGCCAGCTTGCGTTTCCATCCTTAACTGTCATGCACTCCTTCATTTGTCAGAGAGTGTCCCCTAGGAATTACTGGTCTGCTGCTGTAACTTTGAAAACCTATTTGCATATTTAGCAATTTGTAGCTGAACAGTCTGGCCCAGTTAGATTTCACCACATTGAAAGTGTGTATATAGTGCTGCAGCCATGATGTTCCACATGATATTCACTGTGTTCGTGTACGTCTGAAAGGTTTTTCCTGAGTCTTGGTTGTGAAAAGTATTGCAATATAACTGAATTTGGAATCGACCAGGTCAATATAGTTCAACAGCCATATCACAATTGCAATTGTCTACTGCTCTATAAACTGACATTTTAGTTGTCCTACTTCAACCGGAAAAATAATAACTTTAAAAGGAGAACAGTAGAAAGGTTGGTTTTCTATAACAGCTGTAATAGCATCTGGTATCAGCTGTAAACGAGGTGGCTGCCAGACTTTCTAGATTACAACAGCAGCTGCACTTGCTGGACTCTGAAGCTTTTTGGAATGTCCCAAGATTGTGAACAACTACATAAATGTAGGTTCTCTCTTTCTTGTAAACTGAACTGTGAAGACTGTTATCTAACCTGTTTTCTTTTCCCCTGTGGTTGAAAGTAAAAATAGTGCTATGTGCATTTTAACTAAGCAACAATTATGCAAGAAAAACAAAAGTGTTGAAAGTACACAGAATGACAGTCAGTAGGAGAATGGGCAGATTGTGACATTTTGTGTGTGATGCTTCATCGGAACTGAAGAATGACACAGACAGGCATTTGATAATGTTGAGAAACAATGGGAGAAACTGGGGAGAGACAATGTACAAAGGGACTACTAAAAAAAAGTCAAAAACCTGTTAGATGATCTGAGGAATAATCAGTGAGGGATTTAAAGAATAACATGTTTTTCATATAAATAGGCCAAAGGCAGGGAAATTGGACCTCATCAGCCCCATGTTCTGATAAAGAATCTTTATCACAAATGTCAATACATTGCCCCACTGTCTGAAGATCCTCTGTCATGTCATTTGAATCCAAGGCCAACCTGATGAAATAGTTGTAACCTGTGGAGTAGAGAAAAGGAAAAACCGAAACACAGGGGAGTGTCTTGAAGGGTATTTTAGGTTTCAGATGGTGGTTCAAAAACCACATATATTGCTCTCTCAATCTTGTTTACCGCCATTAAAACTTCTAGATGAGGCAAGTTGTGCTACATCAACCTTAGCTCAGTCTATTGTGCCCTCACCTCTGAGGACTGAAGATTAAAGCCTTACCATAGAGATTTGAGCAGTACTGTTCAATAAAGAATAGGATAAGTATGCTATCCACTCCAATCAAAAAACACTAATTTATTCACACTACAATAGCACTTCCCAAATCTACAACTTCTACTAAGAAAACCAAGGGCGGTAGGTGCATAGGAACAATCATCTACAATCTCTCATCCAAGCCACACAAAAAAAATCTTTATATAGAGCTACTCACATTCCTACACTAGCAGTGGGTGAAAAACTGGGAAATTTCTCCCTAAAAGTGCTATGGGTCTACCTACACCACATGCACTGCAGAAGCTCAAGAAAGAGGCTCACAACAAATTTCTCAAGTGCCAAAGAATGGACAAATGTTAGCCTTACCAGTAGAGCTCTCTTCCGTTGGAAGAATTAAAACAAGTTGTTTGTAGTACCATCTTAAATGGAGGTTGGGGTCCTGGGGTTAGGAATCAGTTTCCACATCTATCTGCATTACAACAGCACACGCTTCAAAGGCTCTGAATTGGCAGCAAATTGATTTTGGCTGTATAAATTGCTGTATAAAAACGTCAAATGTCTTTAAATTTATTGAGGAGAAAACAGAGTTAACGTTTCGGGTCCGGTGATCCTTCTTCAGAACTGAGGAAGGGTCACCGGACCCGAAACGTTAACTCTGTTTTCTCCTCCACAGATGCTGCCAGACCTACTGAGCTTTTCCAGCAACTTTGTTTTTGTTCCTGATTTACAGCATCCGCAGTTCTTTTTTTTCTTTAAAGTTTATTCCCAGGAGCCCACTACATTTAATGTAACAATTGCAATTGCTTACTAATTTTGTAGTATATGCAACAGGAGAATGCTCAGCCATCAGCCTCTCATTGTGTACATACAGACTGCTGTTAAGCTAATACCTCTTGAATAACTCTAATACATCAAGCGAATGGCAAAGCATAAAATCCAACATACTGGAAAGTGATTTTGGATACTCGGGGAGAACAGGAAAAACTGCACTTTCCACCACATTGTAGACCTTACCACTCGTACCAACATCAGCGAAGGAGATTCTGGGATATGTAGTTTCCGGCACTCCCGTCTTTGTCGGGCTCAGATGAAGAAGAGCTGAACTACCCAGGAACCTTTGCGCATTGGTCGCGGTGCCGGTGAAATACTTTGTGGGAAATGTAGTCCTTCTGGCTTGCACAATCGGAGGAGTTAGCATGAGTGGAGGTGGAGAGAAACTACAGTGCTGTCACGGGTGGGGGCAAGGGAGGAAAAGGCAGTAATAAAGTGGCGGCACGGGGCATGCGCAACGTGAGCACTGCTAGTGCGGTGTGTGTGTGTGTGTGTGTGAGAGAAGCAAAGCTGGAGTTTGAGAGGAACGGGTGCGGTTGGGGAGAACGAGAAGGCGCGCTCGGCAAAAGCGAAATACGAAAAAAATGTCGCTTCAGGTAGTTACAGCAAAGATGGCCGAAGTGGAATTGAAGGAAGCAGTGGTGGCCTTGGATAAGGTGAACGCTGAGAGGAAGAACGTTCAGACAAAAGACGGGGAGCCCGCGGCGACAAGCTCAGCGGAAGAAATCAAACAGCATCATTTGCCGCCTCTCAGCAACACCACGCCGAAGGACTCGAAGTCGGCGATGAAATCCACCGAGGCCGCACAGAACGGAGATACCTTCAATGCAGACGGCACCGTCATGGAAGCCCCACGGACCGTGAAGAAGGTGAGAGGAACTGAACCTGACCGGCAAGCTCTCCCGTGACCACTTACCGCACTCACTTCCTTGTGATTTTCTGACTTTGGTATTCTGTAGCAATCCAGAAAGGAGGGCAAATATTGTTTGTGTGTGTTTGTTTGTTTTTGGAAGGGTTTGAGGTAGAGATGGAGTAGTATTGTTGGGAAGGCACTGGCCTCCTTGGCGGAGTATTAACTGCCGAACCGCCTGCTTGAATCAAACGAGTGCACGGGCCCCCCGCGCGCGCCAAAGTGGGCGGGGCTTCGGGTACACGCGTGGCAATGACATCATATCAATCCACCTCAATGAATCAGACAAGGAAGAAGCCATTCTGCCCATCGTGACTGTGCTAGTTCTTTGAAAGAGCGTCTCAGTCATTTGTGCAAGAAAAAGTTTCTCCCAACTGTTCTCCTTTGGAGCGTCTGTGACTGAATTATCGGTCCGATCATTTCTAGCCTCTGACATGGGGATACATCCCTGTGTCCTACGACCCACTCAGTAATGCCACTGAGATCTGGCTTCATTGGCTTACTAAAAATCTAAGCTATATTCTGCGGTAGTAGAGATAATAAACATCATAAATGCATTTTATCAGAACTGGAATAGACCATTTAGCCCATCGAGCCTACTCCACCATTCAGTTGGATCATGGATGATCATCTGCCTCAATGCTACTTACCTACACTATCTCCATACCCCTTGAAGTCATTAGTCTCCAGAAATCTGTTTTCTATCTGGAACATGCCCAATGATTTACCTTGTGCAATCTTCCAGGGTAGATAATTCCATGGAGTTGCCACCATCTGAGTGAAGACATGCCTCTTCATCTCAGTTTTAATAAGACTATAAGATGGAAAAAACAGAAGTAGGCCATTCAGCCATTGAGTCTGCACTTAATTCAATGAGATTGTGGCTGGTCTGTTAATCCTCCTCAGCTCTGTTAATCCTCCACTTGCCTGTCTTTTCTCCACAACCCTAGATTCCCTTATTGATTAAAAATCTGTCTCAGCCTTGAATATACTTAATGTCCCAGCCCTCTGCGATAAGGAATTCCACAGATTCACTTCCTTCTAGAGAAAAGTTCCTCCTCATCTCTTTAAATGTGTGACCTCTTTTATTCTGAGATTATGCCCTTTTGTCTAAGACTGTCCCACAGGGGGAGTCAACCTCTCTGCATCTATCCTGTCAAGTCCCCTAAACATTGTGTTTGTTTCAAAAGGGTTGCCTTTCAATTATCTAAAGTCCAGTGAGTTTGGACCCAACGTACTGAGGCTAGTTTGTGATACAGATTGACTCCAGCAGCATGGGTTCATTTTCTGCACCAGTTGAGGTTACTGTGAAGGATTCTCCTTCTCAATTTCTCTCATTCTGAGGTGTGGTGACTGTCAGGTTAAACAACCATTATATCTCTCTAACGAGACAGCAGCCTATGCTCTAGTAAGATTATGGTGACATTACTTTTATTCAACCTTTCCTCATAAGATAGTCCCTCCATACTGGTTTCAGCCTAAAAATGAAGAACAGGATAGCTCAGGATCAAGCCCTTCAGCTGCCCCGATGTATGAAGACTTCTGAAACTAAAAAACCTTTTGCCTGTACACAATCCATTTCCCTCTGTTCCCTCCCTATTCTTATTATCTGTCAAGATGCCTCTTAAATAGAACGCCACTGGTCACATCTCCAGACTGAAAAACATCCTACCGCTGCCATTCTCTGTCTTCTATGGCTAAGCCAGTTCTGTATCCATCTTACCAGCTCACCACAGATCCCATGTGACTTCACCTTTTGTATCAACCTGCCATGAGGGTCCTTGTCAGAGGCCGTGCTAAATCTGTACATCGACCATCCTGCTCTTATCAAGAATTTTTGTCAGTTTCTTAAATAACTCAATCAAGTTTGGGAGATTCGACCTTCCTGGCACAAAGTCATGCTGCCTATCACTATTAAGTCCATATTTTTCAAATTACTGTAAATCCTATCCCAATGAATCTTCTCCAGTAATTTTCCTACCCTACCACCAACATGTGGGCTCACCAACATGTAATTTCCCAGATTATTCTTGTTGCTCTTTTTAAACAAAGGAATAATGTTGGCTATTCTTCAGACCTCTGGAATGTCTCCTGGAACTCGAGGATACAAAGATTTTGTACAAGGCCCTGAAAATTTCTTCATCTGCCTCCCTCAGCATTCTGGTATAGATCCCATCAGGTCCTGGGGACTTGTCTACTTCAATGCTTTTCAAAACACCCACTTCCTTTCTTATAATGACATGCCATAGAATATCAACATTCCCCTCCTGAGATCCACCATCTGCCATGTCCTCCTTGTTCTTCACAAAGGACCTCATTCACTCTCTCCAGTTCCATGCATAAATTTCCTCCTTTGTCTTTGAGTGGTCCTACTTTTTCCCTAGCTACCCTCTTGCTCCTTATGTTTTGATTTGATTTATTACTGTCACATGTACCAAGGTACAGTGAAAACTGATGTCTTGCGTGCTTTACAGGCAGATTGTACTATACAAATGCGTCAGGGTAACAGAAGAGTGCAGGATACAACGTTACAACTGCCGGGAAGGTGCAGAGAGAGATCAATGTTAACATTAAAGAGGTCTATTCAAAAGTCTGATAACAGTGGGGAACAACTGTTCTTGAATTTGTTCATACGTTTATACAAACTTTTATATCTTCTACCTGACGGAAGAGGGTGGAAGAGAGCATAACCAGGGTGGGAGTTTGATTATAGTGGTTGCTTTCATGATACAGCAGGAAGTATAGATGAAGTCAATGGATGGGAGGCTGGTTTCCGTGATGGACTGGGCTACGTTCACAACTCTGTAGTTTCTTTCAGTCTTGGGAAGGGCAGTTGCCACACCACATTATGATACATTCAGATAGGATCTTTCTATGGTGCATCAATGAAAATTGGTAAGAGTCTTTACGGACATTGCTTAGCCTCCTGTTGTGCTTTTTTGACTGTGTGTCAACATGAGTGGACCAGGACAGATTGTTGATGATCGTTGCTGCCAGAAACCTGATGCTCTTGGACCATCTCCACCTCAGCACTATTGGTGCAGACATGGGCGTGACCTCCACTCCACTTCCTGAAGTCAGTGACCAGCTCCTTTGTTTTGCTGATTTTGATGGGAAGGTCATTGTCTTTACACCATTTCGGTTAGCACTCTGTCTCCTTCTTGTACTCTGTCTTATTGTTTGAGATCCAACCTACGACGGTGGTGTTGTCAGCAAACGTGTAAGTAGAGTCGGTGCAGAATTTGGCCATGCAGTCATGTGCTTAGGCAATGTAGTAGGGGGCCGAGTACGCAGCCTTGCAGGGCATCGGTGTTGAGATTATTGTGGAGGTAGTGTTGTCGGCTATCCTTACTGAGCGCAGTCTGTTGGTCAGGTAGTTGAGAATCCAGTTAGCAGGGAGCAGAGAGTTAGGTCCCGGAGTTTGGAATTGAGGTTGTTTGGAATTATGGTGTTGAAGGCAGAGCTGTAGTCAATAACTAGGAGCCTGATGTAGTTATCCTTGTCCAGATGCTCCAGGAATGAGTGTAGGACCAGAGAAATGGCATCTGCTGAGGACATGTTGCGCTGGTAGGCAAATTGCAAGGGAGCAAGGCAATCTGGGAGGCTGGAATTGATGTAAGCCATGACCAACCTCTTGAAGCACTTTAAAATGCCTTGGGATTTTCCTTAATCCTGTTTGCCAAGGACATGTCATGCCCCTTTTATTTATTTTTTAAGTTAATTTTTGTGGAATGTGGGCATTGCTGGCTGGCAAGCATTTATTGCCTGTCCCTAGTTGCCCTTGAAGGTGGGAGTGAGTTGCTTTCTTGAACAGCTGTTAGCCACCTGCAGTGCGTTGACCCACGATGCCATTATGGAGGGAATTCCAGGATTTTAATGCCAAAACAGTGAAGGAATGGCGATATATTTCCAAGTCAGGATGGTGAGTGGCTTGGAGGGAACTTGAGGTTGGTGGTATTCCAATGTAACTGCTGTCCTTGTCCTTCTAGATGGAAGTGGTCGTGAGTTTGAAAGGTACTGTCGGAGGATCTTAGATGAATTTCTGTAGTACGTTTTGTAAATAGTATCAGCAGTGTACTGAGTGTCGGTGGTGGAGGGAGTGGATGCTTGTGGATGTGGTGCTAATTAAGCGTGCTCCTTTGTCCTGGATGGTGTCAAGCTTTGTAAGTGTTGTTGGAGCTGCACCCATCCAGGCTTTGGGGGAAATATTCCAACACGCTCCTGACTTGTGCCTTGAAGTTGGTGGACAGGCTTTGGGGTGAGTTATTTGCCTCAGTATTCCTAGCCTCTGACCTACTTTTGTAGCCACTGTGTTTATGTGGCGAGCCTAATTGAGTTTTTGATCAATGGTAAGCCACAGGATTTGATAATGGGCGATACAGTGATGGTTACACCATTGATTGTCAAGGGGGAGTGGTGAGTCTGTCTCTTATTGGAGATGGTCATTACCTGGCATTTGTTTGGCACAAATGTTACTTGTCGCTTGTCAGCCCAAGCTTGCATATTGGCCAGATCTTGTTGCATTTGAAAATGGACTGCTTCAGTGTCTGACGAGTCGTGAATGGTGCTGAACATTATACAATCATCAGTGAACATACCCATTTCTGACCTTATGATAGAGGGAAGGTCTTGATGAAGCAGCTGAAAATGGTTGGGCCTAGGATACTACTGTAAGGAACTCCTGCAGAGATGTTCTGGAGCTGAGATGACTGACCTCCAACAACCACAACCATCTTCGTATGTGCTAGGTATGACTCCAAACAGTGGAGAATTTTTTCCCCAATACCCATTGATTCCAGCTTTGCTAGAGCTGCTTGGTGGCCGCACTAAGTCTAATCAGCTTTGATGTCAAGGGCTGTCTCTCACCTCACCTCTGGAATTCAGCTCTTTTGTCCATGCTTCAACCAAGACTGAGGCCAGGAGCTGAATGGCCCTGGCTGAGCCCAAACTGGGCGTCGCTCAGCGGGTGCTGCTTGATAACACTGTTGATGACACCTTCCATCATTTTACTGATGACCGAGAGTAGACTGATGGAGTGGTAATTCCCTGGATTGGATTTGTTCTGCGTTTCATGTATGGGACTTCTTTGGGCAAGTTTCCACATTGTCAGGTAGATGCCAGTGTTGTAACTGTACTGGAACAGCTTGGCTGGGCGAGGGGCAAGTTCTGGAGCACAGTCTTCAGTACTATTGCTGGAATGTTGTCAGAGCCCATAGCCTTTGCAGTATCCCATCTCCCCAACTTTCTTGATATCAAGTGGAGAGAAGTAAATTGGCTGAAGACTGGTATCCCTAATGCTGGGGACCACTGGAGGAGGCCTCAGATGGATCATTAACTCAGTATTTCTGGCTGAAGATTGCTGCGGATACTTCAGCCTTATCTTATGCACTAGTGTGCTGGCTGCTCTATCATTGAGTTTGGGGATGTTTGTGGAGCCTCCTCCTGCAGTGAGTTGTTTAATTGTCAACCACCATTCTCAACTGGATGTGGCACGACTGTAGGAGCTCAGATCTTATCTGTTGGTAGTGGGATCGCTTAGCTCTGTCTATCACTTGTTTCTTACGCTGTTTGGCATGCAAGCAGTCCTGTTTGGTAGCTTCATCAGGTTGACACCTCACTTTCAGGTATGCCTTGTGCAGCTCCTGGAATGCCCTCCTGAACTCTCCATTGAACCAGGATTGATCCCCTGGCTTGGTGGTAATGGTTGAGTGGGGATATGCTGGGCCGTGAGATTGCGGATTGTGATAAAGACAATTCTGCAGTTGATAGCCCATAACGCTTCCTTGGATGCGCAATCTTGAGTCGCTGGATCTGTTTGAAGTTTGCCCTATTTAGTATGGTGATAATGTCACACAACACAATGGAAGTTATTCTCAAAGTAAAAGTGGAACTCCATCCCCACAAGGACTGTGCAGTAGTCACTCTTACCGATACTGTTGTGGATAGATATATCTGCAGCTGACAGATTGGTAAGGATGAGGTCAAGTATGTTGTTTCTCTCACCACCTCCTGCAGACCGAGTCTGGTAGCTACGTCCTTTAGGACCTGACCAACTCACTCAGTTAGTACTGCTGCCGAACCACCCTTCGTGGTAGACATTGAAATCCTCCACCCGGAATATATTTTGTGCTTTTGCTATTCTCCGTGCTTCCTCCAAGCATTGTTCAAAATGGAGGAGTATCGATTCATTAGCCAAACGAGGATGGTACATGGTAATTAGGAGGTTTCCTTGCCTGTGTTTAACCTGAAGCCATGAGACTTCATGTCCAGTGGGACAAGACATATCCAGAGATGGTGGTGGTGGTGTTTGGGACGTTGAGGTGTGATTCTGTGAGCGTGAGTATGACTGTCAGGCTGTTGCTTGACTAGTCTGTGGATAGCTGTCCCAATTTTGGCACCAGATGTTAGCGAGGAGGACTTTTGCAGGTTGACAGGGCTGTTTCTGCTCTTGTCTTTTCTGATGCCTAGATCAATGTTAGGTGATCTATCACAATTCATTTTTTTTTTTTTTTTTTTTTTTTTTTTTTTTTTGAGACCTTGTAGCGATTGATGCAACTGCAATGGGTAATTGAGAATCAACCACATTGCTTTGGGACTCGAGTCACATGTAGGCCAGACCAGGTGAGGATGACAGATTTCCTTCCCTGAAGGACGTTAGTGAACTAGATGATTTTTCTGACAACTGACCATGGTTTCATGTCATTAGATTCTTAATTCCAGATTTTTTAAAAACTGAATTTAAATCCCATCATCTGCTATGGCAGGATTTGAACCTGGGTCCCCAGAACATTAGTTGGCTTTCTGGGATTCGTAATCTAGCAATCACACCACTAGGCCATTGCCTCCCTGCCCTCCTAATTCCTTGTTAGACTTCTTTTTCCTGCTATATTTGTATTTTTTGAGGGCTCTGTCTGTCTTACATTTGCTTCCTTTCACTTTTTGATTAAGCTCTCAATTTATCATCATCTGAGGTTCTCGAATCTTGAAATCCTTATCCTTCATTTTCACAGGAACACACTGTTCCTGAGCTCTAATCAGCTGGCCTGTAAAAGATTCCTATGTGTCTGATGTGGATTTAACCTCAAATGGCTGCCTCCTATCTACATATCCCAGTTCCTGCCTAATATTATGATAGTTAGCTTTACCCCAGTTTTGTACTTTCACCCAAGGACTACTCTTATCCTTATCCATAAGTAACTTAAAAACCTACAGATTCACAGTCACTTCCTGAAATGCTCTCCAACTGAAACTTCAATCGCCTGGATGGACTCGTTCCACAATACTATGTCTGGTATGGCCCTTTCCCTAATTTGCATATTGTTTCAAAAAGCCATCCTGGACACACCTAACAACACCCCCATGCCTGCTCTTGTTCCTGCCCCGCTGCCACACTAGTTTAAACCTCCCAAGTGGCATTAGCAAACTAGCAAAACTACTGGGATATTGGTGCCCTTCCAGTTTAGATGCAACCCATCCTTCTTGTACAAGTCCCACCTGCCCTTAAGAATCTGTCTCCTCAAAAAAAATAACTCTGCCAACCCATGGCTTAATCTGGTCAAAACACTGAAGTGTAGGCAATGAGATTTTTCTTTCACAAAGGGAATTGCTACAATATGAATTCACGATTTGAAAAGATCATGGAAACAGATTTGATTTAAAACTTGTTTAGGAAAGTATATGGGATTGGGTGTGGGTGAAATCAGGGAAGTAAAGTGAATTTGATAGCTCTTTCGAAGTGTTGACACAGGCACAAGGGACCAAATTACCACTTCTTCTTATAAGTGTAACTATTTCTTTCAGTGGTTGTCAGATTTGCAATTTTTAAAATCTATTATTTCAGCCCTCTCTTAATAATGAACACGCTATCCAAAATTACGATTTTGGTTCCTAATTAGTCACACTGTATCTCGAGCAACCTACCCTGTGATTAGCTATTGGAAGTGATTGTGCTGAATGAGCTGGCACTGTACTCAATTCCAAAGCTTACTGTCATACTTCTTTTCTTTAAGAGCACAAACCTGTCGTCAGTAGTTCATTTGACTGCATTGTTGTAATAAAATTGATCCTCTTTTATTCTAAAGTCCGTGTTTGATTCCTTGTCCAGCACACTCTAATCATTCTAGTGCTATGAAAATTTATGTGGGAATGAGCTCATGTTGCAGCTGGTCAAAAATGTGAGATGACAAAAATAACACAATACAGTTTGCTTTCATATCCATGTTCTGATGTTGTGTATGGTGAGCGTCACACATCTTGCATTCAATGCTCAGAGTGAAAATATAAAACCATGCTTCAAAAATGCCTTGGACGGTAGTGTTTGTACATTTTTTTTTTGTGCTGGACGTTTCAACTAAGCACAAACATTTCACATCATAGGATTTTCTTCCAATGAAAGTAAACTGGAGGAAAAAGTTTATTTCATGGAGCAAAATTTTTTATTGCATTGAGTATGAAGTCCTGGATAATAGAATCCATGAGTGCTGAATCTAAAATCATAATATAGCTTTAGTATTGGTGTTGTGGTATAAAATTAGCAAGCTGTGGTACACTAAGTGCTGAAAAACATTCCGGTTGTGACAAGGCACTGCTGGCTGTAACAAGTAGACCGCACGGTTTTCTGGTGCCTTTGGAACAAAGTTTTTTTTTAAATTGTATCACCAAGTTCTGGATTGAACTGAAACTCCAAGAACACCTGTTCTTTCTGAACAGCAACGACACTTTAAATACTTTCTAAATTATGCATGGAATCACTAAGCATTGCCAGTTGATATTTGTGATTGAGTTTTGAAGATTGGTTGAGTAATATGTCTGCAATATTTAAGATTTTATAGTCATTAAAACATATACTATCAACAATTTTGAGAATTTTGTAGTGTGCAGGTCCAATGGCATGCAAAAAGGCATGGACAGAAGTATTGCGTCTGACTGTCTCGGAGGCATGTCGGAGGAAGAGTGCAGCTGCTTGGTGGTCATTTCGGGAGAATACCAAGCAAGACCTACAATTGGAGTTGAACCTGTTTAAAAAGGTCACATGAGCCAACCAATGAAAGAATGCTTAGTCTGGCTTTTTAAGTAAACTTTATTTTTGCTGAAATGTTAAAAGGTAGTCAATAGGTTTTAACACATCTATATGAAAAGCTTTCTTTGGCAAGATTCATCCATCGATGTATTGTAACTAGATCAGGATACTTGGAGCTGAGCTGAGCTGTTCTGCTTAAATCATCAGCTCATTCAAAATATACAACCTAGGAGTTGTGTTTACATTTTTTTTAAAAATGGTTTCAGTGCATTGCTGGACTTATTAACTTCATGTGGAACTAAATTAGGAGAATGGCATGTGAATTGGGAAGTCTTGCTACTGATCCATAGAACCCCTGTAGTGTGGGAGGAGGCCATTTAGCCCACTGAGTCCACACCAACCCTCAGAGCATCCCACCTTTCCCATGACTAACCCGCCTAACCTGCATATCCCTGGAAACTATGGATAGTTTAGTATGGCCAATCCACCTAATCTGCATATCTTTGGACTGTTGGAGGAAACCACAGCATCCAGAGGAAACCCATTCAGACACATGGAGAATATGCAGACTCCACACAGACAGTTGCTGGAGGGTAGATTTGAACTTGGGTTTGTGATGCTGTGAGGCAGCAACGCTAACCGCCGAGCCACCGTGTCACCCTGATTGTGCAGGGTATTGGTGAGACCACAACTTGAGTACTGTGTGTAGTTCTATATTATTTATGGAGGGATAAGCTTGCATTGCAGGCAGCTCAGAGATGGTTGATTTCTGGGAAGTAGGAGAAAAAGTTGAATGTGAGTTGGGTATGTACTTGGTGCTTGAATTTTAGAGGTACAGGATAAAACTATAGATAACAGTGTGGAGTTGGAGGAGCACAGCAGGCCAGGCAGCATCAGAGGAGCAGGAAAGTTGACATTTCAGGTCGGGACCCTTCTTCAAGAAAAACTGTATTGGTTAGTGTTTAAAAGAATGAGCGATGATCTCACTGAAACTTATAAAATACTTCAAGGAGTAGACAAGGTTAATGTAGGTAAGTTGTTAATCTTGGTTTTTGGATCTGAAACTGGTGGCACAATTTAACAAAAGAGGATGCCATAGGTCTGAGATGAGAAAAAATTATTTTACTCAGGGTTCTGAACCTTTGAAATTCTCTATCTCAAAGGCTATGGGAACTTAACGCTTTGAGTTTAAGTTTTTGATAGATTTCTGATTACCAATGGCATACAGGATTTCGAGAATGTGTGAATAAACATCTTTTGAAGTGTTAAATCAGCCATGATCATAGCAAACAGCAAGGCAGATGGGCTGAATGGCCTACTCTTCCTATGTTGTTGCAAGGACTGCATCAGTTCAAGAAGGCAGCCCACCACCACCACCACAAAGGCAATTAGGGACAGGAAATAAATGCTGGACTAACCACTGATGCCCATGCCCTGTGAATGAATGAAAGATGTTACTCCTGTGAGAATCAGGGGAGTGGTTTAAATGAGGGGATCACTCATATAAGAGGAAGATAAATTTCTTCTGAGGGTCACAAATCTTTGGAATTCTCTGTTCCAGAGAACTGCTGGGGCTGAGTCATTGTCTATATTCGAGGCTGAGTTAGACAGGTTTTGAACTACGTTGAAGTGGAGGTTTATGTGTAAAATCTAGGAAGGTAGAGTTGAGGGTAAAATCAAATCAGCCACGATAATGTGTGGCAGAACAGGCTTGGGAGGCTGTATAGTCTATTTCTCTTATTTCTCTCATTCTTATGTTTTTGGAATATTTTGATACTACTTTTCCAATTTTAGCTACGTGCTGTTGGGTGTAATATGTTGTGGCATGATAGCATTGGTGGTGATTTTCCTGTTCTGCCTGTAAGGAAATTTTAATTCAGTTGCAGACAGACTTCCTTGTGGTTTAGACAAGATATATCATTCAGGACAGTGTATTGCAATAGAGAGAGCTCTCAAAAAATCTCTGCTTTGGGACTGCAAAATTCTTTCTCGTACCATATTTTCATTTAAACAGTACCTAAGTGTGTAGGACCATAAACAGTATTAGGTGCTTTCAGTTCAATATAATTTGCTGTTAGTTATATTGCTGTCACTTGATTAAATAAAACTATGTGTTTATTATAACACATTTCAAAAATTATGTATAAAGACTTATGCTCTGCTCTGGCTTGTAACAATACTGTAGTTTTGTCTGTCATATTGACTAGAATCATTTTATATGCTATCTTTTTTTTAAAAATAAAAGTAATTATAGTGGCATTGATAATAGATTCTTTCTTGCATTTTCAATAGTTTAACATTCTAGAAACTTCTGTGTCAAATGATTGTTTCTGCTTCCATTAAACCTCAAACTCTAATCAGTGAAAATTATTACTCTCCGTAACTAGTATAATATAGTTTACAAACATTAGTACTCTAAGAGACCGCCTTAGTGTTTTTCTTTAAAAGAAATCCTGAAGATGAAATGTATACTTATGATTTGCCTCCCTGTACTAACGTAAGGCCTTCAGGCCATATCAATCTGTTCAGATGCAGATAAACTGTTGGTAGACGTTCTGTGTTGCTCTGCCCCTGCTGTGTCATGCCAGGAGGATTTATAGTAATTTTTTTGCCCTGCCTCGGCATAGGGTGGGTGAAGGAGGAGAGTAAATCCAATGCAGCAAGGGTTAAATCAGGAATTCCATATTTAAGATGATCCTTGGGGCACATTTGCTTCTCTGGCAAGTCTAATCAGGTTATTTAAAAATCTCAGTTGGCCATTGTGGTTCTCATTTAACAAGCATCTGATCAAAATGGGGAAGGAAGAGTCTTGTCACTTGCCAAAACACATGCCAACAGATTGAATTGATGCTTAATCAACAAATGTCTTTTCAGTGGACATATTCCAACACCATCTTGCACTTGTGTAAGGTTATACTGGAGCATTAGTAAAGAAAACTTGACAACAGGCTACCTAAGAAAATATTCAGGCTGACGACCAATATACAAGTTTTAAGGACTCTCTTCAAGAAGGGAAAAAAGAAAGAAGAGGGAGGTTTGTGGGAGAGAATCCTGGATCTTAAGCTGATGCCTTGCTTCTATGTTCCACTATTCGTATGTTCTTCCTGACTGGCACAGAACAACACAATATGGTCATGCTAACATGAAAGTTTCTTAAACAGTTTGTTTCGATGAGGTGATTAAGTTTTGCTTGGAGTGTTTCATTCATTCATGGGATATGGGCATTGCTGGTTGGTCCAGCATTTATAGTCTATCCATAGCTGCCATTGAGAACGAGCTGGTGAGCTGCAACCTTGAACTGCTGCAGTCTGTTTGATCTAGGTAAATCTGCAATGTTGTTAGGAGGGAGTTCCAGAATATTGACTCAGTGACGCTGAAGGAATGCTGATGTATTTCAAAGTCAGGATGGTGAGTGACTGGGAGAGGATCTTGCAGGTGAGGGTATTGGGGGAATCGAGAGAAAAGGTTTTCACTGCCTTTTACCCCAGGAAGCTGCTCTTTAGCAGGTGATCCTTCAGCATAGGTATTTTACCTATTTCCAAAACTTGTTTTAGACATTTTTCAAATCAACTAGTTCAAAAATGTTATTACACACCTGTAGAGCTGGTGGGACTTGTACCTGGGCCTCCTGCCTTAGAAGTAAGGACATTACCACTGCATCACAAGAGTCCTATTCAAAACTTGGTTTACAAAAAAAAACTGAAAGCCTCAGCAGCTGTGCTATGTAGGCAGGCAGTGGAGGGTTACAGTTGAAATGCAGGTATTCTCAGCAAAAACCGTCAATTCTAATCTGACTCAATGGAGAGCCAGGAGGTATTCATGTTGCCAAACCTGTAGGTTTAGCCTTTCGCTGAAGGGAAAATGGAAGTTTTCATGTCATGAGTCACATAAATGTTAGGTATACTATATTACCCTGGCAGCCTTTTAACAAATGTCTTGAGGCGCTTCACAGGAGTGTAATTAAACAACTTGACACCGAGCCACATAAGGAAAGTTCAGGAACCCAACAGTAGAAGATTGTTCAGGCATATTCTGATTACATAAAGCAAGAAAATCCCACCTGTCCAATTACTGTCTCCTCTGTTGTAAAGTCATAGAAATATATAACATTGAATCTCTACTTCCATTGCTAGATTTATCAATAGTGCTGTTAGCACGATTTTAGCAATCTCCTAATTGCTGATGCTTTGTTTGAATTCTGCTGGAGCAGCTTGGCTTCCGACTTCGTTGGTCATGCCAATTGTGGCGTATTGCTGCAGCCCAAGTTAGCTAGGCTGGTCTTTTCTGGGCTGGTTGCCTTAGCTGCTGACCTTAACTAGATAACCAGTAGCAAATGTGGAAGTAAATAACAGCAGCTGTTAATGCATGTTATTCTAATACAGATCCTTCAGCTGGTATCAATTTCGAATGAGCTGAGATTTGAGGAAGAGACATGTGGCTTTCATATCTAAGGTTTAAATCCAGTCTGAAAATTACAACAGTTAGTAAACACTTGGAGAAACAGAGCTATTTGATCAGGTATGGCTTTGGAAATGGTTCCTTACTACCCATCTCTCTCGAACTGCGGCTACATGCATTATTTCTGATTTATACAAAGGATGGAAGAAGTTGAGGTTAATAATTGAATAATTCTATACATTGCAAAAGTTAAAATATTACTGATTCTGAATTTTTCCTATTTCAACCGCAAGCTTGGACCTTCTCTGGAGATACAGTATTGAAAATATCTAGCACTTGTGTACAAATGATTCTTTAAACTAAGTAGCTAGGGGAAATCTATTCTCTAACCTTCACTATTTTTAAGCTGTTTTCCTCTGCTTGTTGCAATATGCATAATACATGGTGGAATGCAAACAAACAGGTTAACCAATATTCTGGGACCCTTCATCTAATTCTCTGACAGAATGATTTGATTGTGTTTTAATTATGCATCATGTCCAACTATTTTGTGGACCATCTAAGTTACAGCTGAGATCTCGAACCTACCATGAGGGATAATCATTGGTGTGAATCCACAAAATATACTTCAGTACAGTATGAAATAGCTGAAATTTCTAACATAAGGGTGCAAGTATTTCTCTGTATAATTATTGCAATAAAAAAAATTTGATTGCTGAATCCCAGTTAAGTTATGCAGGAATTCAACAATCTCAGACGCTGTGTCAGAACATCAGAATAGATTTCCAAGTGGTATTTTCTAAAATTGCAATTAGACTGAACATTAGAATTTCAACCTGAATTACAATGCTCCTGTCTAAAAGAACAGTGAATTCCAAAAGCTATTTAACATAGTTCATCATCCATTGTTCTATTTTGTTACCTCAGGGTCTCCCTAACGTAATGGGAGGAGAAGATCTGACCTGCCTCTGTCTAATGGTGCTGTTTGCTGGTAAATGTGTGGAACAGGTCTAGATTTTGTTCTTTACATTTGAGGACTGAAAATTGTTAGTTTAATCATTTACAAATTTAGTACTGATGTTCCAATGGATTTGGTGACCAAGGCATTATTTTGCCTTTCCTTGTAAAAGTACAGATCCTATTTTCCCTTATTCCTTCTCTTCACAGTGTGGGCCAGGGAGACATTTGTCTTGGTATCACTATTTGCTATATGAAATTAAATGCTTGTATATACCTTGGGGCTTAATATCAGTCTTACTTCAATAACTTAATCGTATAGGTACTAAAAAATTCATCTTTATTGCATGCTAACTTCTAAATTTCTATAATGTAAGTGTTCCTTTACAGAAAGGAGTGGATTTGATAGCATTTACATATGTATACACATTTGCTCCAGTGTGGCAAGCCTAGGCCTGGGTTTCAGCAGTATTGATCTTTTGGAAAATACCATTTCAATTTAACCAACGATGGAAAGTTAATTGGTACATGTGACAGCAACCGATTTAAGAGTGGCATTGCTAATGTCTGATGTACATCCGAAGTACACGGTTTTGTCACAAAATGGAGTGTTGGTGTCTATATTCGTAACAAAGATCCCCATTTATTTTGTTTTTCAAAATTGATTGTCTGAATTAAAACATTTTGTTCTTGTAGTGAAATCTTGTGGGATATAATAAAGCAGCCTTCTAAACAGTGGTTTTCCAAATATTCTGGTTGAAGAATTCCTTTTCAATTAATTTGTCATCAGAGAGCCCCTCCCCTCATTTAAATTATAAAACTATACACTTTTAAAAATTGAATATAGGCATGACCAACAATGCCAGAATTTATTCCTACCTTTAATTGGATTTGAGAAGATGGTGATAGCTGCTGCCTGGAACTGCTGTAGTCCATTTGATACACCCATAGTGTTGCCAGGAAGTAAGTTCCAGGATTTTGACCCAGCAACATGTTTTCCACGTCAGGATGGTGTGTGATTTGGAGGAGAATTTGCAGATGGTGGTATTCCCATGCGAATGCTGTTCTTGTCCTTCTAGATGGTAGAGTTTGCTTGGCAAGTTGCTGTTGTACTTCTTGTGGATGGTATGTACTGCTGTCAGTCCACTGCGAGAGGGAGTGTCTGCTTAGTGTTGTATAGGGTACGAGTCCAGCTGTGTGCTGGATGGTCTTGAGCTATTCATGCAGCGCACCTTCATAGCACTTGGTCTAAAGATTATTCGTTCTTTACATTTGACAGAAATTTATGTTATAAATGAGTAACAGTGTCTAACAGTTTCCGGGTAACGTTTTATTGACCTTCATGGAGCGGCTCAGTGGTTAGCACTGCTGCCTCACAGCACCAAGGACCTGGGTTTTGATTCCCCTGGGTGACTGTCTCTGTAGAGTTTGCATGTTCTCCACATGTCTGTGGATTTCCTCTGTGTGCTCTGGTTCCCTCACACAGTCCAAAGATATGTAGGTTAGGTGGATTGGCCATACTAATGCTTATGTGTGTTAGTGAATTGTTCTATGCAAAAATAAGTGCTACCTGATGTCTCATCGCCTTGTACAATGAGAAGTGAGGAGTTTTGGTACCAGAGACTTCCATCTTAAAACACTTCTCACAATTAACAAGAGACATTTGTCATGTAGAATCTAGAGGTCTACTGCACAGAAAAATGCCTTTCAGCCCATCAAGTCTGCGCCAGTCCAAAAGTCACCTGAATGTTCTAATCCCATTTTCCAACACTTGGCCCATAGCTTGTACGCCTTGGCATTGTGAGTGTGCCCCTAAATACTACTAAAATGTTATGTGGGTTTAATCTTGTCAGATGTGCTCTAACTGCTTGTTAGCAAGCTGAGAGTTATCACTAAGTCAAGAAGTCTTAGTGACCTTAAAAAGTTGAATTTTGCCGTTGGTACAGTTAATTTTCCACCAGTTTAATTTTAAAGTACTACTTCATACAGCTGATATTAAGTAGGTAACGAATGATGTATCTAGCTATGCAGTGCAGAATAAATAGAAATGATTAAATCAGAATGATCACGAGATTGCCTAGGTATGGTATAAATATTTAATCCAAGTCTGCTTCTGTGGACCCTGATTCATTATGTAACGAGCTTCTTGGTGATAATCCTTGACTGCTGTCACATTGTTTGTAACTGACAAGTTATAAATTAAACTGGCTGCAGATAATGCTGGACCTAGGCATTGTGCTGGTATTTATTTAGATCACGAGGCTTATCTGAACTTTTGTTGTTATTGCCATTCCAATGTGGTCCTTCATCTTCTTCACTTGACCTTGCATACGGGTAAACAGAGCCAGTTATAAGTCTTGAATCCAGGAACTCCCTTCGTAACAGCACTGCGGGTGTTCCTGTGCACAAGGATTGTAGTGTTCAAGAATGCATTTTACCAATACCTTCTCTAGGTCAGTTAGGAACAAGCAGTAAATGCCAACCAAGCTAGCAACATCCTTTTGAGCAAATTTTTGAAAAGTGTCTCAATGTTTTGTGACAAATCATATGATGGACTATTTGCTGTACTTTGGAAATGCTGTTAGCTATTCTGGGAGTGGGAGTCTCCTTTATTAGTTCATAGAATGTTGTTAAGCAAGCATGTCATACTTGAAGTCAGAAGGTTGCCTCTGTCTTTTATTAAGCAGGAGAATAGCTATTTGCTAGATCATGTGCTATTTGTAATTGTGGCTCATTGGTTCTCTCCCTCATTCATAATGGAATTGAGCATCATGGTAAAGGACATATGGGCAATGGAATCACTTTCATGATTCACGTTCAAAAACGCCCAGATCCCTCTGCTCTGACTGACTTTGAATCTACTTCCCATTGAAATAATAATTTGGATACAAGGCTTACTGGCAAGTGGAATTGGAATAGATGGATGACAAAAATAGAAATTGCTGGAAAAGCTCAGCAGATCTGGCAGCATCTGTGGAGAGAAATCAGAGTCAATATTTCAGGTTGAGTGACCCTTCCTCAGCATCGAAACATTAACTCTGATTTCTCACCACATTTACTGGTAAAGCTCAGCAGGTCTGGCAGTATCTGTGGCGAGAAATCAGAGTTAATGTTTCAATTCTGAGGAAGGGTCACTCAACCTGAAACATTAACTCTGATTTCTCTCCATAGATGCTGCCAGACCTGCTGAGCTTTTCCAGCAATTTCTATTTTTGTTTTTGATTTACAACATCTGCAGTCCTTTTGCTTTTTATTTAGAATAGATGGATGTTTGATGACTGGTATGGACAGAATGGGCTGACAGTCTCTTTCCATGCTGTTAAAAACTGAGACTGTATGAAATACACTGAAACACAAAGCTTCCCCATGAAGGGAGAGGAAGGCTCCATATGCTGGATAACAGGGAGGCCCTTATCAATATCTGTGAAAAGATATGTGTATTTACATGTGTAGGCACAATCTGAAAAGGAGATCAAGGATGAAATTAAATTTTGGTGAAGTTGTTTGACGATAAAATGTTGGCTAGCGCTGTCTAAAACACCCTGCTATTATTCAAATAATGCCATGGTATCTTTTGAGCACCTGTACAAGTTAAAGTCTGATTAATGTCTTGTCTACGATAATGTATCTCAGACAATGTTGCACCGTCTCAGTATTGCACTGACATAGTTACTCAGATTATATTATGCTTTGGAATGTAAACTGACAAAGATCATGACACTTACTAAATGTTTTGAGCTGACACTTGATCACAGAAGGTACAACTAAGCCTAATGGCTTTGTGGTTGTCTGAATGCATGTCTTAGACAAGCTTAAAGAGTTCAAACTATAAATTCCCACCATTGTTTTAACCTGTATAATCCTGCAAAATGCTGACATGAATTATGGGAGATTCCATTAATTTGGGATATCAAATCCTCTTCAGCATAGTTAATGCTGGATGACTTCACATGTCAGTAACCATCCAGTAACTTGTCCAAGTTGCCATTCTTTGTTCATGTGTATTGGTGATCAGTACACACTAGCAAAGAACACAAGCTTGAATGTTAGCAGATGATTCAACATGGGAATCCACAGTTGGATTGAGCTTTTGCCCAGATTCATTCTGGTTCATTTTCCAATTGAGTGTTGCTGGATATTAATGAGTGGGGAATTGGAGTTACATATATGGTTTTGCTTTCTGACCTTTGCTATAATGATGTCTTTTGCAGCTTTCTGGTTGAGAGAAGCAAATTAACTATTGACCTGGAGCTTTTATGATGTGGACATGGTATTTGTGTTTCTAAAGTGTTTTTAAAAAAAAAAGTGTACTGTATAGTATCTTACAGTATGTTGAGAATAAAAATCAGTCCATTGTTCTCTTGGTATTATGACATTTTCTCTTCCTCCTGTCTTAGTTTGAATCCGTAATGAGTTTCGTGCTTGGCATCACAATCCCAATGTGGAACTTTAAAACAAAAAGAGCTAAAATAATAATTTACAAAAGAGGTCTTCATACTGAGTTGCTTAGAATGGGGAAATTTCCCTTGGCATCCAGTTTCTCGTCACTCACTAACCTGGTCAACATCTAATTCAGCATGTTTCAGAAATTGTTGTGAGGAGTAAATTGTCGTCCTTGGAAAAATACCAGAATGTATTTTTGTAATTTCAGAAATATTGTAAGCATTTGAATGGCTTTTGTCCAGTGGCAAAATGATTACTTTAGTCAGACACTCTGAAATGTGAAATAATATGTATGTTTTGTACCACTTTTTGATTTTAAAGCAGTTATAATTATTGTAATTTTGTGTGTTGATAGTACTTGCACTGATGACAATCTTGGAAAAACTTTGTTTACAAATCTATTGTGAACTGTTAATGAGCAAAAGTCATTTATCTTCTTACATTTGAGTCTTTTTGACTAGATAAACACTTACAGTACATCAAAGTGTGCTGATCCTAGCTATGTTTGACAGATGGTCTTTGCATGTAGTATAGTTTTTGAACCTTCCAACTAGTCGGAGCTGCCCCTGTAATTTAGTTATTCCAATTTTCTAAAGAGTCCCTCAATGCTGATGATGCTTCAAGTGGCAAAGTTTCAGTATTAAAGTGCTAAGAATTGCTTTCTTTCTAGCAGTGTAAATAATCCTTCAATGCACAACAAATCTACTGTTGGTTTTTAAAACAAAAGGGTTCCATTTCCAACAAGTCCAAACATAAGCAAAAGAGCACCAACCAGAGGTGAGGTGAGAATGACTATCCTTGACACTAGGGAACATTTGACTGAGTGGGGCATCAAAATCCTGGTTAAATTGAAATTGGGGGAAAATCTCACCGCTAGTTGTAGTCATGCTGGCACAAAGCAAAGATGGTTGAAGTTTTTGGGGCCAATCATCTTGGCTCCAGTACTTTCCTGGAGGAGTTTCTCAGCGTGGTGTGCTAGCCCCAATCATCTTCAGCTGTTTCATGAATGATTTCCTCCATGTTGAGACCAGGGATGCTTTCTGATGGTTCCAGTTTTCTCTCCTAATTGTGACTGAAACAGTCCATATCTATATGCAGCTAGATCTGAATAACATTCAGGCTATTGTCCAAATTTTACTTCTAATTTGAATGACCTGCAAATGACCATCTCCAACAAGAGTGAGGCTAAACACTTCCCTTGATAGTCAGTGCCAAGGTCATTGTTGAATTCCCCCACCTCAACATTTCTGGGCCTTACAGCTGTTTCGAAACAATGCTCGACTAACCAGGCCTGGGCAGGAGGGTATGTTCAGGGCCCAACAATTGGAGCCTGGAGCTTTAATGGGCCTATTATCCTCTGATTGTCATGTTGCTGCTGAGCACAGGTCAGGGAGTCTGTGATTGTTGTCTCTTCCCCCAGAAAAGCCACATAGATATTGTAGCTGTAAGAACAGGTCAGATATCGTATATTCTCTTGCAGGTGACTTGCCTCCTCCAAGGAATAAGAGCATGGTAGTATACCCCTTAATTGTTGGAAGTAATGTAACAGTCAAGAGGTTCAACACCATCTAGTACAAACTATCTCATGATTGGCACACCCTCCCCCAGAAATATGCCCCCCCCAACCCCAAAACCACCACCATCACCACTGGCGACCTCACTCAATGCCGTATATACCATTTTCGGATGCACTGTAGCAACATGTCAAGGTTTCTTAAATAGTACCTTCTAAACCCATAAGCTCTACACCTGGACGGTCACCTTGAGGTACCTGGGACCAGCAGCACCTCAAAGTTTTCCTCTGAGAAATATGTCACTTTTCTTCATTATTGAGTCAACATCCTGGAATTCGTTGCCTAATAGTCCTCTGTAATGCCTTCACATAGATTGCAGCGATTAGAAAGATGTCTTACACAAGGGCACTTGTGATTGGTAGGTGTAAGTATTTGAAGATAAATAATTAGAGTTTCCAGTAGCTGGTCTGATGCAAGGGTAAGTAGACATGTAGTGTGAGTATCTGCTAACGTAAGCAGGAGCAGCAAGCTACTGAAGATTAATGAGGGCTACAAAAGTCTTAGGAATGCTCACGTGCCTGGGACTGGAGATCATTATTTGATGGACTAGCCACTGACCACAGTACAGCAGATCGCTTTTTAGGAGAAAAGACTTCGGAAGCAGCAGTCTCCCAGTGACACTTTGGAAAATAACGTGAAAAAAGAAAATAACACTTTATTTAATTATAGGAGGTGAAGATCATGTAGAGATCAGAAAGCTTTTCCGATATGGTTACGACACTGGCATCTACCCAGCAGTTTGGCAAATTGCCCAGGATGTTCTGTCCACAAAATACATGACAAATCCAACCTGGCCAGTATAGCCTTTGTCAGTCTACTCTCAGTCATCACCAAAGTGATGGAGTTGATTGGTGACAATGCTCTCAAGTGGCACAGAGGGAAAAAAAAATCTGCTCACTGACAATTAGTTTGGGCTCTGCTAGGGCCATTAAGTCCTGATGTTATTACAGTCTTAGTTCAAGTATGGACAAAAGAGCTCAACTCCAGAGGTGAGGGGAGAGTGACTGCCCTTGATTTCAGGGGCTTATTTGATTCAGTATGACAGAGTTATACAGCAAGGAAACAGACTGTGTTTGTTTGGTCCAACTTGTCCCTTCTAACCTAAACTGATCTAGTCCCATTTGCCAGCATTTGGCCCATATACCTTTAAACCCTTCCTACTCGTATACGCTTTCACATGCCTTTTAAATGTTGCAATTGTATCACCTTTTCTGGCAGCTTATTCCATACACACAACCCTCTGCGTGAAAAAGATCCTCAGGTCCCTTTTATATCTTTCCCCTCTCACCTTAAACCTGTGCTCTGTAGTTTTGGACTCCCCTACCCTGGGAAAAAGATGTTGACTATTCACCCTATCCATGCCTCATGATTTTATAAATTATGATTCAACTTCAGCCTCCAATGCTCCAGGGGAAAATGCCGCAGCGTATTCAGCCTTGCCCTATAGCTCAAACCCTCCAATTCTGCCAATATCCTTGTAAATCTTTTCTCAACCCTTTTCAAGTTTAATAACATCCTTCCAATAGCAGGGAGACCAGAATTAAATGCAGTATTCTAAAAGTGGCTTAACCAATGTCCTGTACAGTTGCAATATCGAGGACCCCTAGCAGAATTGGAGTCAATAGAAACTGATGATGGGAAGGGGGAAAGCTCTCCAGTGTTGGATTCATACCATGTACAAATATAGCTGTTCCTTCATTATCATTGGGTCAAAATCTTGGAAATCCCTACCTAACAGCACTGTGGCTGTCCTTATACACCAAGGACCACTGCAGTTCACACAGGAAGCTGGCTATCACTTTCTGCATGGCTGTTAGGACTGGGCGCTAAAATGCTGACCTAATCAGTGGTGTCCATTGCCCATGAGTAAATCAAAGGAAAGAACAGTGGAGCTACCAATTGTAAGTATACTATGAGCAGCATTAAGGGAGAGAGTTATTGAAGCAGAGGGACCTGCAGCTGATCAGAAATGTAAACATGTCTTCAACAGCCACAGGCAGGTATGAAAAATCAAAATTAAATCAGTGGCTGCTGCAATTCCTAAAGATTCTGTTGCTATTGACTTGTGTGGATGTTGGGAACTACTGGAGATGGAAGGCAAAATCTGTAGTGTGACAATTGTCTTCAGAGGGTAATGGGAAATATCAATCCAGAAGCATGATCAAAGACTTTGTAATATCAAGAAGTAAGATTTGTGAACAGGAAGTGCTCCGATAAGATAGACCTATGGAATTATATTTGACGATTGTGCAATATTGTGCTTTTTCTGATACAGATAAATTAGGACAAGTAGTGTTAGCATATATAGATTTGTGTACAGTTATTTCTGATAACGTGTGTTTTGATAACACAGATTGGCTGTAATGCAATTGATGAATAGTGGATGCTGTTTGAATAACACGAACTTTCAGCTGTACAGGCATACAATTTCCCTATAACGCGATTTTCTATAGTGCGAGGTCACATAACGCAACTATAGGAGAAATACCTACAATGATATTATCCTGCTTGATGATATCAACAGAGCTAGCTGCAAATATCATGTATTCATAAGTTAGTTCGCTTAGTTCAATTTATGGCTAAATTGGCAAACAATAGTTTTTGCTGTTATCAATATGCATCTTGGAATAAAGACACAGATTATAATTCACAAGACATTGTTTAGTTTGTGGGTGCTGTCATGAAAAATTTGCCTGAAAGAAAGTCTAAACTCTGGCATTATCTACCTTCTCCAAACAGGCAGCTTTGAGTCGATGTTTCAAGGCAAAATCTGCCAGGGTGAATAAAAGTTGGCATAGACTTCCTTCTTGCATCCTGACTTGGTGCTAATTTTAATTGTGAAAGAAATACAAATTCATACAGACATTATGTCACTGGATTAGCAATTCACAGGCTGGAATTTAAAAAAAGTGAATGAGAGTTCAAGTCCTACCATTTTCAGTATGGGAATTTGAACGTAGTTTAGAAAAACACAAAAGTAAAAAAGAACCTAGTATCCAGACGCATGACCGTGAAGCTTGTCGAAAGACTAAGCTGGTTCATTAGTATTCTCTAGAAGGAAACCTAGTGCCTGAACCTGCTCTAGCCTGAACATGATTCCAGTTCCACACAATCATTGTTGAAGTTTAACTGCCTTCTGAAATGGCAGTTGTATCAAACCATTACAAAGATTAACAATGCATTGTGCAAGTATCTTTGCATATAAAGGTGCAATGGTTCAAGATCGCTTACCATTAGGGCAACTAGAGGTGACTAATAAATGCTAGTCTGGGTGGAGGTACGTGCATCAAGAATTCTTTTTCATTGAACTCTGCCAAAAATTGTTTTTGCCTATTTTTGTCTCCTCTGCATCTCTCTGAAAGTTTAATTTCTTTGGTAGAATGGCTCCTGTGCTCTCCAGAACCTTGTCCTTGTGCCCATCTCTGGTAATGAATGTTAATGAAATTTGTGAAGGCCAATGAATTAGCCTGATGTATTCTCACCCAATATTTATGTGTATGTGCATTCTATATAGTGACCAGTGGTAGGAACTCTGCTTGATTTCCCTGCTTTACAATCCTCCCATCCTTAATCTGTTGGATACTGAGATCAATAACTGTACTGGCTGAAGCCAGCTACCTTTGATCAGAATGATGTAATCTGTAATTCATAGGCTGTGCAAAATCGAAGTCATGTACACCTTGACAAAATGTACAAATGTGAGAATTTTAAGAGAACCCACATTCTGCAATATGTGAATTCTGCAAGAGCTCAGCCAGAGTTGTATGTACTGGCTTGGCTGATGGCCTTTTCCACAGTTTTAAGGTTTCCGGGTTTTCTGAAAAGAGTTTTTCAGAGATTAAAACTTCCTGAAATGGAAGACAATTTCTGACTTGAATCTGCTTTGTTGCATTAGGAAATAAGCACTTCTGTTGAATATTGACCTCTTTTTCCTGCCACCAACAGTAACACAGTTTATCTGAAGTGATGTTGAAATATTTGAAAAAAAATTGTTGTGATGGCAAAATTTCTTAATTTAAATGCATATTCCAATTAATGTTAACCTACAACATTGCTTCAAAACATGTCAGCTTTATAATGGAAAATGTATTGGCTTGTTTAGAATTCTGAACTGGAACTCGGGGATGCATCTTGACCCATGCATTCTAAATCATGAAATTTAGTGTCAGTTTGATGTTAAAGGCCTTTTGAAAAGTGTGTGACTTCATGGTGTCTTTGGAGATTAAACATTTACAGGATAAACTGGTCATTGGACCGGTGAATCACATTCAGTGCTGCTTTTTAACAACCCATCATTATTAGTGATGCGTGTTTCTGTGACCAGATGGCAAAAACAGTCTACAGATGTATTTCTTTAATTGTGTTGTTCAGAGCTTCTACACTTGTTTAAAAAAGTGTTCAGTTTGAATCAAGCTGTTGCTCTTGTGTTAAGGTGACATACTTGTTTGGAAATATACCCTTTTCCAGTATCCTGATATCATTTGAAGCTGAACAGTTCATATCAGCAATAAGAAGGATGAGGAAGGTTCGCTCCTTATTTGGCCCATCAGTGCGTGGGCAGTACTCCATTGAGCAGTTATTCGTAGCCAAGACCTTTGGGGTGGACATAAACTGTGTTGTTGTAAAGCTGTTTTAAATAGATTGTTTTAGGTCAAAATTATATTTTTTCTACTTTATTCCATCCAGGAGAAATACTTAATTTAAATTTCATAAAAATGGTATTGTTTCAATTATAATTTTTTTATTCCCTTGAATTGCTCAGTGCTAGTGCAGAATAAATTACATGGGGTTAGAGGAAGCTCAGTAATCTTGCCATATCCATTGTGATTTATTTATTTATTTATATGTAGAGCAGTTTTCATATAGGGATTTGCGACTTAAGTAAAATCTATTGATAACCTAGAATGCTCTTAGGATTGCAACTCAACCAGACCACATGCGTTATTTTGGTGCAGTTGTATAAACTAGCTATTTTATGAGACTTTGATGTGCTCAGATGGCTAGGTACTTTTGAGATGAAGTCCTTATCCTGGTTACAATGTCCCGGTGTGAATATGTTTGTTTATGCTATATTAACGTGCAAAATCTAATGGCAAACCTATGCCCAAATGTGCTCACCTGACATGACTTTTTTGTCAGTTCTTCAAATTCAGCTGCAACAGAGAATTGTGTAATGCTATAGCATAGAAGGAGGCTATTCAGCACATTTAAGTTTGTGCTGGTTTGTTCGAAGAGCAATCCATCTTGTTCTATTTGCCTGCTCTTTCCCCCAAATACTGTTTTTTTTTCCTTCAATTATTCATCCAATTCCATTTAAAGACTACAATTTAAAGCCATTTCTTTATGTCACCTGTGGACTTTTTTTATCCATCTTACATCTGTGCCATCTACTTGCCAACACTTCAATTATTGGAAACAGTTTCTCTTTATCTTTCAAAATTGTATAATCAAATCTCCTTTTTATTATTTTCTGCTGCAAGGAAAACAATCCAGCTTCTCCAGTTATCTACATGATGGTAATCTGTGTCTGGAACCATTCCGGTAAATCTTGTCTGTATCCCTTTCAAAACCTTCATGTCCTTCCTCAAGAATGGTGTCCAGAATTGGATACACCACTCGGGCTAGTCCAAAGAAATGTATTATATGTTTTTATCATAACTTCTTGACTTTTATATTCCATATCTATTTATAAAGCCAGAAAACTGGTTCAATTTTTATTTAAAAGAAGAGAAGTTGACACTGGCTATCTTTCATCTGTAAGGTTTTAATGCTGGTATTGAAACTAATAGGCAAAGGCTTTGAATACTACCAATCTCTTGGGAAAATTATGTATAATTTATGATTGAAGAATGAGTGGAGAAAGGATCTATTTTCTTAAAAGAAAGAAAAATGTTTTTATGTGCATCTTTTTCTCTCTCTCTCTCTCTTTTATACTGAACAGCAGGCATATATAAAAGTTAAAGGAGGCGACAATAAGTGTATAAAATATGTATTTTCCTAAATCTGGTTAAATAGATGCTAGAAATATAACTTTGTAAATGTTAATTTGAATAGGAAAATAACTATTTGGACTACCTCTTTTTTTAACTTAAAGGTATGCTTTATAAATAAAGCTGTTATATCAGTTTATTGTCAGCCTCAGGTTTCTTACTGATTTCTTAAATTCTGAGCTTTTAACTGGTTTTCCTTGATTAATAACCAACTTGCGGGAGACCTGCATTACTTATCCAAGTAAATATCACATTTTGGTATTTAAGTTTGTGTGTAAAGTTAAAATTCCTCAATATGGGTTAGTTTCTGGCGATGGTGATGGCATTCTGTTATTAACCAGATTTTGTGTTTTAGTGATCTGATCAGTCAACTAATTGAGTAGTAAAATGGGTGCTGTTGTGTCTTTGACGCGGGACTATTATTCATTTAGCCTCAATATCAGTTAGAACAAAATTGTCAAAAAATACATACATTATTGAAAATGTTCCTTTATTAAGCTCAAAAATTGGATGATTTTCATATATCATGAAGAAATTGTAATGCTCCCAAGTTGAGTTGTCTGATGTACAGCCTGAGAATCCTTGCAATCCAGCCATTGACACTCAGCTGTTGGCGTTCCAACATTTTGGCCACTTGATGTTGGAACCAGGCTGCCACATGGTTAGGTGGATAGGTGGCAATGAGATTCGATGCAGTGAAATGTGAGGTGGAGGAAGAACATACAAGATAATACAAAATAGAGGGTTCAATTCTAAAGGGAGTGCAGGAGCAAAAGGATTTGGACATATTATTGTAGGTGGCAGGATAGAAGGAGAGAGCAGTTCATAAGGCATGCAGTGTCCCCTGCTTTATCTATAGGGATATAGAGTTCAAGAGCAAGGAGGTGATGTTGAGCTTGTTAGACTTCAACTGGCGTATTGTGCCAAAATACATAAAAGATGTGAGTGCGTTGGAGAGAGTGCAGAAGCAATTTATAAGAATGGTTCCAAGAATGAGAAAAGTCAGCTATGAGGATAGTTTGAAGAAGTTGGGACTATTCTCCTTGGAGAAAAAGCTGAAAAGAGATTTGGTAGAATTTTCCGAATTGAGTAGGCTGGATAGGATCGATAAGGAGAGGTGTTCCTGCTCTTTAAAAAAAAAGAGAATGTCTACTTAAGGTGAGGTGCAAAGGAAGCAAAGGTGATCTCAAAGATACTTCCACACAGAGAGTAGTTAAGGTATGGAATGCACTGCCAGGAAATGTCGTGGAGGCAGGTTCAGTCGAGCCATTCAAGAGGGCAATCGATGATTATTTGGATGGAAATAGTGTGCAAGGGTATAGGCATTAGGAAGAAAATTGGCACCAGATAACAATGCTTGTTGAAGAGCTGATGCTGGCACGATGGGCCAAATGGTGTCCTTCTGCACTATTGCAGTGATCCTCCCCATCCTGAAATTAGCCAATCTTTGGCCTGACGTTCTCTCCCCTTCAGTATACATCCTAAATTATATCTCTTTTACTACAGGAATCTGCTACGTTGATGGTAATTAACAAACCTTACCCCATTTAACTTTGTACTTTGCTGTGAGTGGATGGGTCTCAGCATGCATTGAAATGTTGTATTTTCCTGTTCTTTCACAATGCAGCAGAAGCATAAAATATGGACTGCTCATAGTTTTTAAGGTCTGGCTGTCTTCTGGACAATTAGTTGTGTTTGCTAATTTGTCACAGCTTGTTTGTTTCTACTTTTCTTTTGGGATCTCACGATAATACTAGAATTATTTGCTCATCTTGTGAAAGTTTATCTTCAATCCATATCTGCCCCAATTTTCAGATTGGATCTCATTGAGGAACTTTTCAGCTGCTGACCACTGGTTTGTTCCCCTGTTACTTTGTTACCAAACAAACTTAAGGATTTCTATTGTGGATAGGGAGCAAATGTTCAGATTGCACAATTTAACTCTTGCCAAATCAAAGCAATCTAGATGCAACAAATTTTAATTATCTTGCTTTCTAGTGTCCAAATTAATGAAAATCATCTAGCAGATCAGGTCGTTGAATCATGCCTCAACACCACTCTGTTTGTTTATCTAGCTTATGTTTGAGCTTGTCAAGCCCATGTTGGCCTGTAGCCCAAATTTTTCACCAGAGGTATTTGTACTCCTGTCTTATGATTTCAGTGTGATTGAGTGAGTAATTTAATCTTTGGCTGGGTTTATGTTGTGTACTTCTGGAACTCCCAGTTTGAATGGGTGAAGGGGTGGTGGTGCTGCTGTTTTGCATGTCAGGATGTTAATGTGCTCTGTTATACTGAACCTGGGCATCTGGAACTCAGAATCACTTTATATTGACAATAAATGGTGGATGTGGGTTCAAATGAAAGTATGTAGATTAGACTTGCAAGTCTTAGTGACAATATCCCCACAAAATTTTATTGAATTACTAACCTGTCTTCTTTCTGCAGTTAATGGTAGATTCAGTTGTGCATAGTTTTTTTTGAGCTGCTTCTATTGCATTTACTAAAACACAGGTGAGACTGTTATTTGTTTTCCTAGAAGTGGAGTCTCGCTGGGTTTCCTTGGTTATGTTTAATTGTGACTACAGGGTAACATTGACATAGGTGATGTTCTGCTAAGCTCCTTTGGGCTGTATGCGTGTGTAAAATGAAACTGAGATTTTACTAAATCAATTTATTACTGAGTCTGTTTTCTGTGATTTGCTATATATACCTAAAGTCTAGGTATAAATGTGTGAGGTCTAACCTTGTCTGCTGCGATTGTTTGCAGGAGGAAAGAATGCCTCCTGGAAATTACTGCTTTAAATATTAGGTTCATACTGAAAGTATTGAGTACTTCTGTGGTTATTGGGAAGGAAGCTTAAATGCAACAGCTAATGGAATATTTTTATTTTGCCTGTCTGATTTCTACAATTAAATTGAAAAAGTTTTGATGCATGAAGTGAATGCAATTCTATTAGAGAGTAAGCCATGGACAGATCTCTTTTTACTTGCTCAAACTTGTGATGTTTCTAAGCACGAATCTTAGAACTGTTTGCAATGCTTGTAGAGGCAGACATATAAATTTTAGTGGAATCTAAAAATCAAGCTTTAAATGATCTGACATTTTGTGACAAAAAGTATTTAATTTTTCTTTTAAAAACTTTGCAAAATTGGATCTCAACCATTTAGTTTTGGTCATTTGAAGGTGTTAATTCTGTACCTTAGCTAAACTTGAGAAATGGAGGGTTGGGAGTCAGTTATTGCAGCTTTTGAGCTCCCTCATTGGAGCATTAATGCTGTAAAGTCTTGTAGCATAAAAATTTTATTCAGCAATATGAACCTATTTTAGAGGGCCAGTACGTATTTCGGAAACCAAATTTTGCAGTGTTACCAGGAGTTCTGTGAGGTTGGTTAAATATTGGTCACTTCTCCTGTTGAGTGTTTGCCGCAGTACAGTGTTAGATTTTAGTAGTAGTGTCTAGGAGAGCATTTAAAACTGTACAACAGGAGAATTTGTTATATGATTTATGGTCTTGTCACCTCCTGAAGTGAAAGATATGATTAATTGAAGAACATTACAAAATATTTATATTTTTTGAATAATTTATTGCATTGGGTATTTTTGAAGTGAGACATCTGTCTGTTTGGATTATGTATTGTTAACAAATTTTCTTAATTGCAAATAGTACAATTTTGAGCCAATGAAAAGCATGCAAGTATTTCTGCTACACAGTGCATTGCCTGTTGTATTTTGTGAGAGAGCCAACCATTTGCAGATTCAATGAGGGATGATAATCTGTACTTGGTGACAAGCTATCTGTCCCTTGGTGTAAGAAAGATTTTCTTGACTTTGGCACCCCCTTTCACCATTTGTCTGCTGTCAGTTATCCTAAGACATGAGAGAACTTTTCACATTTGTGGTGTTCATACCGACTTCTACCTTCTGCCTCAACCCACACACTGTCCCATTCTGTCAGACTTTGTCTGACATTCAGTTTTGGCTGAAAGGCCATCCTTTCAAGTTTTCTTTCATTTGTTCATGGGACATAGGTATCTTTGGCTGGCCAGCATTTATTGCCTAGTTGCCCTTGAGATGGTGGTGGTGATCTGCCTTCTTGAACTGCTGCAGTCCATGTGCTGGTAGGTAGATCCACAGTGCGTTTAAGGGGGGATTTCCAGGATTTTTATCCAGTGACAATGAAAGAGCGGTGATATATTTCCAAGTCAGGATGGGGAATGACTTGGAGGGAACTTCCAGGTAGGGGTGTTCCCATGAATCTGCTGTCTTTGTCCTTCTAGATGGAAATGGTCATGGGTTTGGAAGGTGCTGTCTAAGGATTTTTGGTGGATTTCTGCAGTGCATCTTGTAGATAATACACACTGCTACCACGTACCATCAGTGATGGAGGAATAGAAGCTTGTGCATATGGTAAAAACTGAGAGAACTGTGGATGCTGTAAATCAGGAACAAAAACGGAAGTTGCTGGAAACGTTCAGTGGGTCTGGCAGCATCTGTGAAGAAAAGGATCAGAGTTAACGTTTCAGGTCTGAAAAATACCTAAAGCCGAAAGAAAGTCAGTTTACACTCTCAGTAGCTGCTGTAAGCTGTAGCCATTGACCAGTGGTAAGAAACTTTGCTGTTAGTATACCAATCACCTGTGCCTCCTTCAAAACAGAGAAAAGAATGTTAAGAGAGATTAAAGAACAGAAAATCCTGACAATTAAATGGTTCATCACAGCGAAATGTGCGGAATGGGCTATTCACTGCTTCCCCAATTTTTTTTCCTCTACGCATAACACCACAATTTTTTGTATGTATATCTGTCTGTCTGTACGTATGTGCGCACATGTAGGGGAAGTTTAGAAGAGGGTAGGAGTTTTAACTGTTAAAGTTAAAAGTCAACAGATGCTTGCTTACCTGAAACTAGCGTGTATTTATTTGTAATAAATAGTAATTCTTAAGTACAGGAAAATGGTCCATGTTTTCTGTCAGTCTTAGATAAATTGGGAATTTCTGCATATTCAGATAAAATCTTTAACTTTTGTGATGACTTCAGGAATAGCATGGTTTGATTTCCAGCCTGCTACTCAATTGAGATGTAACAATATCATGTATAACAGTACATGAGTGAAAGGAGATCTGGTTGAGGTATGTGCAATACTGAAAGTGATTGACAAAGTAGGCAGATGTTTATCCTTGTAGTGCAATCTAGAATGAGATGGCCTAATTTTAGGCTAAAGGGTGACAGAATGGTAAACCTATGGCATTCACTACCCCACAGTGCAGTGGACACCAGGACATTGAATAAATTTAAGGGGACAATAGACAGATTTTTAATTGATAACTGGTAAAAGGCGATGGGGAGTAGACAGGAAAGCAGATGAGATTAGCCAGGACTATATTAAATGGTAGAGCGGTCTCAGAGCTGAATTGCCTGCTGTTCCTAGTTCTGACATTTTTAATATTCATCTGTTCTTCTGGTCCACTTGCAGTTCTCCACCCTTTGAAAACCTCAGCTCATTTAACATTTTGCTGCTTTATCCTAACCTGCTCACCTTTTACACCTGTTCTTACTAACCAGCATTGGCTGATGATCCACAAATATGTTTACAATCTTTTCATGGCCCTATCTATCTCTTTATTAACTGGCCGTATGTCTTGTCCAACTTTCCTCTTCCAAATCTGGCCTCTGCTTCACTTTCTACCACTCCCAAGGGCCCAATCTAGGAAATCATAGGATTAAATGATTCAACCTGTTGAGTCTGCTCTCCCATTCAATTAGATAACAGCTGAACATCTATCTTAACGCTAATTTCCTGCACACTGCAAATCCTGTGTTGTCATTAGTACCAATAATCTGTTGACTTCTGTCTTGAGCGTGCTCAATGATGAAGCTTACACAGTCCTCTTGGGTGGAGAATTCTTAAGATCCACCATCTTCTGGGTGAAGAAATCCCTCTTCATCTCAGTCTAAAATGGCCTATCCCTTATTATGAGATTATGTTCCATGTTCTAGATGCACCAGCCAAAGGAAACATCCCATGTAAAGAATTTTGTAAATTCCAATGGGATTACTTCTCATGCTTCAAAGTTCTAGAGAATGCAGGGTCATATTCCTTAATCTCTCCTCATTAAATAATCTTACCATCCCAGGGATTAGATTGGTGAACCTCCATTGCATTCCTTCCATGGCAAATGCATCCTTCCTTGGACAAAGAGATCAAAACAGTACACAATGTTCCATGTGCAGTCAAACCAATGCTTTATATGATTGTGAGAATAAATGTCTAATTCTATACTCAAATCTCCTTGCAATCAAGGTAAACATGCCTTCTGTCTTTCTTAAAGATTATTACAACGGCATGCTAGTGATTTATGAACAAGGACACACAGGTCCCTTAGACACCCATTCTTCTCGACTGCCCAACATTTTAAGGAGTATTCTGTCTTTGTTTTCTCGATCACAGTGGATAATTTCACCCTTGTGTTACATCTGCCATGTTCTTGCCTGTTTGGTTAACTTGTCCAAGTCTGCATGAAGACTTCTTGCATCGTCCTCACTGTTTACGTTGCCACCTAGTTTTGTGTCATTGGCAAATGTGGGAATTTTGCTATTGGTCCCCGTACCTAAATCATTTATATAGATTGTGAGCAGCTGTGGTCCAAGCGCCGATTCCCACCAAGTCACAGCTGGCCATCTTCAAAATAGCCCATTTATTCCTATCGGAGATAGTAGGAACTGCAGATGCTGGACAATCCGAGACAACAAGGTGCAGAGCTGGATGAACACAGCAGGCCGAGCAGGAAGGCTGACGTTTCGGGCCGAGACCCTTTATCAGAAATTGGCGGGGAGGGGAGGGGGTTCTGAAATAAATAGGGAGAGAGGGGGAGGCGGATAGAAGATGGATAGAGGAGAAGATAGGTGTAGAGGAAACAGACAGGTCGAAGAGGCGGGGATGGAGCCAGTAAAGGTGAGTGTAGGTGGGGAGTTAGGGAGAGGATAGGTCAGTCCAGGGAGGACGGACAGGTCAAGGGGGCGGGATGAGGTTAGTAGGTAGGAGATGGGGGTGCGGCTTGAGGTGGGAGGAGGGGATAGGTGGGAGGAAGAACAGGTTAGGGAGGCGGGAATGAGCTGGGCTGGTTTTGGGATACAGTAGGGGGAGGGGAGATTTTGAAACTTGTGAAATCCACATTGATACCATTGGGCTGCAGGGTTCCCAAGCGGAATATGAGTTGCTGTTCCTGCAACCTTCGGGTGGCATCGTTGTGGCACTGCAGGAGGCCCAGGATGGACATGTCGTCTGAGGAATGGGAGGGGGAGTTGAAATGGTTCGTGACTGGGAGGTGCAGTTGTTTAGTGCAAACCGAGCGTAGGTGTTCTGCAAAGCGGTCCCCAAGCCTCCGCTTGGTTTTCCCGATGTAGAGGAAGCCACACCGGGTACAGCGGATGCAGTATACCACATTGGCAGATGTGCAGGTGAACATCTGCTTGATGTGGAAAGTCTTCTTGGGGCCTGGGATGGGGGTGAGGGAGGAGGTATGGGAGCAGGTGTAGCACTTCCTGCGGTTGCAGGGAAAAGTGCCGGGTGTGGTGGGGCTGGAGGGGAGTGTGGAGCGGACAAGGAAGTCACGGAGAGAGTGGTCCCTCCGGAAAGCAGATAAGGGTGGGGAGGGAAAGATGCCTTTGGTGGTGGGGTCGGATTGCAGATGGCGGAAGTGTCGGAGGATGATGCGTTGGATCCGGAGATTGGTGGGGTGGTACGTGAGGACGAGGGGGATTCTTTTTTGGTTGTTATTGCGTGGACGGGGTGTGAGGGATGAGTTGCGGGAAATGTGGGAGACACTGTTGAGGGCGTTCTTGACCACTGAGGGGCGGAAGTTGCGGTCCTTGAAAAACGAGGACATCTGAGATGTACGGGAGTGGAATGCCTCATCCTGGGAGCAGATGCGGCGGAGGCGAAGGAATTGGGAATAGGGGATGGCATTTTTGCAGGAAGGTGGGTGGGAGGAGGTGTATTCTAGGTAGCTGTGGGAGTCGGTGGGCTTGAAATGGATATCGGTTTCTAGGTGGTTGACCGAAATGGAGACAGAGAGGTCCAGGAAGGAGAGAGAGGTATTAGAGATGGTCCAGGTGAACTTAAGGTTGGGGTGGAAGGTGTTGGTGAAGTGGATGAACTGTTCGAGCTCCTCGTGGGAGCACGAGGCGGCGCCGATACAGTCGAGAATGCCCTCAACCGTGTCTCCCACATTTCCCGCAACTCATTCCTCACACCCCGTCCCCGCAATAATGACCAAAAAAGAATCCCCCGGCCCTCCCCTTTTTTTTTTTTTTTTTTTTTTTTCCAACCTCCATATCCAATGCATCATCCTCCGACACATCCGCCATCTGCAATCTGATCCCACCACCAAAGACATCTTTCCCTCCCCACCCTTATCTGCTTTCCGGAGGGACCACTCTCTCCGTGACTCCCTTGTCGCTCCACACTCCCCTCCAGCCCCACCACCCCCGGCACTTTTCCCTGCAACTGCAGGAAGTGCTACACCTGCCCCCATACTTCCTCCCTCACCCCCATCCCAGGCCCCAAGAAGACTTTCTACATCAAGCAGATGTTCACCTGCACATCTGCCAATGTGGTATACTGCATCTGCTGTACCCATTGTGGCCTCCTCTACATCGGGGAAACCAAGCGGAGGCTTGGGGACCGCTTTGCAGAACACCTACGCTTGTTTCGCAATAAACAACTGCACCTCCCAGTCGCGAACCATTTCAACTCCCCCCTCCCATTCCTCAGACGACATGTCCATCCTGGGCCTCCTGCAGTGCCACAATGATGCCACCCGAAGGTTGCAGGAACAGCACCTCGTATTCCGCTTGGGAACCCTGCAGCCCAATGGTATCAATGTGGATTTCACAAGCTTCAAAATCTCCCCTCCCCCTACCGCATCCCAAAACCAGCCCAGCTCGTCCCTGCCTCCCTAACCTGTTCTTCCTCCCACCTATCCCCTCCTCCCACCCCTATCTCCTACCTACTAACCTCATCCTGCCCCCTTGACCTGTCCGTCCTCCCTGGACTGCCCTATCCTCTCCCTAACTCCCCACCTACACTCACCTTTACTGGCTCCATCCCCGCCTCTTCGACCTGTCTGTTTCCTCTACACCTATCTTCTCCTCTATCCATCTTCTATCCACCTTCCCCTCTCTCGCTATTTATTTCAGAACTCCCTTCCCCTCCCCCCTTTCTGATGAAGGGTCTAGGCCCGAAACGTCAGCCTTCCTGTTCCTATGATGCTGCTTGGCCTGCTGTGTTCATCCAGCTCTGCACCTTGTTGTCTCCATTTATTCCTATGCCTCTTTTAACCAATCTCATTTCATACTAGTATATTATACCCAATTTTATGCGCTGTAATTTTATGTACAAATCTCCTGGATTGGGCCATATCAAACGCCTTCTGAAAATCCAAATACACCACATTCACTGATTCTCCTTCAACTACAAATAACATCCCCAGAAGACTCAACACACTTCCGAAGGATGATTTCCCTTTCATGATTGGGAATCAATGCCCTCCCTAATCCTGCCAATTTATCTCTCCACCTTCAAAACCCTCTAAAATAGTACTGTGGGAAAATATGAACAGTTAAATTCCACATTATTTTTTACAGAGATACTCCTGTCTCAGACGGGCATCTTTAAATTAGTCAGTTACGTAGATATAAGATTAAGTTGCCTAAGTTTGGGTAAATAAATTCTAAGCTATGGCAGTTAATAAACAGCGAGAAATATTTAAGGAAACAATTCAAAATGTTCCAACAAAAATACATTCCATTACAAAACACAAACTCAACTAGAAAAATCCATCTGCGGCTTACCTTGGTTAAAGATAGCTTTAGATTAAAAGAAGAGGCTATAATGTTGCAAAGAAGGTAAACTTGAGAATGCCAACCAGCAATAAGTGACCATAAAGTTGATGATAAGGGGAAAAAGTGAGAATCAGCTAACCAGGGACATTAGAACAAATTGTAGGACCTTTTGTGGCAGTGCTAATGTTCACTTAGAGTCTGAGTTACTCAGTACTGTTTTTACTATTATAGCGATGGTTGAGGCTGCAATATTCTTTCTATCACATGGTCCACCAGGAATCTCTCTTGGTCTTGGTAAGAATCAACTTACAATTTATCAGGCAGGTTCAGTTATGCTTGCCTGAAGCAACATATATGCATTCACACATCTCTTTGACAGCATGTCTTTTTTTTCCAGCAGTGTTTAAGCTCTGCATTACCAAACACACTATTTAAACACGTGGTTAGCATGCAGTGTGCAGCAAGCAGTTTAGAAGGTAGATAGCACGTAGCCTTTATTGCAATAAGATTGTAAGTACTATATAAGAATAAGTCAGTCCAACTACAGTTGTATGGGGCTTTGGTGAGATCACATGTGGAAGCCTGGGTTGTATTCTCTGGAGTTTAGAAGACTCCTATTATCTCAATGAAATATGAGTCTGAAAGGGCTTGATGGGATAGTTGCTGAGCTTTATTTCTGGGTAGGGGATCTAGAACATAGACATAGCCTCAGGGGAAGGGATTGATTATTTAAGACTGAGATGAGGAGAAACTTCTTCAATCGCAGGATGTTGAATCTACCTGAGAAAGTTGTGGGTGCTCCACTATTGGGGATATATTTAAGGCTGAGATGAACAGATGTTTGATCTTTTGGAGGATCATGGGAAAGTAGAGCTGAGACTGAAGGTCAATCATGATTATATTGAGTGGTGGTGCAGCCTTGAGGGACTGAATTGTCGACTTTTCTTGCAGATGTTCTCATTTAATTTCAGAAGCTGGAGTCTATTACGTATTAAATGGGGAATGGAGCTTTCTCTTACTTTTGTCTCCTCTACAAATACACATGATTTTGGAGGGCTCCTTTTCAGACACTATGCTATTAGATGAAGTAATCATGTTGTAGTATTGCCATCTGTATTTATATTTAATTTTGTTTTGGTGGGGTGTTACTCCTCTGCATAGTCTGGTTAGTATTTGTGCTAACATATAATTAAATCTTGTTTCTCAAAAATATTCAGCCTGTTCATGATAATTGTGAAAACTAGACAGGGAGACTTAAGTGCCCGAGTATAATAACACTAATGTAAGGGCAATAATTAATCAGTATCTCTCCAGATCTCTCTGGTTACCATTTACTACCTTTTGTATGTGCAAACACTCACTGAGGGAGGACTTGGGGGAGGAGAGTGAGCTGGAGGTACGGAAAGAGTGCTGAACTAGAGGGGGTCAGTACATTTGGCAAGCAGGAGCAGGTCAGGAAGGCTGACTGGTGGTAAGAGGTTAAGACGATGGATGAGTGGGAATAAGAAGGTTTGAGATAGCAGTGGGAAGCAAAGTAGAAAGTGTTTGAAAGTATACTAAGCATGGGCAGTTACAGTGCAGTTCCTGTGTCTGTATAGGAATATCTTTTCACTCAATATCTTGTTTTTTTTTCTCCCATCTTTGATTCTTCATTGGTTATTTTAGAACTGTTGATTGTGAATTTTCTCACTGTTCCCATATAATTTGAGTCCATGGACTGTGTTGGATTATTCAAATACTGCAGATATCATTAGCTAAATTTGATCCTGCACAAATCGTATCCACACTTTTGACAGGGTTTGCTAGGTAGTAATCACGAGTAAGAGTTTAAGATCTGGAACAAAGAAGTTGATCTTACCAATAGCAAAACTCATTAACCCAAAAACTGAATGCTGTTATCCCAAACACTAAACATGCACTGCAATCTTTATTAACCAGATTGTTTTGTGTTTTTGTAAAATATCTTACTTTTTAAAACATTCTCTGGTTATTCATCATCTTGGGTAGCAAGGATCTGATAGCAGCTGTAGTCTTTGAGAAAGGTGAGTCAATGGAAATGTACAGCTTTTTTGTTCTCTTCCACAGGCAGTACAGGTGGCATTGTGCAGTTATTATAGTATACACCAACAGGTCCCATGTTTGTTTTTTGCTCCATGCTGATTTTGCTGATATGAGTTGGTTCAGCAATTAGGAAACTATAATTGACGTCCAGGTCACTGATTTACTGAAAAAGAAAGTTACTACTTGTGACACTGCTTTCCCAGCAGTTCAAGTTGGGGGAAGTCAGATTCAGCTGAAGTGTCCTGTGCCGTTGGACTGTCTATTTGTACATGCTGCGCTCGGGTATATGGTAGAATGGGGGAAGGCAGATGTTAATCACTGTGTGGCTGTACCCCTGCAAGAATCTGCGTTTTCAGAAAAAGGATATTGACTGTGGTTTTTCTCTATTTGCATTCCCTGTGGCCCCACTAACGTTTTATGAGAAGTCCTATGTGAATATAGGCTCTTTTCCAATTGACAAAGGTTGTGCTGTTTTCTTGAATTCTGCTTATCCAAAGTTTTTTGGTTTGGGCATTCTTTTTTCTGGTAAGAGCCTAATCTATTATTGGACGTTTTCCCAAGCATTGAATTCCTTGAATAGGTATAAAGGTGGAAATTATATTTTGAGGACAAGCCTTTGCCAATTATCACTGAATTTTTTTCTGACAAGTATCCGATAACCAGTTTCTGATTCCCATCCTGATAGTGAAACACTTTACCATGAATAATGACTAGTTTGATCGCTGCTTCCTCATGCCTGCAGATCCAGAATCGCATTCCCAGTTTTAGGATGGTGCCTGTTAAATCCTGCATTTTTGCCACAAATGATTTGGCTTTGTACTCAAAGGACAGTTATTATATTTGTGTTTCTTACTGGATCTACATTTTGCCCCTTTAGTTTTTCTGTTAATAAATTCGCGCAGGAGGGTTAAGTTCTGGAATACACTGATGACCTCTGTTGATAGAAAATGGTAATGTAGTTATTTTCCCTCCGACTAGCCAAACTGCTGTCTCAGTATTATAGTATCACTGTTCCACAGGCAACCATGTCCCTTCATAGACCTGGATACTTTCTTAAAGAACTTGAATCTTTCCTCTGTCTCTTTTGCCGTATAGTGAAGGAGAGTACTGATCTGGTTAAACAAATTGATGCTGGTTTAAACCGTAATGTTTATTAACTTTCAATTCCTACTTGCTTGAGCATTGTTCTAATATTATTTAAAGGTATTTGTACACTGAGGATTATTTCATTCCAGTGAATGCTGTAAGAGACCTGTGGTTTCTGGTCCCCAAGGCTGTTACAAGGCTATTAATTAGAAGAAGTTAATTTTGTATTTGAAAGGAAAATAATCTGGTGCACAGAAGTTTCTTTATTATTGTTCTTTAGAACTAATTTGTTGGTATATTTGATAATATCTGCTAGTTTTCAAACAAATCTGATTAAAACTTAGAAAACTGCATCAACAATGATTTCAAGTTATGGCAATGCAGCTGATCCTCATTCAAGTTTCTGTGCAATTAAGATTTCACAGATGCTGATAGAACAACGTCATTAGTTGTTTAGATGCAAAACCATGTAACAGCTAAACAATGGCCTCATTAATTCTTTGCAGATAAGCATTGTTAATTGGTCTGGGAGTTCAGTTTCTTAAAAAAAAATTCTAATCTAAGTCCTTAGAAACACCATTGGCAAATTTAAAAAGTGTAGTTGAAGCAGAGTGAAGATTGGAAAGGACAGTAGCACAAATGTATGTATAGTACTGATTAAGTGTCAGTTATACCCAGAAATATCCAACAGCAAGGCTTTAATCAACAAAGAGTGACCTGCTGTAATCCTATTCCTAAGCAGGTATGGAGGGTGAAACTCTGCTGGGTTGGCTGAAATTGCCTGGGTGAGCTGAGGAATTGAATGTTGTCTTTTTGGACCTTGACACGCTCGTTGTTGTGATGTGCAGTTCAGGGATAAAACAGTATTTATCCAGTTTTTCTTGGCGTGGTAAGGTTTCTTTGAGCTTTCTAACTTCTTGTGGTTTATGACAATTCAGTTTTAGTTCTGAGCAATCATTTTAATTATCATTTTGGACTTCTCTGGATATTGAATTTTAGTTTTAGTGTATTTGTAGTGAACGTAAAACATCTAGTTTAAATTTAGTTTTATTCCTATATGTTAATTCCACCAGTCCTGGGAAAATACTTTGGTCAGTACATTCCTGTTTTGATTTTAATACTTTAGTTATAGTGTTCAGGGTTTTCTGGATATATATTTCAAAGCATTTTAGCTGTCATTTTAAAAAAGTGACAAAAATTGCAAGCTGTATAAGTTGGAGGATTGGTAATGTGGACTTTGTCTACCAGTTTCAGTGTCTGTTCAAAAAGATTGTGGACTACTAAGCAACATTTCAGACCTGGAAAAAAAAGTAATCTAGTTAATATCTGCTCTGCTCACTTTTTTATTCTATTTTTTAATTTTGTAACTCTGTCCGAAATTTAGTTTTGGTCAAGAATACATCATCTTTGCTTCAGCTGGCTAAAACCCCTCTGGTTTGTCATTGACATTATACAAACAAGGAGAAGCAGCAAAATTTTTTGTACTTCTTTGTTTTGTTGTGTGGGTCTATACCAGGGAGAACATTTGGCCTTTACGTATGGCACTGTACCAGGTTGGAGTCATGACTGAATATCCATATTTTGTTTTGGTCAGACGGGCTTGGACAGAAAAAAAATCATTTTTATTCCTTGAGATTTGTTTTGAACTCTTTTCTTATAATTCTTTCTTCTCTTATTTTATCAGTTTATTGACATGGTTTGACATTTCAGTTAAGGAATGGTGATTTAACAGAGGTTGGTAATCCTTCAGCTCTGCACTAGAAATCCAGCCTACGTGATACAATTAGGCATCAAGTAAGGCTTGAACCTACACCTTTCTGATTTTGGTGTATATTATGAACTGAGCCAAGCTGTCATTCATGCCAGAGTTATTCTATTACTTTTGTATTGATGTATACAGTAATGATGAAACCTGTCTATCTCAACACAATCTAGGTAATGTCACTGCTGCATGTTTCCATAGTAAACGTATACATCACTGAATCTTGGTTAGAAATGGATTACGAAAAGCTTGCATAATCAACTTGCATGAAGGAGCATAGCGCTAAGCATATGTTATGAAATTATACTGCTTCGTAACACTTGGGGAACCCTTTTGCTGGTGTACTATGTTAATTGCAATTACTTTGGAATGCTAAATAACTGGTCCACTTGTACTTCAAAGTGGTTACATCCGTGCATGATCTTTTATCTGCTTTACTGAGCTCCTCTAATGGTAGTTATGGTTTACAAGTAAACAAATGTAGCAGTGACCAATTTCTAATCTTGGCCTGATAACACCTGGAGTGTTGCTATACTAATTTATCGCTGGTCTGACATAAGTCTCCAAGTTTTAGTGCAACGTTGACATATGTTAGCAATTGTGTCATTACTTGACACTAAAGGCAGAATCTCCATCTCACTATCTAGGGAATTCTGTTTTTGGGGAGGAGGAAAAGAGCAAAAGAGAGAACTGGTAGAGGGAGAGAGAAGAATGATCATGCATGATGCCCAATGCTTGGGATTAAATGAAGGTATTAAAAAATATAAAGTCTGAAAACGCTCTTGCAGCAAGGGAAATAGAGTTAACATTTTGAGTTGTGTGTGACTTTTCTTGACTGGAAACGTGAACCCTTTTTCTACAGATACTTCCAGACTTGCACTTTGTACCTTTCTTTTGTGCAATAAACTGTAGTTCTGTGAAAGAAACTGTTGTCTTGTGTAATTTTGTTTCAGTGATTGATGAAAATAAAGACAAATGTGATCTATCAAGCCATATTCTGGAATTTGACTTGTCCAGTTGTAACATCAGCTAGGATCATAATAGACATCCTAAGCATGCTGATCTCAGAATCTTGACCTCCATAACAATAAATACTGTTTCTATTTTTTTTTCAATAGCAGATCCAGTTTGCTGACCAGAAGCAAGAGTTCAACAAACGTCCAACAAAAATAGGTCGTCGTTCACTTTCTCGATCAATCTCCCAGTCCTCCACGGACAGCTACAGCTCAGGTAGATGCTTCTAGATTTCAGTGAGATGTTCTGTATATTTGCACGTGAAAGCACAAGAATGTATAGGATGGGAGAAACACGCAATAACCTCATCCTTTTTTATAGATCAGCATCACCATCCAGCTTCTCAACACATCCCCAGTTTAAGTCCTCTAAACCTCATAGAAGTTGCCCTAATTGCTTACCTATTTTTCCCCTTGGATAATAACCACCATCCTGTATGGAATTTCCCAATATTTTGTTACAACAATTTGTTGTAGCAATACAGAAATGTATTGTCTCTGTTGCTACAGTAAAGGTGAGGTACTAAACATTTCCCTGTATTAAAATCCCTAAACACATACATGGATTTGTTTGTTGTAGTTTGGATTTTGAATTGTTATATTCACTAAAACATTTAATTTTTGCTTATGTTGATTAAATAGATCTAAAGTGACAGCAATGCAAAGGCTTGCAAATTGTTTGATCTAACCTGTGGTTAATAAAACAAAAAAATCCCGGAATATGTTGAGTGTTTGGTGTAAAATTGAACTGTATGGTTTTCAGGTGATGAGAAGTGTGCTTTAGGCAAATGATTTTGGATATCAATGCACAGTGAAGTGCAGATTCAATTGCCTCATCCCATTTGACTTTTTGCTCTCAGCTACTTTGCTTGGGGTGTGGGAAAAGATGCTGAATGGAGGCCAAGAATCTCCTACAGAAGGGTGGAGAGTAGGAAATATTAGTGTCTTTTGGGCTATCATTGCTGGAGACCTCATGATAGGTTGCCTGTTCACTCAATAATAAGTAGGTTGTTCTGAGAGCATGGGTGAAAATTGTTCAGTTTCACACCTTCCCAAAAATAGAGCAAAAATACCAGCATAAATGCACTGGACATTCACAGCTTCCTTGGCTCAATAACTTTCATTGGTATAATTCTTTTCTAAAGTCATCATGAAAATGGTGTCATACTATGCAAAATAGATGGAACTAGATTCCAAGGAGGTCTCTGAGTATACAGCTGAAGACCTGCAGAAACAAATGGAGACACCAAAAAGTCAATCAACGTGTTGAATCTATCTTCAACCTCCTTGACTTGGTTGGATAGTTGTCACATATTTGATTTTACAGATCAGCATGTTCCACCTCTTCCATTCCTATCCAAAACTTTATCTGGCCACTGCAAGCACATCTGTCTCCATATTTTAAATAAAATTCGCTGATAAACCAACTTTAGGGCAACCTTTGGCCACGGTCCGTGACTAGGCATTAATTTCCTGATTTCGGTTTTTGAAGCCCCTTGGCAGATTTTTACAAGTGCTATATAAATATTCATAAGCCAGCAAAGTGTTCCTTCTAGTTTTAAATACTTCAGCTACTTAATCAGGATAATTACCGATTATGGACTGCTACAGATTGCAGTGTGACTGTGCAGTATGTGTTCAGGTTGAAGTAAACCGCATCCAGTATTTGTTCTGAATTTTTATTTCTCATTACTACAACTTTGGTTTTTCTCCTTTTATCTTCGAAATGAAAGATTCCATAGTGAGCACAAGAATGTGAAAAATGTTCATCCCTATGTGTTGCCTGCACAGAGGATTAATCTGAAGAGATCAGTGTTTTATTATTAATGCTACACTATTTTTGGAAAATTTAGGTATCACCATCCCCTCCTTGTAAAGTTGACACCTTTTATTTTTGAGTTATTAAGGATTTATCACACTGAAATTATCACTGGACTCTGATTGCAGCTTTGCACTGAACTGCATTAACCTCCAAGTAATCGCTTGCTGTTTGCTTCAAATCTGCCTGCAACTCTCCATCGTTCTGAATGTAGTGATGGAACTAGCCACTAACCAGCTTCTTTTTTTTCTTCTCTCCAGAACTGATGGGTATGTCTAATCAAAATAATGGTAAGCAGATGGTAGAAATAGTTTGGAAAAAAAAATGAAGCTGTTCATAGAGACAGGTATGAGAAGGTGATCACTTAACCCACCTGCGGCAATTGCATCTCATCTCTAAAAGAACAGACAGAGGAATCCATTTTGCAGCTGGGTAGACAAACTTATTTGATTATACCCATTTACATTGAGCTTGATTTTGTGTTCCTTTTTGGGAACGAGAGGATGTTGTGAATAAAACTGCAAATTGGTGAAGACACATTCTAAACACGTCCATATCCATATACCACCTTTTGAGTGTCGTATTGGAGGCATCACCCTATTTTTAAAAACACAGCCTAATTGCATTAATATGACAAACTTGCAATGAACCTATGAGAGCATTAGTTCTTTGACTACTAAATATCATCAAAAGAAAGTTCCAGATCCATATTTTTGAGGTATTTATCCTCTAGTTTTGTCTCCTGAAGTTGTTGAATCATTCTAGTCTATAGCTCAGTGAGCACCAGCAGCTTTCCAGTATATCGCCTAACTGACTGACTGACTGTTTATTTGCCATATGTGAACTTAAGGCAGCACTTATTGGCAAGCTGCTCCCTCTGAGGAGAGAGGAGCCTCACCGTCCAAACTGGTATGTGGTCAACACATTTTTGCAATGGGAGCTGCTGAATTGTGACCAGCTTTGAGAATTCTTTGATCTCCTCCTTCTTCCCTATAATTTCAAACTCTGTGCTTAATTGTAGGGCTTCTTCCATTCCCTGAATGAGATCAGTTAACTTGGCACAGACCTGGGGTCAAAATCTTTGGTTTTAGTTTGTTTCTGAAAGCCCTGATAAAATGGACCTTTTATTTATCTTATGGAATGGGAGAGGGAATAGAATTCTATGCTAAGTACTATGAATGTTCGCTACTTTTAAGTCCTGTATTTGACAGGAAAACAGTGTATTCCGTCATTTGGACTATTGCCCACTCATTATGTTACCAATTTGGAAGATCTTGGAGTCATTTGGAAGAGAGTTTGTTTTAAGTGTCCAAAGACAATCAGCTGACACTGATCTCCATGATAAGCATATTCTATATGAACCATATCTCCAGAGTTCCCTTCTCTTATTATAAATCAAACTGATCTGATGAGTTTGCTCCTGGATTAGTTAATGCCACAAAGCCAAATCTAGCATATTTAGCAGTCCTTACGTTAACTAGTTATCTTCTTCCGAAGAAGACAAAATGGGCAAATTTTTATTTTAATTATTCCAACTTCAATTTCATTTTGTCATTTTAGATTTTTTTTTTCCAGACCCTACTTTGGTGCATTCCTGATATCTACTTGTTTTTTCAAAGAAAATCCTTTGCCAAATGCAGATAAGCAATTTCATTATGTAGAATGTGGCATGGTGAATTTGCTCACTCAAGGAAGATGAAACTTAATTCTTAAGTGTGATTACCTTGATTAGTCAGACCTTCTTCATATATTGTAAGAAAGCAATAAACACTTTATGCAATATTACTTTAAGCAATATTTTGTGCAAGACTAAAATCCATTGTCACCATTAAATTGCTAGACTACATAGATCAGGTCTATTACTTGCCCAGATACAAAGCCATTGGAAGTAATTGAAAAGGGAGATCCTTGTTTGTGTTTAGTTATATGCATAATACATGGTTTCAAAGTAATATCACTGTTTAAAGAAGCTGATTTATTTTTACTTTACATACACCTCTGGTCTATGGAGTTAAAGCTAAGGTAGTCAGAAATATACTGTTTATTTAGGTGAAGAATGACATCATTGTCCTATAAATAATGCTTTTATAATGTGCAGTAATCCCTCCTTTGTCCAATTACATAATATTAATTTGGATGATTATCAATATAATCTCAAGATAGCAAATAACTGTCAATTATCATTAACTGATGCATTTTCCTTGGCAACATGCACTTACCAACCAATCATCTCTTTTTTTCATACAGCCAAAAATGATGGTTTCCCCAAAAATTTGAGTTCTTGTGAGTTATCCTGATGAATGCACGATGAAAAGCTTTAACAAAATTGTCATTTTTTTGGGCAATCTTAATATTGTGAGACCATGTACGCCGTATCATTAAAAAAGAGG
>NC_063353.1:35569324-35716686 GCF_021869965.1 Rhincodon typus
TTTTTGCCTTTCGGTACGTTCTACACACACACACACACACACACCCTCCCCCCCCCCCCCCACCAACACCACCACCACCATCAGCATCAATCTTTGATTTGATCACCAAATGTGTAAGAGAAGTTGAATTGAACTACAACTGTATGTATTAATCTACACTGCAAGGACAGTAGAAACATATATGTCTGTGCTGTTTCATATCTGAGTGAATGAATTTGAACATGTTTAAATTAATTATTCATTTACCAAAGCTCACTTGTGCTTTACCAAGGTTGCAGTAACCTTTTTAAAAGAGATGAAAGGCTTCCATTTGGTGCAAAATTGGGAGGGCATTTGCAAATAAAGCAAATTAGGAGGAAGAGTAGGCCATTCAGTCCCTTGAGCCTGTCCCACCATTCAGTGAGATCATGACTGGTCGAATTGTGACCTCAACTTAACATCGCCACCTACCCTGAATAACAATCCAACTGAGAAAACAAACTATGAAGTACTGAGATAAGCAGGGAATGTTTGTCATAATATTGCAAATTAATCATTTTTTTAGTCTTGGGTAAAACAAGAATTTAACTGTGGTTTGCTCAGTGTTTCCTATCCTTCAGCATCTTGATCGATTCCAGATTAAATGTTTTATATTTTAATGATAGTGGTCATCTTGAAGTTAACTCCTGAATCTTAGGATGAATAGTATATAGTTGTCAATGTTGGTGAATGGAATTTTTAAACTTCACTTTACACCCTTTGCTTTAATTTCAACCTCAAAACAGCATCATGTACTATACCATAATGAAGTTTTCATTTCTCATTGACGTTTGTTCAGATTGATAATAATAGGGGAGCTATGTTAGGTGAGTGCACGCCTTCACCCATCCCTCTTTGTGACTTCAGGATGTGTGCAGGTTTGAAATGTTAAATCCAGGAGCAGTTTAGAAAAAAAAACACACTCGTCCTGACTTGCATTTTTCACTGCAGTTTTTTTTTCATTCCCCTCCCCCACACCACCTCAGCAAAATCAAATTACAATTTTAAGATTCTTTTGAGCATTGTCCAAATGTTTCTTTCTGTTAACGTTTCAGTATATAACTGCATCATGAAGCTGACCCATACAGACTGGGTGCCTTTGACTTTGGTTCTCTTTTTAAGTAGTTTAAGCTCAGTTGTTGTCACAAATCCAAGGAAGATGTTTTTCTTTTAAGCAAATACCATTTTCTGATTTTGTTACTCTGACAAGAGGTTTGCCCACCGAGTGTGTAACTTGGGTGTTAAGTGCATAATTTTCCAACCATTTATGTTGATATTTGATGAAACCTGCTTATCAAGAACAGATTTCTTGTGTATGATCCGAATGCATCCCTGTCCCTTTGTTGTCACTGTTAAAGTCCAGATTCTATGTGTTATCCTTCTCTAATTTGTTACATTATTCCTCAGGTTTGGAAGGTTACAGGGCTTTTCAAAACTGACATCAAAAGATTCAAAATTGATACGTGGTTAATAAGTGATCCCTGACATTGAAGTATGAAATTAGGTGATTCGTTTTTGAAGTAAAGATCTTCAATACATATAAACTTGTCCACCGGCTGAAGCTTTTGCGGTCTCCTCTCCTCTTTCTTTCTGTCATGCTCAGCAATTAAATAATGTTGCCTCTTGTCTCATCACTGATTTGATTGTTTCTTGCCTTGGATTTGCTGATGTTAAATCTTGGCCCTGTGGTTAGGAGTAGTTGATCAGTTGGAGATCAGGTAGAAAATTTAGTGATCCTGTCTTGATGGTGTTCACAAACATTTTTCTTGTGGTTTCTACATGTCATGACAAATGCAGATATTACGAAAATGCGTCTAATTTATGTGATATGGAGCTGTTCCAGTAGTTTTATTCTATGACGTAAATACTACTTCTTTTGCTTTATTTCCATCTCTTCAATCTATCTTTGAAGAGGGCAGAAGTTTTTTGGTTTAAATTTAACAATTCAGTGGGAATGACAGAATCCTGATCAATAACTTAAGTTGAGTTTTGGCCAAAACTATCTTTGTTGCCTTTTATGGGTAAATATATCATGTGATATTAAGCAATTCAGCCATGCTGGCCTATGTTGAGGTTTGCCTTCCACACAACTGATCTTAGTTATAGTTATCTAATCTGTTTCCTTATTCCTTCAATCCCTATTCAATTGGTAACATATCCTATATAATCTTGAATGTTGACAGTTTCTGTCTCAAATACTGATCCCAAAAATGAATTTTGTAACCTCCTAACTCTTGTGTAAAAAGGTTTATCTTCCCTCCTCTTTGAAATATCTTGTATTAAATCTTATAGCCCCTCAGTTAAGGCCTCTTGACTACTTGCCATTCTCTACTTCAATCTAGTGACTCCTGCTAGGTGTTAGGCACATGCAGGCATGTTTGGTTAAGAATGTTTGCTTGATATAAGTGCCATACCCTGGGGGGACCTACGATCAAAGGAGTGATTAGGGAGAAACTTAGAGAAAATGAACTTGTGGGGTTTGGTGCAGGATGTTAACAAGACATTGTGTTCAGCTTTGTAAGTTAAATGTTTCTGACGTCATGCTGTGTTGCAACACCCCTTAAGATAATCCAGATGTAGCTGCTCTCAGTATTGTTTTTCTAAGCATAATGTTCAAAAACAGGAGGTTTCAACATGCCACATTGTTAAAAGAGCATCAAATATATTCTAAAATATCAGGATATCATCGACTTCAAAATTGTGATTTTTGTTCTTTAAATTTTTGCTCTGCCTATGGGACATTCTCTCTGACAATTACCGTCCCTGCAACGCTGCTTATGTCTAGAAGGTGGAATGCTGTTACTTTAACCCCTGGATATTTGGAGCTTGCATTCCATGACAGGAAGACCCTGTTTGCTTATTGTCGTCTTGCTTTTCTTTTTTCCCTATCCCCTTTTCACCAAAGGTAGGTTTTATAGTATCTTAACCCTGTTGGTAATGGTCAGAATTGCTAGAAGCCATTCACCTTCATAGTAGTCTATTTTTGTTGACTGAAACGGGCACCCCTTGCACAGAAAGTTTCATTTCAAAGCCATGTTTTAGTTAATTTACATTGGATGTTTCCAGGGTTATGAAATGAAGGAGCAATGGGAATTGCAGCTTTGAAAGTTGCTATTAATGTAACTACACAACTCTTAACATGATTGGAGTAAAATAAAGACATAATATAATGAAATGCAAAGCCTAGAAAAACTGAAGTCAACAGGTGCCAAAGAGAGAATTTTCTGAGACCAGAGTTATACTTAACACAAAAAAAGATAGTTTGGCTGTCAGAAGCCAAGCGATGACTGACTTGGAAATCTTCGGGGAAATGCCTAACCATCTTCTGCCACCTCAATGTCCTTTACTTCATCAGAATGTCAGGTTTGGGACTGTTTGGTAGTAATTGAAGTGTTTACAATTTCTATGAAAATGAAGCAAACGATTCCAACCTATAGCAGAACCTCTGTAACATGCAAGTTCGGACGACCTAATAGCAAGTAACAACTATCCCACCTCATTGCCAGATAATAACCATTTCGTACCTCACATGACCTCAAAGAGCTACGTAATTGCTGAGTTCCCTGTCGTCAACATACTGAACTGAACCAACCATATCAACACAATAGTTATTGGAACAGACTGCATTCTGCAACTAGTGGCAGATTCCTAAGTCCTAAAATCCCTTCACTATCCAGGAGACTCATTTCCAGCTGAAAGGTAAGTGAGCCAACTGCTCAATTCAATCGGTGTCCTAGCCACTAGACTAAATGCTTACCTACCTCACCATTGTGACAGTGTTATGATTGTTATCAAAGTTATGATTGTTCCTCATAATTGCTATCATAGAGAAGGATAACAGCAACAATGTCATGGAAATGCCTCCACTTCCTAAGTTCCCTTCCAAGCCAAGCACCATATTAACTGGTCATATTGTTCCTCCTTCAATTTTGCAAGATCAGTACTCTGGAATTTCCTACCTAGCACCATGGGAGCAATGTCACCCCAAGGACAACTTTTTACTTGTCCTTGAGATGTGAACATCTCTGGCAAGCCTAGCATTTACTTCATCTCTAATTACCTTTGACAAGGTGTTAGTGAGATTTCTCTTTGACCTACTTCTGTCTGTACGGTAGTTCTATCTGTAATGCTATTGGGATGGGAGTTCAAAGATTGTGACCCAGTTACAGTGAAGGAAGGACGTGATAGTTACAAGTTGGGGATTGTGTGATTGCAATGGTCAAGGAGAATGACCACTGCTAGAGGGCAACCAGGGATGATTAAAAAAAAGTTGCTATGTGCAAAAAAAAATCAGCAGCCTTAAACACAGCATAACACAATACATTGTCTAATGATGATTTTGTGAGCTTTGAAATATTTGAACTTTATTGGTGTGAGGCGTTATAAGTTGTGTGAGATTAACCCTGTATGCTTCCAAAGCGTTGCATAATTCACACTATTGCTGATAATTCAACCTAATGTGACAATATGTACTTCAACAGAGTCTGAGTGCAGTTATTGGTTTCCCTGGTCGCAGCATCCCATCTGTTTTATTTTGCAAATAAAAAAATAAATTCGGAGGCATTCCAGGCTTTCTGTACTCCTATCTGGATAAGGAAGCCAGTTTCTATAATATAAACATAGAATCTAAACCCATCTGTAATCTTTTTTGGGTCTTTATATTGGAGGATGAATCCAGCATGACTCCACCCATAAAACCAGAATATAAAGTCTCTGTCCTGAAGTGGTGTGCTATTTTAAAATATCTTTTTAAATCTTGTTAAGTCTCTCGTTATTGATGGAGTTATAAGCAGTATTTGTATACTAAAGGTTGTGGTGATGCAAGAAACAACAAGAGTGACTATGTTTAGTTGCTAATTTGGGCCAATGGGAGTAATGGGAGTAATAGACCTCCGCTCTAGTGAAATACCACTTATGTAAAGTTTCTTCATGCCTTATCCAGATGGTGGAGCGGGGATAGACATAACAAGCAGTAATGAAATGTAACCAAGAGGTATTGCCAAGACTAGACGTTCCCTTAATTTTTCACCCAACTTTAGCCAGTTTACTCCTTTCAGTTAAAGTATAACTTAAGTTTTGACTGAAGATTATTCAGTTATAGAATATATTAAATTTGAGATGCTTTGAGGAATTTAAAGAACTCCGAATTTCATCACCAACCCTGACCACCTCTGTGCAACCATTTGCACTCTGATAAATAAATTTGAGTCAACACACTTTTATTAGAGTATCAGTTGATGCTCAACATGACTGTATGGCCTGTGTCCTAATTAATTAGCGGGGTCTCAACTATGAGGCAGTGTTATTAACCAGAACATCAAAGTACTGGACATCAAATATGCAATCTGTCCTTGTACCATTGATTAATTTGAGTTCTTCGTTATTTTTGTTGTAATTTATCTGAACACACAATTAAAGTGTGGATGAGATTACAGCTCAGTTGTCTCCTTTCCAAGATTATCATTGAATAAGGCAGACATGAGAATGTTAAAATTTGTCTGTTGCATTGATTGTTCACTGTTTCTCATTTGCCCCTAGCGGCATCTTACACAGATAGCTCAGATGATGAAACATCACCACGTGACAAGCAGCAGAAAAATTCAAAGGGCAGCAGCGACTTCTGCATCAAGAACATCAAACAGGCAGACTTCGGGCGCAGGGAAATTGAAATTGCAGAACAAGGTGAGAATTGGTACTTCTGGTCATCAATTCTGGTGCATTTTATCCACTTACAGCATTATGAGCTGGATATCTTGAAATGTGTTAGATCCATGGCAAAGCAACAAGCAAGAATCCCCTGCAATAAGGAGGCTGGCTGAAATCTTCATACTGGTTCAGTTGTGTCTGTTAAAGTTCATCCTCTGATGAACCGACTGAGATAGGAAACTTTGTTTTTGAGATGGAATGGGAGGTCTAGGGTTGTGGTTGAACCTGTGGGTTCATTAACATGCATTAGCTGATTCACTAAGCCATCGAATGAACACAATAACAATGTAATAAGGTACAAGTAAAACGATATATTGAATAGCATCTGCAATGCCTAGAGGCTTTCCAGTAGAGGAAAACCTGAACAAGAACTAGACGGGGGATTTGAAGTTTGACTGATAAGATTTGGAGGTGGTTTTTAAAAAGAAGGCGAAAAAGAGCGAAGAAGTGTAGAAATTCAGAGAGATTTTGATAGATTGGCTAAGGCATCTGGAGACTGTCCTGTTAATGCCATAGTGAAAGAAGGGAACAGAATTGGAGCAATTGTTGTGATACGTGGCTAAGACTGGAAGAATGTGTAAACGCATATGGGTGTTTTTTTAAAAATGCGGCTCCCTGATTTCATACATGTACACTTTGTTTCAAGGGTCATATGGAGCATATACATGCACATAGACCAGTTGGGCCAAATGGCCTGTTTCTGTATTATTCAATCAATATTAGATCCAGGTATGAACTAGTAATTTTCAGCTTCCACCTGAAAATGACAGTCTGGTAGTCAGGCGATCTAGTAACTATTATTTGGAGCCTAGTCAGCATAAACACTGTCCTTCCCAGCATAGTCATTCACCATGAAGACAAACTTTTTCCATCCAATACTCAGCATTTCCAAAAGGTTTGCAAGAGACTTTGTGCCTAAAGAGGTTGGCCAAGAAATCTAGGTATTATCAATACAGTCGTCAAAAAGGTACAACAGTTTCATAAGATATAAATTTGAATGTTTTCTCTTGAGGATTCAACTTTGTAAAACAAGAACTTGCTCTGTGCCAATAAGGAGTACAGACTTAACAAGATAATGAATGCTGCTGTTTGGTAGTCGACATGACCAAAGATAGTCTCTGTAGTGAGAGGCTGCCATCTAAACGTGACCTCACCGTACATTGACTACTCTGGAATTAACTGCTCACCACCAGTCCTCTAAACTGCTGCAAGCAAAAACTGGCAGGACGTCGGCTGGGACGTAAACTTGGGATGGCAACAGAGCAAAGTATTGTATGTCGTATTCAAGTATATAAAATAATGAAAGGACTGCACTGCCTACCTATTGGAAGGTTATTCCAGTTTAACAGGTTGGGGAGGACCAGGGGGCATGCATTTAAACTGAGCAAAAATAGGAATAGACTGGATGTTAGATGGTTCTTCTTTTCCCAGAGAGTAGTGAGCCTCTGGAATGCATTGCTGACTGGTGCGGTGGGTGCTGACACTCTGTATGCCTTCACGAGGGAGCTCGACTGGTTCTTAACGGAGGCAGAGATTGCATCTTAAAGAAGGTAAGTGGATTAACATAACACATGGTCAGTGTGATCATCTGGACTGGTTTCAATTTCCTGTGGGTAATGGAGAGGATTTTTCTATAGTTTTGTTTCCTCATTGACCCTGGATCTTTCCCTTTAATGTTTTATAATATATTTCCCCTACCTGAACAACAAATGTCAGGCAGGGACATGTGGCTATCCATGATGCTCCTGGCATCATTAATGTGGGGCAAAAGTGATGGACCAGCTGGTCTTTTCCTGCCCTTTATTTCCATGTATTAGGGTTAGGCAATTTTAATGTTGAAACTGGAAACCTGCATACATAATCACTGTGGATAAAGGAGATGTTTCCATTGGTTCAGTAATGACAGGAGAGTTGAGAGTTGGTTTTCCCAGAATTGTGCGGTGTGGTCTCCAAGTTTGGCCTTATCCAGTCGGACATTCAAAATCCAAATGGTTCCAATATCTAACTTAAAATGTTATCTTTACTTGTGATCTAACCATGCCTCTCGGACCTTTTTATTTCATCGGCACCTGTAGACTAAAATCGAACATGGAGTTTCCATAGTAAACTATCTATTACTGCAGTAAAGGTCTTTGTCACTTATTCACTTATTTTGTGCTTATTCTTGTTTTAATTTAGAAATGCCAGCGCTCATGGCTCTTCGAAAACGAGCACAGGGAGAAAAACCATTGGCTGGAGCAAAGATAGTTGGCTGCACTCATATTACAGCCCAGACTGCGGTGAGTGTCTAGCCTTAAATTCCTAGTTATTAAAATCCAGGGAATGCATAGTACTGCACTAATTAGCACGATATCTAGAGCCCTTGTTTGATTCCAGCCAAACCTGATTAGGTTTTTATGGTTCTTTCTGTAGGTTACAGTTTGGATTAAGAATTTGCTCTCCGTACCCATTTCTTAAATGGAATAGCAAGAGAAAAAGCATTTCCTCCTCATTACTGATGCCCTCTTCTTTTGTTACAATCCCTGCACTAACTGATAATTAAGGGGACGCAATGGCCTAGTGATATTATTGCTGTTCTGTTAATCCAGAGACCCAGACAACATTCTGGGGACCTGGGTTCGAATCCTGCCATGGCAGATGGTGGGATTTGAATTCAATAAATATCTGGAATTCAGAGTCTAATGACGACCATGAATCAATTGTTGATTGTTGGGAAAAACCCATCTGGTTCACTAATGTTCTATAGGGAAGGAAACTGCCATCCTTACCTGGTCTGGCCTATATGTGACACCAGACCCACAGCAATGTGGTTGACTCTTCACTGCCATCTGGGCAATTGGGGATGGGCAATAAATGCTGCCTAGCCAGTGACTCCCTCATCCCGTGAATGAATTTTAAAAAAACTCCTAACGAAAAAGATCAAACTTCCAGTTGTTAGCTGAAAGGATAGTACCATGAGATTTTACATTTTAAGACTATTTATTGCAACAAAGATCTTAAAAAACTTCAGATTAAACACAAGTTTTTTCAGGTAATTGATGGTTTACTCTCAACATTTTGTCCCCCTTTTATTAGCATGACCAAAACAACACACTTCACAGATATACTTTTCATTGTCCTTTTTAAATAGACATTCAACTCTCGGAACTAGTCCAAAGAATACATTATTTTGTTTAAACAAAACCTGATTGTTAACTATAAATCAGCATTAATGGGTGTACTCTCAATGACTAACCCTCTATCAATCAGAGTTCACGTGCTGACCGATCAGCAATTTTCTCACATGCAGTATAAATGTTGGGTTTTTTCCCTCTTGATTTGATGTTCTTGCAAAATGTCCCAATGAGTGCAAGACAAAAGGCTGCGATAAAATTTGTCTTTTTTCAGGAATACTCATACTTCCTACACTGAAACTTCTATTTAAACTCAGAAATAGGGAGTTGAAGGAAAGGCAGGAACCAGCAGTATGTTAAACAGCTGCCAGGACTTTGTTCCTCACCAGATTCATGTGCCATCTGGCATTCTGCAGTCATTCAAGCACCTTAACTTCTTCAGTAGGTAAAACTAATGTTATGCTATTTACTCCATGTTGTGCAGGTACACCTTGTTTATACTCATGGGGCTACTTGCATCTAAAGAATGTGTTTTACACTTTACATCAACTAATCCACTTTTGATTTCAATGGCTCTGAGGCAAACAGCAGTACCACTTATGTTACTGTGGATGGCCCTGCTGAGCTAGTAGTAACAGCATTTCAGATAGACCGTTCATTGTCTACTACATCCTCAGTTCACTTTATTTCATATAGTATACAACGTTTTTTCTAATTTTTGACTGTTTAGTTCAGTGGCAGTTGCATAGACTCTCGCTATTGCAGCATAATTTGCAAAATTATTTAGCCAGTTTGGTTACTTGAGACAGCAACACCCACATCCTATAATCAAATTAAGAAATAGACTGGCTTCTGTTTTTAAACTACCACCAACCCTGTGATTATTCTTTTCTTTTCTTGATATTTTTTCAAGTTGATAATATATTAAAGGCATGTTTCTAATATGCATTAGAAAGGATGGGTGTGTGAAATGTAGGTGGCCTGGAAAACCTCACCCAAGTGGCAGTTACCTCACCCAAGTGGCAGTTCTTCACATTTATCTTTGAACATGTCAGCAGCAGACCATTTAACTTCCAGGTGTGAGACAACTGGGCCAAACCTGATGGGCTGAAGAGCCTTTTTGAGTGCTGTAGACTACAATGACTCTAAGCTGTGTCCCAATATCCACGTATTCATTCCTTTCCAGCATAAATCATTGGATAGAAATTAGAATCTTGTGATTCTGTTTTACTAGTGTCTTAAAGTGTCTGCTTGTAGTTTGGTGGTAAAATTATATTTTCATTAGTAACATGATCACTTTCATTTTGAATAGCTTAAATGTATAATTGGCCCTTATACAATGAATCGTTAATGCAAACTGCAGCACTGTTCCTTAACCTTTACGGCTGAAATGGAACATGTATAGTTTCCTTTTCTAACACTATGGACTAGGTTGCTAAACATGACATTATGTGCAAATGTGTAATTAAAACATGGATAGAATACTGAGCAGGGCTAGTGAGATGGGTTGAATCGCCTTCACTCCAATTTATTAAACAAGACTGACTGAAGTATTGGTAAATTATTTTTTTATTGGATAGATTGTAGCACTAAAAGATCTTTTGCAGCAGCAGACCTTGCAGATGTATTGATAATTGTGGGGGTTTTATTTGTTAGGGGATGCGGGTGCTGCTAGCTTGGACAACATTCATTGTTCAACCTTAGTTATGCTTCAGAAGGTAGCAGTGAGCTGCCACCTTGAACTGCTGCATTGCATGGGGGTTTAGTTATATCAGCAATGCTGTTAGGAAGGTCGTTCCAGGATTTTGACTCTGCTGCTCTTGTCCTTCTAGTGATAGAGTTTGCGTGTTTAGAAGCTGCTACTGAAGGAGAGAGTCACTGCAGTGCATTATTTTAGATGGTACACAATGATCTTACTGTGTCAGTAATGAATTGTAAACGATAAAACACAAGGTTATGCATGTGCTGAACCTGATGCCTAAAAATTCTTGTTTAAACTAAGTGACTATCTGTGCCCCAATTCCTTTCTCACTATCTCTCTGCCTTGTTTTAATTTCCGGTGCTACAGGTTCTGATGGAGACACTTGCTGCTCTTGGAGCCCAGTGTAGGTGGGCTGCCTGCAACATATATTCCACCCAGAATGAAGTGGCTGCTGCTTTGGCTGAGAACGGTAAGGGGGAAATTGTTTATTTAAGAACACCAAATTTTCATTTTAATCTGTTTTCCCCCATCCTGTTCAATGCCTTTTACCCTGTCCTTTGTTTTTCTTCTTTTTTCTGTCTAATGATATTTTCTTGCTCAGGGGATGAACTACAGACTACCTATGACTGATTCCCTCTGTTATTCTGTTGTTCTGCAGGTACATATGCAACCATTAATCTAAAAGAAAGGTTATATTGTTGCTAGTGAGATATTGGTACAGTTTAGGGATGGTAAACAATGACCATGATTTGCTTTGAGAGTAAATCTAATACTATCTGCTATTAGGTAGTTTTGCCCTTGCTGATGTTTTATGCCTCAAATTACTGAAAGTGCAAACTGAAAAGCTTAAAGCCAAGGGAATTTTGAAACTCGGCACCTCAAACCTGGGTGAACTGGCCAAGCATCTGTGCACCTCCTTTACTGATTGTTAAATAAATAGTGTAATGACTGAGAAAGGAACATAAATTAGAGTAACTGAAATTTAGAATTGCCCATCAGGTACAGAAAGAATAACAGTTTGTAGGCAGGATAGATTGGATCTAAAGAAAGCATCTTATATTTTCAGTATTAAAGATGCTGCAGATAAGGAGAAGTGATAGCCTTGGTGATATTATCGCTGGACTATTAATTCAGAGACCCAGATAATGTTCTGGGGACCCTGGTTGGAATCCAAAAATGGCAGATGATGGAATTTGAGTTCAATGAAATATCTGGAATTAAGAATCTAATGATGATTGCTGATTATTGCTGAATCAATTGCTGATTGTTGGAAAAACCCATCTGGTTCACTAGTGTCCTTTAGGGAAGGAAATGGCCTGCATGTGACTCCAGACCGACAGCAATGTGGTTGACCCTTAACTATCCTCTGGCAATGAGGGATGGGCAATAAATGCTGCCTAGTCGGCAATGCCCTCATCCCTTGAATGAATAAAGAGAGGGAAAAAAAATCCATGTTGTTGCTTTGTATTAACATAATGAGATGTGATTTCAGTGCTTGTCATTACCAAAAAAAGCTGTAACACACAGCCTCCTGATATTAAAGGTAAGCCTTTTCAGTGACGCACTCCTGTATCACTTCAAGAACAATTCTTCACCAAATTCACTTTCAAACTTACTGAGGTGTAGAAAAGATGTCTTGAACATTTAAGTTGGTCAGGCACTGAGTATATTTCTGAGCTTATGGTGGAATATGTTAAAACTGTGGATATTATTGAACAGCATTTACTTCGACAGCTGTGCACAGAAATGTTAAATCTTTTGAGATTTGCACTAGAAATCGCTGAGTAGTATCTGATGCAACTGGAGATGAAAATGGGATTGTCCTAGCTCCAGCCATCAAGCCATCGCTCTCCCAACTGTTGCAATTGGTTTCCATTCTAATATTTCAGATTCATCCACTTATCCCACATTGTCCTTTTCTCCAGATACGTATAATGGGAGCGAGATGTACCTTATTGATTGTTTGTTTGGCTATAGCCTGCTATCTAATTGGATATGCCTAACTGCTGTGGGAGTTATGAAGGAATTTTTGTATTGCATTCTTCATGTTAATCAAGTAATCCAGTTGTCAAATGTACTGTCGTTTGGCATTATTTGACACATAAGACAAGACAAGCATAGCTGATAAATGTGTACCTTAGCATATACCACATGAGGAATTGCTCTGATCTACTGCAATAGTGGAATCAGGAGTGCAGACAATAACCTAATTGCTGCAAACTAAGCTCAAGTAAATGTTCATTCAAGTACTGAGCTTGAATTCATGTTGATGTCACGTGGGTATCACTTTAATGGAAATAGGTGATGGAATTATTATCTTGTCAACACTTTTTTTTCCGTGTGTGTGTGTGTGTGTGTGTGTGTGTGTGTGTGTGTTGATTTTGTCTGAGTTTGTTCCATTGTCAGTAGTTTGCACTGTTATTGAGCACCTAAAAACTATTTCCTCTACAAATTGCTATCCTGAACATTATGCAAAGCTGTCTGCTGCACACTATAACTTGGAGACCTATTTAACATTCTCATCCAGGCCATTTAATCACGTCAAATTTGCCAATTCTTTGTATACCATTTGTTGTACAATGATTTAATTGTGCAAATATTAATTCCAGCAAATTAATTATGATTTTAATCTTTTAATGAGGACATTCCGTTGATACTGAATGCTGGAATTCCAACTGTTCATTCTATTATGAATCAAAAATACAAGAATAAATGTGAATAAAATGAATCCCAAAATAACATTAATCTGGAACATATAATTCAGTTATAATTACGGGTTTTACATGTTGATTAGAGATCATTGAAGTTTCATTCCTGAGTTCACTGTGGCATCTGAGTCCACTTATTGTTTTGCAGTCATTCATGTGTATCCTTAAAAACATTGAATCCTTCAGTTACAGTCCAAGCAATAACTTGTATCTGGACATTCTTTACTCTGTATAAGCCAACCAAACTCCTTAGTTGGATTCCAGCCTATCTGCAATAAACATCTCTTTGTAATATCCAGAATAGTGACTTGTAGAAGAAATAACCTTCCGAGGTTTAATCATAATACAGAGATGGATCTTGCATTCTTGGCTAATTCAACAAATACAAGCAGCCCACACACATTAAGGAAAAGTGTTGAAATGAAAAATTCACCGCCACCTCCTTTCGCTGCTAGGCATCCCGGTTCTCTATTTAAATTGTGATCTTATAAAGAAACTTTGTTGGTAAATGTCCAGGATTAATGTGTGGCCTCTGTCCCAATTGTTTTTAAAAATCAAGTATCCACCAAAAAATTGTTGCTGTGTTTTTCCACTCTGTATTTGAATATAATTTTATTATCTTGTTATCCTGTGGCAGGTTATCCAGTTTTTGCTTGGAAGGGAGAATCAGAAGATGATTTCTGGTGGTGCATTGATCGCTGCGTAAACGTAGAAGGGTGGCAGCCTAATATGGTAAAGACAAGTTGTTGTTTTTGACCCATTTAGAATGTTGGTAAATGTAGACCCATTCTGTATATGATCAGTTAAAATGTGATCAATTTGCATGTATGAAATAAAAATGGGAACTCACTTGTATTGTTAAATAACCAAGTAGTTAGACTGTTTTTGTGTATGGCTATTGGTTTCAGTAAAAATTAAATATATGCTTTGGGTTTAAAGCTAATTGTGTTTCATCAGTAATACACCCTGTGTCGGACATGGTAGAATCTCTGCCTGTCCGCTAGGTCTTTCAACTATTCCTTTCTGGAAATGTAGTAAGAATTTGCTGGGGATATGAAAATATTTATTTCACCACATACCTACTATTTTCAGTGTGCTTTTATTGACTATAAACGGAATTGATTTGGAAAAGTGACATTTTCGCAAGAACTGAAAGATGGAAAGGATATGGAAAGAGTTAACACAATGCGGAACTAGATCCAATTCAACGTAGAATAAAATGAAATGAAAGTAAGAATACTGGAAGTTGTATATGGCTGTACTGAGATACAGGCTGTTAAATTTGATTTCAGAAGAAGGTAACGCCATAAAAAGGCCAACTAAATCTTTGCTTTTGTACCTACTAGTAGATAATAATGACAGGGTAGCTTTTAATCTTCCTTTATTCTTTTTTGGAAAGATTTGTCTGGAACTCATTGTAGAATTCCCCTGACAGAGTAACTTGATTTGGGTAAATTCCATAGTGGGTGGACACTCTAGGCAGGTGTAATGATTGCGTTCTGAGGCTGGGGAATGGTTGTTGCTGCTGCTTTGCTTTTCCTCTTGGGTTTGGATTTTGGAACTCAATTGGAGTTGCAATGATTTTTCCTGTACTATTGTTTTCTGATCCTGTACTACCACATGTTGTGCTGGTTTTCAAATTGACTTTACTAATTTGTGTTTTATTACAGATCCTAGATGATGGAGGAGATCTCACTCACTGGATTTACAAGAAGTATCCTAATATGTTCAAGAAGATAAAGGGCATAGTGGAGGAAAGTGTGACTGGTGTTCACAGGTGAATATCGCTTCAATAAATTCACCACTTATCCAACCTTTCTTGTCCTCATTTTATTGATACTACTATCATTCTCCTGTTCTTCCTGAAATTGCAATGTGCCGTTCTACATGATGTTCCTTTTTGCAGAGTCCTCATTGTATTGAAACTGAGACTTATCGCAACCTCTCCTTCTCTAATTATGGCACATTCTTCTTTCTTCCTATAATGTTAAAAGCTAAAAGCCCTGTTTCACAGGCAGATTCTTTTCACCATCACCACCACAAAATAAAATCCTTCTGAGTGGAGATGTAGGGGGGCTTTGCTGGAGGACCATAGAATTCTATCCTGTCTGGGTATGCTGCTTCTGTCCCACCCACAAAATTCAAGGGTTCTGAATAGCACTAACTGAATGTTACAGAAAGGATGACCGGCCTCTGCCTCTGCAGATATCATGACACTTGACTACCCAGTTAAGCAATACTTGCTAGCGTGTTTACTATTGATAGCTTTATTTCCTTGCACAGCCAACTACAACTGTGTGCAAGATTAAAGACAATTGAAGTAGATATTTGATTTGATTTATTATTGTCACATGTACTGAGATACAGTGAAAAGTATTGTTTTGCCTGCTGAACAGACAAATCATACCTTACATAAGTACATCAGGGTAATAGAACAGAATGCAGAACAGTGTGTTACAGCTACAGAGAAGGAGGGGAGAAAGGTGAACTCTAATACAGAGATCTGTTCATAAGTCTGATAACTGCAGAGAAGAAGCTTAAACCTGTTGGTACGTGTTCTGAAACTTTTGTGTCTTCCACTGGAAGAGAGTATAACCAGGGTGGGAGGGGTTTTAGATTATGTTGGCTACTTTCCTGAGGCAGCAGAAAGTGTAGATGGAGTCAATGGAAGGACACACACGCACACACACACATCTATGAAGTGAATTTGTATTTGCAGATACATTCTATAAATTGTGACCTTTTTGAACAAAATAGACAGTCAATGTGGCTTTTATAAATTCCTGCTTTAGGAATAAAACCAGTCTGACTCCAAACCAAAACACAAACAGATTCTAAACAAGGCCTCACACATGCATTGTCTGACATAAAATGTCACCTCTTCTTTACACTGATAAAACCTTTTAGTTATCATAGGACAGGGACTTGAATTTGGGGATGTAAATATCCATTAAAACCTTCTCACTGAAGATTGACAACATCTTAGGTTTGTTTAGTGCATCCTCATCAGCAGTGTGACCCTTTGATCTTTTACTTGTAAATTTTGTGTCTGATACTACCTCTCTCTCTAACACCTGAAGAAGGAGTAAGACTCCGAAAGCTTGTGTTTTCAAATAAACCTGTTGAACTATAACCTGGTGTCGTGTGATTTCTGACCTTGTCCATGCCAGTCCAACACCAGCACCTCCACATCATGGCCACCATTGATACAAACAGGAGCACGTTTCCCTCCTGGCAGCTCTCCGACGAAATTGGATCACTGCCTAAGAAGGGACCACAACTAAACAAACGTTACCCACTGACCTCACCCTTGCAAGTATAAAGGCCACTTGAGAATTCCCTGAGTTGGCCAAGCTCCAAAACTCCTGAGCACTTATCCCACGTCGAAACAAAGTGTAATTCTCAATATGAACATTACTAAATCTGTAACCCAAAGTCTGCCAATGCATTTTCCTATATGTCCTGTAGGATACAACTATACAATCTCTTTTCAAGCTCGCTACCCAAGACTTTTCCTGTTAAGCCACTGGAAGATCAGTGTTGACATATTTTAATTATGTAAAAGACTTACATGTTTTGGATATTTAAGCATCTTCAAGTAGAACAAATAGTCTGTCTTCTAGAGTTTGCTTCTGATCTCCTATACAGAATGATTCTCTTAGCCATATTCCGACAGTTGTCAAGTCACAAAGGGGCAGGTGAAAATTCCAATCTACAAATCTGTTGATTAGCAGTTAACTGTGACTTTTTTAAATTGGTGTATCAGAAAGGCATCACATTGATGGAATGGAATAGGAAAATGCCCTTGACCAGTGTGGTCGATTGGTGCTGGTAGATGGCTCATTCAATAAGTAAATGGACCAAATGTGCCAGGAAATTTCCAGTCATTAGTGTACCTATCTCATTTGCCATGCTTATTTAGCTGATTTCAGGCAGGATGCTGGTACTGGCACTACAGTTGGTGCAGTATGGAAAAATCAGCCAGTGTTTCCTCTCCTGAGCACTGCTCAATAACCTCTGTTGGAACTGTACATCAGTAGAGGCCTTTGTAATGTGGTGTAAACCCTGCTCACATTCATTGTCCAGACATTAAGACATTGGCTAATTTGGGCAAAATGCTGGAGGGAAACATAAGTCTATGACATCATCACTTAGTCTTCAAATGAAAGCAGAAAGACTGAACGTTAACATGGAAGGAAAAAATAATAACATTAAACAATTATTACCATGGCTTTTCCCACTGCCTTATAATTTATTCCCTCTGCTACTATCATAAAGGAATTAACCAATCTGATAATATTTTTGATTTGTATTTGTTTTTGATTCGTTGAATTTTACATTGACGTGACTACAACTTCTGAATGCAATTGACATGATTACGAGGCACAATATACCTTCTCAGCACAGGGGCAGTATAGTAGATTTGTTCAATAAGTACAGATTAATATGTAAGAATTTCAAACTGTGTCATTTTGGCTAAAAATAATTTTTGTGCTTTTATGTTTTAATGGAAGATCCTTTAGGAGGATACGTCAGTCATGCCTCCAGTTTAAATCTAGTGTCATTGTGCTACTTAACACATTTCTGTTTTGGTCATGTTAGCAAATAGCTCTCATGCAATTTTCTCAGTTGACCCATATATCCATACATTAAGTTAAAAAGTTGCCATAAGATCTTGTCCAATGTCAAATGCTTAGATACTGGAAGATTGTACAGGCCATTGAATTGGGTGTAACATTGCCAATGGAATCAAAATGGAAATAATGAGGGGTGGCTTGTTGAAAGTATTTGAAATAACTTTCAGTCCCAAGTTATAGGCCAGAATAAAATAGAAACATTATTTATCTTACAATTTGAGGTTTCCTGTTAGTTCAGGCTGGTGTTGAGGAAACCTGTCAGACACAGTTGATGTACTGTATATTGAACCAGTTTTGGAGCTCTTGGTTTCTGACTGACATTTTCTCTCCTTTTTTTTATCCCTAGACTTTACCAGTTGTCTAAAGCTGGTAAGCTCTGTGTCCCAGCCATGAATGTAAATGACTCTGTAACTAAGCAGAAGTTTGATAATCTCTATTGCTGTAGAGAGTCCATACTCGATGGGTATGTAATCAAAGTCAACTTACCTTGAACCAGTTTTAGATTAATATGAACAGAGATGTTCATTAAATCCATTTGACGGTGAAGTACTTTATCAAGAGATTCTAATGCCTTCAAATCCTCAATCCTAACGAAGTAAGGCTATTGAAAACTAACCATAAATATTAAATAAATATATTGTCATTGCTGTTCCCATTGCTTTTACATTATGTTGCCTCTGCTGGTATCATTTAGAACTTGAGGTTTAAGGTTTAAAATTACATTTTGATTCATTTAAATTTGTTGAATTTTAGATTGGCATGACTGCAATTCCTGAATGCAGTTGAGATGATTACAAAGCACAACATACACACTCAACATAATGGGGGCTTGTGCTTTTCTAATTTCTGCTGTACTTCTCAGAGAAGATCCCAAATAGAAAGCAAATGAATGTTTTTGGAAAAGCTGCATCCTGCACCTTTATGGTGGTCTGGGATTATGACCCTGATCCATTACCTTTTAATTGGGGAAAAATATATGGCTCAGGGGAGGCGATTAAGGATGCGTGTAGAAGTCAAGTTGTCAAAGTATTTTGTTTAGAAAGTCTGAATTCACAACAGCTTGTAGGAAAGTGACACCTCCCTAGTTTTTATCTATTAAATGATTTAAAGTTAGAAATGTATTTTGTTTCCAGAGAGCTAACAAAAACCTTCACTTGACCTGGTATGTACTGATGATGTAAAGCACACCAATAATGTAGGATTTTCTACTTATTTTTCAAGTTTATTTCCCTGCACCTGCACACAGTACGTTTCATTATCTCTGGTGTCTCTGACCAACCTTAACTGTTTATTAGGTGGAGCACATACCACTGTCGGTCCATTAGGTCCAATGAGATTTTTGGAAGAGATTCTGATTGTGGAGAAATGTGTTTGTTCTTCTCTGCTCTCCTGACACTTCCTCTACTGTACCCTTTTTACATAAGAACTAGGAGCAGAAGTAGGCCGTCTGGCCCTTCGAGCCTGCTCCGCCATTCAATAAGATCATGGCTGATCTTTTCGTGGACTCGGATCCACTTTCCCGCGTTCTCACCATATCCCTTAATTCCTTTATTGTTCAAAAAAATATCTACCTTATCTTTAAAAATGTTTACTGAAGTAGCGTCAACTACTTCACTGGGCAAGGAATTCCATAGATTAACAACCCTCTGGGTGAAGAAGTTCCTTCTCGGTTCAGTCCTAAATCTGCTCCCTCTAATCTTGAGGCTATGTCCTCTTGTCCTAGCTTCACCTGCCAATGGAAACATCCTCTCTACTTCTATCTTATCTATTCCCTTCATAATTTTATATGTTTCTATAAGATCCCCCCTCAATCTTCTGAATTCCAATGAATATAATCCCAATCTATTTAGTCTCTCCTCATAAGCCAACCCCCTCAACTCCGGAATCAACCTAGTGTACCTCCTTTGCACCCCCTCCAGTGCCAGTACATCCTTCCTTGAGTAAGGAGACCAAACTGCACACAGTACTCCAGGTGTGGCCTCACCAGCACCTTGTACGGCTGCAACATAACCTCTCTGCTTTTAATCTCAATCCCTTTAGCAATGAAGGACAAAATTCTATTTGCCTTCCTAATTACTTGTTGTACCTGCAGACCTACCTTCTGTGATTCATGCACAAGGACACCCAGGTCCCTCTGCATAGCAGCGTGCTGCAACTTTTTACCATTCAAGTAATAATCCTTTTCACTATTACTCCTACCAAAATGTATGACTTCACATTTATTTACATTGTATTCCATCTGCCAGAGCTTTGCCCACTCACTCAATGTATCTATGTTCCTCTGCAAAGTTTCACAGTCCTCTGCACACTTTGCTCTGCCACTCATCTTAGTGTCATCTGCAAACTTTGACACCCTACACGTGGTCCCCAACTCCAAATCATCTATATAAATTGTAAATAATTGCGGTCCCAACACCGATCCCTGAGGCACACCACTAGTCACTGACTGCCAGGTAGAATAGCACTCATTTATCCCCACTCTTTGCTTCCTGTTAGTCAACCAATCCTCTATCCGTGCTAATATTTTACCCTTAACGCCATGCATCCTTATCTTACGCAGTAGCCTCTTGTGCGGCACCTTGTCGAAGGCCTTTTGGAAATCTAGGTACACCACATCCACTCGGTCCCCATTGTCCACCTTGCTTGTAATGTCTTCATAGAATTCCAAAGGATTTGTCAAGCATGACCTGCCCTTCATGAACCCATGCTGCGTCTGCCCAACAGGACAATTTCTATCAAGATGCCTTGCTATTTCTTCCTTGGTAATAGACTCCAGCATCTTCCCCACTACAGAGGTTAAGCTAACCGGTCTATAATTCCCTATCTTTTGTCTACTTCCCTTTTTAAACAGTGGCGTCACATTTGCTGTTTTCCAATCTGCTGGGACTGCCCCAGAGTCCAGCAAATTTTGGAAAATTACCGCCAGTGCACCTGCTATTTCTCCCGCCATCTCTTTTAGTACCCTGGGATGCATTCCATCAGGGCCAGGAGACTTATCAATCTTTAGCTCCATTAGCTTGCCCAACACTACCTCTTCCTTAATAATGATTGTTTCCAGGTCCTCACCTACCTTCGTCTCTTTGTCAATTACTTGCATGTTATTAGTGTCCTCCACTGTGAAGACCGATACAAAATACCTGTTCAATGCCTCGGCCATTTCATCATATCCCATAACTAAATTCCCCTTATCATCCTCTGAAGGGCCAACGTTTACTTTAGCCATTCTTTTTCGTTTTATATATTTATAGAAACTTTTGCTATCTGTCTTTATATTCTGTGCTAGTTTTTTCTCATGTTCTATCTTACTTTTCTTTATAGCTCTTTTTGTGGCTTTCTGTTGACCTTTAAAGTTTTCCCAATCTTCTCGTTTCATGCTGTTTTTGGCCACTTTGTATGCCTTCTCTTTCAATTTGATAGCCTCCCTTATTTCTTTAGACACCCGTGGCAGATTACCCCTTTTCTTACGGTCCTTCCTTTTCACTGGAATATACTTTTGCTGAGCACTTTGAAAAATTGCTTTGAAAATCCTCCACTGCTCGTCAACTGTCCCACCATAAAATCTTTGTTTCCAGTCTACTTTAGCCAAGTCCTCCCTCATTCTATTGTAGTTCCCCTTGTTCAAACTCATTCTATTGTAGTTCCCCTTATTCAAGCCTTTTTGCCAGATGACAAGGGACTAAAGAGATAGACTCAGAAATTGTTGTTAGAAGAGTGCAGAAATTTTAAGTAGTAGTCTGTTTTAGAGCAACACCAGCAGTGATTTGGAGTCAGATCATTTTCCACTGTTTTGGGGGAGGGGGAAATATTCAGGCATGGATATTTTTAAAATTATTCACGAACATATTATCGGTTTCTTAATTAGTTTATCTTTGAGCAAAAAGAAGGTGGTTGTCATAATAGTCAGTAAATGCAATGTCTCTGTATTTTTTGCTCAATTTTGTGTTATTTGGAAGCTAATTGTATGAATTTTTCATTTTTAACAAAAGCCTCAAGAGGACAACAGATGTGATGTTTGGAGGAAAACAAATTGTTGTTTGCGGATATGGAGAGGTACATATTCCATTCTTTTGCAGATGGTGGGCAATGTAGTTTCTATGACTAGTCTTTCCTTCTGTCCATGTGAACCTCTCATCCAGGGTTTACCACCCAGCCTTAAATCTGCATTCTTTTTATTTAAGCAGCTATTAGCTTGACCTGTGATGTCATTGGGTTTTTGCTGTCATGTTCTTTCAGATAATTGATTTGCTGGCGTTTATACAATAGACTGCAGCAGCATCTGTTTATCAACTATACCTAAACTTCAGTTGAATTTTCTATACCATTTTCCCATATGAAGAGATCAGGATAAAAAGCAAAATGTTGGAGAGATTCTAGTCTGGCAGCTCTGTGGAAAGAAAATGGAGCTAATGTTACGGGTCCAAGATGTGTGCTCTTCAGGATTGAAAGAAACTGGAAAATGGTCGTTTTAAAGCTGCAGACAGAAGGAAGAGTGTGGAATAGATCATGAGGGTGCCAAGGACAAAGGGAGTACAAATGGTGGTAAACAAAAGCTTAAGATGTAAAATAGGTATAAATGGCAGGTATGAAAAGAAAATGATCTCTATATGAGAGCAAAGCCAGCAAGAGACAAACAAAACAAGTCAAGACAATTTGTAATCAAAATAGAGGGCAAAAGTCATGCTGTGAAGTTGTCGAACTCAATCTGGAGTCCTGAATGTTGTGAAGTGCCTCAGCAGAAAATGAGATGCAGTTCCTCCAGTTGGCAGTGGAACATAGCAACAGGCCCTGGACAAATCTGTTAGCATGGGGTCAGGATGGTTTATTGAAATGGCAAGTAACTGAGGTTTGTGGTCATTATTATGGACAGATTGGAGGTTCCACTACATGCTTAAATGTGCCATAGGTGCACCACTGCCAAAGGCATGCTGCGGTGTTGGAGGGGTCGTTCAGATGAGATGTTAAACCCAAGTTTGCCAGTCTGCCCTCAAATAAAAGTGATTGGCACTTACAGGTGATTGGCTACCACCAACAAACACATCTTCCCCTCCCCTCGGCCGTTAGTATTTCTTAGGGACCTCTCCCTCCATAATACCCGGTCTTCCCCTCCATTAGTAGTGCTAATACCACTTCACCCTCCCTCCTCATGCACCTTCCTAAGCAATCGCTGAAGGTGCAATATTTTCACTTGCTCACTCCTCACTCTCCAAGGCACCAAACACCTTCCAGGTGAAGCAGAGCTTTACTTGTTCATCTTTCAATCTGGTCAACAATGTGAGACCAAACGCAGACAAGGTAACCGCTTTTCAGAATAGCTCCATTCTGTCCTTAAGAATGATCCTGAACTTCCAGTTTCTTGTAATTTCAATAAAACCATCTTGCTCCTATGCTATCATTTCCATCCTGGGCCTGCTTATTCCCTTTAGACACTTTACAATCTTCAGGATTCAACGTTGAGTCCAACAACTTCAAAGTGTGACCTTTGTTCTCCATTTTGTTTACAATTTGTCTTGTTTGTGCCTTGTTGGCTTTGTTTTTAGCAGAGTGGGCCCATTTCCTTTTTATCATCCTATCATTTACAGCAATTTAACATTTCAATTGCTTCTTTACCACCTTAGAACTCCCTCTGCCCTTTGTCGTGGGCACCGTCACCATCTGTTGCATCCCCATTCCCTCTGTCAACAGCATAAAAGCCACCATTTTTCAGCCCCGTTCAGTTCTGAAGAACTCATTGGACTCAGCATTAACTCCCTTTCTCTATTGATAGAAGCTGCCAGACCTGCTGAGTTACTCTGGTACTTTATCCTTTCAGGTTTCCAGCAACTGAAACTTCAGAACTGAGAAAGGGACTCTGGAACAGAAATATTAACTCTGCTTTCTCTCTGCTGATGTTGCCAGACCTGCTGAGCTTCTCTAATAATTTCTGTTTTTGAGGCCGAGAAATTCAATTTGTTTGGTACTTGAGAATGAGAATGTGTTGGCATCACCCTGTACACCCTGAAATTCCACAAATAATATACGTCCCCACATGAAAATAAAAATGGGCTGAGATAAAGGTATTTCACAGAAAAAATGTTTTAGAGTTTAAGGGGACGATCCTTTGCTTACATTCAATTCATTCCAACAGCAAACTTGAACTATATCGAATTAAGTTTAAATTTTGAAGAGGGTTATCTGAACAATCAAGCACCAAAGCATGCTGCGGGTTTTATTTGTACCTTTTTTTTGCCATTCGCTCAATATTCTTAGTAATCAGGATTTGGGTATAGTGCATGTTATCGAAATATGCAAATGACACGGATGAGGAACATAGTTGACTGGGAAGCTGACTGTAACTATCATCAGCAGTGCATAGACAAATCGGTAAATGACTTAGAAAGATGTCAGTTGAAATTCAAAGCAGAGGAAACTAAGGTGATGTATTTTGGGAAGGAAAATAAGAATAATTTAAGGAAAGGTGTGAGCGAAGTAAAGCTGATGCTAAAATTCCATAAGTGAAGCATCTGTAGAGAGAAATAAGAGTTGACATTTTAGATTTAAATTTAAGGCAGCGTGTTTCAAGGTTGCAACGTTGAATGTTATCAAGAGTGGAATGTGATCCAAACAGCAGCAGACTAGGATGTTGTATAGACACAAAAAGTAGTCAAGAGAACATAATGTAAACGAAAGATAAATGCTAATTTTTTTTAAGTTTAGGTTTTTAAAAATATGATGACCAGTTGATACAGCTGTGACTTAAACAAGTATGACCTTAAGTTTTGTAAACGGGAATGTAGAGTGCAGAAATAAAGGTAATGTGAGCCACTGACTTGTTTAGGTTTAACCACAGTTAAAATATTGTGTCCAGTTGGGCATCTTAGTTCATTTCACTGGCAATTCAAACTTTTCCTACGTTGCTTTCCAGGTTGGAAAGGGCTGTTGTGCCGCTTTAAAGGCGATGGGGTCGATTGTCTATGTCACAGAAATTGATCCAATTTGTGCCCTGCAGGCCTGGTAAGGATCCAGAATTAAAATGCTGAAAATATTTGTACACATTTGTTAATGAAGACATGGAGGAACTTGTAGAAATGGATTATGTGTAGAAGTTAGAGAACATACAAAGATATATTGTTTAATTTGCTTGCTAATTACTGGGTGATCCTGCAGTTGATTTCTTCAGACACAATGCATTCTATCATGGTGAAATCATTTTGGTCCATATTTGTGTATGTCTGCAGTACAGATAGCAGCTGGTGTTAACTTGACACCAAAGAGCTAAATAGTATTCGCTGCAAATAGTGTCTTCAGTAGTAACATGATTAGAGATAATTATGATTTTGTTGAAAAGCCTTACAGATTTTAGTGAATTTGTCCTCGTTTTTAATTGCAAATTATTGAATAGCTCAAAACTGTGATTAACCTGAATATAAGCTCCTTTGATACTGTTTGAAGGGTATCTTGAGAACTGGGTTCTCTCAAGCCCTGGATAAGAATGTACAGCTTTTATTTGTCATTTAAATCTTATAGGGTCACATTTAAATTATTTGCATTTTCTAATGCAAATGCACCTGAAACAGTGGGTTTAGCTTTGTTCCCACCTAACTATTGCTGGCCATTCTTTTAGCTGCTGGTTGCTATACTTTCCATCCTTCAATCCCTTCTCCTTATCACCTTTCTCCTTGCCTTGTAAGTTTCTTTAAAATCTGTCATATTCAATTTTGCTGCTTTAAGTTTTCTGTTTTCCCTCTTAGTTGATATCTACTGTATTCACCTGTCCTTTAAAAAACTTTGAAACGTTGTCTCGTATACAAAGAGCATTGCTTATAGAAATGTAAGCTGTATCTAAGCTCACTTTGCTAAAATAGAGTTCTTTGCTGTATCACCCAAATGGCAATAGGTTGTGGTTAAGCCTGTCAGCAGGTTGGGGAGTCACTTTATGCACCAAATGCTGGCTAGTGATCCTTGCTGTTTATTGAGGTTGGAATCGTACAGCTGTGATGTTCATTATAGTTGTCTCGTCTAATGTGAAAGATTATCTTTTGGATGAGGCAGCAGAAGAGTTTTCAGTACCTGTGGAATTATATCCTAGCCTCAAGTTAACATGAGAGGAAATGAACTGTAGCATCAGTTAGCATAACTTGTCTGTACCATTGTGTTATACTGTAATACGGTTGAACTCTCACTACAATGGTCCAGTTCTCCATATAGCAACAAAGATAACCTCATCATCTCCAAACACTAATAGTTGAACAATCAACAACTTGGAGGGGATACTGACTTGCGAGAATATCTAGGCTATTGTTGATTGTTAGAAAAACCCATCTGTTTCATTTATGTCCTTTTACAGAAGCAAATGTGCCATCCTTATCTGGTCAGGTCTACGCGTGACTCCAGACCCACAGCAATTTGTTGACACTTGGGCAGTAAATACTGGCCTAGCCAGCTTTGCCCGCATCCCATGACTGAATAAAAAATAAGTAGAATCCTGCATTCTGATGCTTTCTACAAAAGACTGACTGACTGTGGCAATGTTTCTAAGCAGAAATATCAAATTGGACAGGCTTGTTTCTGAACTCTGTCCCTATCAGTATGACTTTCACAGCTGTGTATAATGACGCAATTCTACCTGTCCTTTTACAGTATGGATGGATTTAGACTTGTCAAATTGAATGAAGTCATTAGGCAAGTGGACGTTGTCATTACTTGCACAGGTAAAATGTTAATAATCATATTGTTTAATAACATTCAATGTAGCAAATTAAGTTCAAGTTACAATTAAAGTTTCACTCACTGATTAAATTCTACTTTGGCTGCATTGACATTTCGTAATGCATTAATCTTGGTTAGGATTGTAGTTAAAATGAAGAAAATGTTAGCTTCTTTCTTCGGAAGCACTAAATATTTTTTGCGTAAATCTGTAGCTTGTGTGTGATGCTGAATATGGCTATAGTAAATCTTAAGTTCTATGCTTCAACCTGAAACAAGGACAGTTTGAAAAAGCTTTCTCGGACTATTCCCTATTCTATCGTAGAAGGTGCTCAAGAATAATTTGTGCATCCAGAACACAAAAAATGTAAAACATCTACAACACCATAATTTTCTATATTGATGAAGTGCCTGTCAATCCATTTTAATGCTAGGTATCTATCCTTTCTTTAGGTAACAAAAACGTCGTAACTAGAGAGCATCTGGATCGTATGAAGAATGGCTGTATCGTCTGTAACATGGGACATTCAAATACTGAGATTGATGTGGTACGTAGCTGTGTAATGTAATTCAACATATGAAATTCCAATACTAAAGTCAGTGTGGAATGTAACTGGATATGAGATGTGATCTAATCATGCCAATATTGAGACCCAAAGACACTCAACCCTATGAGAGAAAAATTTCCTTCTCATCGCAGTCTTAAGTGTTTGTCATTATTTGCAACTCCTCAGATACTGAAGCAGTCTAGGTGCATATGCAATAAAATCTGAACAAGTCTAGATTTAGGCTGATAAGTGGAAAATAACATTCATGCCATAGAAGTTCCAGGCAATTACAACAACAAGGAAGAATCTAACCATCAATCCTTGACATTCAATGGCATTTCCATTGCTGAATTCTCCATTATCAAGAACCCCTGTATTACCATTTACCAGAACTGAACCAGACCAACCATTAGTTGCTGCAACTACAAGATCAGATCAGAGATTGGGTATTCCACAGTGAGGAACTTGCCTCCTTCCACCTGAATGCCTGTCCATCATCTACACAGCACTAGACAAGAGTGTGATGGAATGCTCTCCACTTGCCTGGATGAGTGCAACTCCAGCAACATCTGGGCAACTCCTACACCGCATTCAACACCACCTTCTCAAGGGCAGCTAGGGATGGGCAATAAGTGCTAGCCCAACCAGCAATACACACATCCCACAAACCAATTTTTGAAAAAAACTCTCGCCCTCCAATCAGAACAGCCACCTACTATCTGCCAATAATTTTCTGCATGCCAGTTTTTCTTTGAGCCTTTCACTGGATGTGGGCATTGGTGGCTAGGCAACATTTGTTATACGTTCCTTCTTGCCCTTGAAAAGGTGGTGGAGTGATGCCTTCTTAAATCACTGCGATCCATTATGGAGTAGATGTACACAGTGCTGTTAAGGCAGACCAAATAGTTGTTTAGTTTGAATACCCAAAGTGATGAGGATGTAACCACCCAATAAGCATTTTCAGAAGCAGGAGCTATTGTACATTGTGCGTTGGTAATGCCACACATTTTGTTCTTTCAGGCAAGCCTTCGAACTCCAGAGCTTACATGGGAGCGTGTTAGGTCACAAGTCGATCATGTCATTTGGCCAGATGGGAAGAGGATTGTGTTGCTGGCTGAGGTATTTATGTTCAGTTTACTGTTGGCCCATGTAATTTGTAAAAACCTATCCAACCACTTTTGTGCCAATTTTCTGGAGGTTATAACACCAACAATTTATATACCACCTTTTAGTGTGGTAAAACATCCCAAAGTATTTCACATGAGCGTTATGAAACTAAGTTAGATATTGAGCCATATTGGGTAATATTCAGACAGATAACCGAAACATTGACCAAAGATGAGTTCTTAAGAAGGAAAGAGGTAGGAAAGCTGGGAGGTTTAAGAAAGGAATTCCACAGCTTAAGCAACAGCAGGTAGGGCCATCAATGATGGAGCAATTAAATTCTGGAAAACTTCAAGAGGCCACAATGCCAGAATGCAACAGAGGGATGTGGTGCTGGAGGAGATTACAAAGATAGGGAGGGGTGAGACTATAGACGCACTTGTAAAATGAATTTGAATTTTCATGTTGATGATTTGGGAGCCAGTGTAGGCATGCGAGAACAGTTGTGATGGGTGATTGGAACAGGTTTGGCAGTGTTACAAAGGTGAAAATGGACAGTTTTGGTAATGGCTCAAATATGTATTCAGTAACTCATCGCGTGATCAGATATGACAAAAGGTTGCAAATGGTGTGGTTTAGCCGCAGACAGTTGCTGGGGAGATGAGATTAGTAGCGAAAGAAATGAGTTTGTGTTGGCTGCAAAATAATGTCTTTGATCTCCGTGTTTGGTTGTGGGAAGTATTGTCCAGTCCTGGCGATCAGATAAGCGGTCTGACAATTTAATAACGGTGAAAGAGTCCTGAGTGCTGATGGCAAGTGATGGCTGAGAGCTGGGTGCTGTCAGTGTACGTGTGGAAACTGAAGCTGTATTTTTTTATTTAATTAAGTTGCTGATGAACATGAGAAGGGTTTGAGGATGGGCTCATGGAGGACACCAGAGATAAAGAAGCAAGAGGAGATTGAAACTCTTGGTTTCAACTTGATAGATAAAGAATGGAATCAATGACGGGGTGGTAGGGCAAGGAAATCAGCCTGGTCCTCTTCAAGAGTTACCCAATAGGGAGATCATTGTAACTGTATTGAGGTCTGTGTGCTCTTACTAAATGGATAATATAAATGGTGGACAAAATGGTCTCCTTAATCTGTACCCATCTTTTGTTTTTATAAAGGGTGTGCCTTTAGGCAACATTCTTGTTATGAAAAATGAAAAATTAATAGAGCAGTTGAAGCTTGGCTCCTGAGATGTACACTGCACTTAGGTTTATTTCAGGGTAAAAGATTCAGAGTTGAGTAACCCCCTGTGTCCCATTTTGTTCTATCTAGGGGCGACTGCTTAACTTGAGCTGTTCTACAGTCCCTACCTTTGTGCTGTCAATTACTGCTACCACACAGGTAAGGGATAACCATATAGAATAGAATAGCAATTTATTGTCATTTGTATTTATGAAAATACACTAAGATGTGCATAAGTTGCCACAATTTGACAATTTTAATTACAGAAATTATAAAAAGAAATAATTGAGACAAAGTTAGGGCAAAGTTCACCTTTTATTCCCTCATGGCAATCTGGGCTTTGGAGTGGCTATGGGATGCCACAGCCAAAGCTACTCCTGAGGCCGCCAAAGCAAAAATTTCTGGACCAGACCCACCATGCTGCCACTGCCAAAGCCATCACTGCAATAGCAAGGAGGGACAGACCAGACCCATCAAGTTGTCAATGCTGAAATCATCGTTAATTCAGTCGCCACCTGAAGCCACCACATTGCCACCATAGCCACAAGGAACAAACCAGAATCACCATGCCACCGCCAGGAGAAAAGGATCAGACCCAAACCAGAAATGCAATTTGTGCTTTGTGGTGCTAACTTGTTAACACTGGAATGGGAGATGTGTACTTTCAGATGGGCATTGAACACCTTCAGCAAATGAAGTACTTCAGCACTGATTCAAGAGGCATTTGTCTCTATCTTGATCTATGTCATGTGGTTTTGCAAGCCACATCATATCTATCACATGGCTATTTCTAATCATTTGTTTTGTTCTCCACCCACAGCCGCCTCCTACGTTATAGCAAAGCTAAGCAGATCAGGACTCTATTCACTGCTGTTTAGAAGAATGAGGCGATCTTGTTGAAACAGGATTCTTAAGGGGCTTACCTGGATAATTGCTGAGAAGATGTTTCCCCTAATGGGAGAGTTGAACCCCAGAGGGCATAGTCTCAGAATAAAGGTGCACAAATTTAAGACTGAGATGAGGGAGGGTTGAGTCTTTGAAATACCTTGCCACAGCGATAGGTGGGCAGAGTCCTTGTGTATATTGAAGGCTGAGATAGATTAATTCCTGTAGGGGAATCGAGGGGTACAGGGAAAATGGATATGGATGTGAGGAATGTTGGAACAACCGTGACCCTGTTGAATGGTGGAGCAGGCTTGGCGTCTGAACAGCCTACTCCGCTTCCTGTTCCTTACGATCCCAATCCTACCGCCTCCAGTATCTGTACCTAGAAACATCTATCCACCAATTCACTTGGAACGGTACTTTCAAAACACCAAGTCTAAACTTTGCTCTTCTGTTTGTCACATTTCTGCAGCTACTGTTTTGCACAAGTGCACCCTCACCTCCACCTTCGATGCTTTAGTCTCCAATAAAACCATTACTGTTACTGTATCACCCTGGTCAGCACTTTGTTTTAATGGCAGAATAATGTCCTTGTTTTTGTACTTGATGTCTAAATTTATAAAGCCTAACATTTCATAGTTTTTGCTAATCACTCTGTCAAAATGACCTGCCACCTTCAAGGATCTTTGCGAAGAATCCCAAGGTCTCTCTGTTCTTTCATATTCTTTAGAACTGTCCTGTTGAATCAATAGGATTTGTTCTCTCACCAGAATGTACACCTCACACTTGTCTGCCGTCAACAAGCCTATCCACCAGCCTGTTAGTGTCCTGCTGGAGTCAATTTGTGTTACCTTCACTCTTTGCCACAACTCCCATGTTTGGTAACATTGGCAAATTTTGACATTTTTTACTGTACATTCCATATCCAAGTCTTGCAGTGATGCTGTGACTTTGATCCTTGCGACTTGCCATCCTCCAGTTGGAAAAACAACCATTTACCAAGTCTTGCTGGCGAAACTTAGCTGGTCCAGCAGCATCTGTGGGAAGGAAGCAGAGTTAATGTTTCAAGTCTGGTGTCTCTTCTTCAGAAGAGGTGTGTCGTCTCCTCCATGATGATCATCCTTCCCTCAGGTCTCTCTCTACTATCATGTACACTGGATTTGATTGTCTATGTGAAGTGCAGACTGCAGAGATTGCCCAGATTGGGGTCAACAGCTATAAAAACAATTTGGGTCTGTTTGGCTGATCAGTTTTGTTTAAATATATACTTGCGATAACATGGCACAGCATTATTCACAATATTATTCTTGATGCATGCTGCTTCTGCCCACTGTACCTTGTAGTCAAACCTTATTGTACTAAGTTGGCACAATTTAGTAGATGCGCTGTTCTTGGTGATTTTCAGCTATCTACAGCATATGTCCAATTGCCATTTTCTATTTCATTTGCGGATATCATCTGGGATGGCATATGGATACAACAGGTGGCTTCAAAGCCCCTTGGCTAAAGAGAAGAAAACCTTGGCCGGAATTTCCACTCTTGGCCATCTTCTCATAAACGACTGCAGAAAAGTGCACTTTGTGGCTTTGTTACTGGGTTAAGCATTAAGAGGAAAGTTGACAACTCTACTTGAGCCCAAGTTGGAAACTTCAGTAGTGGATGGAGGAGATAGACATAAATAAGCATTTTCCTTTCAAGGTTTTATTTAATATTCCACTATATTTCCTGTAACACTCATGAACTATTTATTGGATTTGGGAAAAATAATTAAGAGTGACTAAATATTTACTTCAGGCACATGCTTTTACAGTCATAACTGAATTTTCCAAGATAACACAGTCAAGGGCTTTCTGATTATAACCAATACCTGTGTATTTTGTACTAATGACTAGGTATTGTCTCAGCGTATGTAACAAAGATCTCCAGCAGCATCACAGGACGAGTTGCTAGAAACACCTTGAAGCTTTAATGTTAACTGGCAATTGAATGAAAATCTCTGCCCCAGCTTAATGAAGATTGGAATGTTGCTTCCAATCTTTTAATTTTTGAACAATTGTTATTGTACTTGTTTTGACTTCCCACATTTTTATCCTGAACTATTACAAATTGTAATTAATTTTCTACTCAAATATTTTATCTTTCCTGCCCTGAAAGAGATTTATAGAATGATAGGCATCTGTTATCTCACCCAAGCTAGATGAGGAACAGGCTTCTGGAACAAGGTAAGAGGGAGAGCAAAGATCTCTCGCTGGGGCCTATTCTGTTCCTGCCCAGTGTCATGGACCTTTGGCACTGAGGCCAAGCATTGTGGGCAACTGTGACTCTAGTTGAAACCATTACATTTAATATTTGTTCTGTTGTCATTAGGCGCTGGCAATGATAGAGCTGTACAATGCCCCAGAAGGACGGTACAAACAAGACGTTTACTTGCTGCCTAAGAAAATGGGTAAGTTTCACAACATGTACATACATTTGCTGCAATCCATGCTCTGAAGGTGACCCAGAGCAACAGATTTAGGGATTGAGTTCAAAATTTCAGAGCTTTGAGTGAATAATCATCATCAGCATCCTCCCAAATGTGCAGCAGATCAAATCTATTGTGGATATGGTAGCTTGATAGAAACTGACTTTTCTCTTTGATCAATTTATTTAAATATAAATGAAAGAGAACTTGTTGCCTACATGTGCGATAAAGTTATTATAGAATTCATTCTGAAATTTCTATGCAGCATGTTCTCATTTATTGGCCATAAGGAAAAAATATTCAGTTTTCAGTTTTTCATTTTCTTGCGTGGCCAGGTGGGAGAGCAGGAGGGATATTACACACAGCTTAGCTGCCCATGTGAAATTGTACTTTTACTTCAGTTAGCCTTATTTGGAAACAGTTTAATGTGCGCGTGCACATACGTGATGAGAGAGAGGGCACAAGACATGCTGTCACAGATACCAGAGGCAGACACATATCTAAACAGGCACCAAAGACAAACATTGTGTTTCAGGAGTTTGTCCTATGGTGACTTGTGAACTGTTATTTCGCAGGCTGACCAGAAGAATTCAACAAGCAGCTTTGCGGACTGAGTGTTTACTGGGCTATGGTCAATATTAAAATTATTAAAACTTCTGAAAGTTACTGTTGAAAATGTTCCATTAAATTTGTTCTGTGGGATTGCTACTGCTGAATGTATTGTTAACTCATATTTTTCAGATGAATATGTAGCAAGTCTTCACCTGCCCACATTTGATGCTCATCTGACAGAACTGTCAGATGAGCAGGCAAAATACCTGGGATTGAACAAGAATGGCCCTTTCAAGCCAAATTATTATAGGTAAGAGGCAAACAAAAATTGTTAAATCAACAATTTTAGGGCATGGTAAGTTCAGCTATTGATAGGTAGCAGATTTGAATTTAGATGAATTTAGAATGACAGGTGGGGTGTGGGCATTCTGAATGGAACTGTGAAAGTTTTTGAGAGGAACAAAAATGCAAACATCTAGACAAGTTAAAAAGCAGCTACGCTTTAAACTGTTTGAGGGTCTCAGTTTTGAGATGTTTGTTGCTATTGTGAATTTCTCTATTTACAAATCTTAAACCATCATGACCCCACAACCAATTATATTTTTGTATTTATCAAGATGTGAAATAGATTATTTTTGCACCTGAGCCAACATCAAGTATTCTTTGGCCAGGTTTAATTTTGAGTAAAATTGCTTCTGTACCATAAATATAAGTATACAGCATTGATCTGGCTCTTGCAGTATCCTAGCAAACACCTCCAGTTCATGAGTTTGATGCAGAGAAAAACCACGCTTGGATGTGCCGATCCAGTGCTGGGAACCCAATATAGCTGCACTTTTGCATCTATGGATAGGGCTGCAGAAAATGACAGAGGAAGAATGAGGGAAGAAAAGATTCAGACTAACTCGAGCAAGTCTGCAGAGAATAAATGTACTTAAATGTGGGATGAAGAACTTTTGTGTCGAAGTGATTTTATAAAAGTCTTTTATATGACAGTAGGGACAACAGCCTAGTAAAACATTGCTGATACTTCGTACATTTTTTTTGTCCTAGGTATTAAATGCAAAAACTATAACAACAAAAAACAGGAGGAGTCTTTCATCACTACTGTACAGGATCAAAACCTCTGATTTAGAGCTGGCCTTGATTAAGTAGTTTTAGGTATATAATCATTTATTTATTTAAATAGAATGTGTATAATCCCACCAGACGGTTTTACTGCACTAGAAGATGAAAAAAGTGTTTCCGCTTTAATGTGATTATTTTCTATTGCTGTAGTGTTTTAAAATTTAAAATAGTGAATTGGTAACATCCTAGCTATTAACTGCGGAAATGAAACAATGCAAAATGAAAAATCAAACCGTCAGCTGTTTTAAAAGTTTTAAGGTGCACATATTCCAGTCTTTTTTTCTTTGTTTTTTCATTTGTTTTTTGTTGAATAAAACAGTAAGATAAAGAAATGGTTAAATGCTTCATATTTTGAATATCATTATGGAATTCCTGTAAGGAGATTTTTTTTAAAAAAGAAAGAAAGGTCCAGCAGAATGAGCTGGAGCATTCTCAAACTATAACTTGTCATTTATGTTCTGTTTCTGAATTGTTTTTAAGGAGTCAGGTCTAGCAGACTAGGTTCTGTCTGACTGGTCAGGTAGTGTAGCACTTAAAATTCCTTCTTTACAGAGCTGCTGTTCTTGGCTCAAGTCCCTGACAGTGTTTGATACTTGGTGTCACCTGTTGTAAATGTGAGCTGCTTCTGCCTCAGCTGGGGCACTAGCTTTGAGTCATTGGAGCATGTGAAGCCTAGAACAATGCATGGGACTGACTGGGTCACCAAATGTTGCACAGGTAATCTGCAGGCTCTTCATCCTTTTAGTTTTTCTTTTTTTTTGAATTTAAAAAAACACAAGTGAGCTGTCTAGTTATTTTTGTGACTGGATACAAAGTGCAAGTAGAATAAAATTGCATTTTGGCTCAGCAGCTCTTAAATGGAAGAGTGGAATTATTGGCTGTTTTATAAAGAAAAGCTGCATTTGTTTGCATACCAGTGGATTTATATTGTGAAACACATTTGTGGTGTTTGATGCCAGTGTGTTTTTGATTTAATTTATTATTCTACCTTTCCCGTCATCCTTGGAAGCTTCAAATGGTACTAGCTGTTACAAACTGATAGCTGATGGTTAGGACTTGTGATTTGCCTTTATCCCAGGCCAACATTTCCATTAATTTCAGAATTTTTGTCCAAAGGTGTACTGCAGTGAATTTGTCCAGGCAGTAAATGGCAAACTGTTACATGATTTTAACCATAAAACTACAGATTTTAAAACACAGATTTGCCTCACTGACCTTCTGCCAGCTGTCAGATCAAGCTATATGCCTTGCGCCATTCCTGTCCCCCTTACGTTTTCATATTTTGTACTCTAATGACAAATCACTTGCCCTATCAATGGCTACCAGTATAAATATTTGTCTGAAATATGTATGTTGGGCAAGTGCTGTTTTTATTTAAACATTTGGTCACATCTGTTATAGGATTTCAACAAATATCTTGACCCTATGCATTTCTGCAAGCTGCTATATTTGTGGGTTTATTTTCCTCAAAACTAATGGCTATATCTGAATCTCAGCCAGTTTGTGATTTATCATTTTTAATTTTTTTGACCGTGGAGAAGGGGTGGCAGTGAATGTAATAATTATCAAAAGTAACAAAAAGAAGTTTGAGGGGAAAAGGACACCAGCAATCTGCTCAGGAGAGCAGAAAAATCAACTTTTAAAAGAAAATAAATCATCTGTTTATCTGCACAAACCGTTTCAAAATTGAGGTAACTATTTTAAGTACTGTATTAATGGTCAAGTATTGTAGTAGATGAGCAATAATGAATCTGTAATCATTAAACCCAAATAAAGTGTTGATAAATTTGAAGTATTTTGATTTTTATTTTTCTGTTGCACATTATTCATTTTTCAACAAGGCATATTTTGATTTTCAACATTGCTTTAATTATTTTTCCACCTTTCATTCCGTGTTCATATTTGGAAAGTGAGACAGACCAACCCAAAGACATTCCTCATGGTTGGTCACAAGCACACTGAGGTTTGTAGCTTTGCAGTGCAGGAAACATGTTTCTCTGTCCCCAGTACTGACTTAAGAGGCTATCTAAACTCTTTGACAACAAGTTTGACGATGTGTGAATTAAACTTAAACTTAAAAGTTCCAATGAAGTTTCAGTTTGTAACCTGTGATTACCATACGCCAAGAGGCTGAATCTTGCTATCATTTTCACTTGGCCTTTATGTCCAGAATTCCTGTACCCACGACCTATTCCACATTAAGTCCCCTTTCTTTTCACTTGTCCTCAGCAACCTTCAGTGGCTTCTCAATTCTTCCCTACCAGCAATGATTACAATATTTCTGTCCTTGTTTACAAATCTCTCAATGTCCTTGAAATACCCCTCTCTGCAACATGCTCCAACCCTACATGCAGATTTCCCTTTATTCCCCTAACTCTGGTTACCTTTACAATCCTGTCCACATCACCTTTAGTTCAAAGCCTTTAGTCATTTGGTCCACATTCTTGTAACATATCCTTAAATACCATTGCCTTGCTTCTGTCCTTTTCAATATCTCCTGAAAACCTACCTACTTGACTCTCTCTCTGTCTGTAGTTCTTCTTTCTTGTGCTAATTTCCAATTAATTATAATCATAAAGTTGTGACCCCTTTGCCAACTATCTTTGTCCCCTGGTATGTAGAAACAGGAGGTGACAAGTTAATTCATAACATGCCTAATGGCCAGATGTAGATGCTCATGAAAGATGAGGTAGAAATGAAGCTTGATGAAAAGGAAGAGGTTAAACATACAAATCCAGAAGTTCCCCATTATTTTGTCTCCTATTCCTCTGAGAAAAAACAAAGTTCTTCTTTTGGTCTAGTAATTCAGTAGAAGTCCTAACTGGAAGTTGGCTGGGTCATGTCCTAATGTTGGCCAGGTGCCAACTCTGACACCATCTCCTACCGCCCCCTTGATCATGGCCCCACCTCTGACCACCAAAACATCATCTCCCAGACCATCCATAACCTCATCACCTCAGGTAGCCTCCAACCTCATCGTTCCACAGCCCTGCACCGCCCGTTTCTATCTCCTTCCCAAAATCCATAAACCCGACTGCCCTGGTCGACCCATTGTCTCTGCCTGCTCCTGCTCCACCGAACCTATCTCCACTTATCTCAACTCCATTTTCTCCCCCCTGGTCCAGGAACTCCCCATCTACGTCTGTGACACCACCCACACCCTCCACCTCCTCCAAAACTTCTGATTACCTGGCCCTCAACACCTGATCTTCACCATGGACGTCCAGTCCCTATATACGTGCATTCCCCATGCGGATGACCTAAAAGCCCTCCACTTCTTCCTCTCCCGCAGGCCCGACCAGTCCCCCTCCACCCTTATCCGCCTAACCGAACTCGTCCTTACCCTTAACAACTTCTCCTTCAACTCCTCCCACTTCCTATAGACGAAAGGGGTGGCCATGGATACCCGCATGGGCCCAAGCTATGCCTGCCTCTTTGTAGAATACGTGGAACAATCCCTCTTCCATAGCTACACTGGCACTATCCCCTACCTCTTCCTCCATTACATCGATGACCATATCGGCACCACCTCGTGCTCTCACGGGGAGCTCGAACAGTTCATCCACATTACTAACACCTTCCACCCCAACCTTAAGTTCACCTGGACCATCTCTGTCTCTCTCTCCTTCTCTGTCTCCATCTCCAGTGACCGTCTGGAAACTGATGTCTATTTTGGGCCCACCGACTCCCACAGCTACCTAGACTACACCTCCTCTCACCCACCTTCCTGCAAGAGTGCTATCCCCTGTTCCCAATTCCTTCGCCTCCGCTGCATCTGCTCCCAGGGTGAGGTGTTCCGCTCCCAGACATCCCAGATGTCCTCGTTTTTTCGGGAACCGCAATTTCCCCTCCACAGTGATCGAAAACGCCCTCGACCGCATCTCTTGCGTTTCCCGCGCCTCAGCCCTCTCACCCCCTTCCCACAATAACAGGAACAGGGTTTCCCTTGTGCTCAAATACCACCCCATCAACCTCTGGATTCGGCACATCATTCTCCGCCACTTCCGCCACCTGCAATCTGACCCCACTACAAAGGATATATTTCCCTCCCCATCCTTATCTGGCTTCCGGGGGGGCTGCTCTCTCCACGACTCCCTCGTCCACTCCGCACTCCCCACCGGCCCCACCACCCCCAGCACTTTTCCCTGCAACCGCGGGAGGTGCTGCGCCTCCATCCCAGGCCCCAAGGAAACCTTCCACATCAAACAGATGTTCACCTGCACGTCCGCTGGTGTGGTATATTGTATCTGCTGTTCCCGATGTGGCCTCCTCTACATCGGGGAAACCAAGCAGAGGCTTAGAGACCGCTTTGTGGAACACCTACGCTCGGTTCGTGACGGGCGACAACACTTCCCAGTCGCGAACCACTTCGACGCCCCCTCCCACTCCTTGGATGACGTGTCCATTCTGGGCCTCCTCCAGTGCCACAACGATGCCACTTGAAGGCTGGAGGAACAGCACCTCATATTCCGCCTGAGAACCCTGCAGCCCAACGGTCTCAATGTGGACTTTACAAGCTTCGGGGTCTTCCCGTCCCCAACCTCATCCCAAAGCCGGCCCCCCTCGTCCTCCTTGACCTGTCCGTCTTTTCTCCCACCTGTCCACTCCTCCCACCTCGCTGGCTGACCCCCACCCCCACTTCCTACCTACTAGTCTCATCCCCTCCTCCTTTACCTGTACGTCTTCCCTCCCACCTACCCGCCCCTCCCTCCTCACTGACCAACCCCCATCCAAACTCCCTATCTACACTCACCTGTACTGGCTTCATCCCTGCCTCCTTGACCTGTCCGTCTTCTCTCCACCTATCTGCTCCTCTATCTACCTTCTATCACCGCCACCCCTCTCTCTCTTTATTTCAGAGCTCCCTTCCCCTCCCCCATTTCTGAAGAAGGGTCCACACCCGAAACGTCAGCTTTCCTGCTCCTCTGCTGCCTGGCCTGCTGTGTTCATGCAGCTCTACACCTTGTTATCTCTCATTCCAGCATCGGCAGTTCCTACTATCTCTGGGTCATGTTCCTTCCTGTTTAAAAAAGTGACAGCTCACTTAGATTCTGAATATATCTTTGTTTTCAAACAGCAAGCTCCTTCAAGCTCACAAGTCAAAGTTGAATAAACTGTTGATGTTTGTTTCTGCTTTTTGCTTGAGAGGTGCAGTCTAGGAATAGAAACTTGGGACGTGTTGTACCTGTCCTGCAAGGGGACAGTGTTGAGGAAGCTTTACTTTCAGTTTAAAAGAATGGAGTGAGTTTTACTTTATATTTAACCCTATGCTGTCCCTGTCTTGGGAATGTTTTATGGGAGAGTGTAGAGGGAATTTTAATTTGTTTCAAAGAGTAAACAGAGCTTTGCTCTCCATTTAAAAGGATAGAGGGAGCTTTACTCTATCTAGTTCCATGCTGTCCCTGTCCCAGGATGTTGGGGACAGTGTACAGTGAGCTTTAATTTCAGTTTAAATGAGTAGAGGTAGTTATATCTAACCCTGTGCTGCACCTGTCCTGGGAGTATGTGTTTGTTGGAGACAGTGTTGATGAAGCTTTATTTTCTTTTAGTTTAAAAGAATACAAACTCTGGGGATTTCAACTCTGATATTTGAGAGTCCATCAGTACTGTCCCTGTATGTCGAGTGGGAAAGCAGATTGATAATAAATGAATAACAGTCTGTTCATTTCATAACTGGAATTCAGCCTGCAGTTTGGGTGGGGAAGAGATGCAGAGATTTTGGTGTTTGGCAGAAAGACCTGAGCAGATCCAGATGATGTCAGAATACTCATTAAATACTACAATGAGCTGCTGGAGCACAGCTACCAGGCAATGTTGAAATTGGGGCAAGATCGCAAAACAGTTTAAAGACTGTGTGGAGGTGAGTCCATTCAGGAGGCTTAATTTTCCTCTTAATTATCTGCCTATTCATAGTACTAGCTGATGATGTCTGACCTGATATTTGGAGAAACAACCGATTGAAGTCTTTACACTTTTGTGTTAAGTAATAATAAAAAGAGAAAAACGTGCATATATACAGAATCTTCCACGTTTAATGGGCATCATAAAGTGCTTTACAGCCAATTAGTACTTTTGATGTTTTTATTTTCAAATTGTTCATGGGGTGTGGGTGTTGCTGGCTGTGCCAGCATTTATTACCACTTTCTAATTGCTTATGAACTGAATGGCATGCTCAGCCTTTCAGAGGACAATTAAAAATCAAACACAGTAATGTGGGTCTTACTGCGAAGATCTTATGAGGAAAGGCTGAGGGACTTGAGGCTGTTTTCGTTAGAGAGAAGAAGGTTAAGAGGTGACTTAATAGAGACATACAAGATGATCAGAGGATTAGATAGGGTGGACAGTGGGAGCCTTTTTCCTCGGATGGTGATTGCTAGCACAAGGGGACATAGCTTTAAATTGAGGGGTGATAGGTATAGGACAGATGTCAGAGGTAGGTTCTTTACTCAGAGAGTAGTAAGGGCGTGGAATGCCCTGCCTGCAACAGTAGTAGACTCGCCAACTTTAAGGGCATTTAAATGGTCATTGGATAAACATATGGATGATAATGGAATAGTTTACGTTAGATGGGCTTCAGATTGGTTTCACAGGTCGGCGCAACATCGAGGGCCGAAGGGCCTGTACTGTGCTGTAATGTTCTATGTTCTATGGGTCTGGACTCACGTTGGCCAGGTCAGGTAAAGATGACAGATTTCCTTTAAAGTACGAGCAAACCAGATGGATATTTGCGACAATGGGCAATATTACGTGGCCATTAGATGGTGAATTTCAGATTTTTTTTAAAACTTCGCTATCTGTTATGGAAGGATTCAAACCTAGGACCCCAGACCATCCCCTGGATTTCTAGATTACTATTCCAGCAACAATATCACTATGCTATCTCCTCTATCTGAGAAGGTGGGGGAAGCAGTGAATGCAGAGTTGTCACAATCTTTAAGTGGTTATTTGTGCATATAGCTATGTTTGGTAATAAAGGAGTTGCTCTAGGAGTCCTCAATATTGACTCTGATCCCCATAAAATCTCATGGCATCAGTCAGATGTGGGCAAGGAAATCTCCTGATTACGAGGTACCATCGCCAACTTTGGCTGATGAATTAGTATTCTTCCATCTTGGATATCACTCGGAGGAAACATTGAGTATTGCAAACGTACAGAATGTATTTTGGGTGGATGACCCTTACATCCACACTTAACAGTTGTTTGGCATCACTACAACTGACTAAACTGAAGGATCTAACTGTTCAACTGGGTCTGCGGTGGGTGGTGAAGGATCAAATGAGGGGATAAAAATATTTTTGACCTTGTCCCCTCAAATCTGCTGCAGATGTATCTGTCCAAGACAGTAGTGACAGGAAAGACACCACACAGTTTACGTTGAGGATTTCCTCCATTGCGTGTGGTACTACTACTGTGCTAATTGAGAGATTTCAAATAGACCTAGCATACTCCTGACCAGGCATCCATGAGGTGCTGTGGGCCATCAGCAGCAACAGAATTGTATGCCAATGCAATCTGCAAACTCGTGGCACAGTATATCCTTAATCTGCTACTACCATGAAGCCAGCAGATCAAGTCTGGTTCAATGAAGCGTGCAGGAAGGCATGTCAGAGGCAGTACTAGACATACCTAAAAGTTAGGTATCAACCTACAACACATGCTGTTTGGCATGCAAATAATCTTAAGCAGCAAGTTCTAAACCGCTAGGTGATTCCACAGCCAACAGATGACATCAAAGCTTTGCTGTCCTGCAACTCATAGGAGGAGGAGGTTCCTGAAATATCCACATCCTCAATAATGGAAGAAGCCCAGCACACCAGTGTAAAGGATAAGCCTATGGTATTTGCAACAATCTCAAGCCAGAAAGGCTGAGCAGGTGATCCATCTCAGCCTTTTCTAGAGGCTTAAAGCTTCACAAATGCCAGTTTGATTCCGTCATGATATAAGGAAATAATTGAAAGCACACAGGGTACTGAAAAGGCAATGGGCTCTGACAATATTGTAGCAATAGTACTGAAGATTTGTGCTCCAGAAATTTCCACACCCCTAGTGAAGCTATTCCAGTAGAGTCATAACTCTTGCATCTTCCTGAAAATATGGGTAAGTTCTATATAGAAAAGGCAGGACAAATCCAATCCAGCCAATTACTGCCTCATTAGTCATTTCTTGATTATTTGTAAAGTGACACAAGGAGTCCTCAGCAATGCAATCAAACAACACTTGCTGAGTAATAACAATAACAAAACGCTGGAGAAACACAGCAGGTTTTGCAGCATCAGTAGAGAGAAAAATGGAGTTCACACTTTGAGTCCAGCAACCCTTTGTTGCCCCTTAAGTAGTCCATGACCAACTGCAGCAAGAACTGGATAATATTCAGATTTGGGCTGAAAAGTAGCAACTAATATTCATGCCATGCAAGTGCCAGGCAATGACTATTTCTAATGAGAAAATCTAGCCATTGTCCCCTTTACATTTGATTACATCATTGTGGCTGAACCCATCAATATCTATCCTGTGAGGTACCATTGGCCAGAAACAGAATTGAACCAGTCATGTAAATACTGTGGTTAGAAGAGCAGGTTAGAGGTTAGGAACACTGCAGCAATTAGATCACTTCCGGACTCCCTAGAGTCTGTCCACCGTCTACAAGGCACAAGTCAGGAGAGTGACAGAATACTCCCCACTTATTTAGCTGTTGCAGCTCCAACAACACTCGAAAACCCTTACAACATCCAGAATAAAGCAACATGTTTGGCACAACATCCTTAAATATTCACTGATACACTGATATACAGTAGTGACAGTGTACCATCTACAAGTTACACTTCATTAAAGGTCTTTAGAAAGCATCATCTAAACCTACAGCCAACAATAAGGACAAGGGCAACAGGTATAGAGTAGCGCACACCCCATGCAATTTCCTTTCCGAGTCAGTCGTTACCCTGACTTGGAAATTTATCACTGTTCCTTCAATGTTGTAAGGTGAAAATCGTAGCATTCCCTCTTTGACAGGTTTATGGGGGTACTACACGAAGTGGACTGCAGTAGTTCAAGAATGCAGTTCACCATCACTTTCTTGATGGCAAGTAGGAATGGGCACTAAATAAGCCAACGTTGTCAGAATGAATAAAAACAAATGTGATTAATAGTCCAGTGACATGTATGAGCGAAGATGTGGTTTGAACTCAAGATTATGTACTGAATTAACTGATTTATGTCACATCAGAATATAATTACCATCAGCATCTCTAAATTTTGGACAGTTAATGGCTCTCTAGTTCGGGAGGATGGGGACAATTGTATGGACTGTCCTGATGAAGTGTTTAAATCTGAAATGTTGTTTGACTCCTGTCTCTCCTCAGAAGCTGCCTGCCTACTCCCGAGTTTTCTTAACATTTTCTTTTCTGTCCCCATTTTCCACTTTCTAGCAGATGCAGCATTATTGGAGAGAGGTGCGAATGTTAGCGAGAGCAGGACTAAGCTTGGGCATGATGCTCACAATTGAACAGCTTGTTACTCAGCAAAAATCAGGAAGTGGAATTTTCTGTATGTAAGCACTTGGCACTGTCCTTCAGTTTCAAATGGATCATATATTCCTAATGCTGGGAAAACAATGTACTTTGTTTGGCTATTGACATTTCCTACAGAGATGACAACAACGAGCACAAAAGGAATCAAACAATTACTTTTAAGCCCCACATGAAAACCCTAGAGTTATTCTGGCATTGTGGGTAATTGGAGCCAGAAGTTGCAGGTTGAAGACCTAGAGTCGGATTTGATGGCCAAGGAAAATACGTTGATCATGCAAACAGTTGAATGTCAACCTGCAGATCCTTTAAAAACATGCCAATTGTAGGTTGCAAGAACAAAAGAAATCCTTAGTGCCATGTCAGAAAGAATATTGGATCCTCTACCATTACTATAAATAGTTCCAGGATACGACATGTAAAAATGCATGTTGCCACAGCAATTTGCAAGCCCTCAATAAGTTGTTAACTTGTCACCATCATCACATTAACCCTGGAGTCATAAAATCATGAGGGATATAAACAATGGAAAAAAAGAAGTTTCACATAAGAAAAATTGAGAAGAAGAGGATACTAGTAGAAGGTAATTGAAAGAAGAGCCAACAGTGGAATAAGGTTTTTTTTTCATTTTCCCATGCAGCAGTATGAAAAAAGGTTGGAGGTAGATTCAAGTGTCGTTCTCAAAAGGAAATTGGAGAAGAAACTGAACGGGAAAACATGCAGAGTTGGGGACTAGGATTTATTAAAATAAAAGCAAACTACTGGACATGCTGGTAACCCAAAATGAAGACAGAAGTGCTGGGGAAACTCAGCAGGGGTGGCAGCATCAGCAGAGAAATAGAGTTAATGTTTCGAGCCTTCTTCTGCCGATGTGACTCTTCTTCCGAATTGAAGTTCAATTAAATCTTTCTATCTCTCCACAGATGCTGCCAGCTTTGATGAGTTTCCCCAGCACATGCTGTTTTTACTTCAGATTTCAGGAATCCACAGTGTTTTGCTTTTATTTGAGTGCATAGCACTGTATTAGATCAACTCAGCTTCATAGGGGTCTACAGTACAGAAAAAGGTACTTCGGCCAATCAAGACTGTCCTAGTCAAAAACAACCACCAAACTTGGGGGTACTTGTACATGAAACACAGAAAGCTGGTACATAGGTGCAGCAGGTAATCAAGAAGGCTAATGGAATGTTGGCCCTTATTTTGAGGTGGTTAGAGTCATATAGCACAGAAACAGACCCTCCAGTCCAACACATCAGCACTCACCAGATGTTCCAATCTGATCTAGTCCCATTTGCCAGCATTTGTCTCATATCTCTCTAAATCCTTCTTCTTCATATACTGATCCCAATGTCTTTTAAATGTAGAATTTGGATCTGCCTCCTCTACTTTCTCTGGCAGCTCATACACGCACCACCCACTGCATGAAAAAGCTACCCCTGAGGTCCATTTTAAATCTTTCCTCTCACTTTAAACCTATGTCCTCTAGCTTTGGACTCCGCAAGCTTAGGAAAAAGTCTTTTGCTATTCACCCGATCCATGCCCCTCATGATTTTATAAACTTCTATTAGGTCATCCCTCAGTCTCCAAAGCTCCAAGGAAAATAGCCCCAGTCTATTCAGCCTTTCCCTATAGCTCAAATCCCCCATCCCTGGCAACCTCCTTGTAAATCTTTGCTACACCTTCTCAAGTATAACAACATTCTTCCTATAGAAGGGTGACCAGAATTGGACGTAGTTTTCTAAAAGAGGCCTCAACAATGTTTTGTACACCTGCAACATGATATCCCAAATCCTATACTCAATGTTATCACCAATGAAGGCAAGCATGCCAAATATTTTCTTCATCACTCTGTCTACCTGCAATTCCACTTTCAAGGAACTATGCACCATAGTTCTCTTTGTTCGGCAGCATTCCCCAGGGCCCTACCATTAAGTGCATAAGTCCTGCCCTGGTTTGCTTTACCAAAATGCAACACTTCACATTTATCTAAATTATACTCCACCTGCTGCTCTTGGCCCATTCAACGTCCCTTTGTCCTCTGAGGTAATCTTCTTCACTGCCCAATACACCACCTATTTTAGTGTCATTATAAGAGTGAGGAAGTTTTACTGCAACTGTCTAAGGAGCTGGTGAGACAAGATCTGGAGTACTGTGAGCATTTCTGGGCCCCATAAAGGAAAAATATCATTTCATTGGAGACAGTTCAGAGAAGGTTCATGAAGGTGATCCCTGGTATGGAGGGATTGTTTTATGAGCAAAGGGTAACCAGGTTGAGACTTTATTCACCGGAGTTTAGATACATGAAAGGTGAGCTAGTTAAAACATATAGGATTCTTAAGGGGCTTAACAGGGTAAACGCTGAAAGGATGTTTCCTCTCATGGGAGAGTCTAGGACCAGAGGACATAGTATCAGAGTAAGGGGGCGCCAATTTAAGATTGAGCTGAGGAAGAATTTCTTCTCTCAGAGTTGAGAGTCTTTGGAACTCCTTGCCACAGAGGTCTGTGGAGGCAGAGGTCCTTGTGATTATTTAATGTTAAGATAAGTGGATTCTTGATCAATGTGGGAATCAAGGCATACAGGGAAAAAGCAGGAAAGTGAACATGGGGGGTGTACCGAAAAAACTGCAGATGCCGTAAATCAGGAACAAAAACAAAGTTGCTGGCAAAGCTGAGCAGGTCTGGCAGCTTCTGTGAAGGAAAAAAGAGTTAACGTTACGGGTCCGGTGACCCTTCCTCAGAATGGATGTACGATCAGACATAATACTATTGAACGGTGGAGCAAGCTCGACGGGCCAAGCAGCCTAGTCCTGTTCCTATTTCTTTTAAATATTCTAATCCCATTTACCAGCGCTGGGCCCATAGCCTTGACATCGCAAGTCCAATGTGACTGTTCCGAAGAAGTAGGATGCTAATCGTTAACTCTCTTTCTGCGTCCACAGACGAGGCCAGATCTGTTGAGTTTGTATTTCTAGCACTCTCAGAGAGCTGGCACGGCCAGAGAGGGCCGAGTGGTTACCTCGTTCCCAGTGGAGCGCGCGGAGGGGGTGGAGACCAGGAGCCGCGCGACTGTACGGATTGACATCACGTTTCTCCATTCACAGACCGATCCAGCCCGTGGGCCCCGCCTCCAGGACAGCCGGGTCCAATGAAGAGCGAGTGGGGCGTGACCTGAAACACCGGTGCTTGGTTACAGAATGTAACAGAGAGTCGGGTCCGCGTGAGGATGGAGGCGGCGGGCGGGGGCTCGGCACCGCCATCGCGTCCTAAGGAGCTCTGTCGAAACCAGCGGAGAGACTCGGAGGTGAGTATCAATTTCGGCCGTGGTCTCGCAGACGGACACCAGCTGGTGACAGTGTCTAATAATAGACAGGCGCTATTTGCAGGGAGAGCAGGTGCCGTTTCTTCCCGGTCTGTCACTCGGATCCTGCTCCACACGCCAACTGGAGCAAGTGGCACTCAGCGATGGTAATAAGCCAGACTAGGTTCAGGATTGACCCATACAACTTTCTCATACAAAACAAAGTCTGCGAACTGCTCAAGTTTTCTGTTTAATAACAAAACCGGGTTTGACCAACTTTTCAAGATTCTGAACTAAGAAAGTGTACAGCGCTTTCACGACCAATTGTCTAAAAATGCTCGACAGGACATTTGAAGTGCGAATGAAGAAAGGCTGCTGGACCCGAGGCGTTAACTCTGCTTTCTCGCCACGGAGGCTAGCGGACTTTCAGGGTTTTTCCAGCAATTTCCGTTTTTGCGCCTCTGTATTTAGTTCCCCTTTTCTGTCTGTCCAACTCTCCCACAACGGGATTGAAAGAGTGATGTGTCTCAGACTTCTGTCTACCCTGTGCCGAAGAATTCTCACTGCCTCCTTTGGGTGAATATGGGTATCACTCTGTATCCCTTCGATCCACGTCATATGCAGTTGACATCTGCACTGTATATTAGAGTATGTGCTAATAAAGTGCATAATTTCTGAATGAATTACTTCGCTGTGTTTACTGCAGACTACACCAGTGGTGAGTGAATGTCTGCGTTTGCAGCAGTCACATTAATGTCACTTCTCATTTGTCCCTTTTTAAGGGGATTAAGGGCTGGTGGGAAGTGGACAACAAGCTTCTACCTGTGACTGCCATGAAGATTGTAGCATCGTTGTTGAAATTGGAAGGAAATCAACTTCCGGAAAGAAATAAAGTTGACAACGTGCTTATTTCCCGAGTCACTGTGATCCCTTAAAATCTGTGCCTCCGTGTCCCGTGTGTCTATGTCATGGCTTAAATGACATAGGAACAGGAAGCAGTCACACACAGTTGGAGTCTCTTTTTTGCCATTTAATTAAATCAAGGATTATCTGTATCTCATTCTCATTTACTCACGAATGTTCCATAATCCTTAATGCCCTTATCCAACAAAAATCTATTGACCTAGCTTAGTCTCCATGATACTACCAGTCTCTGAACTGATATCATGATGAAATGCCACTTTGGGTGGTGATTAATTTCTGGCAGTTTTTTTTAAAATTTCAATTGACATAAAATTGATAAACAAGAGAAGAAGCAGACTGTGTAATATAACTGATTTGGTTCACTCCATGTGATTTCAAGAAATGGTTGGAGGTACTGGATACTGCAAAGGCTGTGGGCCCTGACAACATTCCATCAATAGTACTGAAGACCTGTGCTCCAGAAATGCCACTCCACTAGCCAAGCTGTTCCAGTACAATTACAACAGTGGTATCTATCTGACAATGTGGAAAATTGCCCAGGTATGTCCTGTACATAAAAAGCAGGACAAATCCAATTACCACCCATCAAATTACTCTGTCATCAGTAAAGTGATGAAAAGTGTCCTCAACAGTGCTATCAAACAGTACCTGCTCAGCAATAACCTGTTCAGTGATGCCCAGTTTGGTTCTGCCAGAGCCACTCAGCTCCTGACCTCATTACTACCTTGTTTCAAACATGGACAACAGAGGTGAATTCTAGAGGTGAGGTGAGAGTGACAGCTCCTGACGTTAAAGCTGCATTCAACCGAGTGTGGTATCCAGGAGCTCTAGCAAAGCTGGATGGGTAGCAGGGGAAAATTCTTTGCTGGTTGGAGTCATACGTGGCACATAGGAAGATAGTTGTGGTTGTTGGAGGTCAGTCATCTCAGCTCCAAGACACCTCTGCAGGAGTTCCTCAGGGTATGTCCTAGGCCTGAACACTTTCAGCTGTTTCATCAATGACCTTCCCTCCATCACAAGGTCAGAAGTGGGGATGTTCAGCACCATTCACAACTTATCATGTCTGAATGACGTTGCACTTGTTTCGAATGCAGTAAGATCTGGATAATATCCAGGCTTGGGCTGACAAGTGGCAAGTAACATTTGTGCCACACAAATGCCAGCTACGACCATCTCCAATTAGAAATAATCTAATGACCACCCTTTGACATTCAATGGTGTTACTATCATTAAATCCCTCACTGCCAGCAGCTTGGAGATTACCATTGACCAGAAACTCAACTCGACTCACCACATAAACACAGTGGCTCCAAGACCAGGTATACTGTGGTGAACAACTCCCCTGACTCTCAAAAGCCTGTCCATCATCTAGAAGGCACAAGTCAGTAGTATGATGGAATATTCCCCACTTGCCTGGAATGGGTGCATTTCCAACAACACCCCAGAAGCTTGACACCATCCAGGACAAAGCTGCCCGATTAGCTGCATTGATTAACAACACGTCCACTAATGCTCAGTAGCAGCAGCAGTGTGTACTATCTACAAGATGTACTGCAAAAATTCATGAAAGATCCTTAGACTGCACCTTCCAAACTTATAACCGCTTCAAAGTAGAAGGACAAGGGCAGCAGATACATAGGAACACCATCACCTACCAGTTCCTCTCCAAACCACTCACCATCCTGACTTGGAAATATGTCGCTGTTCCTTCACTGTAACTGGGTCAAAATCCTGGAATTCCCTCCCTAAGGGCATTGTGGGTCAACCTATGTGGTCCACAACAGTTCAAAAAGGCAGCACACCACCTTCTCGAGGGCAACTTGGCATGGGCACTAAATACTGGCCAGCCAGCAACACCCACGTCCCACGAGTGAACAACAGAAAACATAAAAGTTACGTGCTCTGCAGTAGTCCTTGACTTACATACTTGAGGCCCAAGAAGAAACTTTCCAGAGCCTTCCTCTAGAAACATCATTGCTTAATTAGAATGAATCATACATGATCAGGTTGCTGGCATGCTTCAAGAGTTCCTCCTGTGCAGATCCTAAAGCAGGGGCACAAATGGGCTTAAGGGACTAAATGGTTTCCAATTTCAGTCCTTACCTCCCTGAATTAAAATTGTCAAATGTATTACTTGTCATTAATACTTTAAAGCCATAAGGTGGTAGAGCTGGAACCAACAGAATGCTTCTCTTTCCAATTTTTAGGGTTCCTTGGATTTTCCTAACCTAGAGTTTGAATATGGAGATTCGGACAGCATTGTTGCTGAACTGTCGGGTAAGATGACTTGTCCATCGCTACTCTGTACATTTTAGTATTCTGCTTCAGTCACCAAAATGAATTTATTTTTTGGTAAGGCCTTTCATTTCAGCAGCTGCAGTGAGTCCTGTATCTCTTTAATGCTGCTGATTTGGAGATGTTTTCACACCAGCTGATGCATTTGGCAACAATGAATGTGCTGAATGAGAAGAAAAACTAACTTGTATCCATGTACCGCCTATTTGTGGGAAAGGGAGAATTTGTGTTTATATGATGTTTTTCATTTTTGAGGTGTCCCAGCCACTTCAGTCAATGAAAGGCTTTTGAAATAAAGTCATTATTATAACACGCCAAACGTGATGGCCAATATTCACACAGCAAGATCCCAAAAAACAGCAATGTGATAAATGACAGGATAAACTTTCATTTCTATTGCCCTTTTGATGTGGGCGTAGTCACAATCCACTTCAGGAGGGCTCTGTCATCAAGTCATGTATGGAAATATTAAGACAGTTGACCAAAAGTTTTGTTGAAGAGGGAGGTTTGAAAGAGCTATCCAAAGAGGAAAGGGACAGAAATTTAGGAGTTAGTTCCAGAACATGTAGCATTGACTAGGATAGTAGAAGTTTTTTTATTCTTGCATGTCAGGGTAGCAGCACCTTAGTTTAATGTTTCCTCTGAAAGACAGAATTTCCAACAGTGGTGGAGAGAGCTATCATGCTGGCAGAAAGCATTGGTTTAGAATGGCATCATGGTCAGTGTAGACATGGTGGGCAGAAAGGTCTGTTCCTGTGCTGTCCAGTTCTACGTATATATAAATGCTGCCTTCGTGCCTGTTAGTGATATTGCTGAGAGGCTATATGTAACTGAGAAACAGGAGGGGCCGAGAAAGGAATTTTATAACAAACCACGGGTAAATATATGGCAGGGGGAGACACTTCCAAGAGATCTATGGACTACAGTGAAAAGTAGAGTGGAAGCCATAACGTTTATGCCACTCAAATGTACCCTTCAGTCCACCCCCATTGAGGAGTGTGATGTTTGTAAAAAGAATGAGATCCAGCAGTAACAACAGGCCACAGTCACACTCAATGTTGTCAGTCATTTTGTGTCAAAAGAAGGATAGAAACAGGACTGAAGTAATTTGAATAAGGAAGCAGGTGGCTATGAGGTTAAACGAGGAAACTCTAAAATATAAGCTTGATTTAAGATGAGGTTATCATCACAGAGGTGCAGGGTGATAGTTTGGGGTGGTCATGGAAGCACAAGATCTCAGACGTTGGGGAAGGATCTATGGAATGGTGCAAATTTGGAGCTGGGTGTGAGCTGAGAGGATATGGAGAAAGATAAGCAATTAGTCTCAATTTTCATGAGTTCCAAGGACTGGGATTGAATCCTTTCTGACAGTTGAGGGAGTCCCATTGATTTTAAGGATGTGGGTCTTGAAATGAAAGGCTGGTATTTATTGCCTATCCCAGTTGCTCTGAGAAGGTGCCTTTTCCTTCAGCTGCTGTGTCTGTTTGTAGAAATCTAATGCTTGCTTTAAAGGGCAGTTAAGAATAAACCATGTTGGTGTAGGACTGGAGTCATATATAGGTCTAGACTGGGTAAGGCTTAGGTTTTTTGATAATTGGGCAGTTTTGTGGTTATTTATACAGAAACCATTTATTAAATTCCAAGATATTTTAAAGTAGAATGCAGATCCTCAAATTTTCCTAATCACGTCTATATCAGTGTCTCTGGATTATTGATCGAAGTATCTCAATTACTAGTCCAATAACACAGCCACTAACATAATCAGATGTAAGGAGGTGGTTAAGTGGAGAGACAAAGATGAATTCCTGAAAAATAAATGTTAAAAATTAATTGAAAAAGAGAAAATTGACGTTTAAAAACATACTGGAGAAGTTGATGTAGAAACCTCAAAGTTAAACCTTAAACTATAATTTAGCAAAAAGATTTCAATGCTGAGAAGTGAATGATGTGGAGGAAACTTGCAGACGCACTGCATGATGTTAACGTCATAGGAAATAGAAACAAAAGTAGGCCACTCAGCCCATTGAGCTTGCTCAGCCATTCAGTAAGATCGTGGTTGATCTGATTGTGGCCCTTACTTTCCTGACTGTTCTATGATTCCTTGATTCATTTGTTGATCAAAAATTTGTCTAACATAGCCTTAAATATATTCAATGACCCATCCTCAAATATATTCAATGACCCAGCCTCGCTGCTTTCTGTGAAGAGTATTCCAAAGACTAGTGAGCCCCGAGAGAAGAAATTTCTCCTCATCTATGTCTTAAATGAGAGACTCCTTCTTTTCAAATTGTCTCCTGTAGTTATAAATTCTCCTACAGGAGGAACCATTGTCCCAGCACCTACCCTCTCAAAATCTTGTATATTTTAATACATTTTAAAAGTAGTGTAATGTAATTAATAAGATCATCTCTCATTTTGCTAAACTCGATTGAGTGTAGACCCATCCTTCTGAATTTTCCTTGAGAAGATTTCATCATCCCAGGAATGAGCCGAGTGATCCTTTACTAAACATTTGCCAATGCAAGTTTATCTCTCCTTTAAAAAAGGATATTTATGTTGAACAACCATTCCTCTTTTCTCTTTCTGCAGAGCTTTACAGTTACACTGAAGAGCCTGAATTTGCTGCTAACAGGGATTGCTTTGAAGAGGATTTTGCAATACATGGTAATAGACAATTGCACGGGTTAGAAACCGGGTCCTTATAAAACCTTTTGTGTAATTGCCAGATTTGTGTGAGTAAGAATTTGGGGCAAGTCAATATCCCAGGACTGTAGTGAAGAGGCGGAAGTTTGGAGATCAATGTTCCTGTAAGCACCTTTTGATGACAATGACTAGAATGCTACTAGGAATGAGGGACTTCAATTTCACGGAGAGATGGGAGAGAAGTTAGATTTCTCCTTCAAAGATCAGAAAAGATTAAACAAAGATTTCATTGATTTCAATGTTTTGATAGAATAGATGAGAAAGTATTTCCATTTAGAGAAATGAGTAGCAACAAGAGGACACAGATTTAAGTTGATTGGTAAAAGAGCCAGAGTGAGGTAAGAAATTATTTGCCTAGTGAGATGTTTTGATATGAAATAACCTGAAAAAGTGATCAAAACTGATTCGATAATAGCTTTTGAGAGGGAATTCAATAAATATTTGAAAGGTAATAATGCATGGTGCGGGAAAAGCAAAGGAGTATGGGAATATTAGATACCTCTTACAAACAGCTAGTGTAGAATTTGACAGGCCAAATGACCACCACATGTGCTGCATTATTCTATGAGCTGAACCTTTTTAGGGATTTTGAGGACAGATGGACTGAGTCCTTCAGCAATTCTACTTATTTTCCTAATTCCTGTCATTTCCTTTTTTACCTCATTTGATTAGGTTACCTTTTCCTGTGCACCCTTTCTGTATCACTGTCATTTTAGGCCACTTACTCTGTAGAGTGCATGTTGTTATAGATGGAGATTTATACCATAATTCACAATAGGTTGTGCCATTGACTGCATCACTGGTTACTGAACCTCCAGTTCAATAAGGTTAGCTCCAACCACAGTGCCTGTGCAATGCTCCATGTTCCACTAGGTTCATCCGATTAATTTCTGTTAGTCTCAACGTGTCTAATAAACACACACACACTCCCCAAGAACCCAGTTCACTATAGGCCAATTAACATCATCCTAGTGGTTGAGGAGAAAGACCGTAGGGAGTAGATTCCAGTTACATGATACATATGACATTTTTATGGAGTGAGTAATAGGTTTAACAGAGCAAGTTTCACCCCAATCACATTTCTGTTTAGTTTTTTTTATTGCTGTCTCAAATTCTGAAAATTAGTGATCACATTGTTCCCTGGGGAATGGATCAAATTGATCTGAAAACCTTTGGGGACCAAGAGGGGCTTGTTTACCTTGATGGAATTTTGGAGGGGGTGAGGAATGTGAATGTTGGCATCAGTAAAATTTAATACCTTTTTGTCTTTTCCAGGAAAGGGCAAGAAATGGGTAGAGTTGGAAGAAGATGAGCATAAATCCTACTTGATGAGGTTGCTGGATGGATTGGAGGTGATAAATAGGGAGAAGAGACTTAAATTTGCCAGAGCCATTCTTTATCTGGCCCAAGGTAATTGGTAATGGGACAGTACTACTCATTTCATTTCTGAATTAACTTCTGTGGCTATCACTATTCTGTCAACAGGTGAGTCAAAGGTATTGGACATAGGTAGGAATTTGGAGTTGTAGCCACAATCCAGTCAGCTGTGATCTTATTGAATGATGGAGCAGACTTGAGGAGGCAAACAACCTACCTCTGCTGCTAATTCATATGTTGTGTAAATCCAGTGGAGACATTAACCAACAGTGTGATTTAAACCAATGTTAAGCTGTATAAAACACAGACCTGAAGCCTTAGCTCTGCACAAGGATGTCTAACACCTTAACTAATCACACTTCATATACATACATATAAATAATAAGATATGAATACGCAGTAGTCTCTATTGTCAAATCCACCTCACGTTACGTATGCAAAGTATTTGTGATCTTCACGTTCCCCCACCTCCCTGAACTTGACAATACAGGAACTTGGCTTGCCAATGATTTGAAAACACTTGACATCAACCCTTGAGACTAGAATTACAGATCAGTCCACACCCATAGAACTGACATGATATCCATTGTTGATCAGTAAACTGCACGCTCTCTTTCAGTGTATCCAGAAAGTACTGCTTGGACTATTCTCAAACTGCCACCCTTTGGATACTACGCAAGAAAATGTAAATGTATGCACATTGCAAACAGCAAAGCACATGCAATTTAAAATATTAGAAGGGATTGAAGTTGTCTTCCCCATAAGAAACAAAAATTAAACCAGTGTCTTTTCATCCTGCTTGCAGGACTTGACTCTTCTGCTTTAATTCTTCATTAGGTGTGTTTGATGACTGCTACACAGAAACTGAAGTGATACATTGGGCTCGTTACAATGTCTTCCTTCTCTATGAAATGGGCACGTTTGGGACATTAGTGGAGCTGCTCAACATGGAGATTGAGTGAGTGAAGGAGAGAACCTCTTGGTGGTTGTGATGATCTGTCAATTGATAACTTTTCAGCGTGAAGTCAAATTAAGCTTGTAAGCCCAGTGGAAACTAATTCAGGATGGGGTCCAGTAAAGCTGTAGGCTGGGATACGTGCTTCACAAGCCTAATAAAGAGGACTTTCTACCCTAAAGAGTGGATAATTGGCAACTAGGTTCTCCTCAAATGTGTGAAAGGGACTGTGAGTGACAGTTGGTGAAAGACCAATTCTGAACTGATGTTAGAGAGTTTTTCTTCAGACAAGAAGTGGCCAGGACCAAGAATGGTCTCTGGTAGAGCAAGGAAAGCATGAACTTTGGTGTTTATGAAGTTTGATGCTCTGATGGGGACAACTAAAGAAGAATGTATTAGATAGGCCCATTGGCCTCCTTCATTTATATATCTCTGAACTATTGTAGTTGTGATCAGATACACATCCTAGCTTGCATCTGGCAACTTTGACTTGTTCTGTTGTTTCATGCCAAACTGAGCCAGTGGACAACCTCAGAGAATTGGCTGTATTCTGCAAATACCGTAGAGTTTATAACTGTCACCTTGTTAATGGAAGTATGCAGTTGGATCTAACTATTCTTCTGTTTGTACGCAGTAACAGCCAGACATGCAGCAGTTCCCTGCGAAAACCAGCCATGTCCCTAGCGGATAGCACTGAACTGAGGTGAGGGGATTGCACACCCGTTCCTAATTACATCAGTCCTCCTGCAAGACATGGCAACCACAATCTCTGTCCCATGGAGGCGCGTTCTAATTGTTGGCTATGTGTGTTCCTTGTGTCTATTCCATCTCCTGTTCTGGAGGTATTAGCTCATACTGTGCTCTAAGGCACCACCTGGTACTTTGCTCACATCCACTTCCTCCATGTGTGCCATGAGCTGACTATTGCCAGACTATTTAACTCACCCAATTCAGGCATCCATACATGTTCAGTCTCCAGTAGGATTGCCTGGGTAGCAGCCTGATAATGGGCAATGTGTTTGCTGAGTGGCAGATCCAATGGCCAGTTTTAATGGCATTCTTGTGAACTGACCAGGGTCAAACCACCTGCTCTGGTTGATGCAGTCTGGCTACTATACCTGCCCACTGATCATTGTGGCCCGTTGAAGTAAGGAAGAAGTTTAATTCTATATTTTCCTGCTGACTGTAGAGATAAGCTTTCATTCATTGTCATCCCAGAGCAACTTAGTTAATGCAGTACTGTAGGGTGTTTATATGATGCCTGTTTTATCATGGCCCTGACACTTGTTCATGCCCGATATTCCAGGGTGCTGCTCAATATTATGTACCTGATGGTGGAGATCATACGAGGAGAGGGCGAGGATGACAAACCCGACTGGAGCTCAGCAAGAGACGGATTTCGGACTGAGCTAAGTGAGTATGGTCATTTCCCTGTCTGTTGGGAATTACTCAACTAATCTGACTCTCTGTCTGCTCCTACAGCTTTCACCTTTTTTCTTTAAACAGACTTTGTTTTTTTATTTTGTGGGATATGGGTGTTGTATGGCAAGGCCAACATTTCTTGCCCATCCCTAATTGGCCTTGAGCTGCCACCATTTGAATAGCTGTAGTCTACCAGGTACTGGGACACCTACATTACTGTTAGGAAGGAAGTTCCAGAATCTTAATCCAGCTACAATGAAAGAACAATGATATCGTTCCAAGTCAGGATGGTGTGTGGCTTGGAGTGGAACTTGCAGGTGATGCCGTTTTCATGAATTTGCCGCAATTATACTTCTATGTGGTTGAGATTCTGAGTTTAGAAAGTGCTGTCAAAGGACCCTTGGTGAGTTGCTTAGGTGCACCTTGTGGACAGTATATGCTGTCATTTGTGGGGAGGGTGTGAATGTTTAAGTTGGCCGATGTAGTACTAGTCCTGGAAGGTATTGACCATCTTGAGTGTTTTTGAAACTGCACTCATCCAGGCAATTGGAGCATTTCTATAGCACTCCTGACACATACCTGGTAAATACTGCATAAGCTTTAGGGACCCAGAAGATGAGTTACTTGCCTCAGAATTTCAGCTCCTGCACCACTCTGGTGGGTGTAGCCACTGTATTTATATGGCTAATCCTGTTTCTGGTCAATAGTAACCCCTAGGATGTTGATGGTTGGGGATTTAATGATGATGGTCTTGCCACAGAATGTCAAGGGGAGTCAGTTAGATTCTTTCTTGTTGGATCAAGATGGCCATTGCCTGTCATTTGTTTAAAATCAGAGACCACTGCAAATGTGCAGCGGGTCAGTCAGCATCAAGACAAAGGACAGGTTATTAATGATATGGGTCTCACTTTTGTGTGTTCTGACAAAGGGGTGGGAATCCAAAACATCTGTAATCTAATCTTTCACTCGACTTGGGCACTGACTGAACAAATGTGCTTCCATTTTCTGATGTTCTTTTTTTAATTTCAGATATTTATATTTGCTGTTTAACTTCATGTTTTTACAAGTACTGTGGGTTTTTTTCAGGGGTGTAAGGTGGAGGGGAAGACAAAGGGAGATGTGAAACTGTGCTAACTGGTTAAAAATAAATGCAAGGTGCTCACTGCAGGGATCTAGTCCAGCTCCATCAGTTAGAAAACAAGTAATGCCCTGGATTTTATCTGATAAAAGTTGTAATCTCCAAAGGTATTGACCCAGAAATTTGTGTACAGAATTTGGGAAGACATAACCAGGGCACAGTGTTGAGACCAAAACTAGGGCCTGTATATCGTCAATGAGAAACTTAATAAGGAATTCATGCAAAACGTCTTTACTCTGTGTTTAGTAATGCCGAACCTGTTAATTGTATGTCAGTTGAGTTTAATAATATGCAATTAAAGGACATTATTTTTAGTTTCACGAGCATATATGAAGCAGCGCACATAAATGTGTTTTTTCTTTCGGTGAAGTGGTAGTATCCCTGCCTCTGGGACAGAAGGTTGGAGTTCAAATCCACTTGCTTTGGAGATGTGTCATGATATCTCTGAACAGGTTGATTTACGAAATAAAGCTGCACTTATTGAAACTGCTCTGCTATTGAGTTGGGAGGGGTATGTTTGTAATGTTTCACTCTAGATAAATGTAAGGCAATGTAAAGATGAGTTCCAATATCATCAGCAAGCAACTTTCTAAAATATCACAGAACTTATTGTCACCTGAAGTAGTTGAGATAAATAATGGTGATTTTTTAATGGAAAAGTTGAGGGACAAAGGAATTGATGGATATGCTAATAGGTTGCTCGGAAGAGGAGGAGTGGATTCATGTGAGTAAAAGCAAGCGTTGACCAGTTGAGCCCCACGGTCTGTTTCTCTGTTCTAAATACTATGTAGATGCTCCAGTGTAGTTTTAAATATGTTCCTTTAAATGTGATCTGTTAACTACCAGCTATTGACTTTAAAATGAAAACTTGGCAACTATAGTGTGTGTTGTTTTTGCAAACGTGAATACATTTTGTTTTCATGTACCTGGGTAGGGATAGCGAAATTCAGGAAATCCCATGATCCTGATTGCTTCCAGTCGCCTCTGCTGATTGTCAGCTTAGAATTAGGAGGTTCTAAATGTAATGCAGCCTGTGGTTGAATACCTGCCACTGCTAGCTGGCTGGACTCCCACATGAAGATTGACCACTTTGGGATGCAAAAATTTAACTGACATGTTCTGAGCCTCACCACAGCATGTTTATTGGCAAGCTGTTCAACTGTAGCTGAGCTCACACGTGTCCGCGTTGTGATCCAGCAGCCATCCCAGGGTGGTGAGTTGATATCCGCCTCTACTTTACCCTGACCCAGGCCATTTCTTCGGCTGCTACTCCAGGAGTGTGGACCGGTTTGTAAAAAGATACAAAGGTGCGCTCATCTCTCTCTCTTTCTCTCTGTCTTTCTCTCTCTGTCTCTCTCTCTATGTCTGTTTTCTCCTCCTTCACCCTGCTAGCAAATAAAACAGAGCTGTTACTGAAGTTGTGTGAATAGAGTTTGCAGTTGGAATGGGTTTAGTCCAAGCTCATCCAGACTGCACTATTTCTCAAGTAGTTCACGTGTGTCCTCTGTTGATTAATTGTATCCTATTCCTTAGGTTCCCCAGTGTATAACGGTGAGCCTTTTGCAGTTCTCCTATTCTCTCTCATTAATAAATACTGTAACGGACACACTCCACATTGCCCTATTAAGAAGGTGTTGCTGCTCCTTTGGAAAACTATTCTGGTAGGTCTTATTGTATTTTCTGTTATATTGTACTTTTAACTCCCTCTAAATTTTACTTTCAAGATATGAGCTTTGCTGGCAATGCCAGCGTTTTAAATCCAGCCTTAATTTCTCTCTCTTGAGAAAGTGGTAACATGTTGCCTTGAGCCAATGCAGTCCGTGTGGAATTGGTACACTCACTCAGGGAGGGTGTTTTGGGATTTTGATCCAGTGATAATGAAGGAACATCTGAATTTATGGCCAGGTCTATATGCTACATGACTTGGGAGACTTGCGGGTGATGGTGGTGTTCCCAAGGGCTGTCCTCATCATTTAAACTGATGGAAGCGATGGATTTAAGATCTGCTGGAGAGACCTCAGTGAATTGCTGTAATACATCTTGTGGTTGGTATATGCTGCAGACCACTACTCTTCCACACATACATACAGCCATCTTCTGCACATGCTGCTCCTCACTAGGGTATAGAGCCATAGCTGCAATAGGCTGGTATCTCAGACCAGGAGCTGTCCTGGCTGCTCAGTTTAAACATCTACTTGCCTCTGGAGAGCATCATAACAGAGTCTGTACCTGACCTTATCTTGCCTGAGGTCCATTCGAGCACAAGCTAGCAATCAGGCAGAGGAACCGTGGCTAGTGTGTCCCAGCCTCGTAGGGACACTGAGGTCAAATTTCCATCATGCCTACTAATCTTGCTGAGTTTGGAATCTGGAATTTCAGATGATACATGAATTAGTAGTACTCCTTTCAATCCATGCAAGTTGTTCAGACCACTTGCTTGTCTTTCTCCTGAACTAGGATGTATACCTTGTTTTTCACCTTCCTGTGAGGAAGCTTTACTGATCTGCTTAATGCCAGTCTAAGCACCAGTTCTGTGCAATCAAAATTTCCTCAGAATTTGGATGTGTTTTATTAGATGAGGCCCTATATTACACTGGTGCCTTTAATATGGGCACCACAGAACTTGATGTCACTCTGCTACAGGCATCGGAACTGACCAGGTAAGGCTCAGCGTCATAGAGTTATCCAGCATGGAAACAGACCCTTCGGTCCAAGTCGTCCATGCCGACCAGATGTCTTAAACTGATCTACTCCCACTTGCCAGCAATTGGCCCATATCCCTCAAAATCCTTCCTATTTGTATACCCATCAGGATACCTTTTTATATGTTGTAATTGTACTAGCCTCCACCACCTCCTCTGGCAACTCATTCTATACATGTACAATCCTCTCCATGAAAATGTTGTCCCTCTGGTCCCTTTTTAAATGTTTCCCCTCTCACCTTAAACCTACACCCTTTAGTTTTGGACTCCACTACTCTGGAGGAAAAAGACTTTGGCTATTCACCCTATCCATGGCCCCTCAAGATTTTATAAACTTCTGTAAGGTCACCCCTCGGTCTACAATGCTGCAGGCACAAAGGTCCCAGCCTATTCAGCCTTTCCCTACAGTTCAAACACTCCAATCTTGGCAACATCCTTGTAACTCTTTTCTGAACCCTTTCAAGTTTCACAACATCCTTCCTAGGGCAGGGCCACCAGAATTGAATACTGTATTCTAAAAGCGGCCTAACAAATGTTGCAGCTATACGGGACATGACATCCCAACTCTTATACTCAATGCACTGACCAATTAAAACAAACATGCGAAACACCTTTTTTACCACCCTGTCTACCCATGACTCAACTGTCGAGGAACTATGCACTTATACCCCTAGGTCTCTTTCTTCAGCCACACTGCCCAGGGCCCTACCATTAAAAGTAGAAGTCCTTCCTTGTTTTGCCTTACCAAAACACAACACCTCACATTTATCTAAATTAAACTCTATCTGCCACTCTTCAGCCCATTGGCATATTTGATCAAGGTCCCATTTTATTCTGAGATAACTATCTTCACTGTCTACTACACTACCTCTGCAAATTTACTATCCATACCTCCTATTTTCACTTTCCAAATCATTTATATAAACGACAAAAAGCAGTGGACCCAGCATTAATCCTTGCGGCACACTGCTGGTCATAGGACTCCAGTTCGAAACGCAAGCCTCCAACACCTTCAAGCCAATTTTGTATCTGACTGGCTAGCTCCCCTAGAATCCAGGTGATCTAACCTTGCTAACCAGTCTACCGTGCGGAACCTTGTCAAATGCCTTGCTCAAGTTCATATAGATAACATCTACCACTCTGCCTTCAGCAATCTTGTCACTCCTTCAAAAACTCAATCAAGACACAATTTCTGACTCAGAAAGCCGTGTTGATTATCCCTAATCAGTCTTTACCTTTTCAAATGCATGTAAATCCTGTCCCTCAGAATCCCCTCTAACAAGTTGTCATAAAGGCATTTGGTATGCTTGCCTTTATTGGTCAGTGCATTGAGTATAGGAGTTGGGAGGTCATGTTGCAGCTATACAGGACATTGGTTTGGCCACTTTTGGAGTATTAAGTGTAATTCTGGTCTCCCTCCTATAGGAAGGATGTTGTGAAACTAGAAAGGGTTCAGAGAAGATTTATGAGGATGTGCCTGGGTTAGAGGGTTTGAGCTATACGGAGAGGCTGAATAGGCTGGAGCTATTTTCCCCGGAGCATCAGAGGCTGAAGGGTGACCTTACAAAGCTTTATAAAATCATGAGGGGCATGGGGATTCCAAAACTACAGGGCATAGGTTTAAGGGGAGAGGAGAAAGATATAAAAGTGACCTAAAGGGCAACTTTTTCACGCAGAGGGTGATGCAAATATGGAATGAGCTGCCAGAGGAAGTGGTGGAGACTGGTACAATTACAACATTTAAAAGGCATCTGGATGGGTATATCAATAGGAAGGGTTTAGAGGGACATGGGCCAAATGTTGGCAAATGGGACTACAGTAATTTAGGTTATAAGGTCGGCATGGATGAGTTTGATCAAAGGGTCTGTTTTTGTGCTGTACAGCTCTATGACGCTGTAATTTACCCACCACTGATGTCAGGCTCACTGGTCTATAGTTCCCTGCCTTTTCCTTACCACCTTTCTTAAATAATGGCACAATGTTAACCAACCTCCAGACTTCCAGCACCTCACCCATGGCTATCAACAATACAAATATCTCAGCAAGGAGCCAAGCAAACTTCTCCCTAGCTTCCCACAAAGTTCTGGATACACCTGATCAGGTCTAGGGGAATTCTCTGCCTTTGTGTTTTAAGACATCCACCACCACTACCTCTAATATGGACACTTTTCAAGATATCACTATTTATTTCCCCAAGTTCTCTAGCTTCCATGTCCTTCTCCACAGTAAATACTGACGTGAAATACTCAATTAATATCTCGCCCATCTCCCGCAGTTCTATCCTGATCTTTAAGGGGCCCTCTTCTCTCTCTAGTTACTCTTCTACCCTTAATATAATTGTAGAAGCTCTTTGGATTCTCCTTTAACCCGAATTGCTAAAGCTGTTTCATGTCCTATTTTTGCCCTTTTGATTTCCCTTGAGGATTCTCCTACTGCCCTTGTACTCCTCACTTGATCCCAGTTGTCTCTACCTGACATATGTCTCCTTTTTCTTGACCAGAACTTCAAACAAATCCTACTTAGTCTCCATTGACCAATCCAGCACACGCATTTTTCTATCATTAGCTGCAAAGGATACGTGAAGAGATTTCTTGTCTGTATAGAGAAATTCCACAGGCAAATTGTGCATCTGAGCTTGTATATACTAGGAACAAATGTATTAATGCATGTTTTCAGAGTAATCTTCAGCAGAGATGTAGATGAATAAACTAGTCACTTGAATCTGTGTGTGACGAATAGGAAAATTGTGATTTTAACTTTTACACAGTACAGAAGGAGGTCATTCAGTCTGAGCCTGTGTTGACAGAGCTAGAAATTAGACGTGTTCCCCAAAGCTCTGCAAAATCTTCTGTTTGAGTATTTATTTAATTACCTTCTGAAATTTATTACCTCTTCTGCATTCAGCCTTTCTGCAATATGTTCCAATTCATAAAAAACTTTCTTCCTGAAAAAAAACTCATCATCTCTCTCTGGTGTTCTTTGCCAATCATTTTAAATCTGTGTCTTCTGATTAATGACTCCTCCTTCCCAGTGAAAATTATTTATTCAATCAAATCTCATGATTTTAATCACTTCTAACAAGTCTTCCCTTGACCTTCTGTGCTCTAAAGAGAATCTCATCTCTTGCCACTCCACATGACTGAAACCTTTCCAGCTGGCCTTATTCTAGTAAATTTCACCTCCATTTGGTATCTTTGCGAACTTTTAGATCTTTAATCAAAAGTGTGCTTTGTTACATTTACCTTTCAGTTCCTCGGTGTTTTACTTGTATTTGGTGCCATTGAATAGGTGAGGTCATTTGATGAATTACTTTCCTTTGTTCTCAGTTCTGTTTTGGAGGGTTTGAGAAACTCCAAGAGTTGAAAGTCGAAAAGCGAGCAAAGCTGGGACTTCCTCCGCTGTTGGAGAACAGTATACATGTGACGCGAACTCTGCGAGCCACCTCTCCACCAGCATCAGCCATGGACATCCTAGAGCAACAGCACAAGCGAGGTCGCAGGGGTCGGAAGGTAAGATCCATCTTCACAGCTACTGATACCCTTTGTCCTTCATGGAAAACTAGGAGGAGGCCAATCAGCCTCTTTAACCTAGCTTTGCCCTGCCCTAGATTTATGGCTGCCTTGGTCCTTGGTCCCATGTCCCCTTGAATGAGCTCGGTTTTGAAAGAAAACCTGGGGTGATGAAGAGGAGACACCTTGATGGACACCAGCCGATGCATTAACTGTCTGGTGTCACTGGCAGGTTCTCATGAAGCAGGACAGCCTGGATATCTACTGTGAGAGAGATGAGCCTCGGGAGGAGGAGGACGAGGCAGATGACGGGGACAGTGGGATTGAGGGAGAATTGGATGTGCTGGAGAGAGAGGCACTGATTCAGGACCTCCCTTCCCATGGACTGATGCCAGAGAGACTGGTCTTCCCACGGTGCCTGCCCTGGGCCACTAAAGTCAGGTCTGTATAAATTGCTGTTGGCTATGGGCAACATTTTTTTGTTTGGTCTGGTGATTTCTTGTGAAGGGCACTCGTCCTCACCCCTGTCCTCCTGCTCACAATCTTATTGTCAGTAGTTCCCTGGGGGTACATGTCCCATAGCAAAAGAGCTAATTGCTTAATCCTGGTCACCACCTTTAGGAAACTAAGCATCAGGATTCCAGGGATAATTGCACCTACATTGTACTTTTCTCTCTCTTCCCCAGGGGTTTCCAATCAATTTCTGTTCAGTGACTACCTGAAACCCCCTCAACAACATACAAACAGATGTACAAACTCATGGCACCTCTGTTCATAAATGTTTGATTTGGTTTCACTGGAATCTGCTCCAGCTGTTTAATCTACTGCACGTTGTCAGCTGAAAGCCTTATTGCCTCCAAAGTGAATGTTGTTTTCAGTTTTGTTCTTCACTTACGCAGAGAGAAGGACATCGAAGATTTTCTGGAAGTCAGTCGGTGCAAATTCATTGGATTCACGTTGGGAAAGTGAGTAGGAAAGTAGAGTTAGCTTTCTGTGAGTCAGCCTGCATATGTTGGTGTCTGTATTTATACCTGTGTATAGTCATATAAATCTGGTATGTGTTCGTTTGTACCTGTAACTATATTGTGCACATAAATATACTGCTAGGTAGTTCCTCTACATTGTGGTCCTCCACAGGTGGTCTCCTCTACATTGGGGAAATGAAGCGTAGACTTGGCGACCGCTTCGCAGAACATCTATGTTCTGCTCGCAAAAAAGACCCTGAACTACCTGTTGCCTGCCACTTCAATGCACCACCCTGCTCCCTGGCCAACATCTCTGTCTCTGGCTTGCTACAGTGTTTCAGTAAAGCCCAACGCAAGCTGGAGGAACAACACCTCATTTTCCGCTTGGGGACCCTACAGCCCTCTGGACTCCATATTGAGTTCAACAATTTTAGGGCCTAAACTCTCCCATGTCCCAGCCCCCCACACCAGGCCTTGTTACTACATAGCCTGCCATTACACACCTCCTGTTGTTAGTCACTAACGGTTCCCATTAACAACTATTCACCCTCCCAGCCTGATCGTTAGCAACTCCTTTGTCTGTCCAAGACAACAAGGTGCAGGGCTGGATGAACACAGCAGGCCAAGCAGCATCATAGGAGCAGAGAGGCTGACGTTTCGGGCCGAGACCCTTCATCTGTCCAACTGTCTTTCTCTCTCTTTGGGCTCTATCCTATCGTTTACTCCCTACCCCACCCACCTCCCTATTTTCTGCATACAAACTGACCCAGCCACCATCAGTTCTGAGGAAAGGTCACCGGACCTGAAACGTTAACTCTGTTTTCCCCTTCACAAATGCTGAGCTTTTCCAGCAACTTTGTTGCTGTAATAAAATGTCTGTGGTTGTGATTCTACCCTCCCAACTCTCCTGTATATTGCATTTTCAAATATTCTGTGTACTTACAATGAATATAGTGAACTCCACCAGTCTTAGTGTTGCTCACCTATTGATTTAAAATGCTTTCTCTTTCCAGTGACACTGAAACCCTGGTGGGTTTGCCCAAGCCCATTCACAATAGTGTGAAAATACTGAAACAGGTAGGAAAGTAAATGCTGTGTATAATTCTTCCGAATCATGCAGGCTTTTTATTTCTTAAAAACAAAAATGTACAAACAAATATTTCGACAAAGCAAAACAAAATACTGGTTTTTTTTCTTCAAAGTAAAATACAACTTGCGGTCTCTCTGTATCTGGCTGAGAAAGGTCACCATTTGAAGGAGACACTTAATTAGAACTGCCTTGATAGAGGGCTCTGCACCCACAGGCTTAACCTGGTTCTTTCGTTCACTGTCTCCTCTATGAAAGTTAGGATCCTTACAAGAGAACAAGCAAGAGAAAAGTCCTTTTGAGAAAAACTAAAAACTGATTAAACAATTGTTTACTGGAGGTACTCAATGGAGAAGATGCCAATTACAAACCCTACTCATTACTGGATTAAATTTGTTATCGCTGACATTGTGACTATTGAGTATATTCTAGACAACATATCCATAGATTATGGATACTAAGGAATAAAAGGATATAGGGCTAGTGTAAGAAAGTGAGTTGGGGTACGAGTTCACCTGTGAATAATGATCAGGCTAGAAGGGTTGAATACACTACCTCAACTCTTCTTATGTTCCTTGGTACCTGGAGTTCCTATACAGACAGAAATCCAGCCATTCACTGAGCTGGATAGCAGACATCTGCAGTGAGCGGGTGTTTGTGTTGGTGGATGATGGTGCATGTAACTTGGGGTGAAATCTATCGTGGGCTGACAGTGAATTGCCAAAAGGCAGGGAGAGATTCTGCCTTAGAAGTAAATGAGCGTGCTACTTCTTTTCAAAACATATGGTACAAAGAAAACTATGAAGAGATGACCCCAGATTGGCAAAAAGGAGAAATCCATCCGCAAGCTGATCCTTTGGGTTTGAGTGTGGAGGAAAAAGCTTGGATTCATTCAAGGGACATCGAAGTGCTGTATTTTCTTCCGAAAGGATGAACCAGTACTACTTGCCTTTGTGATATTTTGGTGATTTTTGTTTTTTGTGTGCAATTCAAGGGAAATCAAACTTTTTTTTTGCTTTTTATGACTTAAGTCCACACCAAGCTCTTTCTCTCTCTCTCTTTTCTCTCTCTCTCTAGTACTGATTAGATTCTTCTGTCAGTCTGTGTTTTGTCTAAGACAAGTTACCACATTGCAATCGTCCTATTTTTAGGTCTAGTATTGTGTACGGACAGGGAGCTATGAAAGATTACTCACTCAGCACAATGTGCAGATCTGTTCCAGAAAACTGCCAAGTACACTTTTTTTTTCTTTTCTCTCCTTTTTCCTTCTGCTTTTCTTGTGTGCACTTGCTGTCTCAGTCCTATCTTTCAGTCCCACAGTAAGATGTGGATTTAATAACCTCTGGACATCTTTCGCTGCAAAGATGCATATTGGTAGTTCAATACTGAGGCTACTTTTTTTTCCCCCCCTTGATCTCTGTGATCAAGAAATCTGTTCATGAATCCACAGTATTAGAAAGACCAAACCAGTCTGCTGGTAATTCTTGGACAAAAAACCCCATTATGAAGAAGTTTAACTATTCATTTCCAATTTTAGAGGTTTCTAGATGTAAGTTTAGCAGCCATTTTAGCCTCTGTTAGGGACAACTAAATGTCAAAAAGTAATTAAATGGAATTAAATACCTGAGAAAAGCTTTGGGAGCTCCTAAGTGAGTGAGTGAATGAATGAAGCTATATATAACTGCTACTAGATGATGACTCTCAGCAACTGTACTAGTCAATTTATCTTGTATAAACAGCAGAGAAAGCCTGAAACTCCCCAGACACCAGATTCACTGTGGAATTTCTCCCAGCAAAGTTGTTTTCTCCTTTGCTTTTGGAATGATTGATTATATTAAAATGTATTCGTTCAGTATTGTAAAGTTGAGTTAAATGGTCTGTTTCTGTGCTGTGTAATTCTAACTGGATCAGACTTGTTGGATGTATAATCTCATGCTGCAGCATTTTTACTGAGTCTGATGCTGCCTTTCTGTCGGCTGCACTGTTAGAAGGGTCAGGCCAGGAGGGGGCTATGCTTTAAACCCTCCATGCCAATAATCTACAGCAATTGACTGGCCTGGCTCAACAATGACAGCAGGCATTTTAATGGGTTCTTAAGGAGTTAGACATGACTAAGCAAACTAAACAAATTTGATTTTCTGATTTCTACCATCAGCATAAGTATGTCTCCATCGCAGAAGTACAGGCCAAGAGGGAGGAAGAACTGCAGAAATGTCCAGTGTCGCTGGTAAGGACCTGTAGCACACATTCACCCTGTGGTATACAGAGTACATCAGGAAAGTCAGTGGACTCTTAGACAATCACACTCCTCCTATAGGCAGTCTGTTCATTAGAGCAGAAGACCAAATTGTTGAAGTGACCTTCATGACCATTAATGTGGTATTGTGAAAATATCCCTCAAAAGCTTTGACTGGCCTGTCAGTGTCCAACAGTTCTCTTTCCTTCCCCTCTATTGTCTAATTGCAAGGTAGATGATTCTAAATCTGTCTGTTGTTAAGTAAATTCCTTTTGTTAAATACCTCTTCTTATATAAAAAAAGCTTTCTTAATTTCCTACTTTTGATTTAATGTTGCTTGGAAATGTGTTGAGTGAGGTAGTCTGTGTTGGGAGATTAATTATATGTTCTAGAGTTTAGCTGATTCATCTCTTGAAGGGAAGAATCAAAAGGTTTTGCAGAACATCTCCAGGACAGGGTTGTGTCCAGTCCAAGACATAGGCTGGGCAGAAAGGCATTGATCAGCCACAAGATTCTCAAGGGTAAATATTTTGCCCCCGTTTCTCCTTTATTTTTTTCCTTTATTCATTCACAGGATGAGGGCGTCGCTGGCCAGGCAGTATTTATTGCCCATCCTAATTGCCCAGAGGGCAGTTGAGAGTCAACTACATTGCTGTGGGTCTGGAGTCACATGTAGTCCAGCCGGGTAAGGATGGCAGTTTCCTTCCCTAAAGGGCGTTAATGAACCAGATGGGTTTTTCCTGACAATCAGCAATGGATTCATGGTCATCATTAGACTCTTAATTCCAGATATTTATTGAATTCAAATTCCGCCATCTGCCATGGTGGGATTTGAACCCGGGTCCCCAGAACATTATCTGGATCTCTGGATTAACAGTCCAATGATAATGTCACTAGGCCATTGCCTCTGTGTATAAAGTAGGGAAATTTGCTTCAACTTCTGATAATTTACTGCCCTTCGAGCAACTGGTGGGGAATCATTCCACCTAATTTATTTTGAAGTCGGGCATCAAAGATAGATTGATCTGCAATTCAATAACAGGCTGAACTTAGTAAAATAAAGCAAAAAGTTGCAATCTACCTTTTCGTTATACACAGGGAGCTGAAGAGGTGGAGCAAAGCCCAGTTGAGATCCTGTACCAGGCAATGTTACACAACCTACCTCAGTATATGGTGAGTATCGACTGTTTACAGCTTTTGTCCCCAACTCTGCTTGGGTCTGTGACCTGTACTCCGAGCAGTACCATTCTTTTGGTTTTCACAATTTCCTAGCCCCCCCACCACCCCACTTCAAGACCACAGTTCATTGATTGAAGAGGACAGATTCACAGGATCCGGCCTATCCTCCCACTGAGAGGCACCGCCCTGGCGCACTCAGTCTGGGAATCAAACCTGGAATTATTCTTCACTGTGTTGCTCCATGAAACTTGCACTCTTTCCTGTTTTGCCTTTTCTCTGTGCTTTTCCTTTCCACTGGATCAGCAGCTGGAACCTCCTGAGTTATTTCTCCTTTTTTCCTCAGGAATGTTTCCAAGAGTCAACTAGGAAATGAACTTAAGTCCTTTGTATGTCTTATGCTGAGTTTACCAAATGAGCCCTTCCAGATACTGCAGTTTACTAACTAGTTTGTTTCCCAGGATGAGTTTGCACCTATTCGATGTCAGTGTAACTTGGTTCCTAATGCTGTCATCTTAGAGTCTGTAGGTTGAGATATCAAGCCTTATTCCAGAGAGCCCAACGCTCCAATACCTGAAGGTATGCTGCATGTCAGAGGTGAAGATAGTAAGAACTGTAGATGCTGGAGTCCGAGATAACACACTGTGGAACTGGAGGAACATAGCAGGCCAGGCAGCATCAGAGGAGCAGGAAAGTTGACCTTTTGGGTCGGGACCCTTCTGAAGAAGGGTTCCGGCCCGAAACATCAACTGTCACAGGTGCCATCTTTTTGAACGAGACTTCAAATCAGGTGAACGTAAAGTATTTCCTGACGTCTTTTTGAGGAAGAGAAGGGGCTTTCATTCTATGTCAGTCCAATACTTATCCCTCAACTAGCATCATTTAAAACCAAATTGTGATTGCCATATTACTGTTTGTTAGGTGTTTGCTGTAAGCAAATTGGCTGCTTGATTTCCCATTCAAAGGTACCTAATTATCCGTACAGTGATTCAGGATATGCTGAGAAAGGCTCTATATAAATGCAATTTCTTGTTTTCTTAGCTACCAATTTTTGATGGGCTGGTGGGTTATTATACTCCTACAGATAGCATTGCTGAAGATCCAGCTGGCCGCTGCTCCCACATCCAAGGCAAAGACTGACTCCATCAATATCTTGGCTGATCTCCTGCCTGAGGAGATGCCGTAAGTTTTGTTCAACTAATACATTTGCATTTCCTTTGTGCATCCTCATTTGGAATGTTACCTATTTTGAAAAAAACAATGATTTTCAATGTGTTCATTATACTCACACCACCTTTTTGAGCGAGGGCCTGGTTTCCTGGTTGTTTCCCCAACAACTTCAAGAAAACTGTTCACCCACATCAGGCCAAGTTCTGAGTTCCAACGTCACGTCATTCTGTGCGTTCATTGTGCTCATTGTTGGTGAGATCTGGCCTTTGGATCTGTGATTAGTCGTCTTTCTCTAAACCAAGACAAAACAGTCAGGACAGCGGAAGGACTTCAGCTGATATTATTTCCCCTGAGCTCCAGAACATAAGTCAAATGTCACTGACCTGGGCAAATGCAAGTTGGAATAAAAACTGGATGTTCAGTGCCACACAGTGATTCTCTTGCGCACTGAACAATTTGCATTTTTATTTTTAAGTTGACTCAGAGGAAGTAATAAGAGAGTATTTAATATTTCAGTGAAATAGATTCTCCCCTTTGTTATATTTTATGCAGCAATACTGTGTTACAAAGCATGAAGTTGGGGATTGATGTCAACAGACACAAGGAAATCATTGTTAAAGCTATTTCAGCGCTGATGCTGCTATTACTGAAGCATCTCAAACTCAATCATGTCTATCAGGTAAGCGATGCCAGAGCTTAGAGGGTTGGTTGGGTTGTGGGGGACCTGCAGAGTGGTGTGTGTTTGTGTTTTTGTGTGTGTGTGTGTGTGTGGGGAGAGTTCACTTCCCTAACTCCGTCCAGTTCCCAGTCTTTAACTATATTCAATTACCCCAGTCCTCAACTTAAATCAAATTGGATGCCTTGAGCCTCCTGGTGGCCAACTAGGAGGAGCAGCAGAGATAGTAGGAACTGCAGATGCTGGAGAATCCGAGACAACAAGGTGCAGGGCTGGATGAACACAGCAGGCCAAGCAGCATCATAGGAGCAGAGAGGCTGACGTTTCGGGCCTAGACCCTTCTTCAGAAAAGGGGGAGGGGAAGGGGGTTCCGAAATAAATAGGGAGAGAGTGGGAGGCGGATAGAAGAGGGATAGAGGAGAGGATAGGTGGAGAGGAAACAAACAGGTCAAAGAGGCGGGGATGGTACGAGAGAGTTGCAGTGGGAGAGAGATCCCTTGAGGTTTGTCCGGAGGGAGGAGGGTAACTTCTTCAGGCTAGGCATCCTTAGAAGAGGCTTCGCAGTGGGGTTAAAATTGAATCAGAGATAGTAGGAACTGCAGATGCTGGAGAATCCGAGACAACAAGGTGCAGGGCTGGATGAACACAGCAGGCCTAGCCTGAAGAAGTTACCCTCCTCCCTCCAGACAAACCTCAAGGGATCTTTCTCCCGCTGCAACTCTCTCGTACCATCCCCGCCTCTTCGACCTGTTTGTTTCCTCTCCACCTATCCTCTCCTCTATCCCTCTTCTATCCGCCTCCCACTCTCTCCCTATTTATTTCAAAACCCCCTTCCCCTCCCCCTTTTCTGATGAAGGGTCTAGGCCCGAAACGTCAGCCTCTCTGCTCCTATGATGCTGCTTAGCCTGCTGTGTTCATCCAGCTCTGCACCTTGTTGTCTAGGAGGAGCAGCAGACTGAGTCTGAGAGTTGATGGTTCTTTGTAATCCAGGCAAATAAGGCACAGAGTCTGGATGGAATGTGAGTAAGCAGGAGAGAGGGGATTAACATTTATCACAAATTTTCACAGTGTCTGCCCTGTTGCTGGTTGGTTGGAAAATCAAACTTATTCCAGAGAAGCACAAAAAAAAACAAAAGACCTTAGTCAGTGGAATTTTGTTTTTAAAGCTGTCCTGTTAATTGTGACTCACTCCAAATTACAGTTCTATGTCTAAATCCTGGATTATGATTCAGCCTCTTGCAGATATCCATTATTCTATATATAAATTGCCTGGCCCCTGGATTCCATTTCACCCATGACTCACTCACTTCATATAGCAGCCTGACAAACAACATTAAATGTGAAGTTGCCCAACCCTTTTACACTTCTATGTCACAGACACAGTAGAAGCTAGTCCTCTTGGGTTGGATGATCACAGTGTTTGAGAGGTTGCATTCTTTTTTTTTTGGTTAGCCGTGTCCACAGCCTCTCAGTTGGTGAGCAGTGTCACGTGTCCCTTTATTCGACACTTGTGATGTCCTGAGGCGGATTATGCTGACTTACGTTTTTGTTCTGAAGTGAGGGCTGGTAGTTGTTTCACAGATATTGCAATAAGGCCTTGGTTCTTAATCCTCAAGCTATCCCTCATGCGCCTCCACCTGTTACCTGGCCACAGGTTTCTGAACAGGTGTTCCAAAACCATATCCCTCCTCGGGGACATCATGTATTCCTCAGAGACATCACAAACCTTTTAAATGTTTCCTGGTCTAAAAGCTGTACAAAATGTACAGCAATCGTGATTACCAGTGATTTTTCACGGAATCACCTTTTTTTTAAGTTTTAAATTTTCAACAAACTATGCATGACTTCCTGCTTTAACTCCCAATTATCAAAGTAACAGTGAAAATCATCACATCCCTATAGTGTGGAAGCAGGCCATTCGGCCCATCAAGTCCACACTGACCGTCTGAAGAGCAGCGCCCCACCCACCACCCCCTCAGCCAAGGATGGGTCCAGAGGAGGTATGGATGACTACTGCAGGAGCAGCAGGAAAACTGGACATAGTAGAGGCAGGTTCCATGGCCCCAGAATATGATTTTTAAGGTTTGAACAGGAGGTGATCCCTTTCTTACTCTCCTCTTTGGCTTTCCTCCTTAGTTTGAATATGTTTCCCAGCACTTGGTATTTGCCAACTGCATCCCGCTGATTCTGAAGTTCTTCAATCAAAGCATCATGTCCTATGTCACCGCCAAGAACAGGTAAGAAGGGTGAACTCTGAAATCAAGCTGCAAGACTGCAAACCCAGTCGGTGGACAATGCATCTCGACCTAACAGCACCCAAGAACCCCTGTTCACTGAACCCAGATATGGAGATATTGGGGGAAGACCGAGGTCCGATTGGCTGTGATGCTTCCCATAATCGAAAGGCCACTAACGCTCATTGCTCAGAGTCTTCTACCCTCAAGAATGGTGGTTCCTTTGATAAGGTTTTGGACAGCAAGTGCCAATTGAAGGAACCTTAATACCTCAAAAGTGCTGAAGCGTGAATACTCCATTTGACTTGCTCACTAGTAGACACAATGAGGAAAATTAAAACTTTTGTTCAACTGCTGCTCCTGAGCTGACAGAAGCTGATGTTCAATTTCAAAGGTGCCAGCCTTTCTCTTTAACATCCCTTTCATCTCCATTATGGATAGCCTTCAGGAGCCATCATAACCGAGTCTAAACCCTCCTCTGCTCCTTTTGTTTGCTAGCAGGGCTCTTGCTAACTGTATGGAGATCAGGAGCTGTGATGGTGCCTGGGTTAGGTTAGGCTAGCATTGCCCATTGTAGTGCCATGACGAGTTTAAGTACCTCTGAATAGATCAAGGATTAAACCTAGGACTTAACCGAAAGAACTGCAGATGCTGTAAATCAGGAACAAAAACAAAGTTGCTGGAAAAGCTCAGCAGGTCTGGCAGCATCTGTGAAGTTCTGAGGAAGGGTCCCGAAACGTTAACTCTGTTTTTTCCTTCACAGATGCTGCCAGACCTGCTGAGCTTTGCTGGCAATTTTGTTTTAGTTAAACATAGGACTTCCCTGATCTATAATAATCAAACGTTCACAACATATGGTTTTAAACCACTTTGAAAGCTAATGCCTTTTTTTTCCTTCAACATATGGAATTCTTTGCTTCACAGTTTCTGGGTTCCCAAACCAAACTTTGGGAAGCATGTCCGAACTTTGGCAAGGGTTCAGAGAAAATTTACCCGAATGATACCAGGGATGAGGGACTTCAGTAAAGCAGAGAGACAAGAGAGGTTGGGATTGTTCTTTTTAGGGTAGGGAAGAGTAAGGCACCAGTCAGGACACATTTAAAATTAGTAGCAGTTTTGATGGAATAGAAGTGAAGAAATTAATTTCACTTGCAGAAGGGCCAGAAATTAGAAAACAAAGATTTAAAATAATTGACAAGAAAGCCAGGGAAGGTGAGTGACTTAGCAATGAATGCCCTGTCTGATAGTCAGGAAGTAGATTCAACAGAATCTTGTAAAAAGGAATTGGATCTGTTCATAAACCACAAAGAAAGTGGGAAAGAGCATGGGAATGGCTCAAATTGGGTAAGTCTCTCATTGGAACCATCACAGACCTGATGATCTAAATGGCTTCTGTGTGTTGAATGATTCTAGCTGTTATTTTTTGGAGGAAGAGGATACTGTAAAAGGAAGCACTGTGCATTGCAAGTGCTGACATTGCACATTTGTCTTCTCTCTGCAGTTTGGGGAGGGTAGGGAAATTTGGGGGAAGGGGGAGCCCCACAGTTGGCACTCTTACAAGTGGTCAATGAGGACTGCGTGTAAAAGGTGTGTGGGTGAGCAGTCACAGTGGAGGACATCTCTTTAATTGTTCTATTCTTTGTGTGTGCAGTATCTCTGTCCTAGACTACCCTCGCTGCGTGATCCATGAGTTGCCAGAACTCACCACCGAAGTTCTGGTAAGTACAGATTTGGCAGAGGTCTGATTCTATCCTGTGATACTGGGTCATAATGAGTAATAGCACTCCAGTTTAGGCTCCACCTAGGCAGAGAAGGCAGAATTCGACCACTCCCCAATTCCTATTGGGAAGGGCAAGTACGTAGACACTGAGCAAGGATAACTTGCACTCCTTTGTGTGAATACCAGGGAATGCCAGTGTTTATAGGCAGAATTGCAATATGCCAATAGCAATCAGCAGGCAGCGTATAAAACACAGTAGCTTGCCTCTTGCACCCAGAGCATTTCAGAAGATTCTCCTCTTCAGGTGGCAAAGGTATTGAGGCAGTGACATCTGCTGTGTCCATCTCAGATTCTGAGGTGTCTTCAACGTTTGATGGAGAGAGAAAACCCATAAACAGTCGGAAAAGCAATCGAGGAGCTGGGTGCGTTTTGCTCCCGCACTGTTTGTGAGTTTGCAGCCTTCATATCATTCATATGCTTGTTCAGGACCATCGCACCTACCCAAACTTTATATGTCACTGGACCTGATCTCACATCGACCATGCCTCTCGCTCATTCCCATGGTTCCTGCACCAAACTTCTTCCCCTGAGGTAAAATGTCTGTCTTGCTCAGTGGAGTCTTGTGTCCAGCACTGACATTCCTGATGCCATTACTCTCTCTCACTCTCTCTCGCGTGCTCTCACACTCTGCCGGAGCTATCCCTACAGGTGAGTGTGGGGTGGTCCTACAAATAGATAGGAACTGAGACACTTTGGTGTGGACTGTTTTTTTATGCCAGACCATTGGACGGTGGATGGCATGGAGCTGTCCTTATTTGACGAATACCATTTGATTTGAGGAAATACGCAGACAGCCTGCTGGTAAACGATGGCCCGTTATCTGTGATTACACTTCTGGGAGTCCATGTACTGCCAAAGATACACGAAGTTTTTCTTTCATCATCCCTGTGTTTGACAAATGAACTCTCTGCACATCCAGCCATTTTGAGTAGGCATCCCCGATGACTAAGAACACTGAGCCCATGAAAGGACTTATGTTGTCAAAATGTAACCAAATCCAGGGTTCACCCAGCAATTCCCACAAATATGGGGGAGCTGCTGGTGGTAATTTTTGCCCTTGTTGGTACTTTGGGCACTGCCCCACGAATGCAGCTATGTCTGCATCCAATCCCGGTCACCAGACATAATGTCTTGACAACATCTTCATTTTGGAAACCTCTGGATGACCCTGGTGGAATTCAGCCAGTATCCTGTAGTGACTTTGCTTGGGACAATTGCTGTTGCTCCCCATAATAATATGCCATCTTCTAATGTGATCTGGTCTCTCTGGGTCCAAAAGAGTTCGGCTCTGGGTGTGATGGCCCTTTGGTATTCCCCATTATCACCAGTTGTTCTGGTTTTGCCAGGACCAGATCTTTCTGGGTCCAAAGTCTGATATTATCAGCTGTGACTGGAAATGTATCCAGAAAACTTTACCGTTACGGAGTCTTCCAGGCACAGTGTCACTGGTGGTCTATCTGCGAGTGGGAGGTGGTTCACTGCATCTGCATTTGCTATTTGGCCTACCAGATGGTGTTCCAACTTGTAATTATTCGCACTTAGTATTAGCTTCAAGCCAAACTCAGCAGTGGGCTCTATGGGCGATACTGCCTTGTCCTCTTTAAGTAAACCCAGCAGGGGTTTATGGTGTGTAATTACAAATTTCTGTCTGTAAAGATATTGGTGGAACTTCCTGACTCCAAATATAACCATTAAACCTTCTTTCTCCTTCTGGGTGAATTTACTCTCTCTGCATTATCCAAAGTCCTGGATGCATGTACTATTGGGCATTCATCTCCATTGGGCCATCAGTAAGCCAATACTACTCTGATGGCATATGGGGAGGCATTGCATGTCAATAGCAGATCTCACTTGGATCATAGTGTGCCAAAACCTTACAGGGTGATAGCTGTTTCTTCACTTCCCTGAGAGCTACACCTTGATCATTTCCAAGGCTGACACATTTTTAAGAGTTGATGCAAAGGTGCCAGGATGAAGGTCAGGTTGTGTATGAACTTTCCATAATAATTTATCAGCCCAAGGAAAGGCCTAAGCCCTAGTAGAGACCTGGGAGCAGAGGCACCTTTGATCGCCCTCACTTTATCTTCTAATGTGTGTAACCTAGTCTTGTCGACTTTGTAGTCCAAGTAGGTCACTTAGGGTGCCTGTAACACACAATTTTCCCTCCTAAGGCATACGCCTGCCTGGGAGAAATGTCTAAGGACTATGTCCAAGTTCTTTCTAAGTGCTCCTTATTGGTCTCGCCTGTTATTAGCATTTCATCTAGATAAATGGTGATCTGGGGTAGAACTTGTAAAATGTTTTCCATCATCCGCTGAAAAATGCACAGGCTGACGATACCCCAGGTGGCAGCCTCCATATATTGGTACAAACCCTTGTGGATATTAATTGTGGTATACTTCTGGGAATCCTCGTCTAACCGCAATTGCAAGTATGCGTGGCTCATGTCCAGCTTCATGAAGGACAGCACCCCCACCAGCTTAGCATGTAAATCCTCTGAGAGGGATTGGGTATTTATCCAGCTGCAAAAAGTGGCTTACCGTTTGTTTAAAATCCCCATAAAGGCAAATGTGCCATCGGGCTTCATAATGGGTATGACTGGTGCTGCCCATTCTGCAAACTGGACTGGTTCGATGATTCCTTCACTTTCCAGCCTCCTGATTTCTGCCTCTACATTAGCCCGTCAGGCAAATGACACTGGGTGGAACATTCTGAATCGTGGAATTGCTTCCCAGTCAACAAGCAAGGTGGCCTTGGCTCCCCTTAATAGTTCCTAGACATTCCTGAAAAATATCCGGGTATTTAATTAGGACTTCACTCAGGCAGCCATTTTCTAATCAAAATGTTGAGCCAATTCAAGTGAATCTTTCTCAACCAACTTTGTCCCATCAAGCTTTGGCTCAAGCCTTTTGCTACAATCAATGGTAACTGAACCACCTGCTTCTCATAAGAGACTGGAACCAAAGTTGTACCCTTAATCTTAAAGGTTCCCCAATATAGGTTCTCAGTCTAGCCAAGGCCTTGTGCAAATTTAAATGTTGGAGTCCACAGCAAATCTTGTTAAAGACTGGTTCTGTAATCACTGATACAGCTTTGCTGGTATCAACTTCCATGAGAACTAGGTGACCATTAACCAGACATTTATTTTGATTGGTTTCAATTTGAAAGTTGCAAAGCAATTTAACTGTTCCAAACTAGATGTAGGTGGAATTTCCATGGTGTGCACTCTCCCTTTATTTACACGTGAAGAGTCCTTTATTTACAGCTCTCTCCAAGCTAGCTCTCAGTGAACAGAGCCTCTGATACTCCTGTTTATGTCGATCAGCCAGGGCTCCCTGATTGGGGCTATTAAGCCAGTCAAACCAGGGAACTCATTCTGAGGGGTCCACCTGGCTGACCTCGTTACAATCACTACAGTGATGTTTTATAACTCTCGTGTTGGAGATTTCTTTCATCTCTCCCATGTATTTTCAATCTTAAGAAACCTTTGTTAAAATTTTCAGTTATAAAACAGTTTCATTTCATGCAGATCAGTTTTTGACATGAATGTGGTTTAGTTCTGGTGTCTAATGGTATTCGTGTGATGAGGATCTTTGAATCCTATCTTTTAGCAGTTGGAAGTTTTAAGTATTTCTCTTGTAGTTAACATCTTATTTTCCTGCTTAGGTGTGATAGTGCCATGTCTCTTTCTAGGCCTATTTGAATTTGAAAATTAACTTTTCTAGCTTTTCCTGCAAAATGAGATGGAGTGTTCAACTCCTTGTTCTGCATGGATTTTTATCTTTAAATGTTTTTAGTATTCATGTGTGTCCTACCTAACTACTACCTTTTATTTTTCAATCAAACGTATATTTCCAATCTGATATCATTACAATTTTACTAAATTTAAAGGGGCTATATAAAGGTGATTTATTGTTTGTATTGCCTCCAGGAAGCTGGTGACAACACCCAGTTCTGCTGGAGGAACCTCTTCTCGTGTATCAACCTGCTGCGTATCCTAAACAAGCTGACCAAATGGAAACACTCGCGTATCATGGTGAGACTGAAGATTAATTTGTTTTATGTGTCTGTTGGTTACGCCACAAGCAGCATCAATAATAACGGCACATCTACCATGAAACATCTGTTTAAATAGTACTTTTTTTTTCAGATGTGCTGCAGCTTCCCCACCTCCATCACCCCTCTTCTGTCACCATAGAACAGTCCTGGGTCAGACAGTCTGGCCTTTATACATCCATTATCTCTAACTAAGATCACTGAAATAAAGAAATAGTTGGTTTGCATTATAGATCTATAATTTGTGGAAAATGAACCAGTCATTACTAGTGCTGATCCATTGCCTATACCATGCTGACCAATGTGTGCTCAATGTCTAATCTCATTGTCACCCTTCAGACCTGGTGCAGAAAAGCCTAAGTGACACATACACCTTCACACACAACCCTGAAAATGACTTTTGTGAAATACCATGGTTGCGAATGACACTGACCCTGTTAATTTTTTTTTAGTACAGAATGTTCACTGATTCAACCTTTGATTGCCTACCTCTTCTGATTTATCTCTAGATGCTTGTAGTTTTCAAGTCAGCACCAATTTTGAAGCGGGTGCTCAGGACAAAACAGGCAATGCTGCAGCTCTATGCACTGAAACTGCTCAAATTCCAAACCAAGTACCTGGGCCGTCAGTGGAGAAAGAGCAACATGAAGATCATGTCTGCCATCTACCACAAAGTGCGACACCGCCTCAATGACGACTGGGCGTATGGCAATGGTATGGCAAAGATCATTTGACCCCCATGTGGGCAGTTAGCCTAGATCAACGTTGCACACAGCAGACTGGGCCAGTAGTAATGCAGGACATTGGGGCTCCTAACTAGGCACTCACTCACTCTAGGGGAGAGAGCAGTCAATTTGCACGCTAAGATCACACTAAAATAGCTTGGATCACCTGGTTTAGCAATGCTGGTTGAGGGATAAATATTGGTTGGGTTTATAGGAGAGCTCGCATGCTGCTTTTCCAATGGTGGTTGTGGATTCTATAAAGTCCACCTGAGAGTAGAGAGGGGACCTCAGTTTAGTGGCACCTCTGACAGTGCAGCATTGTCCATTTAGAAAGTTGTTCACTCTTTTCTGAATAATTGTGTGCTCAGTTCTGACATCATCCACATAATTCTAGGATCTCAAGTAACTTCCAAGCCCAATAAGTTGTGACATCAGTAACTGTCTTCCTACAGATATTGATGCTCGACCCTGGGACTTCCAGGCAGAGGAGTGTGCACTGAGAGTCAATATCGAGATGTTCAACAACCGGCGCTATGGTTTGAACCACAATGACCTGGAATTTGCTCCAGTGGACAACTGCCTTCAAAGTGTCCTGGGCCATCATGTCTCGCTGCCAGAGGATTTCCGCTACAGCTATGAACTCTGGTTGGAGAGGGAAGTTTTTGCCCATCCCATCCGCTGGGAGGATCTTCTACAGCCTCTGGCTTAATGAGAACAGCTCATCTCCCGAGGAGATGCATCTATGATGGCCTGTCTTCAAAAGACTTCTTTCAATGAAAATCCCATCTCAGCAGTCGATTGGTGTTTGGTTTTTAACGTCATTTCATGGAGGGAATGATTTTACAGCTTTAGTTATTCCCCAATGACCCCCTCAGAGCCTGTTTATTGCCACCCAAGAGCCTGTGGTGACTGAGTGTTATATGCCCATATCTTGGTCTGGAATTGATCTCTTATGTCCAACTGGACCAGGAGATAAGGGTGCCCTCTGACTCCCTATTCAACCCACTTGACTGACCGATCGAGCCCTGAATGGATCTTGATGTGTGTTTTACTGTTGAAGGCTTGATTAGAGCAATGTATACTGAATTATAGGGGAGGAACTGGGTTCACATTCACTGAATCACCTTAATATGGGGGGGTAAGAACAATGTTGCACCACCTTCCCACCCACATCCCCCATCCCCAACCAATTATATTAATGATGTTTATTTCAAGGTGATTTACAATCAAAGTGCACTGTGAAGCTAACACAATGCATTGAACGGTAGTTGTGCTGTAAAGCTCTGTGGATCGGAGCCTTTGGATGGTTTTACTGCAGAGCTTTGTGTTCCTGTCTTCTATGGGATCTGCTGCTGCTGCTCATTAAAACTGTGCCACCCAGCAGTGCTGGCCATGATGAGTCAGAGGAGATAATGGAAGTGTGACAGACAGTAAAGTTCATGATGTACTTTTAGATGATGTCTGGGAAACTTAGATGGGCTGTACTAATGGTCCCTCCTATGAATGAGTAAGTTTTTTTTTGAATATCCCTGATTTATTTAAATACATAAGCAGTCTGGCCCATAACTTGTTAACACAATATTGTTTGTGTCCAGGCCATAGCAGAATTGTGGCTTTTGCAGCTTAGCTGAAGCAGTGTACCAACTAACCACCTGGAATGGCCTTTGGGGCTTCAGATCAATGTCCCATCCAAAGCATTGCAGCTCTGCCTCAGTGCTGCACTCTGTCAGCCTAGATTGTGTTGAAGTCCCTGGAAGGGGACTTGAACCCACAGCCTTCCAGCTTAGATGCAAGGGTGGTACCCCTGAGCCAAGGCTGACACTGTTGCAACAACTGGTTAGCTTGAGGCAGACAGCGACACATGGTCAATTTTTTATTTCATGGCAATAAATCCTTTTAAACAGCAAACAGTCCACAGAATCTACTTCGAGTCTGTACAAACTAGGAGAAACAAAATTCATAATTGAAACTGCAGCATGGAATCATGGAACATTTACGGCCGTTGTATCAGCAACAGCCAAAAAATGAGTCCAACAGCCTAATTTGACTTTCCAGCTTTTGGTGCATAGCCCTGCAGTAAATGGCACTTGAGGTGCATGTTGAGACACTTTAAATGAGTTAAGGATTTCTGACTCTACTACGCTCTGAGATCATGAGTTCCAGACTCCTACTGTCGTCTAGGTGAAAAAAGTTTCCTTATCTTGCCTCTAATCTTCAAATAACAGCAAAACATTACAAATGCTGGGGACCTTAAATAAAATCCTGAGTACAAGAGAAACTCAGGTCTGATTGTATCTATAGAGAGAGAAACGGAAAGAGTGAAGAGTCATATTGGACTCAAAACATTGACTATGTAGATCTAAGCAGCATCTGTGGACAGAGAGAAACAAACTTTATCCAGTACTTTGTTTTTATTACAGGTAGCTCTCCTATAACGTGATAGTTGTGTTCTTGTGTAAAATTGCCATAGAAAATTGCGTTATAGGAAAATCGCTATACCTGTGCAGCAGAAAGCTTGCATTATCCAAACAGTGTCCACTATTCATCAATCGCATTACAGCCAATTTTCATTAACAAAACACACATTATAGCAGAACTACCTGTACTCCCTGATCATTCTCTCAGTCATTTTAAATCTGTTACCTCCCCGCACCTCCTCCAATCCCTGGCTAGTCCCTAACCTCTCTACTGAGGTAAATGGGCCCTTCCCATCCACTTTGTTCAAGCCTCTTCAATTTTGCACATCTCCTGGTAAATGAAACAGTACTATCTCTCCAGCAAAAAGCCGTGAATGGAGTATAGTTACATAATATAACTTGGGCATAAAATCATTCCCAGTTACTGGACAGAATTGATCGACTGGTTCATTCAGCTATCACTTCCATCTTTTTGCTGGAAAAAAGTCTCCAAATCTGCCCAAAGATTGATGAATATTATAGAACCATACAGTGCTGAAGGAGATGGTTTGGCCCATTTTGTCTGTTTTCAGTTTTTGAATGAACTATCAAATTAATCCTGCTCTCTTCCCCCCCCCCCCCCCCCCCCACCCACCACCATTGCTTTATAAGTCTGTCATCCTAACAATTATTCAATTCCCTTGCTTCCACTAACCTGTCTGCATTAAGATCCAGATCATCATATCCTGCCACTTAGAAAAATACTTCCTAACACTGACCTATCTGACGTTTATCTTAAATCTGTCATATCTAGATACTGACCATTCCCATACACAATTGCACACAGCACAAAGCCTTAATCCCTTCCAAACTCAGTGAGAGCAGTTTCTTTACTCTGTCAAAACCCTTGATGTTGAATACCTTTGTTAAATCTCCACTTTTCAATCTTCTCCAAGGAAAACAATTCCAATGTCTTAACTTTCTGCACATAAATGATTTCTTGTATCTCTGCTCCCAGTTAATCTTCTGCATCCTCGCTTTGACATCCTTCTTATTATGTGACACTCTGAAATGGACAACGTTCTCAAGCTGGGGCCTAACCAGAGAATTGCGAAGTTTTATCTTTGATTAATTTTCATACCACCATGTGTAAATTGTGGAGTTAAGCATTAGCAATGTATTGGAGAGGAGAAGATACCTTTTGAATAAATGATTTTACAACATGCTGTATGTAAAAGCGCTACACAATCTAAAACACTCAGTCTTTAATATTATGAAACAAATAATACTTCGTTGAACTAGACTGTTTTGGCACAGTGCTAACAGACCATTATTCCCACTGGTCCATGCAGGTGGCTATGCTGCTCTGTCACCTTTTGATTCCTTTCTCCCAGAACCGTTAATCTAACTACCCCTTTAAATGTAGCTGTACTATATTCAATTGCACCCTGTGTTGGAGAGTTCAACATTCTCATTGCACTCTCATTTAGGACTTACCCTACAAAGGGTTGACATGCAGGCAACATTTCCACATCAAATCCTTTGATAATCGTAAAGAGCACTTATCAAAAGATTCTTTGCTCTCTTTTTCTTAACCAATGCTGCAACTCATCCTGTGATGTCATGCTTCCCACAATGCACTATTCCTATTCATGATGTCACAGCAGACATGAGGTGAAGGATCTACCTTCCAACCAGCTATTCTGGAGCCATTAAAACAGGTCAACTGGTTGGCTGGGAGGTGGTAAGTGTATAGATTGTGGAGACATTTATTGAGTCATTCAGTGGTGTAAACAACTGAAGATCAATGAGATGGAAAATGAAAATGCAAATTGCCACATCTGGGATGTGGTGAGGTGACAAAAAAAATCTTGATTTGTTTAAAATCTGTTCTTCTGGTTTTATGCATGAAACAACAAAATTTAAGAATTGCACTCATTTTGGGATTGAAAGATCTCTAGGCCTGTCAACACAAATAGCACACAAGCTTATTAAAATTTACTTTATGGAAGGAATTTATTCAGTCCATTGTATTTGTCATAAAACAATACAAAACTGTTTGCATCCCACTGTTCTTATTCTGCTTTAAATTTATATTCAATTTCCCCTTTAGTCACATAATCTTTCCACATTGAGTTCCATTCCTTTCTGGATTCTCTTGCTTCACTTCTTTAGTGACTATTTTAAATTGTCAATTGTTTCATAACCAAAGAAAAATTATCCCTATTCACACTACCATAAATTTTTTATTTCAAGAAATTTTGTAAAATCTTCTCCATCAATGGAAGTCACCCCAGAATTTTCCATTTCTATAGGAGACAAGCAGTCAACCATTAATTTCATGTCTGTTCCATCATTCAATGACATCATAGGTCAGCTGCACCTCTCCTACATGTCACCTGCCTTAGCTCCCTCTCCCCAGATGTCCTTACCTATTGATTTCTGCCTTGCATTGACACTCAGGGACTGTGAGAAGGGCTTCCAAGAACTATATCTTTGAGAGGTAAGACTACAGCCATCAGAGGGTTTTCCCTTGTCCGTGCTGACTTCCAGTTTTGCTGGAAACTTCTTAGTTACTGTCTTAATATTGAGGGCAGTCAGGAACAGTGAGACTATCAACAATTGTGACCATTGCTCAATCAAGGGCTTGATGGAAGTCTGAAGTCAAGTGTTTCTAGCTGAACCATTGAGCAGATTATTGGAGACAGTCATGTGTGATGACATTGTTGATAATTCACTGCATTTGTTTATTGATGAATGAGAACAAACAAAGCATTATTTGGTTTGTTAGAATTATTCTGTAAGACAAAGATTTCATAGTGTCACATGTTCTTGTTAGCTTGACTTATCCTAACCAAACAGGTACTGTAAGAATGAAGGTCAGTGTAAGCACTTTATTACTAAAAGTGAGAAAGAAAATGATCAACATATTTATCCATCTCCACATTTCTACATTGCAACCTTAATCGGTGATTTTCTCCCTTCAGCCCAAGGATGGGTTTCAATCTTTTCCATCAAGCGTTTCAACATCTTGGTCAATGTTTATCCCTAAAACCACTATATCTAAGTTTTATTTTTGTATTACACAGTTTTGTACAGCTCATTTCCCTTGTTCAATTGAGACATTGATTGCCAGTACCTTTCCTTCAATCAAGGGATCAAAACAGTTGTGGTCTGATTAGTGCATTGAATAGTTTGAGCAAAATCATCCTACTTTTTATATTACATTCTCTTTGATATAAATGTCAATGTTCCATTTGCCTGGACTATTACCTACTGAACTTTTGTGTTTGCTTCTTGTGATTCAGGCACAAGGAGCTCAAATCTCTGTTTTGCAGATTTCTGCAGTTTTTCTCCTTTTCATCTGTTTTTCCTGCCAAAGTGCATAATCTCACGTTTTTCCCACATTATATTCCATCTATCAAGCTTTTGCCCAATCACTTATCCTGCCTGTATCCCTCCGTCTACTGTAGGTCATCCTCACCACTTGCCTTCCCACCTATTTTCATGTCATCTGCAAACTGTGCCACTGTGTATTCATTTGTGTCATCCATGTCATTAATATAAATTGTAAATAATTGCAGACCTTTAACTGATCCCTGTGGCACTCCATTGGTTGCAGGTTGCCCCCTTTATCCCAACTCTGTCTTCTATTAGAAAACCAATCCTCCATTCATGCAGATATACTACCCGCAACACAACGGGTTCCTTTCTTATAAAGTAACCATATTTGCAGTACCTTTATCAAACATTTTTGGGGATGTATATATATTACATCTGCCTTTTGGCCTTCATGAAGCCATGCTGACTCTGCTTCATTACATCATGTGTTTCTAGATGCTCAACTATAACATCCTTTATAATACACTGTCAAGTTTTCCCAATGACAGATGTTAAGCTAACAAGCCTAACGTTACCTTTTTTTGTGTTTTTTTTAAAAAAATTATTTACGCATTGGCTAGGCTGGGAGTGTATGGTAACATCCACTCCTCTGTCAGCATGGTAAAAATGTGCCTTTCTCCTTCCTTTTTTCAATATGGGTGTGACATTGGCACTTCTCTAATCTTCTGGGTCTTCTCCAGAATGTAAGGATCATCTGAAGATTAACATTATCTCTATACTTCCTTTAGTATCTTACGATCCATCTCATTAGGTTCCGAGGGAGTCAATAGTCATATCAGTTTGCCTGATGTTTTTCCTCCAGTGATAGCTGTTGTATTTATTTCCCATTTTGAAATGCTTTTGGTATCCAAAATAAATATTTAAATCCTCCACCATTTCCCAGCTTCTTATTATTTCCCCAGACCCATTCTCTAACTGGCTTATGTTCATTTTGGCCGTCACTCTCCCTCTTTAATATAAGCAAAGGTCTTCTCTCTGTTTTTATATTGCTTCCTAGTTTACCTTCATAGCTTTTTTTTTCCCCTCTTCATTTTCTTTGTTTTTTTTATTGGCTTTTAAAATGTTCCCAATTCTCATTGTTAATGTCCTGCCTGTTTTACATGCCCTATTTATCTTCTGATTTATTTTCTGTCCTACAGAACAGCTAGTACCTACTAACTACACCCAATGATGTTGTCTTCCCCACGTTATTTCTTACGTCCACCCCTGTGGATTCTACATCTTCCAAACCATGAAAATGTCTAGCTGTTGTACTTATTCCAACCCATTTCTAGCAAAGCTTCCCCTCTGCCCTTCCTTTCCTGCCTGTCCTTTTGAAAAGTCACATGCCCCTGACTATTTAGTTCTCAGTTTTGATCTCCTTGTAACAGTATTTACATAATGCCTATAAGATCATACTCATTAACCTCTTTGTGCTGTTAATTTAATTTTGTTCTGAATACTACATACATTTAAGTAAAGACCCATTAATTTTGCCTTTCTTTTGCTACCTTTTTTCCCCTATTGACCTTTTTGCTTTTTAAAATATTTTTGCACTCTCTGGGTATCATCGTATATCTTTTGCTTTGTAAACCTACACTGACCGTCTCTCAAATACTCCCTCTTCTTCCCTCCCCCCTACCCCACCCAGGTAGTAATCCGAAGAAACCTTTTGAAGATTATGCTTTTTAGTTTAGCTCCTAACTGTCCAAAATCTTTCTGCAAAGCCTCCTTTCTAGCCCTAACATTGTCGTTGGTACCAACATGGACAACTTCTACTAGATTCCACTCCTTCCCCCTCCAAGTTCCTCTATGGCCCCGAGGAGATGTCCTTAACCCTCTTACTGGGCAGGCAACAGAGTCCTCCAGAGTCACGTTCACACCTGTAGAGAACGGTCTCTATCCCTCTAATTATACTGTCCCTGACCGCTACTACTACATGCCTATTGTTGCCCCCATTTGAATGGCTCTGTAGCACAATGATGTGGTCAGTTTGCTTATCTACGCTGGGGCTTGCGAGAACCTTGTAACTTTTAAACTACTGCAGGGGTCAAAGCTCCTCAAAAGTGTAGACAGTGTCTAGACTTGCACTGACAAGTGGGAAATAACATTAGTGCCACACAAGAGTCAGGTAATTACCATCTCCAACAAAAGAGAGAGTCTAACCTTTGTCCCTTGATATTTAATGGTAATGCCATTGCTTAATCCCCCACTATAACATTCTGCAGTTACTATTGACCTGAAACTGAACTCGACTAGCTATGTAAATACTGTGGCTATCGTAACAGTTCAGAGGCTACATGTTTTGCAATGAATAACTCGCCTCCTGACTCCCCAAAGCCTGTCCACCATTTACAAGGCACAAATTAGGAATGTGATGGACTACTCCACGTTTGCCTGGATGAGTGCAGCCTAATAAACATTTAAAAAGCCTGACACTATCCAGGACAAAGCAGCTTGCTTCATCAGTACTATGTCTGTAACCATTTCCACCACCACTGACTTTCAGTAGCAGCAGTCTATAGTCTACAAAATGCATGACGGAAATTTTCACGGCTCCTTTGGGCAGCATTAACATCTGGAAGGACAAGGGCAGCAGGTACGTGGGAACATCACTATGTGCAAGTTCCCCTCAAGCCACTTACAATTCTAACTTGGAATTATAATCACCGTTTCTTCAGAATCTCTGAGCCAAAATCTTGGAACTCCCTCCCTAATGGCATTATGGGTCTATATAGAAACATGGACTGCAGTGATTCAAAAAGGCAGCTCGCCACCCACATTCTCAAGGGCAACCAGGCATGGACAATAAGTGTTGGCCCAGTCAGCAATGCCACATCCTTGAATTAAAAAAAAACAAAATCTACCCCTTAGGTCCATAAACCCACCTGACCTGCAGTCACATGTTGCTGTCTCTGATCACAGGCCAAATTTGGATGATCTAATCTGAGGGGTACGACTGACATCTGGAATAAAGTGCCCAATTACAAATTCTCCAGGCGTACCATTCCCACCCCCTCAAATGTGGTGCAATATCTGTAGCTCAGGCTCTAGTTCCTCAACTCAGATCTGAAGCTGCTTGTATACAACACTTATTGCAGATGTGTCCATGCTGGATTAGCTTGGTGTCCAGCAGCGCTCTCACATTACAGCAGCAGCACATCACTCAACCTGCCATTTCTATCATATTTTGTTCAATGTTCTGATTAAATCACTTTGGTATCCCTGCTCTTTACACTTTATTGTCATTAATACTGGTACAAAACACTTAACAAATCATTTTTCAGAAAAAAAATGGTTAGAGAGCTAAACACAAACTAAATACTTTCGTTTTACTATAAAGACTAAAAATACTTACCAACCATCTGCTTTGTTTAGGCAAGGGCAACCAAACACCCTCCTGTGCTTTTTGGGAATTAATTAAAAAGGCCATGATGAATACAGGATTACAAACCAGCTTGGTTTAAATGTCAAGAGAGTTTACAAATTAGATTATTGCCTCTTTCATTCTTTAATACTAAGTTTTCTTTTGAATGTTTCTGGTACAAAAGAGGCAAAGCTATCCAAATGGCTTCAAAATTGAATTGGGGTGAAGTACTTGTCCATTGAGTATTAATTTTGAAGTGGTTTCCTATTGAAGGAATAATCTTTAAATAAAGTGATGAAAGGTGTCAACAGCAGTGCGTTCAACAAAGCTTACTCTCAGTTTCCATTTCATCAGCATCAAATAAAAGCAAACTTTAGCACTTTCACAGCACTTTCTGTCTTTATTCCACTACTATCACTCTGTTTCAGACCTCATTACAGCCTTGGTCCAATCTAGGACATATTATCAGAGCTGATGTGCAAAGTGACATCAAGACAACATTTGATCAAGTGTGGCATCAAGGAACCCCAGTAAAATTGAAAGAATTTGGAGCAGAACTCTCCATTCCCTGGAGTCATACCAAGAACAAAGCAAGATCATTGTGGATGATAGAGGTTAATATAACTCTGGGTATTGCTGCCCAAGTTCTTCAGTGCAATAGGCTAGGCATCAGTCTTCAGGTTTGAAGCAGAAAGTGCAGTGTTCAATTCCATTCACAAATGCTTAGATAATGAGAGAGTCTATGCCCACATGCCCAAGTCTTGTATAAAATTTGAGCTTGGACTGTTAAGTGGCAAATAACATTCCTGCCATACAAGAGGTCAAACAATGGCCATTTCCAAAAAAGAGAGTGCCTTAACCCCCTCCCCTTGACATTCAGCAGCTCTACCATTATTTAATACTCCACCATCAAATACCAAGAAAAACACCACTAACCAGAAACAAATTTGGTCTAGCCAAACAGAGTAGATATAGATATGTTTGCTGATGATACCACAAAGTTCACTATTTGCAGCTCCTCAGATACTGCAAGGAAGTATACAGGAAGACCTAGACAAATTCAGGCTGATAAGTGGCAAGTAACATTCAAGCCATAGAATAACTATCTCCAACAGGAAAGAATCTAACCATCTCCCTGTGCTGTTCAATAACATTACTATTGTTGAGTTCCCCCACCATCAAAATCCTGAGGCTACCATTGAGCAAGAGATCATCTTGGCCAGCCATGTAAATATTGTGATAAATACAGCACAGAAGAAGACCCTTCAACCCTTTGAGTTTGCGTTGATCAAAAACAACCACCTAATCTAATCCCATCTTCCAGCATTTGGCTCATAACTCTAATTTTATATCAATAAATCATTGCAGAATAGTGCGTGACCTTGTTTATTGTATCCAGAATGTTTTCACTGATCAAGGCCCTGACTGAGGGAGAAACTGCACCCTTTGCTATTTCATGTTTCATGTTTTGTCTTAAAAAAAGAATTAATCAACAAGTTAATCGTTAAGAATAAGGCATGGACTCTCAATAGTTATGGCTTATCCTAACACTTGCATCTATATAAGGGAGACAGGACCTCGCAGATTCTTCACGTACAGGAATGTATATCCTAGTGAATTAGGTGTTTTGTATATCCTAGTGAATTAGGTGTTTTGTGCATCCTCTGGACAAAAGTTAGGGAAACAAACAATTTCCTAGGAAACCTCCCCACTCAACTTCCTCCTAACAGGAGGATCAGGGTGAGAGGAGGTAATTGGATCAGGAGGTCATTTACCTGGAGAAGAGAGATGCCATTAAGGGCTGGCCCTGTGCTGTTAGGTCTGATGTCATTCTATGTTAGGCACCCTGCCCCTTGTAGGATAGGGCATATGAGTGACAGACGTATTGCCCAACACTCTTGACCTCATTCTGCTAATTAGCAGTACCTTTTCAGCGTTCACAGAGAAATTTATCCCAGGTCCAACAACATAGAGTAAGAACATCTAACTTAATTCAAGACATGACATATTATGGTCAGCTGGGCATTGCCAGAGATCCTGACAGGCCATTAATGAGACAACAGCAAAATACCACGAATGCTGGAAATCTGAAATAAAAGCATGGAGTCAGCAGGGGTTCTGAGGAAGGGTCTTTTGATCCGAAACGTTAACCCTGATATCTCTTCACAGATGCTGCCAGACCTACTGAGATTTTCCAGCAACTTCTGTTTTTGTTGCGCATGAAGTCAGCAGGTCTGGCAGCATCTGTAGAGAGAGAAACAATTAATCTTCGAATCCAGTGTGATCCTCCTTCGAGATTGAGGACACCAATGAGGCTATTTAAGTCTCAAATGCAACAACTTGCATTTTATAGCGCCCTTTGCCCTCCCTGGAATCTTATATCCCCGAGGTACCCACCTGTGGACATATATTCAGACAATTGTCAGAGAAAATCTGTGAATGTAGCGCCTTCCTGAAAGAGTTTCTAAGGAGACGGGCTGTCAACAATCAGTTTCAAGCTCTCTCCAGGCAGAGCTTGTTATTGCGGCTCTGATTGAGACTGCAGGCGGGTGAGTGACCAGCTCCGAGCGATCTCTCAGCGGCAGGAACACACACATACACACAGAGAGAGGCAGCTAAGTCCCTCCGCTAAGCCCGCTCCTTGTCTGTCAGAGCCCTGCAGTCACCTGCACTCCTTCTGCTGCAGGTTCGACCCAGTTCAATCGGAGGCTGGTCGGAGACGGAACCCTGGACACTACCACCATCGCCTCGTGAGGCACTTTCAGTAAGTGGGTCATACCCAGGCAATTGTTCCCTTAGGCAAACAGAACTGAGTGATCGAGAGTGTCAACGTTCAAAGAAAACACAAGTAAAGGCAATGACAATATAGTACTCATTGGAATTGTATGGGACAGGTTAGCAATGGAAGCCGTTCCCTCTCGCCTAAGGGATCTTAAGTTGGGAGCATGGATGTAAGATAGTCATTGCCAAATCTATTAAAACTCAAGAGACTGGTGAGAATGTGAAATTTAGTACCACACGATGTAGTTATGGCCAGATGGATTTTGAGGGGTAGCTAGATAAACACATTAAGGAGAAAGCGATAGAAGGAATCGTTGATGGGGCTAGGTGAAGAAGCTGGCATAGGCTAGGGCATAAATGTGGAGTTGTTTTTAATCATTCATGGGATGTGGGTTTCACTGGCTGGGCCAGGATTTATTAGTCATCCTTAATTGCCCCTGAGAAGGTGCCACCATGAACCGCTGCAGTTCCACAGGGGTCGAGACAGCTGTTGTTGTTTGGCAGGAAATTCCAAAATTTTGACACTGCAAGGGGCAACATAATTCCAAATCAAATGGTGTGTGGTTTAGAAGGGAACTTGGACGTGGTGTTGTTACATAGGAGTGGATGTAGAGGCCATTCATCCCCTCTAGTCTGTTCCACCATTCAATGAGATTATGGTTGATCTATGACCTTACTCCAAGTACCTGCCTTTTGTCCATGTTCCTTAATACCTTTGCTTAACAAAAATTTAGTAATCTCAGGTTTAAAATTAACAACTGACACTGCATTTGTAGAAGAGAAATCTACAATCTACCTCTACAATCCTTTGTGTGTACAAGTGCTCCCTAACACCTCTAATTCCCAGACTCTTGCATGCATTGTGTTTGAGAGCTGGCAGGTTTGGAAGCTGCTGTTAGTGGAGCCTTAATAAATTTCTGCAGTGCACCTTGTAGATAGTGCACACTTCAGCTAGCACACATCAGTAATGGAGGAAGTGAAAATTGAAGGTCACGATTGGGATCCCATTCAAGTGGGCTGCTTTGTCCTGGAAAGTGTCAAGTTTCCTGACTGTTGTTGGAACTGCACTCTTCCGGGCAAGCAGCAAGCTTTCCATCCTGAAATGTGCCTTGTAGATAGCAGGCAGGCTTTGGGAATCAACAGGTGAGCTTCTCGTCACAGAATGCTTAGCTTCTGATCTGCTCTTGTACTCACTGCATTTGACTGGTCCAATTAAGTTTTTGGCTGGATGGTAACAATTGAAAATGTAAGGCTATGGGACAGGAGGAGTTGATGTATCCCAGTGAGGGCAGTGTACTGGGCAAATCTGATGGTGTTGGATAGCAGCTTTTTAAATGAGCTGAAGCTAAAGGTGGATGGGAGTAGGAAGCTCACCTGGAGACCACTGGAGTAATAGAGTCCAAAGCTGTCACAGCAGAGGGTTTCAACAGCAGAAGAGCTGAGGTAGAGGAGATGATCAAGAAAAAAGCTGTTGATGTAATGTCAGTTATGGATATATTGGGTTTTTTTACTCTCTGTGGATGGTTACTGCCCCTGTTCAATTGCTTTTTCCTCTAGGAGATGGCTGCCATTGAACAACACTAAGAAGATACTCCCCTTGAGAGCCATACAATTTTGCGATGGTACAGTATTCAATCATCTTTTCTGTTTTGAAGGTGTTTACACTTTGACGGAGGCAAGCTTTGCCCATCAGTTTCTTTTCTATTGTAGCCCTAATTCCTGTCTCTGTATGGGGCAAGAAAGGTCAGCTGGACCAAGGTCTGCCCTCTCTTTGAGTAACTAGTAGGATACTGATTAATTGATAACTCCCTTTCCCTATCTCTTTCTTCCAAATTTCCCAGGGGAGTGGAGCCATAGGCTTCCACAGCATCTCGTGCTACCTTTGCATGGGTTGTTGAACAGGGTGAGAATGGGGAGGGCAGGAGCAGCTGAGGATGTTGGTACAGCGCCATGATCCTGCCAGTTTCTGTTAGGTGTGGGTGTACTCACCAGTAGACACTTTCCACAGCAAGTACCCGCTTGGTTCGAATGAAACTGAGCTTGTCCATTTCTGTTGCAGCCCACCAAAAGCAAAAAGGGAAAAGGACATGCCAAGGCCAAGATTGGAAAGAGCGGCAAGAAGAAGAACAAAAAGGACAAGAAGGATAAAGGTCCCAAATCTGAAACTGAAATTGACATTTTGAGCCCAGCAGCCATGTTTAACCTGTATTACATCTCTCACAATGCCCCTGACAGCCTGATTTTCCGAGGCTTCTCCTGGTCTGGTGGTCAGAAAAAGAAAGGACGAAAGTGAATTGGCTAAATAAATTTAAAAAAAACAAACCCAGAGAAGTCAATATTGAATGTTTTAATATGTTACAAATGGGAGCAAAAATTCTCTCTCAGTCTAGGCTGAACCTTGAGGGAACATTTCACTCAAATTAGCTCAACTCAAGGCAGGCTAGGGACAGACACACTGGCCTTGGGTGCTAGTTAGTATTTTGGCAAGCTGGTGAAAACCAAAGAGAAAAGAAGGGTTGTGATAGATAAGGTGTTTAAACAAAATGGATGGACCGGTGATTGTATTTTGTCAGTAAACCAGTATAAAAGGATGTACGTGGGGCTGCGCTAAACTGTTGGAATGCTGTTAATAGGGCATCAACTGTCCAAATAGTTGAAATGATTCAGAGCATTAGTCAATGAACCAGGGAGTTCTCCTAGTGCCACGGCCAACATTCCTCCCTCAACTGAAAGTACCGAGAAAGGTACGATGACTGTTTATCTAATCTGCCAGATTTCCTTACAGAATAATAACAATTACATCTCAAAAGTAGTTCATGGCTCACAAAGCACTTTGAGATGTCCCTTGAAGGAAAGGTGCTATATAAATGCAGCTTTATTCTCTCGTTGATTGTATTGAAATTAATTGATGTTATGGAAGGTATTAGGAATTGAGGAAGGAAATCTAGAATTTCCATTGATGCTGATTGTCAATTGATAAATTTCAGACTTTGATATCACTAGAATTTTGTTAAGAAGGGTATCAATAGATATGACCAAAGGTAATCCTATGGAGTTGATGTACATTCACACAACACAGCCCATTACATCTGCACTGAACTATCTACACCAATCACACTTTCCAACACTTGGTCCACAGCCTTGAATGTTATTGCGCATACTTTTTAAAAGTTGTGAGGTTTCCTGCATGTATTACCATCCCAGGCAGAGAATTCTGAATTCATATCAACATCTGGGTGAAAAATGCTTTTCCTCAAATCGCCTGTAAACCTTTTGCCCTTCACTTTAAAATGCTCCCTCACTAATGACCCTTCAACTAAGGGGAACAGCTGATTTCTATCTCTGTCCTTGCCCCTCATAATCTTATACATCTCAATCAGGTCCATTCTCAGTCTTCTCTGCCCCAAAGTAAACAACCTGAGCTTATCCAACCTCTCATCAAAACTAAACTGCTCCATCCCAGGCAATATCCTGGTGTGTTTCCTAAGCACTCCCTCCAGTGACCAGAACTGCACACAGTACTCCAGCTGTGGCCTAGCCAATGTACTGCTCTTATAATCTATGCGTAGATTGATAAAAGAAAGTGCATACAGATCTGCTACATTTTAACTGAATTGCACAAGGGGCTGAATGGTCTCCTGTTCTTATGGCACTTGATTGTCCTCATACTAAAATGATCCATTATGTTTAAATGTGATGTCAATTGCTCAATGTTTTTGGCCGGGAGTTGGTCATTAGCTGCCCCTTTCATCGGGGTGGCTGTGACATCGAGGACAATCGAAACAGCGCGTACAAGGAAGTAATGAACATCAACTCACGAAGTAAATTCAGTTCAGCAAACAAATCCTGATCCTGTAATTAAGGAGTTCCCAGTCTCGGTGGTGATCAGGATGTTGTTAAATTAAATTGAAAATCCTGTATTTCTGAAATATAACCTTGGATTTAGGGAATATTTTATTCAGGTCTCTCCTTGCTAGCCCCCGCAGCCTGTTTTTAATTCAATTTTTCCTTTCTCCCTTCTTCCATCAAGCTTTCAACTCCCTCCTGGACACACTTCCACACTCACCAGTCACTATCTAGCAGCACTTCAAGAGTTCAGGCAACAAGTGTCCATGGACTATTTTACAATGGAATCATTATAGTCGTAGCCGAGCCTTCACTTGCTCTACATAACTCACCAGGATCGGGGTTAGTGATGACTGAACAATGATCAGGGCCAGGAGGTCTAGCCAGTCCTCCCAGGACCTCTGTAATGCTACCAACTCCAACCTACTGGAGAGCTCAGTGCAGACCACAGCTTGAAGCTAACACTTTATTCTCATACGTGTGACTCAGTAATATACTAACATATAACTTTCCTAATTTAAGGGCAAACATCGAGCCAAAATTTTCACTCTGCTACCAGCAGCAGCAACTTACATTTATTTAGTTCTTTTAATTCAGGAAAATTACCCAAGAAGCGCAATCAACAAAATGTGAAGGTGGAGATAAAGGAAGAGATATTAGGAAGGATACACAAAATCTTGTTCAAAGAGATGGAGTTTAAGGAGGATCTTAAAGGACAAGAGTGAGAAACACGGTTGCTTAAGAGACATTTAGGCTTATGTATTGTAATATTGAGAGATTGCAGTATTTTCAGAGGTGCTCCCTTTCAAATGAAACATTTAAGTCTCAGAATTTTTGCCTCTGGGTTAAACTGAGGCCTAGTCCAGCAGTTTAACTTAATGTAAATGCTGCTATACCATTATTTGAAGCACAGGACAGCTCCTCAAGTGTCCTCATTGACATTAACCCCTCAAATAATACCCACAAAACAGATTAACTGGTCTCTTGTTATGTTATTCGTAAAGCTTTGCTGTATACCAGTTATCTGCCACATTGATGCATAAAATAACAGCAACTGTATCTCAAAAGAAAGGACATGCTTGGGACATGGGCATTGCTGGCTGGGCCAGAATTTATTGTCCATCTCTAGTTGGCATTGAAAAGGTGATGGTGAGCTACCTTCTTAAACTGCTGCAGTCCACCTGCTGTGGGTTGACTCACAACGCCCTTAGGGAGGGAATTACAGGATTTTCATCCAGTGACAGTGAAGAAATGGCAATATATTTCTAAGTTAGGATGATGAGTGGCTTGGAGGGGAGCTTGTAAATGGTGATGTTCCCATGTATCTGTGCCCTTGTCCTTCTAGATGGAAGTGTTCACAGGTTTGGAAGGATCCTTGGGGAATTTCTGCAGTGTCTCTTGTAGACAGTACACACTGCTGTGACTGAGTTTCAGTGGAAGGAGTGACTGCTTGTGGATGTGGTGCCTGGATCTGTTTTGACCTGGATGGTGTCAAGCTTCTTGAGTGTTGGAGCTGCACCCACCCAGGCATGGGGAATCAGGAGGTGTGTTACTCGCTGCCGTATTCCTAGCCACTGACCTGCTTGTAGCCTCTGTGTTTATGTGATGCATCCAGTTGAGCTTTTGATCAATGATAACCCCCAAGATGTTGATAGTGGGGAATTCAGTGATGGTAACACCATTGAATGTCAAGGGATGGTGGTTAGATAGTCTCTTATTGGAGGTAGTTATTGCCTGGCATTGGTATGGTGCAAATATTACTAACCATTTGTCAGCCCAGCTTGGATATTGTCCAGATCGTGTAGCATTCGAACATGGACTGCTTCAGTATCCGAGGAGTCACGAATAGTGCTGAACACTGTGCAATCATCGGCGAACATCCCCATTTCTGACCATTATGATAGAGGGAAGGTCATTGATGAAGCAGCTGTATCTCACAATCTCAGAGCTTCCCAAAACATTTCAACACTAATTAAATATCTTCGAACCACAGGTAAGCTATGCGCATCAAAGGCCAAATAACCTGATTTGGTTGAGAGATAAAAAAATTACCAGGACACCAGGTGAACTTTCCTACTGTTCTTTGAGCACAGACCTTCTATAGCCACCTGGGAGAGCAGGCGAGGCCTTGGCTTAATCTGAATGATACTGCCTCAGATAATGTAGCACTCCCTCAGTACTATGCCAGAATGTTGCTTTGGACCATTCCCAAGATTTTAGACTGCAACTGGAAGAGTATTTCATTGGTTCTGATGTGCTTTGGGGTTTTCTGAGAGTGTGAGAATTGTTACAAAAGGACAAGTTAACTTTATTTTTAACAATTGGAGAAGGATTATCTGTGTTCAGGGGAAGAGTGTTGAAAGATTTGTGAAGCGTTTGCTGAGTTTAAACAACTACCAACCAATAATATGGGGTAAGCACAGAATCACATTCCTCTGTATCTATTTGTCTCTCTTTGCAAAAGAAAATTTTCAACACCAATCAGAAGGATTGAATTCCAGATATCAGCCATAATTGTCCATTTCTGATTTTTATTTTTTTGATTGTGGGATTTTGTTGCTCATTCATTTACCTGACACTGCATGTCGGAAATACAAGTAAGACAGAGGCAGCTCAATGGAAGTGGTTGCACATTATGATGTTTGACAGAGTGAATGATCATTGAAGGACAAGTCTATCCACAATCCGACCTCTGTGTCATCCTGAGTTCTTTGGTGCCACCAATTGGAATAAAGATCATGAGCGGTCACTAACATAACTCATGATCGTCTTCATCGCCAACCAAGTCTCCTCAGCAGTTGGGACAATCTGGTTGGATGGTAGCAAGAAACCATAGCGACCTGTGTCACGAAGTTCAAAGGCAAAGGAATACTTGATGCCTTCATTGTACGTCCAGTCAATACTGCCTCCACTGGCCTGGTCTGAAATCGAAACAGAGAGAGTGAGAAAAACAATTCAGCCCCAGAGTGTTTTATAATCTATTCATGCATCTTGTCTCAGAGAAAGTAAGATTTGCAACTATTTGGAACCATTCACAACCTCAGGAGATACCAAACCATTTTACAGCCAACTAAGTGATTTTTGAATACAGTGACTGTTATGAAGAAGGAAAAGCAGCAGGTAATTTCTACACTGCCACAAACGGCAATGATAAACAACCAGATATTTTGTTCTGAAAACAAAAATGCTGGAAATCACAGCAGGTCAGGCAGCACCTGGAGAGAGAGAGAGAGCAAGCTAATGTTTTGAGTCCAGATACCTCTTCATCAGTCACTTGCTGACGCAATGGATGCTTTCTGACGTGCTGTGATTTCTTGTTTTTGTTTCCAGTACAGATTCCAGCATCTAGAAACATGGTAGATAGGAGCAGGAGGAGGACATTTGGCCTTTCGACCTGCTCTACCATTCTTCACGATCATGGCTGATCGTCCAACTCAACAGCCCAATCCTGATTTCTCCCCATAACCTTTGATCCCATTTGCCCCAAGTGCTATATCTAGTCGCCTCTTGAATACATTCAATGTTTTCACAGCAACTACTTCCTGTGGTAATGAATTCCACAGACTCACCACTCTCTGGGTGAAGAAATATCTCCTCATCTCAGTCCTAAATCCTTGAATCCCGAATCCTCATACTGTGACTCCTGGTCTGACACACCCACCATCAGGAACATCCTCCCTGCATCTACTCTGTCCAGTCCTGTTAGAATTTTATAAGTCTATGAGATCTCCCCTCATTTGTCTGAACTCCAGAGAAAGCAATCCCAACCTAGTCAATCTCTACTCATACATCAGACCCGCCATCCCTAGTATCAGCCTGGTAAACCTTTGCTGCACACCCTCGAGAGCAAGAGCATCCTTCCTCAGAAAAAGAGACCAAAACCGCACACAATATTCTAGGTGTGGCCCCACCAAGGCCCTGTGTAACTGCAACAACACCATCCCTGCTCCTGTACTCGAAGCCTCTTGCAATGAAGGCCAACATACTGTTTGCCTTCTTTACCGCCTGCTGCACCTGCATGCTTACCTTCAGCGACTGGTGCACAAGGACACCCAGGTCCTGCTGCACATTCCCCTCTCCCAATTTACAGCTATTCAGGTAGTAATCTACCTTCTTGTTTTTGCTTCCAAAGTGAATAACCTCACATTTATCCACATTATACTGCATCTACCATTGATTTGCCCACTCACCCAATCTGTCGAGATCATGCTGAAGGATCTCTGCATCCTCGTCACAGTTCACCCTCCCACCCAAATTGGTATCATCTGCAAACTTGGACATATTACATTTTGTTCCCTCATCCAAATCATTAACATATATTGTGAATAGCTGGGGTCCTACTAATTAATTTCTACTCTTTGTTTCCTCTCTGCCGACCAGTTTCTTATCCATCTCAATACACTTCCTCCAATCCCATGTGCTTAAATCTTGCACATTAATCTCTTATATGGGACTTTGTCAAACACTTTCTTAAAGTCCAAATATACTACATCGACTGGCTTCCCCTTGTCAACTCTACTAGTTACATCTTCATAGAATTCCAACAATTTGTCAAGCATGATTTCCCCTTCGTAAATCCATACTGACTCTGTCTGATCCTGCCATTGCTTTCTAAATGCTATGCTATACAACCCTTGACAATGGATTTCTACAGTAATTTGCTCCTACAAATATTTTGTTTTATTGTTGTTAATTGAGGAATAGATATTGGCCAGGACAAACAGACTCCTGATCTTTCAAAATACTGCTATGAAATCCTTCATGACCACCTGAAGGGGTCTGCTGGGCTTCAGCTGAAAGTTGGTACCTATGACACTGCAGCACTCCCTCAGCACTGCACTGGAGTCCCTGTCTAAATTATGTGCTTAATTCCCCAGGACTTGAACTCTTAACTTTCTGGGCTCAGGGGCAAGTGTGTTATAGATTCAGACAAGGCTGACCCTAAAGAAAATGCTCTATGTGACTGTTATGGAATGCTGTTATTGTACTTACATATTGCTTCACAGATAGACCCAATCTTATAACGTGTTCCATACAGTGTGGCTAAAGAGCTGACAGCAGACTTAGCAAGTGCATCCTGCAGGGAGAAAACAGAGTCAACTGATTTAACTGATCACATTACCTACATCCTTTAATCTGCTCTGGAACACCAACCATAGAAAATGGGAATGGAGGTAGAAAAGTTCACTCAGCCTCTGTGTCATTGGACCCACTCAACCATTCATCTCTTCCCATGATTTGTCCCACCATTTATTGGGACACATTTTCATTATTAATCACTTACAGAATACTGTGTCGCTAGCAAGATGAGAATTTATTTCCTATCCATATTACAGCTAAGTGGTTCTCCAGGCTATTTCAGAATGTCACCCACATTGTTGTGGGTCTAGAGTCACATTTGGCCAACAGAGTACATTTCCTGAGGGATATTTTTGAATTAGATAGGTTTGTACAATAATTGGGTATTTTTGTAGTCACTATCGCTAATACTAGCTTTTTAAAATTTTATTCCAGAGTTTTCTTTTGACTTTTAAGTTCCCTATTGGCAATGGAGAGATTTGAACTCAAGCCTCTAGATTATTAGTCCAATAAAGTAACCACTGTGGTACCATTACCAGCCACTCAAACTCTTCACATCCATGTGCAGTCCACTGTATCATTAGACCTACCTTGCCATTGTTCCAGAGGATCATAGGGCTGCTCTCTCATTAGAGCAAGAAGGCTGCTGGTGGTTTAACATGAGGGTCACCTGAGAGGTTAAGTTGGAGAGTCCTTTATGGTAACCTCAATCAGTGCAGGAATTGAACCCACACTCTGCATCACAAACCAGTGTCCAGTCAACTGAGTCAACTAACCCCAGCTATTTAATACCTTTCCTAAAGTTATGTATAAATTGTTCCTGTTACTAAATTGTAAAAGAGAAATTAATGAATTGCATTTATATAGCACCTTTCATGATCACATGGAATCCCAAAGCAATTTACAGCCAATTATTTACTCTTTGAAATGCAGCCATTGTTGTATTGTAGAGAACAGGGCAGACAATTTGTGTACAGCACATTCCCAACTGCCTAAAGAGCGACGTGGATCTGGGATCAAATGTAGCATTCAGGTCAATGACCTTGCATCAGAACTCTGAAATTTAAGCTTTGTTTTTGTCTCTGCAGATGCTGCCTCACCTGCTGAGTCTTTCCAATATTTTCTGCTTTTATACCAAAAGAATTTCTTACTCTCCTTCAAAAAGCACCATGGAATATTCCAAGACCTTAACATCTCAACTGAAGGACACTTCCACCAGCTCTCCATTGAGTAGCAACTTGGACAAAGTGCGACAAAAAAGTGCTGGAGAAATTCAGCAGGTCTGGCAGCATCTGTAGAGAGAAAACAGAGTGAACGTTTCAAGTCCATTGACCTTTCGTCGGAGAGAGAATGGAAACAAAGGTTTGACTTACCAGCTCCTGGTAATTAGCAGGGGGCACACATTTGTAGCCAAAGGGGAACATGAGGAGCTGGGAGTAACTGTGAATAGTGATAAAGCTCTTGATGTTTCTGTGGCTCTGCACAAAATTCACAATGGCCGCAACCTCATGTTCAGAGTTAGGGTAGGGCCCACGGTACGTCTCCATGCATGGATTGCTACTGGTTCCAGGTCCTGTCAAGTGAACAGCAACCATCATTTACATGAACATCTTAGTTCCTTAGTATTGCTCTCAGCTGCTCCTCTGCTGCTAATTTTCAGACACTGGTACCTGCCACCATCTTGCCTTCATGACACTGACGTGTTATTCAATCACAGGGGCATAAGTAACTAAGTTAGATCCTGTCTGTCCCCGAGATCTGTTTACTTCCAGCCATGGTTCTGCTGTGAAGTCTTGAAACCCATGTGGCCTTTTTCCAGTTGACTAGATCTCAGCCTCTGTACTTTCAGGAACAGGGGGCATCAACTGAATTCTGACTCCTAGTGACTTATCCATTGAAAGTTACATCCTTCTCAGTCTAATCTTCCTCCAGCCACCACATAGTCTCTTTGTGTGTCTGTCGGGTGAGGGCAAGACTAGACTCAACAGTGATGCCTCCACTGGTCATATAGCTCTCTGGCACTCACTATCTGATGACTTCAGGCCCAGCCTTGAGTGGAATATCATCTTATTCTGGAGCATTTTAAATTTTTCTCAGAACCTGGCAGAGGTTTTTTATCTTAAAGCATATCTTCAAGATAGTGTGCTGCTGATCAGACGGGGAGAGATGTTGAGGAAGGAGTGTATGGAGCTAACAGAGGAAGAAAAAGTGTACCACACACCTCCAAACCCAGCATCAAAGTTCCTGTTGGCATCAACCCCGACACATTTTCTTCCAGGTCTTGTGGATCTGGTCTTACGCCACAATCTGTTCTGGAAAAAATCCAGGTTGTTGGAAAGTTAGCATTAAATCAGACTTGACTGTTGCAATGGCTTCCTGGCTGGGTCCATCATTCTACTCTTCATAACCTTGCAATGATCCAAAATTCTGCTGTTCTTGTCTTAACTCATAAAATCCAATTCACCTGTACTTGCTGACCCCTACTTTGACTGCAGGTCAAGTAATGTCTTGATTTTCAAATTTTCATCCTTGATTTTAATTCCATCCAAGTATATTCCTAACTCTATAAGTTTCTCCAAGTGTCCCAACCCTTGAGATATCTGCCCTCCTTTGCTTCTGGCAACTGGAGCATCCCTGATTTTAATTACTGCTGATTGTTGGCTACAACTTCAGCTACTTGGGTGACCAGCTCTGGAATTGCCTCCCCAAACCTCGTCCTCATCTCTTTCCTCCTGTCAGAATCTTCTCTAAAACCCACAATCAAGATTTTGATCATCTGACTAATAACACCTTCAGCAATGGTGTCACATGTTGTTTAATGATGCTCCTATAAAGGACTTTGGGATTGTAATTTTAATACATTGAGGATACTATATAAATATCAGTTGTTTTAAGTGTCCCCATGAAATCAGAGCATTACAACGTTCTTGCAAGATCTGAAGAAAAAGAAGGAACATACATTTTGTAGCACCCTTCATTTCCTTGAAATGTCTCAAAGCATTTTACAACCAATTTAGTACTTTTAAAATGTGGTTTAAATGTAAGGGAGACACACAAATGAGCAGTCAATTTGCCCACAGCAAGCTCCCACAAGCTGTAGTGTGATATGTGATCAGATCATCTGTATTTATTGAACGTTGCGTCTGTTTACATCACTGACAACTTAACATATTGCTCGGCCATAAGCAGGCCATCTCTTTTACATAAACAGCCAAAAGGAAGGAGCTCTGTTTGTGGTGAATATTCACACAGCCTAATCCAAGAGTTCAGAGATCTCACTGAGTGGCTCAGTCAAGCTGGAAGAACCTGGAGCACTAACCTTGGTGTGGGTGTAAACATAACCATCTGGGTTCACCACAATCTCCATATAGATGTCCATTTTCCTCAGCAGTGACGTGATAAAGGGCTCCTGGCCGTAGTCACTACTGATCTGTCAGTGCAAGAGAGAATTTGGTCATGTAACAAATAATATTTGATCACTACTATTTTCCTCAGTGTTCAGTTAGTGTCAGTAGCTCCACATTACTCAAAGATCCAACATGGTATGTTGACTTTTTTTTATTCATTCATGGGATCAGGGCGTCGCTGGCTAGGTCAGCATTTATTGCCCCTCCCTAATTTCCCAGAGGGCAGTTAAGAATCAACCATATTGCTGGGGTCTGGAGTCACATGTAGGCCAGACCAAGTAAGGATGGCAAAGTTCCTTCCCTAAAGGAATTAGTGAACCAGATGAGTCTTTTCCTGACAATCAGAAATGGATTCATGGTTATCTTAATTCCAGATTATCTGCCATGTCGCATTTGAACCCAGGTCCCAGAATATTACCTGGGTTTCTGGATTAACAGTCCAGCGCTAATACCAATAGGCCATCCCCTACCCTGTGTGTAAAACTCAGTATCACACCCCAGGCTGCAGGAACACCTCCCACTCTATACCCTGAGGAATCCACAATGCCTTCCAATATAAGGAGAATGCTGCCAATAGAACTTGACCTGCCTTTTGACAGTGTTTGGGTGATGCAGGAGAAATAAGAGTCCATGTAGCAGAGAGAAGCACATTAAGTGAGTGAAACTGATAAAGAGAGGTCGAGTAAAAGAGAGAAAGAGCAGAGAGATTGAAATTTGACAAGGGGAGGATCATGCGGAGTTGGAGAATGAGACAGAACAAGACAAAGCTGGTAAGTGAGAAAGAGAGTAAAGTGAAAGAGATTGAAACAAAGCAAGACACAATTGAAGAGGCAGAATGAGTGAGACAGACTAAAACTAACAGAAATGTGGTGAAATGGAAAATCATTAATAAAGGGAAACAGTGAGAGATAGAACAAGAAACAGAAAAACAGAGAGTAGGGAAACAGCTACCTTGTCATCAGGATCAGTCAGTCACAGATTCATGGAGTTGTGGAGTTTTTACAGCATGGAAAAAGGCCCTTTGGTCCGTTGTGTCTATGTAGGTCATCAATTATCTATCTATTTTAGTCCCATTTTTCAGCACTTGGCCTGTAGCCTTGTATGTTATGATCTTTCAAGTGCTCATTTAAAATTGCAGAATTCCATCTACCAGGGTCCAGACCAAATCTGCCTCCCCACACAAACAACCTCCCTGCCTCTTCGTCCCTTTCTGAATCCTCCCCACTACTATCATCCACCTCCAAGCACCAAAGTCGGCAAATTAAGCACAGAGCGGTGGTGGATCCTGGAACATTCCTAGCCTGTATGACTCAGACTGATCTAGATTGATTCCGTCCCCATCCAGCAACTCTGCTAAGTGTATCGGTTTACCTTCTTTGCCATCCAGATTGCACTGGCGGGTGAGACCCATTCACGGGCATGGATCCCACTGTCTATCCATATCGCTGGGCGTCCAGTCCCACCGGTGCTGAACTGTCAAAATGAATGGGAGATGGTTACAGGGAGAACGCAACCCTTTGCTGAGAAAAACATACATTCCCTCTTAGGAGTCGGGAGGCCCGTAGCATCATCTAGGGGGAAGCAGAGAGGAAACTGAGAGCAATGCCTGATACACAGTCCACCTGTTTTTCCACTTGTTCGCTCAAATGGACCAATACCAGGCACACAGTCGTCCCCTGATCAAATTTCCCCAGCGATGAGAAAACTTTGTTCCCATGGAAACACATCCTTTAAACATGGTGGATTTACCAGCAGATTCTCAACGTGCCACACACAATCCTGGTGAAGGCTTAACAAAAGGTGGTTTAACTGGATGGAATGGTAAAATCACCAGGAATTTGTCCAGGAGTTTGCAGCCTTACAGCCCTTATCTGACTTGTTTAAATGTTTTTATCTGCCTTGGTCATACACTGAGGATGAAGAAGTTGGGATTAAATTATGCCAAAGAGAGAAATGCCTTCTTGTCTTTGTGAGAACTGAACAAGCTCATTTAGATATTTGGGCCTTTGGGGCTCTGCTAGTTAACCTGGGTCATAGAACACTGACCTAGAGTTTGACTTGGGATGGTAGGGAAGCCAGTGATGGTTCTAATTCACACCAATGCTTTGAAGCTGCCCAAGGACCCCAGAGATGGCAGCAAGAAGAAAAATGCAACTTTCAGCTCTGAATCCTGGCTAGATGTGAACGCAGAGCCCAGCGGTGAGAGGACAGTGTACAATTGACCCTCAATCATTGCCATACCTTTAATACATAGAGTGGGCGACCTTCAAATGATGTCCCAATCTGCTGCTTCTGTACCAGTCCTGGAAATTCATTAGCAAGACTGTCCATCCAACTATAGATCTGGGTTAAAAGTTACAGGTTAATTAAAATAATGCAAACTAATGTGTAGAAGAACAGGAGAAGAGAGGTTGTGCAATAGGACAAGTGTTCAGTAAAAACTCCAGTCATGTTTCTTTTTAATCAACCCTGACCTGGGATGTTATGACATATCTCTGGAGCAGGTGGGATGGAACCTAGACCTCTTAGCTCAGAGGTAGGGACATTACCAATGTACTACAAGACACTCCAAGTTGTGGTTATAATCACTACCCAATCTAGTCCTGGACATACTCATTAACCAATCTAAGTAAATGATGGTTCAGATCTGCCAGAAGTTTCCTAATCAACCTGCTCAGAGATGTTATTACACACTGCTGGAGCAGGTAGAATGTGAATTTAGGCCTTCTTGCTCAGAGGTAGGGACACTACCTCATGCCACAAAAGCCTTTATTTCAGATCTGTCATACCAACTAAGGTAAATGGCTGCAGATAAGTAATGAGATGATGGTTAGGTGGGTTGTCTGGTATTTTGCTGGAGATAACCCTATGAAAGGTCAGTGGACAAAAGGAGTCTGAGAGACGGTTCTTTCCTTCTTGTTATCCCTGCCCTATCTCATGCTGTTATCAATAGTTTCTGCAAGGCATACTCACTGAGGAAGACAGAAGCCAGCTGATGCCAGCATGATAAGTACTAGTTATAGCTTTACTGCCCATCCCCAACTCCTCCGTGACAGTGCTGTCAGAGCACAGTACACAAATATGATGCAACATTTCCCCATTGGAACCCCTGTGTACATACCTCATTTAGAGTGTGGTATTTGCCATAGTTGAAGGAGGAAGTGGAACGTTCCATCATGGTCATCTGCTCCAGTTCAGCTTTCTCATTGTCAATCATCACCTAAATGTAAGATGTGGCTTTATACAAAACCTTTTACATGCTCGGCACATAAGAACACAAGAACTAGGAGCAGGAGCAGGCAATTTTCAGCACCTCGCGCCTGCTCCACTGTTTAATATGATCATGGATGATCTCATCTCAGCCTCAACCCCACTCTCCATAACCCTTCAACCTGTTGCTAATTAAAAATCTGTCTATCTCCTCCTTAAATTTATTCAATGTCACAGCATTGACCGCTCTCTGGAGTAGTGAATTCCACAGATTCACAACTCTTTGAGAGAAGTAATTTCCCTGATCTCCGTTTTAAATCGAACCTTATCCTAAAACCTCTAGTTCTAGATTACCCCACAAGAGGAAATATCCTCTCTGTCTACTTTGACAATTCCCATTAATATCTTTTCTACCTCAATTAAGTCTCTTCTCAGTCTTCTAAATTCTACACAATATGGGCCTCAACCCTTAGATACTCACTACTACAAACTCACACATCCTGATACACCCCCTCAAACAAACAAATCCTGTACACACATACCACTGCTGACACATACAAATGCTCCAGATACCTCCAAATAGACACCACTACTCATATTTACAAACCCACTCATATGCCCAAACACACATTCCACACATACACATTACAAATAAATTCACATATCCCAATCATACACATCCAAATTCACACAAACCTGTTTACATATACACACACCCCACATAATTCCAAATACCTAACTCCATATGCATGTCCTATACATGTCCTATAACCCCATGCACTGCCCCACTTACATACCCTAATCATATCCATATACTCCACCCACAAACACTCTATGTTCACACACAAGTCCATGCAGTCACACCAACGGAAAGTTGAATACATTTACAAATATTCTGAAACACACATAGTCCTTCACACACAGGTCTCACACAGAGCCACTTGCACAGACAAGTCCAGCAGGAGCCATAAAAATAAAATTATGAATTGGAAATGTGGCCAAATTTCTCTAGGCCAAAATTCCTTAACCTGGCCAAGTTTTGCTTTAGTGACATACCTGCAGGTCTTCAATCATCACTGAGTACTGAATATCATTGTACTCCAGAAACACTTTGAAGGACTGAAGACTGTTCTCTGGAACATGGACATCTATAATGAGGTCAGACTTGACGGGACGGCGCCAGATATCTAGCTGGAGTTGTAGAAGGAGAAGATAACATTTATGGTTATGTTTAACACATAGAAAATATACTTACAGTACATGATAGGCTATAGGTTGCATTTCCTTGAGACAACCTGTTAACTAGTGTGGCATCTGGTGTTATCATTAGATACAGGATTTTGTGTAAAAACTGTATGTTTGCACACAGTGCCATAGTCCTGTGTGTGATGTGTTGCCTGGCTCCTTAGGTAATGTATACAAAAGGCCTGTCATCACTCAGTAATGAGAATCTCATATCCCTGTTCAAAGTGTGGCTGAAAAATAAGACTTATTTGCTCTCAGCATCAAGAATTTTCTCAATGCTGATCTCATGTGATTTTTCTCAACTTTCTTGCCAATGCTCACATTGTTTGAAGGCTGGGAACATTCAGCCTGGTGTCATATTTTGCTTGATAACATACGTGTGAAGTCTTCAGGTGTTACTTCACTTTAAAGGGACTGTATAAAGAAATAGATGTTAATAATTGTTGTTATTTTGTTATAAAGGAAAGTCAAGAGGAAAAGAGCTATTTTTTGAATTACAACCTGAAATTTACAATTGATTAGAATTGTTGTATATTTCAGCAGCTTATAGGTAGTTACAAAACCTAGCCAAGCCTCATTTGGAAGGCCGTCAAAAGAAAAGATTATCACTGAAATATCACAATAATGGTGCCAACTGTAGACTATTGCAGTACCAAGTTCTGTCAACTGATGGTGTTTCTATGTGTTTGTAGTTTGCTCGGTACTTATGTGGAGAGATTCAGTTCGGTTCTTGACTCACCTTGAGATGCTCCTGATCCTCCAAGGACATCACAAGGCTCACCTGTTTCTCATCTCTGGGTGTAATCCGGAGGACCTGATCGCTGTAAACAGGGCGAGTGGTCAGTATCAGAATCAACAACTGCAGTTCTTTTGGGTATTTTTTTGGTCAGTATCAGGGTTTCCTTTTTCGGCATTGTGTTAATTACTATGAACTTGCATAGCATAACCTCAAAATGTCTCAAAGCAAATTACAGACTATTTTGCCCAATTGAACCTCATGCATTGGGACAGGAGTGCAGATATTCCCAAAGTAGTTTCATAGACAGTTCCTTGAAGAGAGAGAGAAATGATCTCCACCACTTCATTTGGGCAATATTTGGGCTGTGCACCACAAGGTATAAGGTCAGTCTACAAATAGCTCCAGGTCAAGCTTTCATTTACTATGCATTAGTGAGGCTTCTGCCAGGTTAGTCATTAACTGTGCTGCCCTTTTAATATTAGCAACAATATCCACAGGTAACAGAACTGGAATTGAACAGAACTCTTGATTTCTATCAGTATGGTTACCATTAGAACCAATGCTGCAACCACGTTGGTACTAACTGGGAATGTGGTAACCCATTTCAAACTGTGATTAGCCATCAAAAGAATACTTCATCTAGATGATCCATATGTGAGTCTCAGTTAGTGTTGGCCAGTTATTTGGGCAAGGGAGGAATCACAAGCAAATCTAACATTCTTTGCTCACATGCATATCTATATGGAGGATCTCTCGACCCTCCTCAACCCAGTCCCAAACTTGGGGCCACATATATGAACAGTTGCATGGACCTCCACTCACAATCAGCAAATTCAGCAAAGGGTGAGGATCAATCTGGAAATTTTTAGTCTCACGCCAAGTGTTCCGGATAAAGGTTTTACCACTTTTCTGTGTAATCAATCGCAAGGCAGTAACTCACCCTTCAAACTCACTCTGAGCATAAATGGCCACCAGCAGAGTCAGGAAAATGAAATGGGTTCTCATGGTGAAGCCTTGTGGAAAGGTGGAACATGCTGGGACTATTTAAAGAGTGAGAGATGCCAAGTGGATGACTTGGACCAAAGATTAATGACCAAGATTAATCAGCAGAATGGTGGAATATTTCCCATGCAAATTGAAGCTGTTTATATCAAAACCTTGTTTGTTTTTCCAGAAAACTCCTGATGGTTGTGAATAAAAACATATCCCTCTTCATAACTTGACAATGTACAAATAATTTGAAGTATGGAAGAGCTGCGTATTAATGATTTCCAAATCAACCAAGTAATTCCATGCCATTTTCTTTCTGATGTTTACTTTTGGGGTTAGGGATAGTGAGTGAGAGGAAATGAACAGATAGTTTAGTAAGCTGGTGTGTTATTGGACTCTTCAGATCAATGTCAAAACCTGTTTCACATTGAGTGATCCAATCTCATCTTTAACAGTTTTTTTTCAAGGAGAGGAAATAGTTTCTTAGTAACTCCTGCACAGAATTCTTTTATCATTGTAAGAACCTCGATTCGCCTCAATGGATTTGCAATGAGACCCCTCTAAACTTAACAGAATACAAATCAAGTTAATACATCTTGGCCTTATGATCCCTTAAACTACAGTGTTACTTTGCTGAATTTCCACTGCATTGCCTCCAACACCAATTTATCCTTCTCGATGTGCAGTGCCCAAAAGTGAATGCAATTAATCCAGATAAGGCCTGAACAAGGTTCTGTGTAAGTGAAGCATCACTTTCTCACTGAAGTATCCCATTATAACAATGATGTAGATGGCAGCAGGGTTACAAAGCAGCATCAACAGGCAGAGTGGGTGCGCAAAACTGCAACAAGTGGGGTTCAAGATGGAACATTTTGCACTCATTTGTTTTGGATCCAAGAAAGGCAAATTGTAAGATTTTCTTCATTAGAGAGACTGGAAACAATGTAGGATCAAATTTATTCAGGCGTCCATGTACATTAATCACTAAAATCTAGTGCACCGGTGCAAAAAGTAATCAAAAAGCTAATAACCTTGAACTCTCTCCCTTAAAAGATCATCTGTTCCAGGTAAATTGAAAAGTTTAAAATAGAGATTGATAAGTTTTTGTTATTAGAGGTTGTTCAGCAATGGCAGGTGAGTAGAATTGAAGTACTGAAGCTAAAGGGTTTCAGGTAAGGTCACCATAGTCCTACCAAACCATAGGGTTACTGCTGTTTAGAGAGAACTGACTTGTGGGTGATTTAACCTGACGATCACCATGCCTCTCGTGAGGGGATGAGTTGAGAAGGAGGATCCTTCATGGTAACAAAATCAGAAAAAAACTCAGCAGGTGTGGCAGTATCTGTGGAATGGAAGAAGGGTCACTGGGCTCAAAATGTTAACTCTGCTTTGTCTCCACAAATGCTGCCAGACCTGCTGAGTTTTTCCAACAGTGTCTGATTTTGTTTCTGATTTCCAGCATCAGCAGTTCTTTGGTTTTTCTTTCATGGTAACCTCAGACAGTGCGGGAATTGAACCCACTATGTTGGTATTACTCTACCATGTTGGTATCACTCTGAACTGAATGGTTTCCTCCTGTTCACAATGTTCCTATGATTAATCTTGGATAACCAAGGTCACCTTCCTCGGTTTCATGTTTGATCCCTGCCACTAGAGGGTTTATCTCTTAAACCCCATTGACCTAATTTTTCTCAGGACTACTTGATGAGGTACCTGGTCAATTTCTTCCTCAGGCCATTACTCTCCTCTCTCTTTTATTGAGCTCTTGCATCTGTTGTTGAATCAAAGCCATGATGAGGTTTGAACTAAGAACAAGTGTTGGAAAAGCTCAAGGAACTAACACCTGATAAATCAGCAGGACCTGATGGCCTACATGCTAAGGTTCTAACTGCAGATGCAGTGGATATGTTGACTATGATTTTCCAAATGTAATGCAGGAAAAGCATATGGAATGCACCAAGGTTCCGGCTCAGTTATCCTTTATTCCACAGGCACCAAATATATTAGCACATTCATGGAAAAGCTAATTCTAAAGAAACAGACTCCTTACAGTGGATGGAGACAAACAAAAAACTGCAGATGCTGGAAGCCAAGGTAGGCAAGCAGGAGGCTGGAAGAACACAGCAGGCCAGGCAGCATCTGGAGGAGAGCAGCAGTCAACATTTTGGGTATTACCAGTCCTGAAGAAGGGTAATATCCAAAATATTGACTGCTCCTTTCCTCCAGAAGCTGCCTGGCCTGCTGTGTACTTCCTTACAGTGGATGGCAGTTGTTCAACACTACAGATGCAGACAAACCATTCAGAACACAACTCCTTGTCTTAAATCATCTGAGTATTGACACAATAACCTTGGAATAAAGGGGAGCAATCTTTAGTGAGGAAGAAGACAGTGGCAGTGGGTGGGTTCAAGGGTGGGTCCACGGGGAAGTGGGTAATTCAAGGGTCAGGGGGTGGTTCCAAGGGGCAGTGGGGGTGGGTTAAGGGTCAGGAGATGGTTCCAGGGAGCAGTGGGTGGGTCTAGGGGTCAGTGGGTGGGTCCAGGGAGCAGTGGGTGGGTCTATGGGTCAGTGGGTGGGTCCAGGGTGTAGTAGGTGGGTCTAAGGGTCAGTAGATGTGTCCGTCGTTGGGGGTCAAGGGACAGTGGGTTGTGTCTGTTCGGGGGGGGGCGAGGGGGCAGGGGTTGGGGGACACGTGTTAAAATTCCCGCGTTTATTCAACACGTTTCCCCTGACGTCAGGTTCGGTGTTCGTGAACGGAAGTAAGTAATTCAATTTCCGGTGGCGGTAGATCAGGGAGAAGGAAAAAAGAAAGTAAGTAAGTAAAAGACAAAGAGAGGCAGGGGGATAATTCTGAGGGAGTTTTAGTTCTTCGCATCTCGTGCTTTAGTGAATTTGGACAGCTTCATTTCTCCAGTGTAGATTTCCCTGAGAATGTTAAACTGTTAATTTGTGTCGACAGGAATGAACCCAGTGGGGAACGGGGTGGCTGGCACTGCCCTCATCGACCGCACTATCCAGATGAGGAAGGAGGCACAAGCCAGGAAGGTGATGCTGGTGTGGGGCTTGCTCAATGTAGGACTCGCTGGAATGGTCTACATGGAAATGTCAGTGGGTTTTCTTTTTTTCCTCGATTTCTGTTTCGTTTTTTTCTCCTGCGTTCAATAACTTGGGTTAAATAGAGTGAGAGTTCTCTGGCGCCTTGCACAACCAGAGGATATCCAAATGTGCTTTACAGGCATTGATGTGGTTTTCAACTGTCTTGATGTGGGAAGCGATAATCAATTTTATACGCGGCAAGCACTCGGGGAAAAAAAACACAATAACCACGTCTGTTTTAAGTAATGTAGATTTACACAACTAACTCTGACTACTTGTGCATCTCTGATTTTTATTGCTCCTCCATTTGGGGTCATACCTCCTATTGAATGCCAGCCCTCTGGAATGATGCTTGTTTGCCATACTCACTTGGCCTACCCCCTTCAGACATTCATTAAAACCTAGACTTTGGTCATCTGCCCTAACATTCCCTTGTGTGGCTGAGTGTCAAACTTAGTTTGATAATTGTCCTGCAAAGTGCTACTGGATACTTTACTCTGTCGGAGTCCCCCTGTCTGAGTTTGTATGTTTGGTTTGCAACTAATTGTACCTTTTTTATGTGAGGTGTGAATGTTTATCATTGTTTTAAAAAAAAAATGTAATTCTGCAGGACAGGCAAGTTGCTGTGCAAATTCTACAACATCAGCTACTGGCCCCTGTGGTACATTGGTGAGTAACTCTACCCTATGTGATATGTCAGCTCCAACAAATTGTCAGGATGGCTGCTCTGAATTGACACTATTGGAACTTATGGCAGGTTGGCAGGGTTTTTGTGGTGCAGTGGTAGTGTCTGTACCTCAGGCAGGATGCCCCAGTTCAAGTTCCATCTGCTCCATACGTGTGTAATAACATTTATGAACAAGTTGATGAGAAAAATAGATTTTGGAGAAAAATATTTGTAACAAATTTGAGTGCAGAAGGAGGCCACGTGGCCCATTGTTTCTGCACTGGTGCTAATCATTGTAGCATTTAGTGCAGAGGGAGGCCATTTGGTGCATGGAATGGTACCTTTGGTAAAGCTGTGCATATATTCTTATTCCCCACCAAATATTTAATTTTCCAGTAATGGTTTACTTCCCTTTTTAAGAGGCATTCTGAATTGTGGGTCCCCAACTATATCCATGTGGATGTTCCATGTCCTTACTGCTGTGTTCGTATCAACAAGTAGCATCTGGTCAGTGGCTCACAAGAGCAGAAATATTGCCTATTTTCCCTTCTGAGCAGTATTTCTGCTGAAAGCAGCCAATTCCACACTGCATTGGAACTCCATTTTTGAATTTTAAAAAATGTACTCATGGGGCATTGCTGGCTGGCTGGCATTTATTGCCTATCCCTAGTTGCCCTTGAACTGAGTGGCTTATTAGGCCATTTCAGAGAGCAGTTCAAAGTCAACCACACTGCTGTAGGTCTGGAGTCACATGTAGGCCAGACCAGGTGGTGATGGCAGGTTTCCTTTCCTGAAGCACATTAGTGAACCAACAGTCAGCAATTTCATGCTTGTCAGTAGGTTTTTAATTGCAATTCTATTTTATTGAATTCAAATTCCACTATCTGCTGTGGCAGGATTTAAATCTGGCTGCCCAGAATATTAGCTGATTTTCTGGATTAATAGTCTGGCGATAGGTCATTGTATTTGTACTCTAACTTTAAAAAGCTGCATCATGAATCCCATGCATAGACAGCCTGGATTTAGTTTAGCCTCTTCTGCTGTACATCTTGTGACTTTCCAATTTTTCTCTTTTGATCCAGAGCTTGTGCTGGTCACCTTGTTTTGCCTGAATGCTTTATTTGATTTCTGGTGTTACTTCAGGAGTGCTGTTGTCCCTGCTAACCTTGTGATGACCCCACAGCAGCAAACCCTGCTGGGAATGATGAACCCAGGTAGGTTGGGATGCAGCATCAGTGCATTGTGGAAGGAGAGAGAACCTGCAGTGATAGTTAGATGTCTCAAAGCACTTTGCTGTTTAAGCAAGGCAGCTGACCAAAATGGGACCTGTGTCTAGTCCTGCAGTAAACGTTCTACATTTTGATGGATAGAGACCTGCAGTGCTAATTTTGGGGCGGGAGAGTTGGGGGGGGAGGGGTTGGTGTTCATCTTCATCTTCCACACACCCCTGTACCTCAAAAGCTTTTTTCCTCTACTCCTATTTTGATCTTTTTAAGCTCATTGTTGTTTAATCCAGTAGAAGGAAATTAGATGTGAGGACTTTGTTCCAAAGGAGGGGTAATGGACTGAGGGCTGAGCTGATAAATGTTCTAATGCTCTGGTACCATCCAAATGAGCCTATACCATGTCATCTCCCTTGCTTTTCTGCTTTTATTTCCAGCATGCTGTCAGCTGGACAAAACTATACACAACACTTGCAGTGCAACCTCATACCAAACTAAAAGTTGTCTCCTTTCTTTTATATTCTCTGTTCCACATATTGAAGTCAAGGAGTAAAGGAATGTTAATGAAGCGAAAATGGGAGGTGAGCTGGGGCATGACGCTCAAGTAATTAACTTGGTTGAAGTTGTCTCTTTCTCTCCTCAGCGATACTGACAGCACCACAGCAGAAGCCGGCTACCCCATCCACACCCAAGAGCTCCTCACCAGGCACCGGACAGGGACAGAGTGTACTGTCTTATAGCCCTCAACGCCCACTTGGCTCCTGCCCCAAGTACAGCCCTGGCTGTATAACGGGTTTTAGTCCAAGTGGGCAGACACCTTCCCCACCAGGCAGCGGATCCTTCCCATCCTCAGTGATGTACTCAACTGGCAGCAGCTTCAATACGGTACATTTGATAGGGGTTTGGAATCTAACTGTGGGCTGCAATATTGAACTTTCATTGCTATCTTCTAAGTCTCTATCATCGGATTGTAACTGTTGGGGGAAACAGAAGCCAAATAACACGCAGCAAATTCCTGTATTATTGTGGTGATAATCAGATGATTGATTTTTGTCACAAAAGGGGCAGATATTGATCGGGACTTTGGGAGAGCTCCCTGCTCCTCCTCTTGTAGTACTTTAGCACCTTTTATTTATCAAAGAGGGTGTAGGATTAACATTTCATTTGAAGTCCTTGAGCGGTAATTTGAACACAGACTTCAGAATTGGAGGTAAGCATGCTGCCTTGTGAGCTGTGGTCCACATTGAGGAGATTTTGTCTTGATTCAACTGAACTACCCTGCTCAATCCCACGTGATTTCACATTATCTGACCCAGTGAGCAGCCCATCCCACCCAAAAGAGAGATGGAAATGAACGTGCTTTTTTAAATCCCTGGTGTTTGACAGTGAATGCATGAGGTACAGTAACTGTAATAGAATCTGATTGTGAAAATACTTTGTTTCCATTCTTTGGTTGTGTTGGCAGTATTCTGATAGCAGGTGAACATGATGCCCTTCTACCCTGACCTTCACTGCCATATGTTGTCTTTAGTAATTTGCCCACTCTTTGTTTTTTCTGGTATTCCAATTCTATTAATAACGCTGCCATCTGCTGCTAAGTTTCCAGGTTCCCAGCATTTTCAAAGGGAGTCAGTCCTGGCTAGAATAGCTTGTATTGTCTTTGAGTTTATATCCTCAAATATCAAGAGGGTCCTACGTTATGTAATTGGCTGATCTCCTCCAATGTGGTCTTCACATTGATGTGATCACAGAGTCTGAGTTAATGAAGAAGCATGTGACCAGGGCTCCAGCTCCTGCTTGTGATCTCTTAGCCCTTATCTTAAATCTGCAGATGGATTTGCTAGTGATGGTCCCATTTGAAAGTCAGACACACATTAAAGCATAAGCTGGTAATAACTGTGAAAGAGTCAGGTAATTGTTTTTAGTCCCTCAAGTCAAGCCCCTTTACTGCAGATCTGTTTCAAGTGGAATAGTATCAAGAACCATGAAATCTAGCATGGGATTCCACTCAGTTAAAGTTAGCCTTGTATATTTGTCACGATTGAATTAATTTATCTGCCTATCACAGGACAGTGTATTGGAGGGACTTTTTTTTTGTTGTTTTCCTTTCAAATTTTGCACTGATATGAACCCCTGGCAATTTTTTGTTTAAAAAGTAAAACTGGAAGAGAGTATTTCTAGTCAAAATTACTAAGAAGATTGCGACAGCTTAGATATTTTTATTTTACTTTATTTTGAAGACAGCCCAGTGTTTTTCAGCCCTGTATAGAATCATACAGTGCAGAAGAAGCCCTTTGTGCCATCTGGTCTGTACCACCAAAGCTGCACTAATCCCACCTTCTGAGGCCAGGGCAGAAGACTTTACCTTCTGAATTTCACCTTAATGTTATTGACTCTTTGACTAAGGGAAACAACTAGTTTCGATTCTGTGGTTCTCTGCGAAACAGGTCATGTTAATAAATGGAAATTGTTTTAAGAGGTGCAAATGAGGGACCAAGGATCTCCGCTGAGCCACACAGGTTGAGAAGAGTATGACAGGATGAGCAGGATGGCCTTGCATTTATGTAGCACCTTGATCGTGCGGAATCCCAAAGTGATTTACAGACAATCTCTTACTTAGAGTAATCACTGTTGTAACAGAGGTAGGTAGCTTGAAGGCTGTTGGAAATCTTGAATATTTGCTCCCACAAACAGCAATCTGATAATGTATTAAGGGACAAATATTTGCCCCTAATTTTAGTCCCTGGTCTGTCTGTCTCTATTTTGTGTAAACACTTCATCAGTTAACTCCCCAGGCTATTATCTAGCCATTTAGCTTCACTCGTATGTTCACTTGGGAATTATATTTGAACTTCCCTTTCAAAATGACTTTCAGACCTTTGTTAAAACAAACAAGTCACATTCACAAGATTGAAAACTAAAATCTATTTTACCTCTGCTTTAAAATCCAAATTCCCAAATTATCATATAAACTTTCATCAAAATGTCGCCAAGAATGGAATGAAACAAAACAAACTTCTATGGGGATAAATCATAATATGTTCAAAAGATGCAAAGATGGACTTTTGAAAACCTAATTGTTGGATATAGGTAATGTTTTTCAGCTTTGAAGTCCAAGGAAAGAATATTCAAGTAGTGCTGGTTCTTGGTTTGACATGCTGGGGATGTAAGTGGGTCAGTGGTTGTCATCAATAGGAAGAAAAGTGCAAAGGACAACTGTTTAAGACAAAGATAGAGAGAGCCGGAGACAGTGCGATTTTGTTAGTTGACCTCCTGGAAACTTTAACCTTTCCTGTTTCCCACAGGGATCTCCTTTCAGTCCTGTTCAGAATATGTCTTTGTACGGTAACAACGTTGGGAATGCAGAGAGCTCCAGCCTGAGAGCTCGATATCGTTCTGCTCCTTCTGTGTACAGTGCACCTCTCACGCGAGATGAATGCCTGACTGATATGAAGTCTCTGGAGAACTTTCTTCGCTCTGAAGAGGAGAAACATGGTCGCAGTCAGCTGGGTTAGTTGAGGCTTAACCTGTTCTTAAAATTCCATACTGTGATGTAATTTAATCGCACCAAACAGGGAGGGATTCAGATGCACAACCTCATGTTTACAGTTAAGTCCCTATTATAAGTCATTCCACTTTCACAATGATCAGTTAATGGGGCCTCTGTTCATGTTTAGCATCTGGAGTTTTGTTTTGTCAAAATTACTTTTTCACATCGGGTCTGCAGTGGAGTCCAATGATCCAGTTAGTGTCTAATAATGACCATGACCATGAATCCATTGTCGATTGTTGGAAAAACCCATTTGGTTCACTAACGTCCTTTAGGGAAGGAAACTGCCATCCTTACCTGGTCTGGCCTACATGTGACTCCAGATGCACATCAGTGTGGTTAACTCTCAACTGCCCTCTGGACAATTAGGGATGGGACTGCCTGATCAGTGATGCCCTCATCCTGTGAATGAATAATAAAAAAAATTTTGGAGTGGTCTCTTCTGTTCCCTGACCCTCCCTTCACTGTTGAGAGGAAGGTTTGGTGAGCTGGAGGTAAGTGGAAAGACTCATCAAAGTCTTTGTATCTTTTTAAAGTTATTTTAAAGTTACCTCATTTCTGAATATAGGAATTTAGCAATGCGAAGTATTTCAGTTTAGTATGTTGTTTAATTTTTTCCAGATGTCAAAGGTCTGTGGCTTAAGTACAGCTTTTACATAGTTTGTAATGAGAAGATGGAATTCATTTGACATTGTTTAATTTAAAGTTCCACTTTTCAGAAATGTAACCACAACATTGAAAGGAATTATTGTATTGAGTTCACTGGGTTAGTTTGAGTTTTGTAATTGTTGATATCTCTGGATTAGCAGGGCATAAGGATGTCATCTCTAAATAGTTGCCTAGTGATCTCTACTGCGGTGTAAGGGCATTAGGTGAGCAAGAAAAAGTTCAGGGAATTAAGAAAACCAAGGGGAAAAGGCCTTCAGGAAAGGGAGTTTGGATCTTTTAAAGAAGGCAGTATCAGCTGAAACATATAATTGCATTAGTGTGCTAATTCAGAAACTCGCATGTGCATAATTACTGATCTGCTATGTTATCACTGAATTCAGAGTGTCATATGCAAAGGCTGCACTGCGCACGTGTCGAAAAGAAGCATGATATTGAAATGGGATTAAGAGAGATGAGGGCTGGAGAGGAAAGGTGGGGTGAAAGAAAGTGTGGGTGCAAAGGCAGAGAGTGGGGAGGAGCTGCCCCCTAATCAACCACATTACCCACATTACTTCTATACAAACTAGTAACAGAAGGAGGCCATTGTTCTGCCATTCTCTATAATCCATGGCTGATCTGATAGTAGCCTCAACTCGACATAACCATTGACTGCTTTTTTAATCCAGAATCTACCTGCCCCTGCCTTAACATTATTCAGTTACCCCAGCTCCACTGCTCTCTGGGGAAATGACTTCCAAAGATACACGCCTCTGAGAGAAAATCTTCCTCATTTCAGCATTAAATGGGAGACTGTCCTGATTTTTTTTTTCTGCCTGCATTCCTGAATCCTCGGACTGGGTTTTGATTTCAAGGGTGCTCAGCTTGCTGCCTTCATGCGTAATCCATAAGATGGAGGGTGGGCAGGTGCTGGAATTGGCAGTGTGTCAAGTACATTTAAATAGTTAAGGGTCAGTTGAGCTTGTTTAAAGACCATTCGTTAAAAGCTCACCTGACCCTGATAATATTTGCTCGTGCTTAAAATATGGGTGACATATACATTTAGATTGGAACAGGCTGCCTGTTTTAAACACCTGTGTGAATAAAGGTGAAAAGGATAAATCATCTGATTCAGGGAGTGCCCTGTCCCTGGGCAATAGGGCCCTTCCCACACTAAAGCCTCAGAGCCTGCTTTCCTGGGACAGCCATACCGCTGTTTAGACATCTTCCTACTCTGACGATGCTCATTACCAGAGCTTTAGAGCTGCGGATTTAATCAGATTGATTAAATCCGCAAAATGGGACTTCCTGCCGAGTGGCAATTTAAAAGTGACAGTAGGCAATTTAGGCCACCAGTAGCATGATCGGCTGTGGTGTGGGCTTCTCAGTCAGCTTCCTGCTGATTTTCCTTCCAGGGTGGGTGAGCTGTATGCCTGCACCTCCACAAGCAGGAGTGTCATTTTGGCACACTTTTTTTTGTCAAATCCCTCATAAAATCATGTTTCAGATATTTTCTAAGCAACCTGTTCAGATGTTATTACCCACTTTTGGAGCAAGTGGGACTTGAACCCAGGTCTCCTACCTCAGAGGTAGGGACACTACCACAGCACCACAAGAGCCCTAAGATCATCTTTCACTTTTTTCTAAACCCCATTGTCTCAGGTACAGTTTGCCCAACCTTTTCTTATCAGATAAACCACTCCTTAATCCTGGGTGTCAGTGGAATGAACCTTCTGAGCTGCCTCTAACACATTTACGTTCTTCCTTAAATGCAAGGACTAAAACTATACACTGTACTCCAGATTGGCCTATCCAAAATTCTATACAACTGTAGCAAAGCATGTCTTGTTTATATTTCATTCCTCGCAATAAAGTATAACATTCAATATGATTTGAATGTCAATTTTGTAATTAAGTAATGTGTTGTTTTTCAATTCTTCTGCAAAGAGATCAAGTTCACATTTTCCCGCATGGTACACGGTCTGCTAAGTTTTTGCACACTCACTTAGCTTATGTAAGCACTTTTGTAGATTCTTTACGTCCTCTTCTCAATTTGCCTCATACCCATCTTTGGCATTATCAGTATTTCAATGATATATCATGGAGCATTCCCCCATCATTCAGTAAAGTGAGAGAAAAGGAAGAACAAAGACTTAGTTGAACTGGTCAACTTCAAAGTGAAGAGGAACTCTGAACTTCAAAAAGTTCTTTGAATTCAATATTATAATTTAAGGTTATAACATTTTTAGAAATTAGGGCAGTGTCTAGGCTGTGAAAGTGCAGCTGGACCTCAGCTCAAATTGGTCTGGGTCAAATGGTCAAAGATTGACTATTATGGGAAATTGGATGATTTCACTTTCCAACACTCCATGTGTTTTAATATATTTGCATTTATTTCATGCATACGCAGGAACACCAGAATGTACGTCCAGTAGCAGCAGTCCTACCTCCTTTTGGAACTACAGCCGAACCACAGGTGACTATGCACAGTCACTACGCAAGTTCCAGTACCAGCTTGCCAGCCGTTCACAGGCCCCATCTGCCCACAAGGATGACACTGATCTGGGCTCCAAATTACTTGCAGAAGAGGTGTGCCATAATTTCTAGATGTTTGCATTTAACTTTAGTCTGGCCAGATGGCAGGTCCTTATCAATAACCTTGCCGTTATTCAGGGATGAATGATCTTTTTTCTGTATTGGGCTTTACTTTTTTGGCTGTAGCTGAAGATGTTGGCATTTGGGCCAGTTGTTTTGCGATTGCAGCATGTGGTTAGTATCCCTGTGCACTGTGTTGTAAAATGTTAACTGGGACATTAAATCAGTTCAGTCACACGCATTCAGCATGCTATAAGCATGATGTGCTTAGTCTGATTTTAGGTCAGTTATGTGGTGTGCTTCCAGAGCTGGCAATCTGTGCTGTATTCTCAGCCTTTTGACAGTAGTGATTTCTGCTTTCATGTTACATAGAAGCTACGGTGAGCAGACAGGCCACTGGGCCCAATCAACTCTTGTGGAGCAGTTAGGAAGAATGCTTAGAAATGTTTTTCACCTGAGATTCCAATTCAACTTAAATTGTAATTGACTGAAATTTAACAAGAGGGGCAGTTTTCCCTTCTGTAAATAATGAGTTAGCAAATCTATTTTGCTTTTCTCTGACCAACATTCCACTGCATAAAGGCTCATTTAAAGATCATTGCGCTCTTTCACATTCTTTCATTTCCGTTCACGTAAAAAATGAATACACAACCCTCCTACTGACTCAATGTGTAAATGGTGGCAGGCTATCTATGGAGTAGGATATGTGCCTCAACATCTTTGACTTGTTTTAGCTCCATTTTCCCTTGATACACTTGTCCAGTTTAAAAAAAACTGTCCTCCTCAGCCTTGTTCAGAATGGGAAAGAGGGTAGGCAGGAGAACGGAAGAGCACTGAACAGAATAATCTGCCAAACGTGGGGTTTGTAGCTCACCATCCAGTGGATGGCTGTACAGGTGGAGGGGGTACCCTGGATTAGAACCCCAATTGGTGACTATGTCATAGGTTAAATAGGAAACAGTGTGGTGCTTTTGTACTCCTGATTGCTACCCAGCAGCCCCTGTGGGAGAGTGTCATTGCTTGGGTGCCTCATGTGAATGGGGCTTGGCTTCAATGATGCTACTTTCCCCTAGTGCCTAAAAATCTATCTGGCTGTGGACAGGATTGCTTTTTAGTTCTGGACGCTACTGCCACTCAACCAGTTTCAATTGTGGAGACGAGAAAGGAGTTGGAATTTGTTGTGAGGAGTGGAATTGACCATAACTTGAATGTTGTTCCTGTACCTTTATAGGTATGGATTAGGCTGAACATGAATCGGCAGCAGTTGGACCTCCTTGATTCCTGGACAGCCAACCTGAGGAATGTAAGTGACTGGTCAGGGTGGTTCATGATTTGCTCATTGGAGCTAATGGCCCTAGTTAGGCCTCTGCAGCCAACAGATAAATTCAAGTCAAAGGATCTAATTTGGCCAATCTTCCCTGTTTGTCACAGCACTACTCTATGTCCCCAACACTATGTTGAGCTGCTTCATAAAGGACTCTAGTTTGATTGCAGTTAAATTAGGTTTTTTGGAGGGGTAAAGGTGCATTCCCTAACTTATAATAGTCCCCAACGCTTATGATGGGTGTTGATGAGATTACCTGCTGTGTATAGGTCAGTATCTTACCTGAAATGTTTAGAAATCTAAATAAGTCACAGGCAGAATCTTTATGCTTGATTATGATGATAGCAAATAGTCAGTGTCGTTTACCCAGTGCCTATGAAAAGTGTAGGTGGTAATGGTAGCTGGATCTTCAATATATGTGGAGTGTAGTCCCGGCTCTTTCCTCTCCAGTTAAAGGCACGTCTTCTGATTTCAATTGCTGTCAAGAGCAGATGGAGAAATAGGAATGTCCCAAGTTGAGTACTTTGACAATGTCTGTCAGCAGGATGTAATTCTGATTTAGGGAAGAATGTAGGACTGAGGAAGCTGTGGCCTGTCCCATGTTTATTTCAATATGCACTTCTGATTTCTGTTCCTCTAGAATACTCCTCAATTAATACACCCAAAAGCCTAATTTTTGCAGACTTTCCTTATTAACTTCATAATATTTAGATGTTAGTAAATATTAAATGTAGACAGATCTACTTCCAGAAAGACTTTCAGGAGTACATAGATTCTAGCTAGAGTCACAGGTCTGGATATAATTGGTATACTCGATGTGGAACTTTACTTAGCTGAATCCTGCACTCAGTGAATTATCAGAAGTAGTTCCTGGTGATGAAAGTTGGCTTTTTGTGTAACTGAGTATGGTAACAGTAGATGCCAATTTGTACAAGATGTGGGAGAGTTTACTAGTTTGTCGCCATTGGATATTTGAGCCTCTTTCATCCTGGTTCCCTGCTTTTGCTGTATATTCTGTTTATGTATATGTATATTCTGTTACCCATATGTGTGTCATTTAAACTTTGGTGTTTTGGGTCAGATTGCTCCACATTTGATTAACACTGTGCAGAAATATTTGCATGACTCGCTTTTATTTGATGTAACTCAGACTGATTGTGCTGTCTTATATCTTCTCTATATGTAGTGGATCAATGAAACGATTTTGAATCGTTTGGTCAGTGAGATTGACGGTGTGAACACACAGCTAAGAAGATTGGGATGTCCTGAGCTGCAAGTAGGAGGTAGGCATGTTGTATAAGGATTTAACTACCCCATGACTTGCCATCTTTAAGCAGCAAATAGTTGAACCATACAACTCGAGATCCCATGATCCTTTCCTGGTCTATCTTGAGTTTGCTGATGTTGGCCAGGATGGTCAGAGGGCTATGAGAACTGTCTTCAGTGACCTGTGGGGTTTGAGGAAACATGAACCTTTTGACTAGTTTACTCCATGTATTTGCCAGATATGTGACTACATAAATGCCTCCATGCAGCATTACTTTTTTTTTTGATTATGATAGAGTGAGATAAAATGTGTCTGTGCTGGGGGATGTTGTTTTGGCCTTTGTTCAGTACTTCTCCTTTTTCTTTCTTAATTCCCTATGCAGCAATCAAAATCAATGTTAGGACTAAAGACAGAAATTGATGGAAAAACTCTGCAAGTCTGGCAGCATCTGTGGAAGAAAAGGTAGAGTTAGAGTTAATGTTTCAGGTCCAGCAACCCCTCTTCAGAACTGGACCTGAAACATTAACTCTAACTCTACCTTTTCTTCCATAGATGCTGCCAGACCTGCTGAGCTTTTCCAGCAATTTTTGATTTTGTTTCAGATTTCCAGCATCTGCAGTTGCTTGATTTTTTTTTTTTTTTTTGGATGTTAGGATTATAGGCAGAAAATGCCTTGCTGCTCCCTGACACACACATTGTAGTGTGTTGTCTCTCTATGCTTCCTGATGCCCTTTATGTAGGAATTCCAGGTGTGTGCTGTATCTCCCTGCTCTCTGACACACTTGGTTTTAAGCAGTGGTACAGGAGCTTCTGGGTTTGAGAATTTTAAGTTGTATCCTAAGTAAACTCCTAATGGTTGACTAGATTATCGTTTTCTCTTTCCTCAGAGACCAGTATCAGCAGTCTAAGGCAAGCAGCTCTGGTCAGAGCTCCCCAGATTCCAACTTTAAATATAGTTGTTCAGTACTTGGACATCACTTCAAACCAAGAATATCTAGTGGAGAGGATCAAAGGTGAGGATTTCCCTTTCAACTGTTTTACTCAGTTCACTTACAGAACTGTTATAATGCAAAAGGAGGCCAGTTGTCTCTACAGGATCTCCAATGAGAATTATGACTTTGTGCCATTTGCCTGCCTTTCCTCTATACCCTTGTCTTGATGTACATATCATCCAGTACTGTATGGAATGTGTCGATTGGCTCAGCCCACTGCTGCCACCAGCTGCCATCTCCATCCCCACCCACCCGCAACCACAAACAAAACCTTTGTCATCTTCTGCTACCCAGTCCAGACCAAAACCGCTCATTGTGTGAACAAATATGTTCTCTGATCACATTGGATACGTTTGCATATCATTCTAACTATATGCTGTCTTGGCCTCATGTGTAGGACTTGTTTCTATCTACTCTATCCATGCCCCCATAATTGAGAGCTTCCATCAAATCGCTTAGCTGCCTTATCTCCAAGCAGAACAGTCTTGACCTCTCCAATCTATCCCCAACTGAAATTTCTTACCCCTGGAACTATTTTTGTAAATTTCTTCTGCACTCTAATGTATTCTATACATTGTGCTTTCACAGTGTTTCACATTTGGTCTTGCCAGTCACTTGTAACTTCACTATAACTTTTTTGCTCTTGTGCTCTATGTCCCTATTAATAAAGTCCAGGATACTATATACTTTATTAACTGCCGTCCACCTGTCCTGTCACTTTAAATGATCTTTGCAAATATGCATTCAAGTCCCTCTGCTCTGCACCTATTTGAGTATTATAACCCCTATTTCATGTTATTATCAAAATGCATCCCCTCACACTTCTTTGAACTTCATTTGCCACCCATCTACCCACTCCCCAGATTTTGGAGGTCTAAAATGTCATCCTCACTGTTTACAATGCTTCCAAGTTTCGTATCATCTACAAACTTTGAAATTACCCTCTGTGCACGCAGATCTAAATCATTAATGTATGTCAGGAAAGGTAAGGGTTCCAATATTGATCCCTGAGGAAACTATTCCTTGGTCCTAACACAGTTCTGCCACAGATGATTGGGGAAATGTTGTGGAGGGCAGGGAGTTTGAAATGACTGAAGCATCTCTAGCCATGCTACTTTCTTCATTAGTCATCTGTATTGAAGCTCAGGATCCCTATTTAAATGGCTTGGTTTATTGCAGAACTTGCACATGGTGGTTGTATGAGCTCCTTCCGTTGGAATGGAGGAGGAGAGTACAAATCTAGAAAATGGGACACAGACCTTCCCACTGACTCTGCGGTGAGTACCAAAACAAGAAGGGGGCTAAGCTTTTCTTGTGCATATTTGATATCTTTAGCACTGAGTTTCCCTATGTAGGTTTGTTAATTAGCAGAACTGAGCAACTAGTGGGGGCATAAGCAAGAATTGATACCTTTTTTGATTTGTTTTCTTCTCTGATGCTTAGTAAGGACTGCTCCTCTAGTGGCTGATTTAGGAAACTTGCTATTTTGTTGGGATTGGGAGGGCTTAGGGTTTGTAGTTGAACTGATGACATCTTTTAAATTACATCATCCTACTCATTGAACTATCCGCTGAATGTGTGTGTGATAGGATACAAAAGTAGCAACACCTTCAGTGTCTTTTGATTAGGAGGAGGACCTCTAAGGATGGATTTTCAGAATGTTTAAAAAGGAAGCAAGAGAAAATGAAGTGAAGAAACTTAGAACAGAAATTTCAGTGAATTCAGCTGAGTTGCCAATGATTGAGTGAAGTAATGAACAGGAGATAAGGAACAAATGGTATGGTACTAGGTATAAAACTGGAGGAATTTGCAAATAAAGCTGTTGATGCTTTTTTACAATGAGGTTCACTGTATGTTTTTCCTCCAGTTAAAATCTCACGTGGAGCCTATAGACTAGTTGTGCTGAATGGTCTGTTATCTGCACTGTATATTCTAAGTAAGATTTAGTTATTAAGTAACTTGCATTTTTATAGCACCTTTTGTGACCGCAGCATCCTAGTGTGACTTACAACTAGTGAAGTGTAGTCTCTGTGGTGAGATTTACATACAAGCTATCAAAAAGACCAATTAAATAATGACCAGTTTACTTCTGTTCTGTTGTTTGAGCAACCACCGGAGAACACTCCTGCTGCTCTTTTGAAAGAGTGCCACAGGATCTCTTTTTTATTTATACAAGAAGCTTGAAAATTTTAAAGTGTGACCCAAAAGGTGAAACCTTTTGACACTGCAGCACTTTCATTCATGGTGCTGAAGTGCTGGCTGGGACTTTTGTGTTCAGGTCTTTGCACTGGGTCTTGTGTACACAACCTTCTAGCTTGTAGAGACAGCTATTTCTAAGCCAGTCTATATAGCAGCGTTACAAACCCATTAGAACGTTTAGTGTTGATGTACTGACCCAAAGTGCGTTAACAAAGTCACCAGTTCAAACCCAGTTGTGTCCACCTGAAGAACAGATTTTCTAATTCAGTCTGAGTTAATTAATTCTCACTTTTTCCCCTGTTTATCCCTCTATTTAATTAGAGAAGGATCGATGACATAATATCAGCTAATCTGAACCAGGGTAAATAGTTGCCGATGTACAGTTAACATTTAAGACCAGCTCTGAAGATGGTGGGGGGAGAGAGAATATTGGTCACTATTTCTACTCCTGTTTCTTATTCATTTGAATCCTGCCAGGAGGGTATGGACATCTTACAGGGCTGTTAACACTGATATTTCAGAACCATCAAAATAAACTAAAATACGGAACTGTGGATGCTAGAGATCTGAAACAAATACAGAAATTGCTAGAAATCTTAGCAGGTTTGACAGCATTTGTGGGAAGAAAGCAGTTAACGATTCAAATCTGGTGACTTCAGAACTGCTATCTGCTAACAGTTCTCATGACAAGACAGTGGACTCGAATGTTAACTTTGCTTTCTTTCCACAGATGCTGCCAGACTTTTAGTTTCGCCAGCAATTTCTGATCTACCAGAATCGCTGGAGTAAGAAGCCAGGTTTGTCCCCTAAAAGCCGAGATGATTGAGGGGTGAATTTTGACGCTTGCAACATCATCCCAGATCTTGATGGAAGTTTTTTAAAAAAACGGCTGTTTCCTGGATTATAGCTAGTGGACACAAGTTTAATATAATTGAAGGGGAGAAATCAGTGGGAGATGCTGTGTGGGTGGGTGATGGGAACTTAATGAGTTGCTTTGATCAAGAGTGCACTGTCTGAAAGGAAATTTCATGCAGATTCATGAGACCCTTTCAAACGTTAGTTGGATAGCTATTTGGAGGAATAATTTGCAAAACTGGGGAGAGAGCAGGGCAAGTGTGACAACACAGGTATTCTTTTGAAGGGCTGAAGCTCTGGATTGTAATTCTGACTGTCACAAGCACTTCCATTGGGGTTCTCTGGGCAGTAATTGGTTGCAACCCTGACTGATCTCTCCTTCCTGAATCAGGAGTTGACTCTCATTGAACAGATCTGACTGAAAACCAAAAATCTTCGTAGTGTCTGTGGCTCCTCTTTTCACTGGATATTTGAATCTACTAGAGGCAATCTTGTGTTATCCTGAGTGTCAACTTTACTGTATCTGCATACAGTATGCTGCAGTCTAACTTGCACTTGTTTTCTATGCTGCATAGGGACAGTGGGGCAGCCCTTTCTCATATGTTTGTTGATTTCTTCTTTCAGATGATAATGCATATGTTCTGCACTTATCTTGACTCCAGGCTGCCTCCACATCCCAAGTACCCTGATGGGAAAACTTTCACCTCCCAGCATTTCATTCAGACTCCAGATAAACCAGGTACTTACCTGCAGCTGATTCCTATATACTAGCAACACTGCTAGTTGAACTTCTGCGTAATAATTTTCATGTTTCCAGCTGTACTTTGCATGGCATTATGTAGAACAGCACAGAAATAGGCTGTTTGACAACAACGTGCTGTTATAATATGCAGCTGGCTTATCTGTTGTTAAGTTGATAAATGTGATAGTGTGATCCCACAAGTGACAACAGGTGGAATGATGAGTTGATTTGTTTGAGGGAGGAATGTAGATCAGGACATCAGGAAAACTTACTTTGATTAGCACAAATGAATCTGAATGTATAGAAAAGATTCTGCTTCAAAGTTATGTAAAAGATGATGCCCCGAACAACCAATGTATTGCTTCCTCAGTATTGCAGGAGATGTCAGCCTGAATTAGATGTTCAGACCCTGCAATGGGCCTTAGCCTCAGGTATGTGCTTTGAGCCCACCTTAAGCTGTGTGTAGTTAATTATTAGCAATAATTTTCCCATTGTAGCTTGTGTTGTAAAAAGAAACAGCTAGCTATACACTTGTGGTTAATTATTTTTCTGGTTGCAAATTCTCTTTGCAGATATCACAAATGAGCATTTGTTTTGTATACATCAAAGCAACATCAATCCTCCCCACTACCAGCTGATCTACCACGGACAGGTGTATAATTTGCCGAAGGTACCCAAAAGATAGTCTCCTGAATTGAAAAAACAACTTTACTGCTCTTGAGCCCTGTCTGGGGATGCAATAAAGGAAACAAAGGTTTACATGTATATAGTGGCTTTCCCATCCTCCTTGTGTTGTCACCACTTCCCAATCGTGGATTTTTTTTTTTTGAACTTGAGAAACCCATAGCTCTGTGTTTGCAAAGGAGGATAACACACAGGCAGCAGTCTGATGAATGATTGGCTAATGCTGATGTGACTGCCAGGAGAACTTTCTGCTCCTCTTAGTGCCACACAGACAGACTCAGCCTGTTGTTAGCAGAGTTCCCTGAGGAAAGTACAGAAGTATCAGCGTGTATTACAAACTCCAGTCTGCTGTTACTAGACTTAAGCCTTCATTACTTTGGTATCATGTCACTCCTGAACCGCAAACCTCCAAAGTGGGTCCTTAGTTTGGTTCAGCATTGTTGGAGGAGTGAAACTGCTGTTACTAAAGATTAAAAAGAGAGTCTTGTGTTTATACAGCACTTTTTATGACCTTTTGGACATCCCAAAGCACTTTGTAATCACTAAAGTCATTTTAAAGTGTTGTAACAGTGGGGATGGTGATGTATTAGTCACCTCACTGGACTAGTAATCTGGGGGTCCAAGCTAATGCTTTGGGGCACAAGTTCAAATTTCAGTTGTGGCTGTTGGTGAAATTTGAATTCGGCTCAAATTTGGAATTGAACACAAGTCTCAGTATTGGTGACTATGAAACTGTCTCTTTTTGCCTTTTATTCTTTCATTTCTTACTTTACAAAAATATTATTTCATTGAAAGCGGATGTCACTGGCAAGGCTAATATTTGTTGCCCCTCCCTAATTGCTCTTTAACAGAGTGGCTAGCTAGGCTACATGTCATAAACTCAACAGGTTCACTTGTGTCTTTTTGGGAAGGAGATTTGGCATCCTTACCTCATCTGGCCTACATGTGACACTAGATCCATAGCAATGTGGTTAACTCTTAACTGCTGTCTGAAATAATCTAGTGAGATATTCAGTGAAATAACAATCGGGGATGCTGGCCTTGTCAGTAATGCCCACATCCCGTGAAATAATAATTTTGTAAAGTAGGAAATGAGTGTAGCAAGATTCCACAAATAGCGATGTGATAATGACCACACAATTAATTTTGTGTGTTGGTTGGGGGATAATTATTGGTCAGGACTTCAGGTAAAACTTCCTGTTCCTCTTGGAAATAATGTCCCAAGATCCACCTGTGGGGACAGTTGAAGAATAAGTTTAATGTCTTAATTTAAAATAGAATATGTTTTATGTTCCAACTTGGAATGATTTTTCATTTTGCAGGACAGGAGCAACATGTTTCACACCATTCTGATGTTTTTATACATAATTAAAACGAAGGAGTCAGGAATGTTGGGGTATGTGGTTATTTCAGAATTCTCTAACTCTCTTGTTTGATCTCTCCTTAAATCATTTAGTAATTTGGTAGATAATTGAGTTTTGAAACTGCTTTATTTTGTTGCATTTGAAAAGATGACCACTTGCAATCTATCAAAAAATAAAAATCTCCACTCCAACCTTGATTTTCCAAATGACTTGACTGAAAGTTCTGAATACCCACAAAGCGGGAAATGAAGACATGCCAAGTTCTCTCATACAAACATTGACTTAGAAGCTAGAAGCAGGAGTAGGCCACTTCAGCCCTTCTGCTCCGTCATTCAGTATGATCATGATTGTACCAAAATGCCATATTCACACCTTCTCCCCATACCCCTTGATGCCTTTAAAATCTAAAAATTAATCTATCTCTTGACTGTATTCAGTGCCCTCCTAAGACTGATCCCAGCTTCCAGCAATTCTGTGAACAAAGTCGGGGAAGATGTGTGTGTGGCAGAGATCCTCAGATCAGTGCAAAATTTACTTTCCAGTTCCCTTCACCCGCTCCAATACGTGAGATCTTTGCGCACAGAATGGTGACAGTCTGGCAAGCAAGGCCACAGTCCTGCATTCCTACATAGCCTGGTGAACTTTGATACTGAATCCATTTAAAGTATTTTTAAACTTCATGAAGATGTTTATTTTTCACATTACCTCCATGTATGTGAGCTGTATGTCTGAGACTTCGTCCCCTGATTTTTTTCACTTCTCCCTCCTGTTTTCCTCCTCCTCCCATAGGCTGTCTGATTTTGTTCAGAGTTTGGAATAATATTATAAGTAAAATGGTTAAATTGAGGGCAGGTAGCTTAAACTTTTCAGGTGAGCTGAACAGTAACCATAGATGAATGGAAGGAGGCATTGTAGCTAAACTGCTCTGTGCTGACAATAATACACTGGGACTTGCCAGTCTCAGTGGTAATTGGTTATGAGTCAGGATTGTGTCCCCTTCCCAGCCAATCTGTTTGCAGCACTCTGCACAGCTGCCCAGCTCAGATCAGTTAATGTAACACAGAAGATGGTCAGGGATTTCTTAGTCTGTGTGGAATTTGATACAAAAAAAGGAGCATTTACCCAGTTAGCCACCAGGTGGCTTTCAGGGCTGGTTAATTGGATTGGTATATCTTTCCACAAAGTGCTTCTGTTCAGTTAGTCATTAGTTGGAAGAATAAACAAAGTCTGCTCTCTTCTAAATGAATGAAGTTTGTCTGCTTGTATGACTTGGCAGCTGGGAAGAACTGTAATAAAGGGTCTGGCATTCACTTGTGTCCTTCATGCTCTCTGTCACCAAAGATTTCTCAACCTTTTCAGATGCAGCAGTCAATATGTGCACAACAAGCTCATGCCATCCACAAAATAGATGCGACCAGATAATTTTGAATTTGGTAACTGTATGGTTGTGGGTGGAGTGCCAAATGGGACAACAGCAGAACCACCTACAAGATACTATCTCCTAATGCGTTACTTTCTCAGTTCTCTATTGGGCTATCAGCCTAGCTAACATTATATGCATTCCTTCATAAGGGCAGCCTGTTCTGGAGTTGATTAATAGGGTAATGTATCCTGGAATCAATTCTTTGCCCAGGCACTGAAAAGAACACTTTTTTTTATAAAAAAAAAACAAAAATCCCCAGCCCAAAAAATTAATTGCTTATAAATTGTCCTTTTGAACATATTAGAGTGTATTAGTATGAACAGTGTATATTTAAGTTATTTTTTTCTTTTACAGGAGAGTGAATCTGGGCTTGTCTGGAGTGAATGTTCTTTGGATTTTTGGAGAGTAAAGAACAATTGCCAGGAGATATAACTGCGAATATGTATTTGATTTGTAGAAAAGTTGAACAGATTCAGGATTTTGGTCCCTCGCTTCACTCCTACAACCCCCATCCCACACCACACCATCTCTCTCTTCTTGATCTTTCTTATACTGACAACTGGCAGAAATGTGGGGTCCTGGACCAGAAACTCTGAAGCCAACATTACATTTTGCCCTGTGACTCTGCTGAGGATGTGTGCTCACTGAATATCTGTTTGGCTGCCATGCAGCTGCTTCAATACTGAGAGAGTTAATTTTAATTTTTCAAAACTAAAGCTTTTATCTTTTCTAATGTTTGAAGGAAAAGACTCCTTTTATAATAACCAGTGGAAGTGTGTAATTTTTCATACTCTTCGAAGCATTATGTGAAGTAGCAAAATACTGCTGTACTTCTTATGAAAGAAGACCATCAACTCCTGTCAGCTTTGGTATTTCTGTTCGGGCAAAGGAACTGTCATTCAGAGCATCTGAGGGTGGGAGAGACAGAACTTGTGTTTTCTTTACTGCTCTATAAATACACAGCTGGAATAATGGTACCACTGCCCTGGGTCATGTCACTAATCTTGTTCTGTTTTTAGTTTAATGATGTTAACACAAACCCATGTGAACAGCCTGGATACAAGTACTGTAGGAATCATTTGAGATGATGGGACAAGTTGTCAAAAGACATAACCTGTTTCCATTTATAAATATCTAAGAATGAAAGTAAGCAAAAACAAAAGGCTGATCAGTTTTACTAGGGAACTGATGAGAAAAGGTAAATAGTTAATGCAAACTCAGCTCTGTAATCATTTCAAACTGTCGTGATGAATGTAATTAACTGTACTGTAAGGGTCCTATGAATTCAATGTGGGCTGCCTCAGGCTACTCCCAGTAGGTCTGATTTGCCAGTGCAGAACTTGTCCTCTCCACTTCAAGGGTGTTGGTTTTGTGAGGAGTGGTTCATCGGTGTTGCTGAAGACTTCCGTCACTCCCTAAAATGAAAAACAATTTACTCTGAGACAAGTCTAGAAAGTGCTGGACCTACACCTCAGAATCGAGGCTTGCATTAAAGTGAGTTGCTCTATTTAAAGAAGGCTTGTGCCCTTCCCTCCTGTCCATGTTGAGCAGCACTTCCCTGATTAGTTGAAGCATTGGAATGGCTGATAAAAGCAAAATAGTGTGGATGGTGGAGATCTGAAATAAAAACAAACTGCTGAAGAAATCTGCAGGTCTGGCAGCATCTATGAGGAGAGAACGTGTTAAAATTTTGAGTCCACTGTCTCAATGGAAGGAGGGTGGAATAGAATAGTATTTACACTGTTGACCAAGGGAGAGGAGGAACGAGTGGAACAGAGTGTGAAATTGTTTTGGTCACACCCCCACACACCCCCACGCTGGACTGACAGCATTTTGTTACAGCCAAGATGCTCAGTTGCAAGTTGACTGAGCATGAATGGGATTGGGTCCTCGAACTACTTCTCACTGCCCACCTTTGAGTCCTCCACAGTCCTGAATGAAGTATGAAGAGCTGACGGATGCCTGTGGAATTTATATTTGGCATTGGTGCCCTCCTGAAGAGATATTAAAAGGTGATTGTTAGTCATTCAAAGTGGCCATGGAAGAGCCTAGTGCAGAATATGGGAAAAATATTTCTGGTATGACAGTGGACGCTACTGAGATTGTGACTGAGGAGCAAAGTGGAACTTTATATTTATCCTAGTCATGTCGGATCTAGGAGATTCGGATGGGGCGCTCAACATTACTGTGTATCTAATGGTGTAGCTGTTAAGTGTGGCTGGATAACATAGTATTAGATTTGATACTGCTAGCAATCTCTTCAAGACAAATGCTGTCTTTATTTTTCTAAAGGGATGTGAAAGCGGAATTGAAATATGGGATCCATTGATTTTGGGGCACTGCAGATACTCACTTTGGAATTTTATAATGTAATGGAACCATCCTGATTTCTCCCTCGTGTAATTAGCTCACAGCTTTGCAATAATTTGCAGATATTCATATGTCTGTCCTCCTCAGTTTCTTCTCCTGCATTTAATTGAAGCCTGCCCTAAACTATGCATGACAAAGGAATGTGTCTTCATATAGCAGACAGCAGCATGAGACAGAACAGTAAAAATATAAACAGAAGGACAAGCAGTAGTAACTAACAATTTGCCAATAATTAATGTTGCATCATTAAACCGGTATGGGTGAAACTCTTGGCGGGGGGGGCGGGAAGGGGCTGCTGGAGAGGAAGCATGGAGAAACTTCACCTCATTCACTATGGAGTGCTGGATTTAGAACACTACATTCCAGGAGCAGAATATTCTCATTGGAGTCTGGCTAATCTTTGACAAATACACTGACAGTAATTCAGCTCTAGAACTTACCATGTAATAATAGATCTCGAAACAATCCTGTCATTGCTGTTACAATCAATCAACACCCACTCAATGCATTTTCACCTTGCTGTTCAGTTCATCGGGGCAAGAGACAGATCCAATTAACTGGAGAATGCACAATTTTAAAATATTATTTCTCTAGTGTTTTGGCATCATTGACATATCATTTTATAATGTTTGGGCATTGATAGTTCCAGTATTTAAGAGTAAAATGTTAATGTATTTGATTCACTGAAACCAATACTGAAGTGGTGTGAAAAATCATTGGTTATGTTAGTCATTGCTGAGAATCACTATTGATTTTGATGAGAAACATAGGGCAGGCCATAAGGTGGACTTGCTATTTTCAGGGAATCTTTTCCGCATCTGTCTGAGCAAGCAGTAAATAACCCTTATTCTTTTGCACTCTAAATACTATAATAACTGTCAGCTTGTGTGACATGTTCCAGGCTGTCGTAGGGCTTGAACGTACTACAAGCCATGGGCTGGGAAGTGGGAGTGCCAGCAATAGAACCAAAGTGGTACTTTTTCCCCAGAAGGAAAAAGACAGACTTAGGGGACCTAACCTTGAACCAATGAAACTGCTAGAATGGGGGTTGGAAAAGATCTGTACTGCGAGAAACCATTAAAAGGCTGAATGCTGATGACCAGCAGTTAATTTCCTCTGTTCAAGAAGGGAAATAGGGATAATCCAGGAAACTATAGTCTGGTGAGTCTCCTGTTGGTGGTTGGGAAGCTGTTGGAGAGAATTCTTAGGATTTATGCACATTTGGGACAGTCAACATGGCTTTGTGTGGGGCAGATCATGCCTTACTAACTTGATTGAATTTTTTGATGAGGTGACAAAGGTGATCAATGAGGGCAGAGCAGTGGATGTTCTCTACATAGACTTTAATAGGGCTTTTGACAAGGTTCATTCTGGTAGGCTCATCCAGAAGATTAAGATGAATGGGATACACAGTGACTTGGCTGCTTGGCTTCAGAATTGGCTTGCCCACGGAAGGCAGAGGGTAGTGGTGAAAGGGTGTTTTTCTGGCTGAAGGTCTGTGACTTGTGGCGTTCTGCAGGGATCTGTATTGGGACCTCTGTTCATGATATACAGAAGAGACTTGGATGAAAATGGAGATGGGTGGGTTAGTAAGTTTGCGGACGATACAAAGATTGGAGTTTTGGAGAGTGTAGAAGGTTGACAAAGGATACAACGGGATACAGATCAGTTGCAGATAGAGGCAAAAAATGACAGATGGGGTTTAATCTGGCTAAGTATGAGATGTTGCACTTTGGGAGATCAAATATTAAGGAAAGGTATACAGTTAATGTGTGGACCCTGGACAGCATTGATGTGCAGAGAGATCTTGGGGTTCAAGTCTATAGTCCTCTGAAAGTTGGTAAGGGGAGTAAAGAAGGTGTATGGCATGTTTGCCTTTATCAGTCAGGGAATTGAGTACAAGAGTCAGGATCTCATGTTGCAGGTTTATAAGACTGGTTAGGCCGTACTTAGAGTTTGCATTCAATTCTGGTTGCCACATTACAGGAAGGATGCAGAGGCTTTGGAGAGAGTGTAGAAGAGGTTTACCAGGATGCTGTCTGGATTAGAGGGTTTGAGCTATCAGGAGAGGCTAGCTGTTTTCTCTGGAGTGGTGGAGGCTGAGGGGAGACTTGATAGAAGTCTATAAAATTATGAGATGCAGAGACAGGGTTGACGGTAGCAATCTTTTCCACAGAGTTGAAATGTCTATACAAGGGGTCATACATTTAAAGTGAGAGGGGGCAAGTTTTTTATGCAGAGAGTGGTAGGAGTCTGGAATGCGCTGCCAAGGATGGTGGTATAGGCAGGTACGTTAGAGATGTTTGTGGGATTTTTAGATAAGCACATGAATATGAAATGGAGGGATATGGGCAGGGAGAAAGGATGGGTTTAATTTTTTTGTCATGTTCAGCACATCATGGCCCAAAGAGCTCATTCCTGTGCAGTACTGTTCTGTGTTCTAAAAGTGCATGAGCAGACTGCTACTTAAAGCTGAAGTTGTCATTGTCTTACCAAACCGTAGGGCTGCTCTCTTATTAGAGAGAGATAACTGGTGGCTACTTAACCTCAGGTTCACCACCCCCAAGGTAAGGGGAGAGGCTGAGGAGAGTCCTTCATGATAACCTTAGTAAGTGCAGGAGGTGAACCTGTGCTACTGGCATCAGGGCAGCACGGTGCCCTGCAGCAGCAGGGACCCAGTTTCAATTCCATCCTTGGTGACTGTGTGGAGTTTGCACGTTCTCTATGTTTGTGTGGATTTCCTCTAGATGCTCCGGTTTCCTCCCACAGGTTAGGTGGATTGGCCAAGCTGAATTGCTAATGGTGTCCAGGGATGTGTAGGCTAGGTAGGTTAGCCATGGGAAATATGGGGTTACAGGGATAGGGTGGCAGGGGGTTGGATTGAGGTGGGATTCTTTTTGGAGAGTTGGTGTGGATTTGATGGGCTGAATGGCCTGCTTCCACACTGTTGGGATTCTATGATCACTCTGCATCGCAAACCAGCCATCCAGCCAAGCCAAGCAGTTTTCAGGATAATTTTCACTGACTGTAAAATGTGGAGAACAAATAAAGTGTCAGGAGGCAACAAAGTATAGGTGAAAAGGAAAATCTTTAGGATGTTTCTGAAGGGTAAAACCTGGGAGACAGAGATCCTTGTGAGAATTCTGAGACAGGACTGGCTAAATAGTGGAGTGAGAGGGTGAGATATGACTAGGAAGTTGAGAGACTAGGAAAGATGGCCCTGAACTATAGAAGTAAAGACAACCTTGAAGTTGATATTCTATGGGTTATTATTTCAATACAATTAAAATATTTAAAAATATTTGGTATCAATATTGCCCCCATTAGTGAGTTGCTACAATCTAGAATGAACAATCTGAAGGCATACAATAGGGCAGATTTTAATGATAAAGTAAACATTTGCTCCAATGAAACTTTAAGCCAACTTCTGGAATGTGCACAGGCATGGAAGAATGCTGAAAGCACAGGTTAATTTCGGTAAGTGTATACAGTTAAAGTATGCTGAAACTGCAATCAGTGCAAAATTAATTGAATTGATGGACCTACACTCTTCTGGTGCCAGCTTGTTGGATGAACTAATTGTGTATTCACTTCAAATGCTTCGCCCTGATTAACATCCAACGATAACAATATTAGTTTGCATAATGAAAAATAACATTTTTAGAATAGAATAGAATCCCTACAGTGTGGAAACAGGCCCTTCGGCCCAACAAGTCCACACCGACCCTCAGTGCATCCCACCCAGACCCATCTAAGCTACACATCCCTGAACACTACGGGCAATTTAGCATGGCCAATCCACCTAACCTGCACATGTTTGGACTGTGGGAGGAAACCGGAGCACCCGGAGGAAACCCACGCAGACACAGGGAGAACGTGCAAACTCCACACAGACAGACACCCGAGGCTGGAATCGAACCTGGGTCCCTGGTGCTGTGAGGCAGCAGTGCTAACCACCGTGCCACCATGCCGCCCTTTTTACAAAGGTTTTATATAAATAAAATATTTATGATCTAATTATAATTGATTTTATTATCTTAAAAAAAACTAAAAGCTAAGGAAAAAGCGTTGTAACGCTATGTGAATACGTCAATGTGATAGGCTACTTGCTCACTGACGTTACAACTGGAATACGGCAGATGAATCTCTTGGCACTAGATTTTTGGCACAAGGAAAACAAGAGATATGTGCCACGTAAATCACTAGCTTTATGCTGACAGCTTTCTGCGAGGTTAGACACTGGCATAAGTTCATTGATGACAAACCCTGAACTAACAACAGGAACTAACAAAGAGGAATTGGATATATGGTTGGAAAAGGAATAATTTTGTAAGGCTGTGGTCGATGATCAGGGAAGTGGAACCAATTGAATAGACTTTTCAAACAACACGCACGATTGACCGAATAGTCCCTTTTTAAACTGTATGATTATGCAGTGCCTTACGTGGGCAGTCCATTATAAGTGAAGATATGGGAATTTATTGTCAATAAGTCACTAGGAAGAATCTGGATATATAGGATTTTTAAGAAACCTTTATGTAGTCATTCTTTTCCGCTTAGATGGAGTTTGGACTCATATCCTTTACCCTCCCGCACCTGATCCACCTGTTGTGAATTTCCATCACGTTTCTGTTTTAATTTATGATTTCCAGTTTTCCAAACTTATCCTTTCGGTGATTGCAACAAAAATTTTGCCCAATTCGTCTTTTCTTTTAAAAACCGAAAGAACTGCGGATGCTGTAAATCAGCAACAAAAACAGGAATTGCTGGAAAAGCTCAGCAGGTCTGGCAGCATCTCTGAAGAAAAAAAAATCAGAGTTAACGTTTCGGGTCCGGTGACCCTTCCTCAGCACCGTATTTTAATCGTTTTTCTCGGGGCGTTTTAACAAAGTTGACGCACGACAAAAAAAACTCCCAAATTGGAATCAAACCACCTGCAACTGGGCTGGATCTGCATCTTAAGTGCTGAAAACTGCAGCGCGCAGAAGACGGGATAAGAAGGGGCATTTGTGTTTCTTTGGGTCGGCCCGTGGACAAAGTGGGCCGAATGGCCCCCTCAACAGCGCTGCATCATTTCTACGGTTGTAGTCTTTTTGACTCCCTCCGGAACAGGAGGAAGGAGGTGGAGAGACTACAACTCCCAGAAAGCGCCGCGGCGGCTAGCCGCGGACTACAGCTCCCAGAAGATTGTTTCAGAGATAGCAGGAACTGCAGATGCTGGAGAATCTGAGATAACAAGGTGTAGAGCTGGATGAACGCAGCAGGCCAAGCAGCATCAGAGGAGCAGGAAAGCTGACCCTTGAAGGGTCTAAGCCCGAAACCTCAGCCTTCCTGCTCCTCTGATGCTGCTTGGCCTGCTGTGTTCATCCGCTCTACACCTTGTTATCTCAGCTCCCAGAAGATACTGCGCTCAGGCGTCGGTGGCAGCACATGCGCGGTGCTTATAAAAATGGGGGGAAGGGGGTGTGTGTGATCAGCAGGTGCTGGCGTCGGCTTCTCACTCGGACCGGTGGAGGTTGTTATCCATCCAGCCATGTCGGAGATCGATCAAGAGCCGGAGCTGGGCTTTCGGAGACGAAGCACCCAGGACGCATTGAGTAAGGAGCCGCATTTAACCATCGTGTCACCACCTTAACTCGCTCCCTTCGGGCGGCTGCTGCTCGTGTTTTGTCTGGGCGCTGACAGCTGCTCCTCACCCTCCCCATCGAAACCTGCCGGCTTTCCAGGCTGCTGTCAGAACGGCTTGTCTGTAGCTATTTCAAATCGTTTCTCATCTTTTAACTCAGTCCTTTTGGGACCCTGAGATTTAAATTTTATCCGTAACAGTGCTGTGAGAAATATTTTAAAGAGAGCTGCGCAGGTGTTTGACAGTGAGCAGTTTTTTGGACAAAAGAAATGGGCATGTGGGTGCAAGCGGCTCTACTGTTTTCAAAGAGCGAGCACAAGCAGATGGGCTGAAATAGTCATCTTCTGTGCTGGAAGCTTCTATAATTCTGTGACTGAAGTTCTTAATGATTGCAAACCGAGAGGACACCGTTTTAGTTTTTTTTTTCAAAGGTCAGAAGGAATAGGGTGGGGAAGATTAAAGTTGTGATGTGGGGTGAACTGCCTGAAAGCATGAAAGAAACAGATTAAATAACTGCTTTCAAAGAGGAACTGGATAACTACTCACAGGGGAAAGTTTTTTTTTCAGGCAACTGGGGCAAAGGCACACGTAGAATTAATTGGATGTCTCTGTCAAGTAGTTTTTTTTTGTTGTATAATACAATAATAAGATCTCACTAATTAATGTTAATTAATATTAATCAGTGTCAGTCTGCATCCTTACACTAGCTATGTTCTATGCTTGTTCTTGATACAACTGTGACTGAACTTATTATGTAAAGCTTAACATTTGAGATGCTACATGTAGCTTTATGAAGCAGGTTTGAATCGTTTCACACAAAGGTGCTACTGAAACTTAGATTTGTTTTTACTTCAGCCATATTCTCTAGAAAAGTTTGGTAGGACTGACTCTTCTGAATTTCTAAAGAGCTTGCCATATTGGATTTGAAAGATCAATTGTGTCTTTTTTTTTCTTCTGCATGCTGCCAGACCTGACTTTCCTATGCAAACAAGAGTAAACTGTTCTGCCATTCAATTAGATTATGGCTGATCTGACTCCATATATCTACCATTGGCCCAAATCTCTTTTAATGTATTTTGCTTAACTAAAATTTATCTATCTCCAGTTTAAACTGAACAGCTGATCCATGCATTCATTGGTGTTTCCATAGAATCCTTAGTATGGCAACAGGCAATTTGGCCCAACAAATCTACCCCAACTCTCCAAACAGCATCCTACCTAGCACCCTGCACCCCCCCCGCCCCCCCCCCCAAAAAAAATCCCTGTTACCCTGCATTTCCCATGGCTAATTCACCTAACCTACATACCACTTAGTCACTATGGGAAATTTAGCATGGCCAGTCCACCTAATCTACACACTTTTGGACTATGGGAGGAAACCCACACAGACGTGAGGAGAATGTGCAAATTCCACAATCTCACGAGACTGGAAAGGATGTGGGTCCCTGGTGCTTTGAAGAGCGGTTCCAACCACTGAGCTGCTGTGCTGCACCTGTTTGTGGGAGAGTTCCAAACAGCTACCACCCTTTGTTTATAGAAGTGTTTCTAACATCTTTCCTAAATGATCTGGCCCTAACTTTCAGATTATGCCCCCAGTTTTAAAATCCTCAAGTGGAAGTAGTGCATCTTCAGCTACCCTGTCTTCTTCTCGACTTTGTTCAGATGACCCCTTTAACTTCTAAGTTCTAGATAAAACAGGCTTACTTTGTATCATTGCTCCTCAAACTTAACCCCTGAAATCCAGATATCATTGTTGTAAACCTACACTGTCCCTTCCCCCTGGCTAATTTATCGTTCTTAGAGTGGGGGCCCATATTTGTTCATAGTACTCCAAGTGGGGTCTAACTAGGATTCTGTATAACTGCAGCATAACTTCTGCATCCTTGTACCCCAGTCCTCTAGAAATAAAGGCAGCATTCCATTGGCTTTTCTTGATCACTTTCTCCACCTGTTTGACGTTTTAAAGATCTGTGCGCTTGAACCCCTTAATCTCTTTGGACATCCACTGTTAAACTTAATATCTAGAAAGTTCCTTGATCAATCCTTTTTCAATCCAAAATGAATAATCTCATACTTGTGTTGAACTTGATCTGCACTCTTTTGGTCCATTCACTTCACCTATCAATTTTTTTTTAGTTTTATGCTATCGTCTTCACCTATCTGCAATGCTACCTAACTTTTGTCATTAGCAAGTTTGGATATATGACTTTCATCTAAGTTGTTAATAATTGAGGGCCTAACAAAGATTCATGTGGGATACCCAGGTTACATCCTACCTATGAGTACCTACCCATTAACCCTACTTTCAGTCACCTGCCGCTTGGCCAATTTCCTAGCCTTTTCAATAATTTGCCTTCCATTCTGTGGGTTTCTACCTCCAGAGTCTCATATGTCAGACATTATCAAATGACTTCTGGAAGGCCATCTAAACAACATCCATAGACATTCCTATGTCACCTTTTCAAAAAAGTTCAATAAAGCTTGTCAAGCATGACCTACCTGTTACTACCTAGCACGTTGTTTTTATTTCAGACCTCCATCTACTGTGTTTTGCTTTTATTGAGGTGACATGGTGGCTCAGTGGTTAGCACTGCTGCCTCAGCGCTAGGGACCCAGATTCAATTCTACCCTCGGGTGACTGTGTGGAGTTTGCACATTCTCCCTGTGTCTGTGTGGGTTTCCTCCAGGTGTTCTGGTTTTCTCCCATAGTCCAAAGATGTGCGGTTTGGGCAAATTGGCATGGCTTGGTCATTGGGAATGCAGCGTTACAGGGATTGTGTGTGGCTAGGTCTGGGTGGGATGCTCTTTGGAGAGTTGGTGTGGACTTAATGGGCTAAGTACCACACTCTCTAGGTATTCTGTGATTTGAGCTGTACTGCTTTGTTCACTTGGATAATTTAGTATTTGGAAACAATGCTTTTTTTTAAAGCATAACGGTTTCAGGGTGATTTTTAGTTGTTTTCAGTGCAGACATATGCTGTTTGATTCAATCTGTAACAAGCAAAATGCTTGTTCTTGGCTGATTCTAGTTTCTCCTACCAGCATTTTGCCTTGTGCTCTATAACGTGTATCTTGTTTCAACCATGCACGTAGAATCCCTAAACTTGCATTGTGAATGGGATACCCTACAAAGACAAATGAACCATGAACACTTTGTTCCACTGAAATCTTACTGCTGTAATGTTATACTTTGATTCCTCCGTGCATATTAGCTAATATTCCTACTTTGTAGGCTGCATGTTTTGTAAGGCAGAAAGTTGCCTCCCCTCCTTATCAGTTCTTGGTCCACCAACTCTTCAAATTTTAAGGTTGCGCGGTGACTCAGTGGTTAGCACTGCTGCTTCACAGTGCCAGGGACCCGGGTTCAATTCCACCCTCGGGCAACTATGTGTGTAGTTAGCACGTTTTCCCTGTGTCTGCATGGGTTTCCTCCAGATGCTGTGGTTAACTCCCATAGTCCAAAGATGTGCAGGTTAGGTGGATTGGCCATTCTAAACTGCCCCATAGTGCCCAGGGGTGTTTAATTAGGTGGGTTAGACATGGAAAATAAGGGGTCTGGGTGGGATGCTCTTCAGAGGGGTGGTGTGGACTTGTTGGGCAGAAATGGCCTGTTAACACTCTGGATTCTGATATATTCAAATGCCTACGTTGCCTTGGGTCTCTGACTGCAGCCTCCTAAATTCAGTGCTAATTGGCCTCTTGAGTATCTCTTATTGCCTTCACCCCTCTTCATGACCAAGCCTTCAACTGCCTGGGTCTGGAGTGCTGGAACCCCCTCCCTTTAAACCCCTGTACCACCATTCTCTCAGTTCCTTTTGTTCCTCAAAGCTGACTTTTTCTTTGGGGTTTCAATCATCCAACCTTTTTAGCTTTGTGCAGTGCTTCATTAAAGATGGTGTGTGCAAGTTTTGTGGAAGGAAGGGCTCAGTTGGTAGTCTGCTTATCTTGGAAATAAAGGGGCAGTGTTGCTGTCTCTAAATTTTGATTAGATCATGCAACTTGGAGATGACACTTTTTTGCTTATAAGTTGCTCTTGTGAATGGGAACAAGCAGTGAGATGTTTGTAGTTTCAGAGAGGTATTTGCTTTTAAATATAATCTTTTGTGCTTATTAAAATCTTTTTGATGTTCTCCTACATAAAACAAAATATAGGTAAATTTTAGAATGAGAACTAAACAGCACCGGAAACCATTCAGCCTGTGTGTAACCATAAAGGTTATAATGAACTGCCTAATAAGTACCTGTTTTTAAACTAAAATTTATTGTATGAGGAAGTATATATTTAAGACAAAATTAATCAAAGAACATGTCTATGGCATAGTGAAAGGGTTTCAGAAACTCAGTAATTTGGGTGGTAGAGTTTGAGGACCCAATATATCAAATGGAAAGCAAAGATGGAGAATCTTTATTAGATAAATGAGTTGCAGACAGATTTTCACAAGCCTGTGGAATAAGAAAGGAGGAATCCTGAATGTGGGATAACTCCTTCAGTGATTGGAAGAAAAGTAAATGATTTGTGTGGAGCACCAGTAATTCTGGTAAAATAGTTCAGGTTTTCTTCTATCTTGTACAGGAATGCATGTGGTGTGGGTAAAGTTGGAATGTCTTAAATTGCAAATTCTGTTCTTGACTTTGATTTAGATGGAACTGGCTCACTGAGGAGGGTTGTTAGATTTTTAGGCCAATTTCTTTATTTCTCTTGGGTAGCACAATGGCTGAATATTCTAAATGATACTTGACAAAACTTTGTCCAAGGTAAATACGCCTTGTGCAACACACACACCAAATAATATACACCATTTTTATTCAAAATTGCTTTCAAATTGATATTTTTGTGATAATTCCATACCCCCAAATTATTTGCACTCATTTTTCATCTGATTTGTTGGGAGTCATTCTGTATTTTACGTCGTATTTGATTATGCAACAGCATTGTTTCAAATTTGAATGGAAACTCCACTCTGTTGGGAGCACTTAGTGGCCTCGTTTGGAAAGTGGGACTGCCTTCCTGAAGGGAAACAGTGATCGCGATGTGGATGGTTTCTTTATTTTTATTTTCCAATAACGTGTTCACAGGTGAACAGCTAGGGAATGTTAATACAATAACTTGCTTTTGAATGGCACCCTTTTGCAATCTCCATGTCCCCTGTACTTCACAGTTAATACTGTACTTTACACTGTAGGAAACATGGCAACCAGTTTGCATGCATAACAAGCTCCAACAACCTACAGTGTTATAATAATCAGAATCTACACTGATTATTGAGGATCAGTATTGGACAGGGCATGAGGGTTAACTCAATTTGTTCAATTTATTGCCATCTAGAAAGATGGTACTTCTGACTGTGGGATGTCAGACTGAATTTTGTGCTAGAGTGCCTGGAGACAGATTTGAGTTCAGTTCTGACTGAGGCAAGAACACTAACAACTGAGCTGTAGCTGATCATAATGGTCAACATTTCACTTGTGCTTGCGTTAGAGAACTCTTGAGTCAGCAACTGGATATTTGTAAAATACTCTTATGTTTATGAACTAGTGTGAGCTACAGTCACCTCATCCTTATTCCCCAATCCTGCAGATAGGATTTAATTGAGGTTTTATATTTGTGTGAGCCAAGTAATTTTAGGATTCTGTTAAGAATAACAAAAGTACTGAGTTTGTGAGGAGTGAAGAGAAGTCTGTTTTTGCAGCTTTCATGGGAGAGGAAATGGTAACCAAAGAAGGAGAGAAATTTCCAAGGATTCCAGCAGCAGTATGCTGTGAGGACCAATATCTCTCCTAATATTTTTGTCAGAGTAAAAGCAACATGTCTATATTTAAGACAACAAGGTGCAGGGCTGGATGAACACAGCAGGCCAAGCAGCAT
>NC_063353.1:35717086-35757098 GCF_021869965.1 Rhincodon typus
ATGCTGCTTGGCCTGCTGTGTTCATCCAGCCCTGCACCTTGTTGTCTCGGATTCTCCAGCATCTGCAGTTCCTACTATCTCTGCCTGTATGCAGTTTTGTCATAATTGCTGTTAAGAACCCTAGCATGGTTTGTATTGGGTACTGGCAGCCTTTAGGGCTATTACTATCGTTTGGAATAGTCATTGAGAAAGTAATGAGATTTGGTGTTTCCGCAGCAACAGAGACTGAGCTGCGAAGGCAAATATGAGACAGCTGAAGGTATTAGTCACTATCACATGACATTCCAACTGTTTTGAAATCCTTGACTAAGGGAAATACATTAACAACATTTTGAAGTTGATCCTTCAGCTAAATGTGTTTTAAACGTCGGTTGTTAAAAAAATTAAGTCTTTTTATAGTCTTTTCAAAACCCTGGATTTCAATAACCAGGGAAATGAATAAATTCAAAAATGGCACCCATTTTTGGTTCTCTTCTCGTTTTTTTTTTTTTTTTTTTTTTTGTCTTAAAAAAACACCTAAACTGCAATTGGGTGGTGGAAAATCAAGAGCCTGCAGTGGATTGTTGGTGATCACCAACTGAGATGCTGTAATATTTAATCAATCTGTGTGGACATGTTTTGACACACTGGGAATTGAACATGCAATTCTGGCATGGGTAGGGACACTGCCATTACTCCACAAGATCCCATTAGGAAATGTTGTGCAGTTGATTGTGTAAATGAACAAGAATTGTGTAATAAGTGAGTGTGTCAAACTCCCAGATCAAGATTAAGCTGCTGAGGATGTTTTATATTCCTTCCTTCCATTGCAGATTTTCCCTCGTGTTAGAGGACAGATGTTACTTTAATTACTATTGAAACTCTGAAAACTCAACTTGCTTAAGTCACTATTCCTTTTTGTTTTATTTCATTCCCTTAAAGTGAACAGCCTGAAATGACCTGTATTATGATTTTGTTGAGTTGGTGATTATGGAAGAGGTTTGCAGTTGGTGGACACTGGCATTTTTTTGTGCGATACAGTAAACTGATACGTTGTACACCAAATTGGCTGGCTGTACATTTGGAAATCGGCATAACTATAAAACTGGTTCTCCCAAAGGCAAATTCATTGAAGAGCACCTTGAGTTGTTTGACACTAGATGTTGAAACTAGTAAATCCTCTGAATCAGCGAAATCACAAATCATGAACTCTATCTATACATTTTTTTAAAAAAAAAAGTAAAAACAAAATTCAACATCTGTGGGCAAAACTTGAATGTCTGATTTTTAACCCCCTTTTTAACCTACCTTTTTCTTTTAAAAAGAACTCTGTGGCAAGTTTTATAATTCAAGGGAGCTCTTGGGAACAGAACCCTTGCGGATATGGAGGAATGACTGTGTATACTAATTTACAGTATAGAGGTTTTGATCAGCAAGTGTGTTGTGCCTTTGGGTACTGATTGTTTGTTTGTTTTTCAATATCAGTACCAAGTACAGGGACAATTTAGCAACTTTCAGGTACTTTCTGTGGAAGTTAATCATCAGTTGAGAGCATCTACACTTCCTTTTAACTTGCTTTTTATTTCTTATTTGTCTGGGAGATATAGGGATACTTGGCAAAACTCCATCTTGTAACACTAATTCTTGGTGCTTGTTTTAAAGATGGTAGTGCACGACCTCTTAAACCACTGAAGTTTGTGTGCTAGCTGTATTCCATTGGATTTTTGGGGAGGGAATTCTAGAATATTGACCCAGCCACAATGAAGGAACAATACAATAGCCCTATATTGGTTTGACATAGTATGGGGAGGTTGTGTTCCCATGTATCTGCTTTACTTGTCTTTCTAGGGACTGGAATTTGCAGATTTGGAAGGTGTTGTTGAAAGCATCTAGGCAGTTGCTGAGCTGCTACACACAATCCAATGTATGTTTAATGGTAGAGGAATTGAATGTTTGTTATTAACTGACAGCTGAAGCAGGCTACTTCCTCCTGGATGGTGTTGACTTTCTTTTGAAGCTGCATTTGGCTGTGCAAGTGGAGAGTTTTCCAGCATGATTTGGAACTGGCTTGGGAACTAGGGGTGAATTGCTGCAGAATTTCCACTGTGAGCCACTTGTGGACTCAGTACTTCTGTGGTTGGTCTAGTTGAATTTCTGGTTAATTGTAATCCCTAAGCCTAGATGTTCTGGTCTTTGGAGCATTTGGGCAAAAAAATTGCATTGTTACCTGAGGATGCAGTTTAAAACTGTACACTACAAACATTCCGATTTCTGACCTTTTTTTTTTACAATGGAAGGAAAGGCTTTAAAGCAGCTGAAGATGGTTAAGCCAAGGACACTACAGTGAGTAACTCTGCAATGATGTCTTGAGAATGAGATGTCCTGTCTTCCAATAACCATGACATAATTCCTCTTGCGTGAAGCATGATTCCAACGAGCAGAGCATTTTCCCTCTGATCTTCAATGCCTGCAGTTTTACTAGGCTCCATGATGCTGCACTAACTGCCGGTGATATCATTCCACCTCTGAATTCAGGTGTCTGTTTTGACATCTGGAATTGGTAGTCCTAGCAGAATCCAAATTGAACGAGTAAGTGCTACTTCATAGCACTGTTGCTAACACTTTCTTTCAAGTGACACATGATGAGACTGAAGCAGTACCATTTTTGGATTGGATTTCTCCGGTTTTATTTCAGTGGAGAGGTCATAACCAGCCATTTTTTTTTTTGTTCATTTTAATGTAGACGCTAATGTTGTAGCTGTGCTACAACAGTCTGACTTGGGACAGAGGTTTCAGTTCTACAGCTAGGATGTAGTTGAGGTCCACTGCAACCAGTCTGCTCAGCTGTCTCTTGCCTGTTGATATCAGGAAAGAATACTATTTTATGGGGGTTAGATGAGTGCCAGGAATCATTCAACTTTGTTGAAAATCACCTAAATATACAATTAAACTTTACAGCATGGCTCTCAGTCACCAAACAAGTCAAGTTGAAAATGCCTAACAAAACTTACAACTCAATTTTAAAGTGTTTGTTCACCCTTCTGAGTCTCTAATTTGGGAGTTGATTATGCAGAATGCTGTTGCAGACTTCTGTGATGTATAGGCAATACAACATTTATTAATTGCATTAACAGGAAGATTAGTTCCTTATCCCCACCCACACTCTCAAAGTGAGCAGTAAGCCATTCAGCCCTTGGCCTTCTCCATCTCTTTATGATCATGGTTGATCCTCCACCTCAAATATTCCTGCTTTCTCTCCATACCACTTGATGCCTTATGTATATCAGTATATCAATTTGTCCTGAATATCCTATGACCCAACCTCTGCTGCTTTACGTGGAAGTGAATGCCACAAGTTGACCATTTGAGTGAAGCAGTCCTGAAATTGTTCACCTTGAGACTGACTCCTTACCCAGGGGACTTCCCGGCATCTAGTCTTCATAGTCGCATTAGAATTGTTTTAATCGGATCCAATGTTTCTGTTCCCTGTACCTTGGCATTGACCTCATTAGCATTTGAGTGCTGATTTGGTATTTCTGTCCTCTTATCCCACTACCTGAACCCCACAATTGGTGAACAGGCCTTTTGCCTGGCCCCCTCATATCTGGAATTCCCTCCCAAACCTCTGCTCCTTCAGGTCTTTTCACCTGATTTAAGGCCCCACCCTCTGCAAAACCAGCCTCATTGACTAATAGCAACATTTATAAAAATGTTTCTTCTGTTAACCAACATACAGGACTTTCCTGATTTTAAAAATTCCCCACTATAAGATAGTTGCTTAACTGCATCAACTAAACATTGTATAATTAAGATACAATCACAGATTTCCTACTAACTTAATCAAACCCATGTCACGTTTTATACATTCCATTTTGAGGTGAAGTGAGAGTGACAGCCCTTGACTTCAAGTGTGACATCAGAGTGTAGTGTAAAGGAGCTCTAGCAAAACTGGAATCCGTAGGAATCAGGGGCAACTTCTGTCCTGGTTGGAGCCATACTTGGTATGTAGGAAGATGGTCATGATTGTTGGTCAGTGATCTTAGCCCCAGGGCATCTCTGGGAGTTCCTCAGGGTAGTGTCCTTGGCCCAACCATCTTCAGCTGCTTCATCAATGACCTTCCCTCCATCGTAATGTAGAAGTAGGGATGTTTGATTGCATGATGTTCAGTACCATTCATGACTTCTCAGATACTGAAGCAGTCCATGTTCAAATGCAACAAGACCTGAACAATATCCTGGTTTAGGCTGACAAGTATAAAGTAAAATGCACACCACACAAATGCCAGACTCTGACTATCACCAAATAAGAGACAATCCAACCACTCCCACTGTTATTGCTGGAAGGAAATTCACTGGACTTGCTACATAAACATTAGTTACAAGAGCAGGTCAGAGTCTTGGAATACTGCAGTGAGTGGCTCACCTCCTTACTCCCCAAAGCCTGTCCATTACCCAACAAGACACAAGTCAGGAGTGTATTGGAACACTCCTCACTTGCCAGGATGAGTGCGGCTCCAACAATAGTCAAGATGCTTGACACCATTAGGACGAAGCAAGCTGGTTTGATTGGCACTGCATCCACTCCCTCTCTCCAACGCTCAGTGAATGTTGCTGCAACTATCTACAATATGCACTGCAGAAATTCACCAAAGATCCTCCGACAGCACCTTCCAAATCCATGACCACTCCTGTCTAGAAGAATATGGCAGTGGATACATGAGAACACCATCAAGTTCCCCTCCAAGCCACTCCCCAACATGACTTGGAAATATATTGCAGTTCCTTCACGGTGCTAGGTCAAAATCCTGGAATACCCACCCTAAATGGCATTGTGGGTCAACCCACAGCAGGTGGACTGCAATGGTTCAAGACAGCAGCTCACTACCACCTTCTCAAGGGCAGTAGGAACAAACAATATATGCTGGCCAGCCAGTGACCCCCACACCTCTCAAATGAAATTTTAAAAAACCATTCCAGTGAGTGCATTGTCTTGTCAAATCCTGATCTCCCTCCAGGCTTTAATGGTATTAATGAATCTCCTGCATCCCTTTTTAAAATGGTCTCTTTTTTCACCTAATTTTCTGAGCACCCAAAGCAAAACATCTTTTGGGACTCGTTGGACTTTAATTCTCCACGTACCTTGTTTCTTTGAATCCGGAATCTGTCCACAGCAGCACTCTGTTTGGTGGTTGACTTTTTTGGTTGGTCACTTTCCCTGAATCTGTCTGACTTGGAGTCTAAGTCTGCATCCTGTAAAGTTGTTGTCTTCTGTATGAGTGTCTGTTTTATTGACTTGGAGCCCTGTCACCATGGCAACTAGATGAAGTGGCTTGTTTCCAGACAGTTTTCATCAGTCAAGTTCTCTGCCCTGCCCCCTTTTTTTCATTAATAATTCGAATGAATCCAGATTAAATTGAGAGTTGACTGCTCAAGCTGGCTACTTAGCAAAATTAGTAATATGCCAGACCATTCTGTTCAGAAAAGTCCAGCAGTGCTGTCTGGGAGGTTTGGCTGCTTGCCACCATGTTAACGTTAGTGTTTACAGCAAACGTTGTGTGTTCTGACAGTGAGGGAATAGAATGTCACTAAGAAGCGCCCTTCAGTGGCCCAACATAGCAACCATTTGAATAAAGTAACTTTATCCAGACTTTGCAGGTTGCACGTTTTGAACTGATTATGGTGTGATAGACTCTGAAAATGTCGGTTCAGCTGATTTCAATCTGTCTCTTCTTTTTTGTAGTCTTAAGTGGAAATCAGTGTAGACTAGCACTACCAGTGAATGTGAAAGGTGCCCACTCCTTGTCCTCCTAGGTGGTAGATGTCATGGGTTTGGAAGGTGCTGCTGATCATTTTTCAATGAGTCACTACAGTGAATATCGTAGATGGTACACATTGATGCCACTCCGCATCACTGGAGGAAGTGAATGTCTAACATCAATGGGTGCAAATCAAACTGGGTGACACGGTGGCTCAGTGGTTAGCACTGCTGCCTCACAGCACCAGGGACCTGGGTTCAATTCCACTCTTGGGTGATTGTCTGTGTGGAGTTTGCACATTCTCTCCATGTCTGCGTGGGTTTCCTCCCACAGTCCAAAGATGTGCAGACTAGGTGGATCGGCCATGCTAAATTGCCCATAGTATCTGAGGATGAGTCTGGGTGGGATACGTTTAGGGTTGGTGTGGACTTGGGCCAAAGGGCCTGTTTCCATACTGTAGGGATTCTATGATAGAAGACTGGATTGCTCAGGCTCGCTTTATAAATATTGGTTTGCAGTAAGTGTAGCATGGTTAAGATTGAAACAAGACAACTTTACATGCACCAGTTTACCCTTCCTGCATTGTCTGGTGCCACCATACTGTAATACAGTATGGGAACAGACCCTTCAGTCCAACTCATCTGCGCTGACCAGACGTCCCAATCTGACCTGGTCACATTTTTTCCAGTGTTTGGTTTGTATCCCTCTTAAACCCTTCCTATTCATATGCCCATCCAAATGCTTTTAAATGTTGCAATTGTACGCACCTCCACCACTTCCTCTGACAGTTCGTTCCATACATGCACCACCCCCTGCATGGAAAAAGTTACCCCTCGGGTCCCTTTTAAATCTATCCTCTCTCACCTTAAACCTATGCCCTCTAGTTTTGGATTCCCCACCCTAGGGGAAAATACCTTGTCCATTTACTCTATCCATGCCCCTCATGATTTTATAAACCTCTACAAGGTCACCCCTCATTTCTCTCATGCACCAGAGAAAATAGCCCCAGCCAATTCAGCCTCTTCCTGCAGCTCAAACACCAGTCCTGGCAACGTTCTTGTAAATCTTTTCTATACCCTGCTAAGTTTAAAATCCTCACTGTAGAAAGGTGACCAGAATTGTATGTAGTATTCCAAAAGTGGCCTTGCCATTGTCCTGTACAGCTGCAATACAACATCTCAACACATACTCATGTTCTGACCAACGAAAGTACAAACACATCTAGCAATAGGTATTTCCCTGTTGGGGCAATGCTCCAAATTTATTGGCAAGGTCAGATATTCAGTACTCTGTATGTGGGAATCTATACTCGTTTTCTGCTCTTAAAAATGTTGTTTTCCTGAAACTTGTGAATGCAGCCTCTGACTGTCATGCATTCTGTTCAATGATATCCTAACCTCTTGAATATTCCCTCTGAATCTTTGTTTCAAGAATGTGGTTCCCCAGGGTCTACAGACACTCTAGCTGTAGTGTGGTATGGACAACTTTATATACTTGTTTACGTGAATTTTACTTGACAGCTATAAACCTGTTCATATGTGATTGAAGCAAGACTCTACAGCATAAACTGGAAATTTCATTGAATCTTATTGCTTCTTTTCCCAATAAGGACCAATGTACATATTAAACAGGATACTTGACAACTTTGTGTACCTGTGCATTTTTGTATAGAGATGAGGCTTAACAGTCTTTCCTCTGATGTATTTATGTCAGATTTGATGTCTAGTTAGCCTGCAAAACAATACTTTTCACTACCTTCACACGTGACAATAATAAATCAAATCTTCTGAGGATTAAATAACAATTGCTAAGCCAGTTCCTTTTTGCCTTTTGCTCATTTTTTTTACATTGCACAATTTAGGTTGTACTCAAAGCTAAATTTGTAGTGTTTTGTTCAGTCAAAACTCAATCATGAACAGCATACCTTTTTTCATTTGAGGCAATTTCATGTCTGTGTGAGTTCTACTTGAACCTATTAATCTGAACACTTGTGGCTATAAAGGTCAATGTAGAATAATTTGGTGTCAGCTTACTGCGGACTTTTCTTCTATTGATAGCTCAGTCTCCCTCCCAAAGTCTAAGGTCAGAAGCACCTCCCTGTTCTTTGAGCCTTTGGGACAGGCACTGGGGGCTACATCTGCAGACTGACATGATGGATACCCCTTCATTTACAGCACAATTATTCCCAGGTTAGTCCAGTAGCACTCAACAGCATTTTTTACCCCCACCACAATGAAATATCTAAGTCTTAACTGGAGCAAGATTTGGGTTTTGTTGCGTTTGGCTTTTCTCCATTGCATGGGGCTCCCACGTTCAGTCCTAATGAGAATCAATTGGTGTTTTTTTTTCTATTGGCTTAAGTTTGGCACTTCTTTCCAAAGTTGATCATTGGTCACAGTGACCTTGCCATATTATATTTGGGACTGTTCAGAATTTGTTCCTATCCAACTACTCCACGTCCTTTCTGGTTCCCTAACTTAGCCTTTTTTTTCTGCCTCAGGCCAGTAATAGCAGCAATTGACTCCTTTTGGTTGTCAGTAGTGGATTTGTGTTCCATCACAGACTAGTTGAATCAGCTCCCCAGGTTGTAGGAGCTACCACTAAAAGGAGATTAACTAAAATGGTGTTTCTAATGGTGGTTCAGGTAAGTGTTAAAATTCCCAGAGCAATTATCTGTGTGGGCATGTGATTATTTAAAATCACCTCTTTCCTCACTGTTTAGTATAACACTGATCATGAGCTTAATCCTTTGTGTAGTTATAAGGATGCTTGGAACAGTGTTGTAGTTATTTCCTATATATCAGTATTCATTTTTAAGAAGGTTCATGTTACTTACTTTCATCTCTGTACAACTGAATGATTTGATAAAATCGCATGCATCTGAACTGGTTTTAAAGTGGTACTTGCCTGCTTAAATGTTGGTTTTGCCATGCTTGCAACTGGAGATAACACCATGTGGTAAGTTTTCCTTTTTTAAAAGGGTTGACTATTTGCTGTTTTCCTGAACTTCTGTTTTGGTTTATTGCAGTGACCTGTTCAACACCAACACACAATCATTCATGTGAAGGAATAACATGTCCCCACTGCCTAATGACAACCACAAGAACTACACTACTGGCAGAAAATGAAGTTGAGGCACAGAAACTAGCCAACAATTACAAGGTGAGCAGAACATTTGTAGCATTTTTTTGTTCCAACATTGTTCTGTACATCTCAAGAAGGTTGAAGATGACTTTTGCATATTTGGAATCAAGCTGTAATGGCCAGATTCCATGGCAAACCTGGATGACCTGGGCAAAATCCATTAATGCAGGATCCTGAGGTTGAAGGGAGTCAAATGAGAAACCATGTTGGGTTTTTAAAATTGAGATGCTCGGAAAGAATGTTTTTAGCTCCTCAATTTGAGAATGATCGGCTCTGTGTTGGAGGAAAGAAGGTGTAGAACATTATATTTGGGAATGGCAATTGGGGTTGTTCTGTGTTTTGCTGTATCGTGGAACATCAATGTTTCCTTCTGTATTGAAGGGTAGGGGCAAGAGCTCATTGCATGAGGGCATGTTTAGTACACCTTGATAGTTACTTTGTAACAAACTCTTTCTTACCTTTTTTGTAGTTCGGATTCAAGAAGTGGAAGAGCCACGTGACGCAGAGACCCTTGGAAGACCGTTCTGCGATAGTGAAGGAACTGTATTCTGATCTAAATGTGATCAAACAATATTCCAGTAAGGCAATGCATGGAGTTTTTCATTACTTTTCCAAATGCAGCACAGAAGAAAAAGAATGCAAGTCAAAGCTGAACTATTCTGGACTGTTTCTCCACTTATTCTAGTGTATTTACCTCATTGATTTAAGCAGGCTTTACTGGAGTAGGGGAGTGTTGGGGATTCAGTTGGTTTGGCAAACCAATCAGGTTCATGAGGATCTTGTCCAAACAGAGGTTGAGTAGAAAGCCTCTAGTTAAGAATAAGATGATCATGTTGAAATGTCTAAATTCTTAGATTGTTGGGGTTGACATGGACAAGTTGTGTTCTCTTCTTCCCCCTCCCCCTTCTGCTTAGGGGAGTGGAGAACTAGGGGTCATTGGTCTTCAGTAAGATGACAGTCATTTAGCTATGAGTAGTTTTTACAGTAACTTGTGTTAAAACATAGTATATAAATTTTAAGATTCTTGAGTAGATTTGTAGCTCGGGTTGTGGATGCTATGGTTGGTTCGCTCGCTGAGCTGGTTTGTTAGATCACAGGCGTTTCATTACCCTGCTGGATAACATCGTCAGTGCAGCCTCTGAAGTGCTGTGGTATTTTCCCACCTGGTATTTAAACTCTGGGGTCTGTTGGAATTGGTTACCTAATTTCCGGTTTTAGTGGTGTGTATATGGAGGGTCTAGGTCTAATTCTAATTCCCGTGCTTGTCTGTTTGGCCTGAACCTAGCCTTGGTTCGCCACCAAGAAGGCCATCAATAAACACAGAATTAGATCCTGTATATACACACCACTGCGAAGAAAAACTGGAAATGAGGTAACCATTCCAACAGATCCCAGAGTTTAAATACCAGGTGGGAAAACACAACAGCACTTATCAGAGGCTGCACTGATATTAACCAGCAGGCTAATGAAACGTCTGCAAAGTAACAAACCAGCTTGGTGAGCAAACCAATCACAGCATAAAAAGTTTCAAAGCACTTTGCAAGAGCTTAGTACATAAAATATATTTACTTGCCAGCCCCAAGCTGGGAGCATGGGCTGAGTATTGCTGACAGCACACTAAACAAGCTGTCTTTTGAGCTGCAAAGGTGCTGATTCCTTCTACCACCATGTTTGGGGCCAGGGAATGCTGTCTTGAAAGTATTATATAAGCAGATCCTCACTTTATCTAAAGCCATTGTGACAACCCTTGTTTTCTTTTTAAAATGTTGCTGCAGTACCTGATGTGACCTCCCTACCTCCAGCCTTTCAATTGTGCTGGTTTGTTTTGTACAACTGATTTGTGCAATTGACTGAACAAACATTGGCCTGATGCTGGAATGTGTGTGCTTGAATTTTGTGTTCATATTGCCCTGCATTGCAGTGATTGTGGAATGCACCCAAAACCACCTTATCACGTATTTGTGGCCCACTGTCGCTCATCAGAATTTCTTTCTTTCTTTCAGGATCCTTGTTTACTTTTGGCAACCTGTTGTATGTGCTGTTGTTTGGTTGGTGGGTTGCCCTGCTGTACCTTATAATTGCTGTATTTATGTTCGTTACAGTTGTGGGCATACCTTATGGTAAGTTCTATTTGGATGGTTGAACTTCCTGTGGGAATAGAGTTTAAATTCCACTCCTGATTCTGTTTGGGGTACTGTGATACAAGGTAACAATCTAATGCATACTGTATTGACCAAGAGCTTGGTTTGCAACGTGGAGTCATACCAACAAAGTGGATTCAATTCCTGCACCAGCTGAGGTTATCATGAAGGACTCTTTCTCAACCTCTCACCTGGCCTGAGGTGTGGTGACCTTCAGGTTAAACCACCTCCAGTGGAGAAAGGATCCTTGTGCTCTTGTAGAGCTATGGAAATTTTATTGCCTTGACCCAGTGGTATTGTTCTTGTTCACCTCCTCCTAATGCTGTATATTCTGGTGGAAATGGAAGTTTGTTTATTCTTCAGTATATTCAAGATAGCTACGTAAATACCAGAATTTTTTTCAAGACAAAGTATCCTTTGAAACATCTGTGGTGTATAATTGATGAATCAAGTAACAGTAAGGAGTTGTATGGCACCTACCCTTTCTGTAATTGGGCTGTTGCTATTCCATGTAACATCAATATAGGAGCACTAGTCAGCTCACATGAGGTGATGGGAAGGGGGTAGGGTGTGATCTCTATTATGATAGGTTAAAAAAATTTGTACTCCAAGTCTGAGAGGTTTAACTTTAATCAGCATTTGCCTATAAAGTACATGAAGCAGTGAAAGTCAATTGTATGGAATTCTGCTAGTAAATCCAGCTGGAGTGGTCTCCGGTACAAGACTAAATGGAGATTTAAATGTTTTTGTACTCTACAGTTGCTGTGCATTTTTAAATTTGATTCCTTTTATAGTAACTTTACAATAAGGGCAATTTCCTTTGGTTGATGGTACTCATTTTTTGTACCAATACTCAGGAAGTATAAATTGCACCAGTTCTGTTTTAAATTTGTCTTGATCTACAGTTTCACAAATCCTTTTGGCTTGCCGTTTGTTTAAAGATGGTCTGTTATTTTGGAAGGTTTTTTTTCTCTGTTCCTCACGTAATGACAGAATGGGGTAAGCACTTGGCATATCTGTTCTTTTCTTTCCTGCAGCTGGCTGGTAATTTGTGGGATCATAGAATGATTCCTAACATAGGCCATTTGCTCTGTACTGTCAACTCACCTAGTCCTTCTGTCTGTTTCTTGGCATTGCAATTCTTTTCAGATTAATGCTCAGTTCTGTTTGAAAATAGCAAGTGAATTTGTCTCTACCACACACGAGGCAATGCATTCCAGATCCTAATCACATGTTATTTTTAAGCAATGCCATCAATGTTAGGATATAAAATAGTCACTTAATATTCTAGCTCCCTTCTCATTAAAACATGAATGATGTCTGGCCCATTCTGTTCTGATTTAGGAATACTATACTCCCAATGGCCTTTTCAGAGAGTTAATCCCATATTATCAGTAATGACCTATGGAGGATCTGTTTCCTTTTATTCTGCTCTTGACTTTTTATTTCACTGCTGCCCACTGATGGCACTCATTTCACAGAATCCCTACATTGTGGAAACAGGCCCTTTGGCCTAACAAGTCTACACCGACCCTTAGAGCAGCCCACATAAGCTACACATCCCTGAACACTACGGACAATTTAGCATGGCCAATCCACCTAACCTGCACATCTTTGGACAGTGGGAAGAAACTGGAGTACCTGGAGGAAACCCACGCAGACACTGGGGGGAATGTGCAAACTTCACACAGATAGTTGCCTGAGGGTAGAATTGAACCCGGATCCCTGGTGCTGTGAGGCAGCAGTGCTAACCACCGTGCCACCCCATTTCTGCTAGGTTTTCCTTGGAAACATGTTGCAATTCAATTATCACAATTAATCTGTACTTTTGACTTCATTTGTCGACCTTTTGATTTTTGTCAGGCAAATGTGACCAATCCTTTTTTGTTTGGAAAAGTCTAACTCTCCTCTCATATGTAGCCACTCTTTTCTCCCCTGAGGGAGAAAAGAATTCCAAATCTTCCAGAACCCATTAGGCAAAACAAAATTCCTTTTTTTTTTTAAAAGAAATAGCTTGGATTATATTCCCAATCGCAGTTAGTTATATCTCAACCCATTCGAAGAGCATTGTATGTGGTTATTCCCTTTTATCTAAGTTAGAAGATTTAACCCTTCTTCTGTCTGCAGCTCTGTTTAGTGGTGTGTTTTTTTTTAAATGGAGCAAAAAGGTTTTGTTCCTTTTTGAGTCCCCTGGGGACTCTAATGTTTAGTGGTTCCTTTTTTCTTTTTGTTTTAAATGTTTACTGCTTCTTCTATTCCTATTATGGTGTTATGCTCCTCAATCAGCTGCTCCTCTTTCATGGGTTTTCCCCTAGAATTCTTTGACCTAATTTTTAATCCATAATTGAATGTGACTTGAACTTTGTTCTACTATATCTCCCTTGTTGTAAATTGGATGTCAGTCACTCGGAAATAATACATGCACCCTCTGGCCTCCTAACTGACTTGATAGGACCTGTTGTACTATCTTCAGGTTTTAATTCAATCATGTTTAGCCTTGTTTGCAGCTAAGTATGCTTGATCAAAAGACATGCAGATAAGTGTTGTTTGGACCTTGCTATATGAAAGGGAAAACTTATTTTTCCTTCCTTACTCCAACTCTTGGTAACTTCAACCTTGATTTTGTAGTTTTTGTCTAACTCCCTACCCAAAAATCCAATTCCTCTTTTCTTGAAAACCAAAAGAACTGCAGCTGCTGTAAATCAGGAAATGCAGGAAAAGTTCAGCAGATCTGGCAGTATCTGTGTGGAGAAAGCAGGGTTAACATTTTGGGTCGAGGGACCCTTCTGAACTGCCAAGCTTTTCCAGCAATTTCTGTTCTTGCTCCTGTTGGAATTGTTGGCTTCTCAATATCAGTTTTAAATTGGCAAAGGGAAACTTTTTTTTGTTTTTTTTTTTTTTTTTTTTTTTACATTCTTGTTCTCAGAGATTAGAGTTTCACTTGTTTTGTTGTTTATCCTCATTCTGTGGATGTTTTTACTCCCTCTTTGGAGGGAAGGGAAAGACGGAACATTAAATTTAAAGTTTTATTTTAAAATGAAGGTCTCCTCATTTCTTTTGACAGGGAAGCTGTGCTGCAGTCTTGCTGGTTATTACTTCTGGCCATTTGGGAAGGTGATTCAAAAAGTAAGTGCAGTAACTATTGCCCTATGACTATGGTGTAAGCACATTGGTGAATACTTGCTTACAACATTCAAAACTTGAAAGCTGTAAGATTGGTTTCAGAGTGTAGTAGCTGATTTTTGAGAAGGTCCTTTTTTCACCAGAATGTAATGAGTTGATTCTTAAAGGCATGTGGTTCAGGTGTTAGGTTCATTGTTTTTGACCTCAAATCATGATGACGATGACGATGACAATGCATTTTATTCTAAATTTCACATTGGCTCTCTTCTAAGTCTAGAATGTAGGTACTAGATACCAGTAGATTTCTACCTGGTTGTACACTCCACTCACTGACTCGATGAAACCCGAATGGTTGAATGGCAGTCCTGAGCTAGCCCAAGGCTGCTATAGCCACTTGTAGGTGACGTCTGCTTCTTGAGAGAGAGAGAGATTAACCTGTTGCTGGATGCAGAATATTCTCAGCACCATCTGTAGTGTGACCACCAGGCTACCAACTGGTGTATTTTTATTCCCATACATGCTAGCTGTTCTATAATCTCCTCAACTTCACAATGTAAAATTAACAATATCCTTTATTGACTATAATTGTAGTAATGAATAAACCATGGTTTGCTGTCACTCTAGTAAAATAAATATATTTCAGTGCTGTATGAAACTTAAGACTGACAACATTTCTAATTCTGTAGAAATAAGTTTTTAGAGTTCAAACAGTAATGCACCAACAGATGCAAGGAACCACTTCTAGCATAATGAATTGCCTTTCACCTTTTCTAGATGTGGGCTGCAGGTTTAACTTCTTCTTGGCATGTTTTGGTACCTTTTTTAAATTGAACTAAACTAAATTTGACGAGCCTAGTTAAGCAATCCTTCTTCCTTTTAAACTCTTGGAACATTGAAGCACACAACTAAGGATTCTCTATTTAGATTTCAAGGCTAAATGAGATTGTAATTTGAAAGCACAAAGATGCCTCTTGCAAACTGAATTTATCCATACAAAATATGCCAGCTGTAAGCTGAATACTCATTCTTTGACTTTCATTTTCAGCACATTTTTCAAAAAATTACATTAAGTGACTGTAACAAATACACAGTGAAAAAGACAATCGAATTAGCACAGGGAGATCCAGAAAAAGGACCAGTGAATATTAAACTTCAGTGGTGAGACTAATCAACAACATGGACTTGTACTGCAGTTCAATGCAAGTTGGCAGGCATTGTAAAATTTCACAGTACATAGGTCAAAGTATAAATTAACAACCGTGCAAAACTAACATTTTATAAGACTTGCATGTGTTGGAGGGGGTGAACTGATGATTCACATCCATATTTGTTGCTATCTACACAAAGATTTGAATAACTTTTTATACAGCCAGGATATAAAGCATCAAATGTCAGTGAGTTGAAACCAAATATTGCATCAAAAACTACTTTTTCAAAATCCTATCAAGATTTCTTGAACAGTGGGAAAGTATTGGCTACTGTGCTGTTGTCTTTGCAGGTTGGAATAGTACCAGAGCTTTAGGACAATGAATTTCTTATCCTTGAACTTTGTTCTTTTGCACCTGTAGCTCTTAATTTCTTAGATGGTATCCATAATTTCTCAAAATAGTGAGTTCTTGTGGCATAAACAATACATGATCAGAAGTCACATGTGACTTCTGGCCTTGTCTGCCCCAGTCCAACACCGGCACCTCCACATGAGCAATATGTTGTAGATACTAGCAAACAATAAATGAAGGCTATGATACTATCAGAAGTTCTCTGCTTTGAATTTTTGTGTATCTATTGCACTTTTGTTTAAGTATAGTACCTAAATGATTTCTGAATATACTGTGTCTTTCCAGCCGTACTTGTATCCCAGGAAAAGCAGTGTTCGACTTTATGGTGAGGAAGTTCCTGAAGCGACTGCAGTGGAGACAACCAGCCTTCTTGGTGTTACAGAAAGGATTGGTGATGCTTCGTTACACACTACCTCTACCTCTACCTCTGCCTCTACCTCTACTGAAGTCAAGTACTGGGTACGTTAGAGATAGTAGGAACTCCAGCATCTGGAGAATCTGAGATAACAAGGTGTAGAGCTGGATGAACACAGCAGGCCAAGCAGCATCAGGGGAGCAGGAAAGCTGACGTTTCGGGTCTAGACCCTTCTTCAGAAAACTAGCTGTTTACAAATTCCTTAGCTTTTTCAAGACAAGAGAACTGTCAATTTCTTTTTTTAATTACACTCTGGGGAGGATGTTGCTGTAAGGGGTAAGTGCTAATTCAACATAGAAAATGTAGAAATGAAATAATGGAAGAAGAGAAGGTCAAGTCGTACAAGATACTTGAATCCTAAAGGTGGGCTGTTAGGATTGGACACCGATCTGGTACTTCAAGCAGGTACTTCATTCTTGACAGTTGAGGAAAGCTGGGCTATGTTTGACTTTCCAAAGAAGTACATTTCAGCCTGTTGTGTTTTGGAACGTTGATAAGCTGAAGGACAGTCAGTTGCATCATGAGGTTTGGAGAAATTCTGCGTTTTAGCAACTGCAGGGACTTCATATCTCTAATACTACATTCTCTGTCTGAATGATCAATGATTTGTGCTTGCTTGTTTACAAGGCAGACTGCTTGCTGCTCTCTCCTAAATGAGCACTTTGTGTTGCTTGATATTCCTGTGTTGATGGTTTTTGTTAACAGCAGCTGTCATTCCATCTGCATCCTTAACATGTTTGAAACCTGGCTCAGCTGATGCCACAGAACAAGCGGTGTTCAAATCTCTGGATGCGTGTTACTGTAATTATCACTCAAATGATAATGTGCTTCCTATGTTACTATATGATAACATTGTGTTAGATTTGCAGAATATTTGTTTTAGTGACTCTGAAGACTTCCCTTTGCTAAGTGATGATGCTTCAGATGTCATCCAGAGTGAAATTTAAATAGGTGGCCTTGGTCAGTAATTGAAACATAGTGGCATTTGGAGTAACTAATCCCACTGCTCTTTTTTGTTTTCATCTCCTGTTGATTTTAAAGTACAAGTCTGATTTTTGAGCTTTCCTTGTGTGGTACTTTTTTTTTTCTCATGTCAAAACTTCTTGTTCAAATTAGCAGATCTTTCTGAAATTGGCTTTGAGAATTACATTGGGCACCAACCTGAAATACTTGCACTTTCACTGAGAATAATTAGAACCCTTCAAGGTATGCATTCCTGGAGGAGAAGTTAGTGAATCAAACATCAACGCAAAATACTGTGGGTACTGAATACCTAAAGTAAAAACAAGAAATCGGAAATAGTCAATTTGACAAAAGGGCAGTGACATGAAATGTTAACTTCAAGGATGCTGCTCAACTACTGGATGTTTACAAGATCCTGAGTTGTAGTTTTTTTTTTTTTTTTTTTGGATCCAGTGTTTCCACTTGAGAATTAATTTTTGAGAATTAACTTGTTTCAATCTACTTTCCAGCATCGTCCTAGCACCTATGTGTGGTTTCTCCTGGGGTATCCACCTCTTGTGCTTGCTCATGGTCTGGCTTCCTTCATTGCCTGGATCTTGGTTATCACCATTCCGGTAGCCAAGCTAAATGGCAGAGCTATTGCTGTTATTCTACTCATCCCTCCTGAGCAGCTGCAGATCAGACAGCAGAAGAGGGTAAGGAATATTCTAGTAATGTGTGGTTTGTCCTGTTGAGTTGCATATGAATTTCAAACTGCAATTTGGAAGAGACTGTTGGATGCACTCTTACACTTTGCCATACTGAAGGATTTTTTTAAACCACCTGTTGGTATCCACAATGGGCTAAGTGTGGGGAAAACTTACTTTTTGGTTTTTTTTTTTCAAATTAATAGTTCATTCCATGTGCTACTTTTGGCTGTGAATGACATTTTATGGTGTGCATCTTCTCTTTGCGAAGAGTAAACACTTCAATGTCACTGTAAATCTTCCATTTTATGGAGAAGGCAGTTAAGGTATAACTGGGGCTAAAGTAGTCCTTTGGCTATAAAGAGTAACAGTTAAACCATACCTGGAGTATTGAGAACAGTTCTGGGCACCACACTAGGAAGGGATATACTAGCCTTAAGAATGCTGTATCGAAAAATGCATTGTAATTGTACTGAAAGGGTTAATTGAGGGGAAAGTACACAAACTATGATTTTTGTTCTGTCACTTCAAAAGGTTAAAAGGTGATTGGATTGGAGTTTGAAACTTGAGGGAAACAGATTGGATAGATGCAGAGAAACTATTGTCTTGAGGGAGTGTAAAACTAGATTAAAGTCTAAAAGTTAGAATTGGACTTTTTTCAATTTGTGTTCAAAGGATTGTGTAGATTTTGGAACACTCTTGTGATGCTAGGTCAGTTTAGTTTTAAAGCTGGAGTTGATTAGTTTTTTATTCAATTGTATTAAGGGATATAGGGAAAAGATACCTATATAAAATTAGGTCATGGATTATTTCTGACCCCATTAACTACAGATTTTGGGATGCATGCCTTGCTACTATCCCTAGGTTAGTCATCTGCTGCTAGCTTTGTGACATGGTTAATTTCATTGTAATCTAACATTGTGGTATTATTGTTCAGTGTGTTACCAAGCTGCCTGTTTAACCAGATACGGCACAGGATTTGCAAATGCCAGAGTCGGTTTTGTACATTTATTTGTGAACTTGAGCCTTGCAGAAACCACCCAGGATTTCCACTGATCCTGACAATCTTTTTGAGCTGTTGATGAGATTCTAGTGCTGCATGAGAATCTTGTTTTTGCATGAATCTATCCAGTGGTTGTACCAATTGTATATGTAACCCCCTTTCCATGCCTGTACCATAGCAGAAATGATATGTAACTGGCTGGAACTGTTAGATTTGAGAAATGACTGTCTGACATTGATAAAACTTCAACTCTTCCATCAAGATTCTTTTTTCAAAAGTTGGATATAGTTTTCTGTAAAATTAGACATTTTAAAAGCAGAATGCATGGAAACATTACATTTGCCCAAGAAATAGGGCTTGCATTTCATAAAATCTTAATGTCTTACATAAGAATTTATGCAAACTAATTTTGCTGCTTCTGCCTCCAACCTTGCCCCCAGACTGAAGTTCCACTGGATGGAGAAGTGGTCCTCTGTTGTTACCATGCTATGAATTTCTACTATTACAAATATACTGTGGTTGGCATTAATGTATTTGCTGTGAGTATCCTTTGGTTCAGTGCTGGCAATTATGACTAAAAAATAGCAGGCAGAGTTGTTATTGCCTCTTGTTACACTAAATTTTTTTTATTATTTGCTGACACATCCAACCTCCTGTTGAATTATCCTGTTCCTAGCTCTTTATTTTGTTTTCTTGTTCCCCAAAGATTTTGGACTCTTATCCATCTGAGATGTTTTCAAATGGCTTGTGACTCAGTTTTAAAGGGGCAAAAGAAGTACAAATTAATTTTTCTCCAGAAAATGTCTCTGCTAATTAGAAGTTAAAAATCAATGCTATATATAAAACCACTGCCTTTCTACTTAATAGTGGTCTACAGATGCACAAAGTCTGAGTCTCTATCAGTGGAAATTGAGTACAAGTTGCTGACTTGCCATGAGTGAAGTTGAGTTGCCACTGTTGAGCTATTTGTTTGATTTTTAAAGACCTTGTGTACACCGTATACTTCAAAAATATTTGCTAAGTAAACATTTATTACCATTGTTTACTGCTTTAACTGTTTGATTGAATCAATGATTAGTGTTTAATCATTATTGAGAAATGCACAAAATGGTTAAAATCCACATACTTGCCTTGTGAACTCAATACTCGTGTGACTAATGAAAAGCCACAGTAAGTACAATTAACCATATCTGTAACTTGTTTCCAAGCAAGTGTAAAACAGTGAGAAGCCCCCACCCCTGCCTTTTCTGGTCATCCCAACTGAACATTTAAACTTCAAATAACACTTTCAATCTTCATCCTCTAGGTTAATGCTGTAATACTTACAATGTTTTGAGCCTTGTATCTTGTGACTGGTGGGAGGTAAGATGTAGGTAGGAAGAGGAGCATTTGGTCAGTGCTATATCCTTCTACAATCATTTTTATTGCTGACTTGGGTTTCCTGTTATGATTATTTCTTTAACTGATTCTTCAGATCTGCTACCTCTAGTAATAGTTGCTCTGGTGTTGGGTTACGGAGATACAGAGAATCGCTACGCCAGCTCATTTGTGAAATTTGCACTATCTGTCATAGCTATAGTTCCTCTGTCCCACTACATCGGGATGGCAATTGCCAGGTAAGTTGAACTTTGTTTTACATGCAGAACAGTTCTGGCAGGTCATTTGGTTTTATCCACTGTTCTCAACTGATTTTATCCACAGGAGTCTTTTCCCACCCAACTTCATCTAACCAAATCAGTACATTTTATTTTGCTCATAGACTTGTCTAACTTGCTTTTTTAAATGCATCATACTAATTACCCCATCTGCATCTTGTGAATAAATTTCACTGTCTGGGTCTTGACCTAACTTCAAAGAGCCATCATGGATTGTGCAATCAGATTAGCTGACAGACATATCTGAAAATTACTTGCTTCAGACCTGGCACTATTGGGCATGTGATGACTTAAGAATTGGGTGTTCTGATCAGCACATTTGCTGTAGGAGTGCATAGTGGATTCTTGGACTTTTTTTAATACAAGTAACCCGCATTCTGATCAGTTATCCCTGCTGAAAAGAATGTGAATAAGGTAAGGATCAGTTTGTTTTACTGTGATGCCCTCTGACTGGTTACAACTTGGGCCACTTAGTAGGGATCTGCTGGTGCCATGTCTTTTGAGGAAAGACTATACATGCTGTGCTGTTCTTGCTAGAGTTTTGGAAGTGTTGAGTGCTTTGATTGAAGTGTATAAGATCTCAAATAGTCTTGACATGGATGTGGAAATGATGTTTACCCTTGTGGGTGAGTCCAGAATTTGGATTTGCCCTTTCCCAGACTGAAATTTTTTTCTTTGAGCACTTTTCTGAGCCTCTACCTCCAAAGGATGTTGAAATGTGGGGGTTGTAAATATTTAATGCAAAGGTGAATAGATTCGTGATCAGGGTGGACAGGAATATGAAGTTAGGAATATAAGCACTTCAGCCATGACCTTATTGAAGGATGGAGCAGGTTTGAAGGACTTCCTGGTTTACTCTGCCAGTTAATTAATTCTTTATCTTCAATGGACCTCCATATTGATTGCAAACACCACCATGCAATTTGGAATAACTTGCAAATTGTTTAAAGTATTTGAGTTCAGCTTTTTTATGTAAATAGTGAACAACTGATTCCAGCACCAATTTTCAGCAGTTACTTGGATTGCAAATGGTTTTGTTGATTCCTACAGTCAATTTTGTTGTCAGCTTGCTGTCTATTTGCTAAATCTCCATGTTTTTGGCCATCCTTTTGGTCCTGCTAACATGTCATAGGCCTTATGAAAACCTATATTACTATTATGCTTGTCTACCTTTTTCTAACTTTCAATAGAATTGTTGAGCATGACTTGCTGTTTTGGGAATCTGTGGTACCTTTTTTATTTTCAGTTTTTGGATTTTTATGATCTGTCTCAGGATTCCATAATCTCTTCCACTAGTGACATTGTCCAGCAACCTATAGTTTAATTAACATGTTCTATCACTTGAAAATGGAGGAATCTCACTAGCTGTTTACCAGACCTTTTTTTTTCTATTATCTCTCGATCCTTTTCAATCTGAAATGTCAGTCTCATCTAATGTCATGTCTGCCATGTTGGAAAGTTCTAAGATAAAGTAATTTTAGTATTTTTGCCATCTTGGTGAATTTCTGCAGTGCATGTTATAGATGGTACACAGTGATGTGTGTTGGTGGTTGATAGTGTACTAATCAAACATACTGCTTTGCCTTGATGCTGTTAAGCCTTTTTGTGTCATTTGGAGCTGAACTCATTCGGGCAAGCAGGGAGTGTTGCATCATACTCTTGATTTGAGGCTGGTAGAAAGTGGATAGTCACTAGGGGATAATTGGTGTTACTTATCACAGAAATTCCAGTCTTTAACCTGCTTTTGTATGGCACAAACTTTTACTTGCCACTTATCAGCTTGGAGATGATCAGGTCTTCATGCTTGAGGCTGCTGAATGTGTCAGTATCTCGGGAGCGTGAATAGTGATGAACATTTGTGCACTTGTGAGCACCCCCCATTCTGACCTTGTGATGGAGAAAGGTCACGAAGCAGCTGAAGATGGCTGGGCCTAGGACAGTAACTTTCTTGAGAGCAAGTTCTTTATTCTTTCCTCATTCACTGGATGAGGGAATTGCTGGCTAGGCAGCATTTATTGCCCATGTTCTGATTTCCTTCTGGGCAATTAAGAGTAAGTCACATTGCTGTGGGTCTGGAGTCATATGTAGGCCAGACCAAATAAGAATGGCAGTTTCCTTCACTAAAGGACACTAGTGAACCAGATGGGTTTTTCTGACAATTGACAATGGATTCATGGTTATTAGATTCTTAATTCCAGTTATTTTTATTGAATTCAAATTCCACTATCTGCCGTGGTGAGATTCGCACCCAGGTCCCCAGAATGTTATCTGGGGCTCTGGATTAACAGTCCAGTTAATACCGTGAAGCCATCACCTCCCCATCCTCCTATATACAGTTGTCATGGCAGAATCTCTTATGCCTAAGATGTCCCATCTCTGATCTTCCTCAGCTCTCCTTCTCACTCCTTCATCCAAACGCACACCTGGTATGTTCACATACATATCAATAGTTTCTTTTGTGTGTCCCTCCTCCCCCAACCAAAAATGAAGTATTGATAATACACATGTTGGAACCCTGTTGAGGGTTTTTAAACTTGATTCTGTTTGCTCATAGTTTTTGCATGGGTGGAGGGGGTAAAACAACTCTAATTATATTGTTTTCATTTTCACAGTAGGGCATGGAACATTCAACCGTCTTTTGACTCCGTGTTTCAACATTGCAGACTGCTTTTGTTTAAAAATTCCTTGTTGCTTTTTTAAGTATCCAGCTCTTTCACAGCTCTGTAAATGTGCACATTTTCAGCTGCACCGTTCCTGTCGGCTTGGGTATCAGGCTGCACAAAAGCATTTACAGCAGGGGTGGGGGTCACATGATTACAGCATGCCAGCCAATACATAAAGTATAATTGAATTTCTCCGAGCACCTGGTACTCCAACATCGTGCACTTTTCCTGTCAAATTGGGCAAGATCACATTTTCTCCCCCTTTCCCACTTTGCCAGATTTGTTTTCAACTTGTCTGTCACTTTGTAGACTCTATCCTCAAACTTGCTTTCCTGCCTATTTTTGTATCATCATCAGAGTTGGCTACAATATACTTGGTGTCTAATCCAAATTTAATATAGGTTAGATTTTATAAATGGCTGAAGCTCCAGCGCAAAAGCCTTTGGCACCCTTGTAGTTACAGTTTGTCAACCTGAAAGTGACTCACTTAACCGGATTTCCTGTTTTTGTTGGGTAATCCTCTATGCATGCAAATAAGACCAGTGCATGTGCTATTAAGCAGTATTTTGTCTTTTTTTTTTTTTGGGGGGTATATGTTCTTTCTGATCAGATGCCTTTTTGGAAATTTTTATTGGTTCCACACTTTAGCAAAGTGTTTTAGGTTCATCAATGTAACAAATACAGTTTCCCCTCCATGCTATCAAGCATTCAGCATGATTTTAGGATTTACTAATACCACGTTTTAATTTCTCTTTGCCTTCTGAATTTTCTTTATCTTCACCTTTTTCATACTTCCCTTTTTTTGCCTCCGTCTATGTCGAATATGTTTTGTAATTAGTTTTCCTTGTTTTTAATTTTGTAAAGTGGTGTCTAATCACAATTTTCATGTTACTTGTTCTGTTTCCACTTTTTTAAAAAGTTCTCAATTTAATTCCCCTAGTTCATTCCTGCCTCTGAATCAACCACTAACTTTGATCTTTGCTTTGTGGTCTTTATCTTGAACCCAATGTTGTAACTGCTATTTCCAAATACAAAAATGAAGTAGAGGAGTTGTAAATGGCAACAATCCTCCCCAGCAGCTGATGGGTTTTAACATTGTGGTACTGTTAGTTTGAAAATTTGAAGAGTATCTAATTGAAGAATGAGGTGCTGCTCCTTGAGCTTTTGGAGATTTGTTTTAGAATAACGTAGGAGGCAAATGCTTGAATGGAACGAACAATTGAGTGCTGCACAAAAATAGATATGAGAACACTTTTATTAGCTTTCAATATACATTTGTACACTACCTTTAATCTTCAGAGGTAAACTTGTTTCTTCCTCAGAGTTACCAATAAATTTATTTTCCCCTTGAGAATGTGCTGTACCACTGCTACTTCCTTTTTTGTCTTAATAGTATCTTTCAATGTTTATCCAGTCAAAAGCAAAACCTCTTTCCCTCAGCCATGAAGAATAAATACTGATGCAATTTATATATTCCAGAGAATGTAAAGTGGCTTTTTCTGATTCTGAAATTTTGCTTGTTGCTCACCTTTTAAAGGTTGGAGGTAAGAGGGAACGCAGGAAGCCTTTTTGTTTTTGGTGATCTGGTTTAAGATGTGTCTCTTTTTTGGTTTCTGTCTGTCCTGTCATGTGGTGTAAGTGGTTTCCTCTTTGATCTGAAATTTTAATCTGTTGCAAAGCTCACTGGTTTCAGTGTTAAACATTGTCAAGTAGAATGCACAGTTGGGGCCGAATTCCATTTTGTTACACTGATGAATGTTATGCCCTAAATGTAGGGTTCCTAAGATTCTCCTTATTCAATTCCATGGATCTGCTAGCAGCACATTCTTGCTTTAACGCAAATTAGGACGTTAAGACTTTACTTTAGTGTCATATGGAACCTGTGTCTTTTTGAGAAGTTTGTGCTCACTTCAAGAATAGTGTCCACCTAAGATGAGCACTTCTGGATTTTGAGCATGACAATGAAAACTGCTTTCCATAAATAAATAAGTTGTATGAAATGAAATCATCACTTGTGGTGATGTGGGAGTAGTAGTGATGCTTTCATCAGCACTTACACCTGTCAGCTTTGCCTCCCATAGCATAAAATCTCGTTGCAGCACAGATAAGCAGTTCTTTGACATATTGAGCCGGTGCCAACTCCTTTTTTTGAAGTCCCACTCCCTGAATCTTTTCTTGCATGACTGCAATTTTCAAGTATACATCTAATTTTACTCTTAAAGCTTCTATTTGAATTTGTATTGCTCCCTCTGGCATTACAATGCTATGATCAGGTGTAAAACTGTAAACTGCAGATTCCCACACCTGTGCTAGGGCAGTGTTGACATGCCTAAATTCACTCCAGCACAACTGTTTGGAACGTATACCCACCATTCCACGCACCAACCCCTGCCCCCACACTGTCTTGATTAGTTTCTCTTCTGCTAGCTTGTTTAATTTTGTGAAAATTCAAGCTGTGACATTTCCAAAATACCATGAATGGAAACAGGTGTAGGTCCATATTGCACCTGCTCCACCATTTCAATCTCCTCATGGCTGATCTGATTCTGTCCTTACTCCACTTTCTTGTCTGCCTCATGTATCCCTTGACTCTCTCATCAATCTGACTCAACCTTGACTAGTCCTGATTCCAGACTTCAGTGTTTCCTGGGCAAAAGAACTCCAAAGATTAACAGTCCTCAGAAGAAATCTTTCCTCGTCTGTCTCTTAAATGGAACACCTGTTTAGCAATAAAATGCGCCTCCGTGAAAGGAAACATTCTGTCAGCAACTACGACATCAAATCCCCTCTAATCTTATTCAGTAAGATTGACTCCTGTTCTGAAGCATGTAAATGCAACCTTTCCTCCATGTGCTGATGACTTTTTGTTTTGGGAATTAACCTAATAAACCTCCTCTGAACTAACTCCATGCAAGTATAACCATCTTTTTAAGGAGACTAAAAGTGTGCTGTAATCTAGGGGTGGTCTCACCAATGCCTCAGTACAGTTGTAGCAAGGCTCCCTTACTTTTAAACATTTCTTTTGCAAGAAAGACTCCCATTCCATTTGCCTTTCTAATTATTTGCTGTAGTAGCATGCTGACTTTGATCCATTGATAAGGGTCTCCTTGTACACCTGTACAGTAGCATTCTGTCACTGTTTAAATGTTATGCTGCTTTTTTTATTCTTCCTGCCAAAGTGGACAATTTTGTATGATCCTATACTAAGTATTCAAAAAGCCAATTTTTTTTTTTTTTGTTTTTGTTCACTCCATTTAGCCTATCTAATTATCCCCTTACAGAAGGCATTCTCCTTTAAACTTGGTTTCTTATCTATCTTCACATGAAATCTGGCTACAATACAGTCACTTCATAAGTTACTAATATAGAGTTAAGTATTTGAGGGTTCAGCACTGAGTCCTGTGATATTCCTCATTGCAATTTGCCAATCTTAAAAGTGATCCATTTATCCGGACTTTGTTTCCTGTTTCATAAGCGGAGAGAGAATTGGCTACCAACTCCAATACTATGAGCTCTTGTGACAGCCTTTCTGAGACACTTAATGATTTTTTTTTTTGTTTTGGAAATCCAAATACACTAGATCTATTTTTTTATCTGCTTTTTACGCCCTTGAAGTGATAACTTGTCAAATATAATCTCCTTTTCATAAAACCATGTTGATTCTTGATTTAGAACATTTAGAATGTTATACCACTACTTTGTGTAACAAATGGATTCTACTGTTTTTGCTCAAATTCTTGGCTTTCACTCCTAGCTGTATCATATCTATCTTGGTGTACCCCAAGATCCCGTATGCAAACAAATACTGAATCATTTCGTTTTTTTTTTTTGTAATCTTATATACAGTAACTGGTTCTGGGCTTAAATTGGCTGAAAAAGTTTTTGGTCATATTCCTGTTCAAAATTCTCTGGCATATGTACCAATTTTTAAAGTCATTCTTCTGTCTTCAGTATTTCAGCTCAGAGTAACTTTGCAGTAGGTGCAGTGGTGAATGCCACGTTTGGTTCAATCACTGAGTTGACCTTCTACATAACTGCCCTGATCAAAGGCAGCCATAAGGGAAACAAATGCTACGAAGAAGTCGTGAAAAGTGCTCTGACTGGTACCTTGTTGGGATGTGTCCTCTTTATCCCGGTAAGTTGGCATTTTGGCAGCTCGCTCTTAGTGAGCCAGAATGTGTCTCTTGCTGAAAACTTGGTTTATTGTCATGTCTGAAGGACAGTACTTGCAAAAGCATAACACTTCCTCTGTAGTGCATAGGAGTTTCAGCATGTCTTTTTGTTTGTTCCCAAGACTATAGTAGGATGTAATCCTGGAGCCTTGAGACTTTAAGGGAGGGTGTTGACACTGTGTACTTGAAGTACATGTGGACCATGAACTGAATGATTCTTCACCAAACAGTGGGGGAATCTTGTGCATCTGCCCAGATTAAAAATAAATTCCAGAAATGAATGTGTTGTCATTCCATGTAATTATTGTGCAATTTATAGCTCATCAGTTTCTGATCTTGATGTTTTGTTAACTAGGGTATATCCATGGTGATTGGAGGATGCAAGCATCAGGAGCAGATGTTCAATAGTCGATCAGCTGGTGTTAGTTCAGCATTGCTGTTCATATCAGTGGGAGGTAGGTGATGAGGTACAAATGCCAAATGCTTTATACAAAAATTCCAGAGGATAAATGCTGCAGGAGTCTCCCTCTGCTCAACAATGCATTTCCGAAGTGACACCTTTTCAGCGTTCAGATCCCAATCTGTCATTCCACAGCCATGTCTAGATAATGGATATAGATCATACCTATTCTTGTGCTATTTGTTTCTTTTTGCTACATGCATTCAGATTCAGAGCCTTTTGTCTTCCTTCTGTGGTTTTCAGTTTGTAGCCTTCTAGTTTTGGTTTAAAACTCCGTTGACTTCTGTCATTAATTGCTTGTTAGAACATGGCTCCTGCATCAGATGCTTTACACCTGCACCTAGATCCAGCCCCCACTTACCCCAACTGATGCCAGAACGCCATGAACCAAAGTCCACTTCTACTGCACCAGTCTTTCAGCCATGCATTCATTCCTCTCTCCTGTTTGCATTTAGGTCAGGTAATAATCTGAACTTCTGCTTAATTGAATGCATACCTTTTTCATACTGAAAATGGAGAACCTCTTTCATTGCCCTGTCTATGTTGTTGATATATGCATGGGCCATAATTAGTGGCTCCTCCCATCCCACTGCAAGCCCTTCTCTAGTGCTGAACAGATGTCCTGAGTGGGCAACAGATACACCTGGACTTTTTTTGCAGTCAATCCATCTCACTGTACTGTTGCTTCCTACCACTACATTCATTTCATTTGTTTCACCCTCTCTTAAATGCATTCCTGTATGTAAGTACCTTGATTACTTTGTTTATTAACTATCAGTCTTTCTTTAATCTGAGCAAGCTGAAAGCAGGTCAAACCTGTTGGACAATTTTTAAGGCTCAGCTCTCTTGCCCTTTGGGTTCCTTTCCTTATTTAAACTGTTGCTGTATTTTCCTGTCCTTAAACACTGATCAAATCAGAAGATCCTATACTAGGGGATGTGATGGCCTCCTGGTACAAAATGTGCAAGTAATTTTCCCCCTCCCTACTGTGTTGCACCTTCTGTAGCTCAGTGCCCTAGTCAGTTACTCTGAGCTGACAGCACTTGAATGTGTGTTTTTTCAGGATCACGCTGGTGTCCAGGAAACCCTGTGTTCCAGCTGTGACTAATCACTTTCCCTGCCATCCTTGATGTGTATTAATTCACTACTCAATAAAATCAGAAATAACCCTTGTAACTTTGCCACAAGCTCCTGTACTGTTTTAAACCTCCAATAGAATAAACTCTAGCTGCTTTTTGGATACTCGCTCTCCAATTTAGCTAGCTTCACCTGTAGAGCAGCAACAACCAATTTCTACAGGGTAGAGAAGTTAGAGAAAGCAAAGGAGCACCTACGTCTCTACGTCACTTATTGCCTCACTTACAAACCTGTGCTGCTGTTCAATGCCTAACACAACAGATTTTCACATTTGTAGATCAGCCTTGTTCCTTTTTTCTTGTAGGTGTGTTTGCACCAACGCTCTTTTCCAAAGCCTATGGAAGCCTAATATGTCAAGGTTGCACTAACTCAACACAGAATGGATCTGGTCCCTTTGAGTGCAGTGACTGTCACTTCAATGGGGTATGGATTAACTTTTTTTCATTAAAAGCTTCACGTGAAACCCATTTCATTTTACGCAAATGAACTGAACTGTACAAACTATCTAGAATCCAAGTGGCCTGGCCCAGTTGGAGGTTATGATTTGAGGTGCAGTATTAGCCAGTGTCTGCTGCTCCTGATCTTTGATCTATTGGCTGTGCTGGTTGGACAGTGCCTCAGCCTAGCTGGATGACCAAGCACTTGGGTCAGGTACTGAAGGAAATGATCGTTCTACTCCACCTGCTGTGATGCCCAGTACCAGGGATCAGCAGTCACCCCTTGGATGGGCAGATCAATGGTAATTTTGTTTTAAGGGGTCTACGTACTTCATAGTCCATTTACCTAGAGAAGGAACACCACCTTCAAGGCGATTTCAGGCTACCTTAAACTTTCTGAACTGACAACTTCATACTATGGTCACTTCAAACCTCAAATCTTATCCTTTTTTTTTTTTCTCTGGGTGAACTTGTTTTAATACTAAAATACTCCAGTGTTATAGCCAGTTAAACACATTTATTGTTTCATAGTGTACTTCCGAATTCTTGCTAACTGTTGTCCTGTTGCTGCAGACTCCTAATAGTCAGAGCTGTACAGCATGGAAACAGCCTTTGTACCAACTTGCCCATGCTGACCAGATATCCTAAATTAATCTATTCCCATTTGCCAGCATTTGGCCCATATCCCTCAACCCCTCCTACTCATATATACCCATCCAGATGCCTTTCAAATGTTGTAATTGTCCCAACCTCCGCCACTTCCTCTGGCAGCTCGTTCCATACACACACTGAGCTCTGCATGAAAAAGTTGCCCCTTGGGTCCCTTTCAAATCTCTACCCCACTAACCTTAAACCTCTGTCCCTCTAGTTATGGACTCACCACCCCAGGGAAAAGATGTTGGCTGTTCACCCTATCGATGCCCCTCATGGTTTTTATAAGCCTCTATAAGGTCATCCCTCAGCCTCCGTTGCTCCAAGGAAAATAGCCCAGCCTGTTCCGCCTCTTCTCTATAGCTCAAATCCTCCAACCTCGGCAATATTTTTTCTGAACCTTTCAAGTTTCACAACATCGCTCCTATAGCAGGGAGATCAGAATTGCTGAATTGCAGAAATGATCCTGACTTGTCAGTGTTACTAGTGTGGGTGCAGTAAATATTGATCCTGGGCATAGACTATCGAAATACAGCTTTCTATAGTTTATTTTCCCATATTCGGGCATGGGTGTCACTGGCTGGGCCAGCATTTATTGCCCATCCCCAGCTGCCCCCGAGAAGGTGATGGTGAGCTGTTGCCTTGACCTGCTGCAGTCCATGTGCTGTGAGTACACCCGCAATACCATTAATCAGGGAATTCCTGGATTTTGACGCAGTGATACTGAAGAAACAGCCACATATTTCCAAGTCAGCATGGTGAGTCGCTTGGAGGGTAAATTTGCAGGTGATGGTGATCCAGGTATTTGCTGCCCTTGTCCTTCTAGACGATAGTAATCGTAGGTTTTGGAAAGTGCTGTTGTAGAATTGTGGGTGAATTTCTGTAGCGCATCTTGTAGATAATGCTCAGTCACAGCACCGTGCACTAATGGTAAAGGGAGTGGATGTTTGTGGATATGGTGCCAATCAAATGGGTTGCTTTGTTCTGGATGTGTCAACTGCTTGTGGTGTTGGAGCTGCGCTCATCCAGGCAAGTGGGGAGTATTCCATCTTGCTCCAATTTGTGCCTTTTGGTCAAGCTTTAGGGAGAGGAAGTGAGTGAATTGCCATAGGATTCTCTGCCTCTGCCTCTGACCTGCTCTTGTAGCAGTGTTTTATATGGCTGTGGCTTTGTGGTGATCTGTGCATGATATGCACAAGCTATTTTAAGTCAGTAATTAAAGTTTATTAATGCCCCAATGGGATAAGAGATGTAGCTATAAGAAACTTTAAATTGCGGTTATCTAGATTTGGGGAAACTTAGTAACTGCATCTTCTGTGCTCTGAGTCAATTTGTTTTAAAGCTGTTGCGGTAGAAATGGGGGAAGAAAAATAAGATTGCATTTTTAAAAATATAAGCACTTTTTCTTGACCTTTGTCCCAAACCACTTTACTTCAAAAATTATTAACATAATGCTGGAAATACAACAGCTAGTCTTTATGCAGGAAGAATGGTGATAAAATGTCTAGATGATGAATTGTAACAATGTTAAGGTGGCAACAGGAAGGTCTCCCTTTTTTTTTTTTACCTAAAATAGATTTTCATTAGAAATGCTTCAGCTAGCACTGGGTCTTTCACATCTAGAGGGGCAGTTGGGATTTTTTTGTTTCAACGTTTCATCCCAAAGATCTTTCTCATTCATGTGATGTGGATGGCATGGCCTGCAACTATTGGCTATCAGTAGTTATCCTTGACAACTTCCTAATGCAGTGCTTCCTCAATACTGTGTACTGAAATAAGTTACAGGTTCTAGACACTAGAGTTGAATTTAAGTTCACATAGAGCAGCGTAGTTGCACAGTGATTTGTTCTGCTGTCTTAGCACCAGGGACCTGGGTTTAATTCCAGCCTTGGGTGACTGTGCAAACTCCACACAAGCAGACATTCTCCCTGTGTCTGCATGGGCTTCCTCTAGGTGCTCCAGTTTCCTCCCACAGTCCAAAGATGTGCAGGATAGGTGGATTGGCCATGCTAAACGTCCCGTGGTGTAGTAGCAATAAGGTGCGTCTAGGTGGATGCTGTTTGGAGGGTTGATGCAGACTCAAAGGGCTGAATGGCTCCTCTCTGCGCTGGAGGGATTTGATGAAACTTCTGACTCAAGCAGGAATGGAGCTGCAGCTGATGCCTTGCTTTGAGATCCAAGACTGCATATGCAGTTCCTTTTTTATCTCTACACACTCTACTTTTGGATACAAAAAGTACTCCATGTGAAATATGAAATTTGGCTTACTACCGAAATGTATTAATTATTTAAGAGCTGTGTAATTAAGAGGTATTGATACAGCTTGCCTCCAAGACCTTGCTTCCAGCTCTCCTTTGTTTTATTTTTTGTTTGAGGAGTATATATTATCTTCCTTCTTGTTGGCCATTTCATGCAAATGAGAAAAGCTAGGCCAGGATGAGTCATAGCCATAGAGATATACAGCATGGAAACGGACCTTTCAGTCCAACTCGTCCATGCCGACCAGATATCCTAAATAAATCTAGTCCTGTTTGCCAACATTTGACCCATATCTCTCTCAACCCTTCCTATTCATTTATACCCATCCAGATGCCTTGTAAAATGTTGTTGTAATTTTACCAGCCTCCACCACTTCCTCTGGCAGCTCATTCTATACATGCACCACCCTCTGTGGAAAAAGTTGCCCCTTAGGTCCATTTTATATCTTTCCCCCTCACCTTTTTAAACCTATGCCCCCTAGTTTTGGTTTCCCCACCCTGGGGAAAAGACTTTGTCTATTTAACCTATCCACGCCCCTCATGATTTGATAACCTCTATAAGGTCACCCCTCAGCCTCTGCTCCAGGGAAAATAGCCCTAGCCTATTCAGCCTCACCCCATGGCTCAAACTCTCCAACCCTGGCAACATCCTTGAATCTTTTCTGAACCCTTTTCTACTTTCACAACACCCTCCCTATAGGAGGGAGACCAGAATTGCACGCACTACTCCAAAAGTGGCCGAATAAATGTCCTCTCCAGCCACAACGTGACCTTCCAACTCCTATTCAACGCACTGACCAGTAAAGGCAAGCATATCGGATGCTGCCTTCACTATCCTGTCTACCTGGGACTCTACTTTCAAGGAACTATGAATTCCAAGGTCTCTTTGTTCAGCAACGCTCTCCAGGACCTTGCCATTTAAGTGTATAAGTCCTGCCCTGATTTGCCTTTCCAAAATGTAGAACCGCACATTTATTTAAATTTAAACTCTATCTGCCACTCCTTGTGCATAATTATGGAGGCATTGGGCAAAGTGCCTTGTAGTTCTGACAGTGGGTCTAGGATTCTGCTGTTATAGTCCAGTGCTGCAAGAACCTATCAAAAGTGAATTGAATCTGTTCTTTTGGTTCCTGTTTCAATATAGCTGTATTAAAGTGGAATTGAAAGTCTTGCATCCATGCTGATTTAATATTGTTTCTCCCCCTCCCCTCTTATTTCCCCTCCCTTTCAGCTGCAGAATGCCTTGTTTCACAGTCATGTCCAGTAAGTACATGTTTTTAGTAGCATTTTTGAGGTCCTGTTCATTCCTCTCTGGTACAACTGGGTGGTGGGAGGAACCATGTGCTGAATGCGTCACTCTATGTACACAGACTTGTCAATTTCCATTTGGAAACAAACGAAGTGCAGAAATGAAATGAATTTAAATGCTGTGTGAGCAAGTTGTCTCCTTACTGCAGTCTCTTACAACAGGAAAGTGACAATGGTGGGATTTGCTACACGTTTCTTTCTTTGTATAAATTGTCACCAAAGCATCATCTAACATCATACGTCCTGTAACTCTGAACAATATTGCCATATCCTTCTTGCAGGCCCCTTATCTACACCGTGTCAATACTTCTGCCTGCATCATATGTGATCGGTCTTGTCTTTGCACTGAAGACACACAACCACATCTATGATATTCACATTAGTGACCGTCATGGTAAGTAAAGCTTCTCCCAACCCCTCAGTTATTTGCTCATCTCTTTAAAGTAACCTGTTTACGACATGGGAAGAGCATCCCTATGCAACAACATTACCAACCATCCCAGAACTTGATTGGGACAGGTCATTAAATGTGTAGATTGTAACTGTTCTTTGCCCTTGTAGTGGACAGATGAGATTGGGAAGGTGCCATCTTTAAAATGTCCCACAATCACTAACTATTTCAGAAACAGCAGAAGACAATGAATTTGCATTTTGAGAATTTTTGCAAGTTATTATTCAAATAGCTCATTTATCTGCATTTTTAAAAATCTCAGACTCTCCTACAATGACTTTTACATATATTACCACATGTTCAAACTTTGTCTCTATTCCTTGAGTGACTTCTGGAACTCTCTGTTCCAAAGAGCACTGGGTGTCCCTGCATTACAAAATTGTAGCAGCTCAAGAAGACCACGTCACCACCTTTCAGGTCAATTAGGATTGAGTCATGAATGCAGACCTAGTCAAGTGAAGCCCATAATTGCATGAACAAATAATTTTTAAATGTGGTAAGAGTCCTGCCTCAATCACCCTTCCGAGCAGTGAGTTTGGGATCCTACCACCTTTTTTATAGCTCAAATACTTTCCTCTGGAATATCTTCTAAGTCACTCTGCAATCAGTTTGTCCCCAGATTATGAACCTCCTTAACCAAGGGCAATAGGATGTTCAATCTGCTCGATCCAGATTCATAATTTATACAGTTAATTAGGGTTCCCTTTTGGTGGCATCTGTTCCCAAAAAAACCCAGCTTTTCCAATATTTCTACATAAATAGAACTGTCAAGACCAAGCCAGGCCCTCATTCTGTGCTCTCACTATCTATCAAGTGCAGTCATATTTCCTACCATTCAGTGACCCAGATTGCATGTAGTATTTCAGGTCTGACCTATTGTGTTTGTATACTGTTCCATTCTCTTACTGCTCTGATGTAGTATTGTTAGAATATTTTGTGCCTCTGTTAAGAGACCAATATCCTGTATGCCTCCAATCATTTTTAATCTGACTTAACTATTTCCTGACGCAAGTAATCCAGAGCCAACCTGTTTCCACGCTCTCACGCTCTGTCATGCCCACCCCCAATTCTAGAATAATTTTCCACAAGTTGATCCCTGGGCCACCTTGGCCACTCCGTCACCAGAGTTACCTGTTTAACAGAATTAAAAAGACAGGCCAGGTGAGCAAACCTGCTCCAAACTAGTTTGAAGATTAGTTGAAAAGGTAGCAGGTTAATGGCCAATTTATATACCCCCTGCATGACAAATTAGTAATTCAAATCTGATAATTTGCAGTATCCAGAAACCCACTATGCAGAAGTGGCTCTTGGATGAGGATGTTCTGAGGCAGAAGTAGAATTGTAGGTTCCCAATTGTGCAGTCTGGTTTCCTTTGTTTCCAAGAGCCCCAAGAACCCCTACAACTGTTGAATGTCATCTTGCAAATACCAAGAGGAATGATTGTTAAATGTCTCCTTGTCAACTTTAAAGAGCTTGATTTCTATGGTCTAACTTAAGTGCGTCTCGCATGATTTTTCAGTATTTATATCCTTTGCATGTTCAAAGGGATCCAGATGAATTCTACCATTTACCTGAGCACTTTTTTCAAGGTATGGAAACCTGACAATGCAGAATCTGAATCAAGCCAAACTAGATATGAGGTTGATTCTTCACATTGTTATAATAGGATGGACAGAAGGAGGCTATTTGGGCCATTGTGCAGAAACAGGCTTTTTGATTGTGTTGAAGCAAGTGGGATGAATTGGATAACAATGGATGTTTTCAGGTGTTGACTAAATTTATGTCTCCTCTCCAGTTTCAGGACACAGCCACAATGTTGTCATTCACTGGTCACGATGGAGAGCTGTGGTACTGCTCGTTGTAGCTACAGTTTTCATGTCTGCCTGTGCAGAATTGGTGTCTGAGCACATTAACCCCTTGCTGTCTAACTCTGCAATCTCATCAGTAAGTCACTGTGCATTACTGTCTCCATGTTCTATTCAGTGAGTAGATAGCATCATAGTTTTTTTTCTCATCTCTTAATGGATGTTACTGATAGGATGAGGTGAGAGCTATTTAAGCCATGTGCAGCAGGAAGCCCCAGGTTGGCTCTGTCACTGTTCTGCCAATTCTGAGGAAAGTTCATTGGACTTGAAATGTTAACTCTGATTTATTTTCTTCACAGATGCTGCCAGACCTGCTGAGCTTTGTCAGCAACTTCTGTTTTGGTTCTGGCATTACTGCACTAAGTTGACAAGTCAAACGATATTTTTGCATTGTCTTCTGGTTTCAGTGTGCATTTCTTAATGAAAGGGCTGTTGTTTGACCTGGCCCACCACACCTGTTAGATATCTAAATTAGTCTTTTAGTCACATTCTCCTTAGTCCTATGCAAATCTTTCACACTGCCTATTTAATTCCCACCATGAAAGTTACTTGAATCTGCTTTCACCATCTTTTCAGGCAGTACAGTGAAACTAGGGTTATGACAGTCACAGTTTGAAGCAACTTGTGATTTCATAACAAACTTCTCATATACTATTCAAAATTAAAACATATTTGTGTCTTGGCTGCTTGGGTTTTGTGTATCTCATTTAAATTCAAATGTACTTTCAAAGGCACCTGCTGTTTCAGAAGAGAATTCTAAAGAGGAGGAATTCTGTAACCTTTCTGTTGGAGTGCCGCAAGGGGAAAAGGGGCCAGTAGTAATCCAGAGGACTAGTGAAGGGATAATGAGACTAGGGAAAAGTTCAGGTGAGGATGTGCCTGAACTTGGAATAAGCTAAGGTATTGAATCCCTTCTCTGGGAGTGGCCAAATAGGTGGTTTTATGAATAAACTGAAATTTAAGGAAAAATCCTCCATTCCGTCCAAGTTAAATAGAATGGGGTAGAATCTGAGATCATATGAAGGGAAGTGGGTTTTGGAATTGTCTTCACAATGTACATTTTTTTCTTTGCAATCTTTTTTGGGAGAAAAAGTCAGAATTAACATCGGACCTTTTTTGTTTTGTTCTCGCTATTCACCACCTCTTTTTCTGTTTTAATAAAAACAGTACTTCCTTGGTGTAACTGTCTTAGCGATGGTCCCTGAACTTCCTGAGATTGTAAATGGAATCCAGTTTGCACTGCAGAACAATATCAGCCTCAGGTATGTTGTGTCCATCTTATCTTTTGACTTTTGTTGTCTGGCCTCCCTGCCATGTGCTGATCTATTGAGGATGCTGTGAGAGGTGATGGAAAATGTGTTAGGGGGTGTTGGTGAGCAGAAATCTTATTTTTCCTTGCTTTGAACTCTACTCCCAGCTCACTAAACCAGTGGGATAAAGTGATTCCTGACTAAGTGTAGGCTAGTTAGAAGTTTAAAGCGGCAAGTAATCTGGGAACAGGCTTCCATCTGATGTGCAGCTTCTCCTGCAAAGTATAAGACTGTTGCAAAGTGTTTTTAGCCATTGAGTTTTTTTTCTTCAAAATGTTTGACCAATTATTACAATCCAAACCAGCCTGTAATCTGTCACTTCAATCATAGAATCCCTACAGTGTAGAATCAGGCCATTTGGCCCATCAAGTCCATACTCTGAAGAGCATCCCACCCCATCCCTGTAACTCTGCATTTCCCCCAACCACCTGGTACGTCCCAGGACACTGGATAATTTTTAGCATAGCCAATCCAGCTAACCTGCACGTATTTGGACAACGGGAGGAAACCAGAGCACCTGGAAGAAACCCATGCAGACACGGAGAATGTACACACAGTCACCTGAGGGTGGAATTGAACCTGGGTCCTTGGTGCTGTGCGGCAGCAATGCTAACCACCAAGCTACTGTGCTGCCATGCATATTACTCAGTCTGTTATCTAATTCTTTATTGTCATAACAGCATTTAAAATGTAGTCCAAAATAACACTTGCCATATCACAAGTAAAACTAATTTACAGTCAATCATTTTTTTAAAAAAAAAAGTGCTGCCTTTATCATTCATGAAAACTGGGATGAAGAGATTTCCTAGGATTCATGAAAAGAGAACAATGGTGTTGGAAGCAAGTTACTTGGAGAGGGAGGGATGACATGACATGATGTGATTCAGTAAAACAATTACCCCCTTGTGACAGTTTGGGTTCATCCATCTTGATCTGTTTCCTCAGCCTGGAAGTTGGAAGTTCCATCGCTGTGCAAGTGTGTATGCTGCAAATCCCAGTCTTGGTACTTTTCTCAGTCATTTATGTAAGTATTTAACTCCAAGCGTAGTATATAGGAATGGAGATGGGAGAAAATCCAGATTTGGTGGAAGTATGTAGAATTAAAGAAAGGGAGCAAGGGACAAGGCTTTGCAAGAACTTTACATACTAGAATGATTTGTTTTTTTATATTGTGGATGGGAGTTGTTGGAGATTTCTGAGCAGGGATGTGGTCTAGGAAAGAGTAGGATTAAAATCCGATGACTTTGACAACGATGATAATGCTGAGGGACAGCATGTGGTCCAGCACTTGAATTATCTCCTGAATTGAAGCATTGCAAGTTAATGTTTAGAATTGGAGGAAGGAGCAGAGAGAGCAAGAGAAAGCGAGAGAACTCAAATGTGCCTTGATAGCTTGACTCAATGGCCTTTACCCTAGAATCTTGGATGCATTGGTTGTAGCCTTTTCAAAACTTCCCCAAATTCTGGAAACGTTCCAGTGGGTTGGGAAACTTTGAATGTTACATAATCAATAAAGATAAAGCAGGAAGCTGTAAGCCAGTTAGTCTGAAGTCTATCATGAGGGAAAATATTATAATCTTGCCATTTAGCACGTAAATGGTAGTGGGTACAGGTTGTTTAGAAATCTGAATGCATTTGGACAGAGACAACATGGATTTGTGAAAGGGAAATGTTTGACAAATTGCATATTACAGTTAGCAGGCAGTTATAGCCAGTAATTGGGAAGGCAAATTGAATGTTCGCCTATATTGCAAGAGTGCAGTTATAAAAGGAAAATCTTGCTATTACTGTACAGGGCATCAAGACCACAACACGAACATTGTATACAGTCTTGTCCTCCTTTCTCAGGATTGGGGAAAGGAAGGGAATGTGTGTATTGGAGGCAGTTTGGAGAATATTCACTAGACTGATATGTTGGGAGGAAGGGATTGTTTTATAAGGGACCAGAGTTTGAGCAATTTTGGCCTATGCTCATCATTGGAGATGAGAAGGCCGAGAGGTGATCTTATAGCATTAGATTTGGCCATTGATAGGAGTACTAAGAGGATGTTCTTGTAGGGAATCTGGAACTTAAATGGGACATCCCTAATCTGTAAAACATACAAGAAATTTATCTTGTGGACTTTTTTCTATTTTCAAAGCTGATTTAGACATTTAATCTGAGGGAGTTTGGGGTTTCAGATTGAGGTAGGAAGTGGGAGAGGAAATCTTTTAGTTGCATGGACCTATTTAAAAGACTGGATGCTTTCTTTTAAAATTGTACCAAGAAAGTGGTCTTAGAGCCCATATACTGATGCTGCTATCTCTTTTGTTTAGCCTGTAGGATTTAGCTTGCTCTTCAGTGATCTCCACCTTTGGGCATCAATATTCAGTGTCATCTTGATGAACTATATATTTATGGATGGAAAGTGTGACTATTTCCAGGGTAGGTTGACTTTCTTGACCTGTAGAGTTAAGATGTGATTCTCATCTTGCTGAATCTGTAAAGAGTGCAATTACATAATGGGAACAATGGTATTAACTGAATCAATTTGCACATCTTTCCAAGTACTGCAATCAGATATTTGGTTAATAATAGTCTTCACATTTACTGTGTCTTGTGATGGTCTGGAAAAGAACACAGAGCTTTGCAAATGTTTCACTTGCAGCCTGATTTAGTAATTGAGATGTGCTGTCTGTCCTGTTGGTGAGCAAGTGTACAAGTCTTTGGACAGCTTTGGACTATTTTTCAGGACCTCCCAGGCATTTTGTGCACCATTTTAAGTGGTGTGCGCGTGTTTTGGCAAGCAATTAGTGTGTCGTACAATGCCACTGTTTTCTTTGTAACGCTGGGTGAAGGAAATCCACTGCATGTACCCACCCACCCACCCGTAACA
>NC_063353.1:35757198-35783733 GCF_021869965.1 Rhincodon typus
GTGGATCTCTTGCACCGACTGGAGAGCAGATTTTAAGCCCTAGCTCAACTGAAAAGGTGTCTGTGTCTCCTAAGAGGTGGGGCTAGCACTCCTAATAAATGGTTTCAGCTTTCGGTTGTCTCTAAAGATTAATAACTAGGCTTGAACTACAGTTGCCTGTCCTGAACAACTTTTTGTTGTTGAAGTTTAACTTGACATCCTGCAATCCACAGTAGAATGTGACTTGAACACCAGCAGTATTTAATGCATAGACACCCTTGTTTTTTAAGTCATTGCCTGGCCCTGAAGTTATTGGATAAAGGCCTTGCAGATTATGTTGATCTAGTTCCTAATGAACACAGTTCCACATCACAAAGTTTGACCAGAGGCTATAGAACAACTAAAGAAATGTCACTTGTACTTTGGGTGTTCTACACTTGGGCCAAAGCTATTCAACCTGCACCCTATTTGACAATACTTGCCTAACTGGAAGTTTGTGGAATTGAAAATGTTGAGTTGAACCCTTTTTTTGCCCTCCATCTGTGGGCTCCCAAGTTTGAATCATTGCACTTTTTTTAAACTAAGCTAAAATTAAACTGGATTTTTTATCTTAATGGTACGTGGGTGTCACTGGCTGAGTCAGTATTTATCTCCCATTCCTAACCCCTGTGAGGGGTTAAGAGTCGACTACATTGTGATGGGTCTGAAGTCGCATGTAGGCCAGACCAGATAAGGATAGCAGATTTCCTTCCCTAAAGGACAATGTCTGTGTGACAATCTTTGATTTGGGTTACATACACTCCATCAGACCAGCTTTTTTATTCAGTTTAAATTTCAGCATCTGCCATGGTGAGATTTAAATCAACATGCCCAGAATGATAGCCTGGTGTTCTGAAATAATTGTCTAGTGACACTACTGCCATGCTAGTGCCTCTCTTTCAATCCATATCCAATTGATATACTTAATTCATGTGAAATCTGAGGTAGGACTTGCTCTTTTTTTTAGGCAGGAGTTCCTCAGCAATGCTGAAACCAAACCAAGTTTGCATAGCATTTCCAGCGCACAAACTGACCATTCAACCTCCAACTAGTTTGCCTAGTCTCGCGGTTGTTTCATACTTACTGAAGGTGTTGAGTGCAGATAACCTTCCATTCTGCAGCAACTTCTCCTTTGCCTAGAGTTGGGAATTTATTATCCTTTTTAATCTTGATATTGATTTGTCTCCACAGGCACAGCGTTGGTGGTAGTCTACCTCATCATTATGTCCATGTACTTCTTTGCTCCATCTCCAAGTGGGTGCTGAAATGGAATCCCTGAACTCTTCCCATAAGTTTGAGCAACTCATAGGATTGCTATTGCAGCCAATAAGCCTTCGGACTCTTCCAGGAGTGGGAGCTGTTGCTGTTTTGTGAGTTAGCTCTTCAATGCTGGTGTTTTGGTGGCTGACTTACAGACACAACATAATTTCAAGATCCACTGTCTTACTGTTGTTGAGTTCTCCTACCATGGACCCAACATTTCTCCAGTCTGTCCCCTTGTTTCCACCGTTCTGCGTCTTGGGAGGATAGAAGAGTTTGTTGGAAGAAATCTCTTTTGGAAGAGATTCTGTAAGCCAATCCTCCCTTTTTGAATCATTGCTGACTTGCATATTCCAAGAACGATTTCCTTTTCTGAAGATTACGGTTTGTGATTCTATTAACAGCTGTAGCTCATTTCTGATCTAAATATGGTTTGTTTTGGAAGGACTGAACTTGTACCACAGACTCTGGTTTAAAAATACTTGAAGCTGTGACTTTAGTGCTATACTAGCTTACTAGGTGTATGGTGTTGGAAGCACACTAAAGACAAATGTATTTATAAAGTGAAAATGTTTAAAATAAAATTTGTATCTCCATTTAAAACCTGCAGCTTGACCTCAGTGCTAAAGAATTTCCAAAAGCTTGGCTGTCTTGGTATCTGTTAAGTCCTGTAACAAGACTGTTAATAGTTTACACTGTCCTTGGGTTGGTGTGGACAAGAGCCTGGAATAATTTGCCAAGCATCCTGCTTTTTAATGTTATCCAATACTATTGCAGATCTGGCCATGTAGTTAGCAGATTTGCACCATTCCTTTTTTGAGGTTTTTCTCTTCCTCTTCCTCTTCTTCCTCTTCCTCTTCCTCTTCCTCTTCCTCTTCCTCTTCCTCTTCCTCTTCCCCCTCCCCCTCTCTACCCAATGTAGTTTCCAGATAAGGATTTGATTACAATCATTGGGAATATTCCCTTATTGAATACATTCCAAAGATTAGACAGATGTTGGTCTCTGGAAATTGAGACCTATGTAGAATGAATGGGAAAATGTGGGCTCTGTGGGTGCTCTGACATGACTACAGTGAGACAGTGTACCACTGTCTTCTCCAGGGCAACTGGGGTTGGGAAATGTTGACTCTCTGGGGAATAGACATCCTAAGCTAATTTTTTTATCCTTAAGAAACAAGAGTTGAGGCCCAAAATATGCCTTTATTTTGCATTGAATGGTGGAAAACATTTTTGTGTTCTTGGAACTCATGATAATCTAGTATGTTGAATTGGCTGAGTGCCCATGTGCTTTGAAGTCAACATTTTAAAATCTGCTGAGAGATTGGACGTCTATGAAAAATCACTATTTTCAGTAGTGATCTCTGGATGAAGGTATTGAGGAGAAATGATCTCTAAGTTTGCATATGCGTTTGGACCCAAGATGATTGTTGAAGTTACAGCTGATGTTCAATTCGTAAATAGATCTGTTGGAAGGTTGTCATGTTTAACTTTTTTTTTTAACAAGAAACTGGACTAAAAGATTGCAATGAATATCTTTAGTTTGTGTTTGGTCATGATTTAATGTATCATTTTTCTATGTATAATCACTGGGAAAATTATTGTAACACGAAGTGGTTTATCCTCATGCAAGTGCTTAGTGAAGCTTCAGTTAAAATACTGTCATATTTGACCTCTATCATGATATGTGATAGCTCTCTAGAAAGGATTGAAAAAAAAATTTCAAGAAAACACCAGTTATTGTTGGATCTCTAATTTTAGAAAAGCAGCCTCCACTGGTTTAAAGATCTCGATCATTAACAGATGTTTAAGAATTATCCATTTTCTAATTGGATAGAAGCATGGGTAATTCTTTCAAGTTCCTTTTTTATGAAAGGATATAACTAAGTGGTTTCTCAGGTACTCGTGGAACTTCTGGAATAGGCTGGACTGTGAACAACAAAAAAATTCAACTCTCCTGAAGAAATTAATGTGACAATCAGCTTTGGACAAGATTGATGAACTTGTACTATCAATCAAGGTTTATGATTTCCTGGTTAGTTTGTTATGAAGGAGTTGAGGAATTTTCCAGGTTAATTGTTCCCAATTGACATGGAGGCAAAAGTGGAGAGTCCATGTGGTAATGCACAAGGCAATGCAACTCCAGGAGATAAGCGAGGAGAGCCACTAGTTCTTTTTCTGCCAATTACTTTTGCATCTTGTAATTTTTTTAAATGTAGTCTCCTCAATCTCCTGGCAGCAGTAGATACTGCTGTATTAATCCTAATGCCCAATTGACCACTATTACAAGAAATTTGATTGGTGGTGTATAATCAAAAGATTTGCCACATGAGGAGATAAAAATATCAGTCTGAATACTTAAAGGTTGTTGAACTCATTTTCAATACATCTGGTTTTGGAGTTAATTAATTGAAAAAAAAAAAAAAAAAAAACCTCCATGGTCCAACACTCCAACTAATGTGTTCTAATCTCCTTCATTAGGTGCTTGTTGAATTAAACAGGCCACATTATCTCCAGTTTGGATGTTGATGCTCTTTTATTTCTAATTGAATTTCAAAGTAGTAGTCCTTTTTTAAAAAAGGAGGCACAAGTAGGTGGTCTACTTTTTTTCATTAGCACAGTCCTTTAAGTCAATAATGGGCTGTAAAAGATGGGAATGCAGAGTTTTGAGGGTTGTAGTTATCCTGTTTAAGTCTGCATTAAGTTGGCCAACTTCTTCTGTCTGATAATTCACTAATTGCTTCTTCACCCAACTTCTTACCTTCCTTTTTAAACACTCATGGGAAAAAATAAAGGGAGCTGCTTGATTTTAATCCCCCATCTGACATGCTTTTTGATTTAAATGAGGATGATTACCAGTTAGTGGATATGGGTGTAGGCTGGATAGAAAGATGACCATTGGTAGATGTCTGAGTTATGAATCTCTAATACCCTATACTGCCATATCCTAACAATTCAAATTTAATAAAAATCTCAACTTCATGTTGCATATTGATGCCTATAGTCATTGGCTATTCAGGAAACATCAAAAATGTACTAAAGCCTGAATAATTTAAATGGTTCTTATTGCATACATCTCTACATTTTTGAGGTAGAAAACGAGGAAAGCTACGATGAATATCATACCCTGCATCTCCTACTGCTCTGGAAGTACAGGACATTAGTGAGGCCACTTTTGGGTCTGGTGCCCCTGCTCTGGGAGGGATCTTAGCTAATTGGGAATTGGTGCGGAGAACAGATTTACAAGGATGTTACTTGTACTGGAGTGTTGGAGATATAAGGGGAGGCTGGGACACTTTTTTCCCCCCCTGGAGTGTAGGAGGTTGAGGATTTTGTAAACCTCCAAGGTCCTTCAGGAGGGGTATGGATAAGGTGAATAGTGAAGGTCTTTCCTCTTTTAGGGGAGTTCAAAGCTACAAGGCATAATTTTAAAGTGAAAGACTTTTTAAAAACTCCATAAGGGGCAACTTCACACAAGATGATTCGTATATAGAATGAAGTGGTAGATGCAGGTCCAGTTACAACATTTTAAAAGATATTTGGACAGGTATATGAATAGGAAAGGTTGGCAAATGGGGCTAGTTTAGTTTGGGAAACCTGGTCAGGATGGATGAGGTTGGACTGAAGTCACTCAGCATGAAACAGAACCTAAGTGAACCTCTGAAGAAGGGTCTTGACCCAAAACACCAGCTTTCCTGCTCCTCTGATGATGCTTGGCCTGCTGTATTCATCCAGCTCTACACCACCGTGTTATCTCAGAATCTCCAGCAGCGGCAGTTCCTACTATCTAAGTGAACCTAAAGTATTTTGGCAATAAATTTTGGCTTCAGAAGCCTACTTAAAGTTTAACAATTGATGTGAGCACCTGTCTTCTTTCCCAACCCAGGCTGTTGAGGTAACTTTCTTATATAGCACAGTTGCTGTTTCTAGTGTGGTGATAAGTGTTTTTGTATCCCTACCCAGTGAAAATGATACAACTGCAAAGCTATTTTACTTTTTAACTGTGCAATATCACCACTTGTGCTGGGTCAGGCCCTGATTTTTAAGCAAACTAGGACTTGGAAAAAGCTGGTTTTTTTTTTTGAAAGCAGGGCCTGCTGTTAATAGTGAAGTAAAATTTAAATTGTGAATATTATAGTACAAAAGTAAGATAGGAATGACTATTACTTATCTTAACTGAGTCTTATGGACATCCTTTTTTCAAAAATTTCCATACATTCATTTTTGAAATGGCTTAAGCCACCTTCACTGGATTAGTCATGTCTGCTTTTTGAGCCCTTGCTAAACTCCTCCCACAGTTGAACAACATCAAGACGTAATGGAAATTCATTGCACAGAAGTGCTCATCTGACCTACAATTTAAAAATGGTTTCAATATTGACTCCTTGCTAGTGTTCCCTGTGATTGCTATGTCATGTTGCTTCAAGTCCTAATGTGAAGGTGCAAGTGTTGGACTTGGTGTTGTGACTTTTGCCCTTATCCACCTAGGTTACATATTGCCTCAAACTCTCCATTGCTGCACCTTCCCTTCTATCTAAGTTGCTGGTTCAAGGGTATGGGAGTAGCAGCAATTTGAACATGTTAGAACATCATCTATGCTTGTTTTTGATTAGTATTGGGGAAAGATATTCTGTTTCAAACTTTACAACATAAACACTAACCTACCCCTGACCTCAGCAATCTTTTGGCCCAGAAAATGATACCTGTCTCCTTTGTTACCTAACTAATAGTCAGAACTAGCTTGCTTATTGAGAAAGCAGTAGCCTAGAGTGCTTATATGCAGACACCGATTTGAAAGATGACTTAGAACTCAATTTGTTCAATATATACAATTAGTATTAATGGAAACTTAGTTACATTTGTCACCAAAGCTGGGTTGTGATTAGTTTAGGAAATTACTTCCTTTGATAACTGTTCTAAAGGGAGCACTTGCTACCCCAGTAGTGGGGTGCTGATTAAAGATAGCTCACTTACCATTAACTGAATATGTATCAACCTGGGAACAAGTTAATGAGCTGGTTTCTTCAGACAGGGCAGAAGGAAAAGACTGGTCTTCTGCTTAACTTGTTATTTAAGGTGCACTCCCATCCATTCCCCAAAGGAAACTGTACATAAGACTCCAGGCTTTAATCAAAACAGCTATTAACACAAAGCCTCAAAATAAAATGCATTGTCTGCTGACTCACTTCATCTTTCTGATCCAATTCTGGTGTATAAATCAGTGTCATATTCAGGCATACAACACGCAAGTAGAAATGGATAATGCTTACCTTCACCATAGCTGGGAGGTATTGAGTGGCATTCCTGCTCCTGCCTACACTGCTAAAATGTTTAACTAGGCGTAATACCACACAACCAGTCCATTATAGATGCTAGGAGCTGGATTGTAGATACTAAGCACTTTGAAATTGGTCATAAACATCTTGATGAAAATTCAACAGATTCATCCATGCTTTTATTAACAATTTTACAAAAGATGCAGGGAGAAAGAAAATCTTGCAGTGATTTAAAAGTCAAACCAGGACATGGGGTTAAAAAATAAAGAAAAGGACTGACCAACTTTTCCTTTCAGCCCATCATTTTTTACAATGGGTGTCTTGAGTAAAGCCTTACTTTTGCAAATCATCAGCTTAACTCTTTTTAACAAGAGTTTACAATTCTGAAGATTCAATTAAAAAAAGATAGGCCTCTGTTGAAAAGTGACTATATTTCTTTTACAAAAGCAAAACAAGAACCAGTTTAAATCCTAATCACCAGTCACCTAGAAAACTACAGGCTTATTAAAACAGTTTTGGCATACATTAGGAACCAGCACTGTGCAAGCCCATTCAACTTCCATCATGGCAACTAATGAGATGGTCAGCTGTGTAATATGTACCCTACTGTATTAAATATAATTTTCATTGACAGCTGCAAATTGATTTATAAGCTGCAAACTTCAGTAACCCAGTTGCTCTCAAAACATAATTGCTATGCTATACATTGCTACTACTATTGCCACTTGGCAAATTGATTTAAGTGAAGTGGTTTCAAGAGTTGAACTTGATTGCTGAGGGCTTAGCCAGAGTAAATTGCTGAAAGACAGGAACAGCCTGGTTAAATTGAAAGTGAATGAGCAGATTTCCAAAACAAAATAAGTTGATAATTTCAATTTGAGTCTTGGCACAATGGGGTTGATAATTACACACACTCGGGGAGAGGAGAGAGATGACACTGCCTCACAAAAAGTGAGCAAAGGCTACAATGGGAATTGAGAAAGGGAGACAGGACAATTTACCTGAGCTGGATAGAGGATGAGGTGGCTTGAGTAGGATGCAGGGGTAGTGGTGTAGAGAGGGTCACAAGCTCTATTCCCTACATTCTCGGCTTTGGGTTCTAAAGGAATAGGATCAGGATCAGGTTTCTGTACCCAAACCTCAACCCTACAATCACAACTCCAAATTCCTCTACGAGTAGTGAACCATTGGTTAAATATCTATTCCCTAACCTTTATTTTTGGGGGGGGGGGGGGAAGCAGTAACATTTGCAAACACTAACATAGTTGGGAAAGGGAACCCCAGAAACTGCCAGGGTTTTTTTCAGGTTGTCAACATATCACAACTGGAGTTCTTCTTTGCAGCTGCCATAAAGAGAATAAAATGTCAATGAGAGTCTCCCCTCTTGTAGTCAGATTAAGAATCAGTAAGGGGAAAGTGAGCTTGGGTGGAAAGTAACTTTATTGCTCATGCTGGCATGTTCACTGTCTAAAAAGCCACAAAAATCTTTGCCCATAACAATGTTTGGAACACCTACAGCAATGGCTACAGATTACCTGTTCAACTGACCTGCTGACACTAACCAAAGCCCCATTATAATTACTGACGGGTTAGCTAGAGCCGTGGGTGGAGGGCTCCACAAGCCAAGGCAGTAAGTTGAATGCAACATGAAGTGTTCTTTTCCTTTTATGAACATATGAACAATTATAGCTTTATAAAAAAAATACACAACAGTAAATTGAATCCAAATCAGCATGGCTCAAAAGACAAACACGATCAGGATGGACTCACTGCATGTGTGAAAAGTACTCAGTGATTAAAACAGTATCTTAAGGCAATCACTTGTTTTTGGCTCTTGATACAACAAAGATTTAAATGGGATGGTGAGGCAAAGCAGACAACAACCAAAACAAAAAAGGAAAAAAATGTTTCAGATCTGAAACTGAAACAGAAAATACTGGATATGCACTGCAAGTCTGTCAGAAATTTGAAAAAGGAAAGATTTTAAGGAAAAAGAGGCAGCCGTTTCCCATGAGATCATCAGTCTTGCCAAAACCTACGATTCATGGAAATTGGCTTGTGGGAGGGGGAAAAGAAACTACCTTTTTAATATTGAATTAACTTGGGACTTTAAAAACTGACCAAAAAACTGTTAAGACATGAGGGTGTTACGAGCTAATGAGACACAGTCTGGAAACAGCCCTTTACAGAGACAGGCTGATCTGTATCTCAACTGGAACTACTCCAGTGTCAGGGCAAGCCCACTGAGGGCACAAGTTTTTAAAAAAAAAATCAAAGTGGGCTCCACTTGCCTTTGTGAGGTGGTGGTGGGTGAGGGGGTCAGTCCATGACACAATGCAAGCAAGGAACAGGAGGTCTTTTCAAAAAAAAAAAAACAACAAAGTAACCAAGACATCGAACACTTATGGCAGATAAGGCCTTGGGGAGTATTCTTCCCAGCAGCTTCCTCCAACACTGCCCATCATCCATGTTGCAGAATCCATGTCTGTTTATCTGTCTGTGTCTCTCTCTTTCTACCTCCTTCACTCTGGCAGTCACTTCAATCTCTCCACCAGTCCTTGTGTGAGTCCAAGATTGAGTAGCTGTGTAGTGGAGAACTGTGTTAAGTGTGGGAGACTCTTCAGCAGCCTCTCCCAACAAAGTTCAAAGAGGCTGGGCACCACCAGCCAGATTTTGTAGAGTGAATCAGTCCGTTTGTTCTCATGGATGTTGACTACTCCACCATGTACATACATGCAGCCAGCCTGTAAAACATACATACACAATGCACAGTTAGTAAGGACCTTCAGCTTGTGCAGAACAATTGTGCATTGCCAAATCTAGCATTTCAGTGCAGTTATCATTCAGTACCTGTGTTGTGTTGGGAGAGAACATTTTGCACTTGGCAATACTGTAGTTGAACCAGATTAGCAGCAATGGTGCTTGAAATAGACCAGTGGAGACAGGCATTTTGGAATTATTTTATAGAATATCTGACATTATTTGGGAAGAAAGAGAATAAAGAAACCATAGATTTCTAAGGAATGAGAGTACGTTTCTTCGCTGACCTAATGATACACTGCAGGGATTAGTCTTGGGACTATTGTTATTTATAATTTTTTTTAAAAAAATGACCTAGATGTGAGTGCAAGGCTGGTGGTTGCTGACATTTATGCAACTGCACAGAAGAAAATTGTCCAAGTGGATCTAAATGTTCTGAGGGGAAATATACTGAATTCTGGTAAATGCCTTTTAATTTAGGAAAGTAGAACAGACAGGATTGATACCAAGGTAACACAGTCCCAAGCATCAAATTAAAAATCTGGTCAGAAATGAATGAATCTCACCATCACTGCTTTCTGCTCTCTATAGGTAGGTGGCCAAAGTGAGAAGCAGTAACAAAGAGGTATTAGGTTGAAAAACAGAGCAGAGCATTCTCTTGTATTTTCCTTGCACAAAGCCTGGGCCATGACTAATGAAGCTCAATTATTCATAAATTCAAATGGAAAAGATTCTCAATCTTCTGTGAACATCTGCTATGCCTGGCCAACGACTTGGGTTCAGCAGTGGCTAATTGTAGTTTACAAATAAACAAGCATGGAAAAACATTATTCTGAGCTACTCACTGGGGTTACAGCTGCACAGTGGAAGTAAGCAGGCTCTGGCATTTCCGCAGGCAACTTTGTCCATTGCAAAGTCTGTAAATTGAGCTTCCAGAGGTCCCCAAGTATTATCTCACCGTTATATCCACCACACACATACACATCTGCCAAAAAATAATACAATTTATTGTCATTTTCAGCAAACATACATCAATGTGTATCTGCGCTTTCAATATACTAAAGTCCATTGAGGCACTTCACAGGAGCATCACTAAATAAAGTACGAGACTGAGCCATGAGGAGATATTAGGATGTGACCAAATGTTTGGTCATAGAGGTATGTTTAAGGAGTGGCTTAAAGAATGGAGGGATTGCAAAGAGGTGTATGAAGGCTATTTCAGAGTTTGTGGACCAGGCAACTGAAGACAGTGTCACAAATGGTAGTGATTACATTTCAGGATGCAGTTTAGTTCACTGGATGCTCGATTTACAAATTTTCCAAAGGTCCAGAAATTGAGACATGGGAATATCTGAAGGCAGTAGGCATGGAAAGGCCATGGGGAGATTTAAAAACAAGGATGTAAATTTTATAATCCAGACCTTATTTGACCAGTAGCTAAAGTAAGTCAGCAAGCATTGAAGTGATTGGGGTGAGAACTGGGCAAGAGTTAAACAACAAACAAAAAAGAGATGTGGTTGACTTCAAATCTAGGAAAGGCAGAACGTGAGAGAAGTGTAAAGATTGAGTTGGAATAGTCAAGTCTAGAGGTTACAAAGGCAAAAAGGAGTGTTCCAACAAGTGATGAGCTGAGACAGGGATGATTGGACAATGTTAGAAGTGGAAACAGGCAGAATCTCATTTGTCTCATAAGACTAAGTTCAATTTGAAGTCAAGTGTGACACCAAAGTTGCAGACAAAGTGGCTTAATCTCCAATTGTTCCCAGGGAGAGGGATGAAGTGGATAGTTATGAAATGGAAGTTTGAATGACTAAAAATTTGTTTATCCCTTACTGGATGACTTCCACAATCTCAGGATGAGATTTAATTCAATGCTCGTGTAATGTAGAAGACATGACAGCTAACCTGTGCAAGCAAGTTCCCACAAACAGCAGTATGACAATGACCAGGTCATCAATTTTAGTGATATTTACTGAGGGATGAACACTGGCTACGGCTACATAATCTAGGAAATTCCTCTGATTTTCTTCAAATAGTGAACATCAAGATGACATTGCGGAGCATTTGGACAGTACACTAATATGGCAGTGAGACACAGAATATCTGGAATAGCAAAGTAGGCCTAAAAAGCTGCTCTTTTGTTCCATGACAATTTAAATCCACCATGGACATGGGTCTTGGTTTAATAACTCATTGCAAAGATGGCACCTCAGGCAGTGCAATGGACTTTTATTCTCAAACCTAGATTTCCACGTTCAAGTGTTCAGAAGTTACCCACTGACTCAGAGGTGACAATACTATCCTGAGTCATGAGACAGAAGGAAAGAGCAATAAAACGTTTAATTCAAAGAAACAAAAAGATTTAGGTGACCCATTTATAAAAAAAAAATCTTCTGGTGGTACAGTAAAAATCTGAATGGTGATGACATTGCTCAAAGTTGGATTACTTTATTTTTCATTTTTAGACTTAAATCTGTACAAAGGAAAAACACCTGAACATCAGGGTTTCCCTGTAGAGGAGAAATTTTTTTTAAAAAATAAATAGATATGCAATACAGGACACAATGTCAGGTACAAGATTTAGAACTGAGCTATATACAGTTCTGATGTCAAGCTAAACATTGTTGCAATAATATTTTCTTACCATGCCCAATTTGTACACAGCTATGACACCTTCTGGCTGCAGGAAAACCTACAAGAAAACACAAACCCATTAAAAATATGATTACAGAAAGATCCAAACTGTGAGGATGACTGGGTAAGAAATAAGTGTTTATTGAACTCATGAATGGAAAAGACATATTATTTCTAACAATAAATAAAAGCAAAGTACTGTGGATGCTAGAGATCGTTTTCATTAACAAAGTGTTAGAGACCAGTCTGGCAGCATCTGTAGAGCGAGTTAACATTTCAAATCAAATATGACTTCTTTAGAACCGACAGCATGGAAAAGTGATAGTTTTCACACTGTTGAAAAAGTGGGAAGTAGCAACTGGAATGTGTGGTGAGGGTGAGTCAGAGTCATACAGCGTGGAAACAGACCCTTCGGTCCAACTAGTCCATGCCAACCATAATCCCAAACTAAGTTGTCCCACCTGCATGTGCTTGGCCCATATCCCTTCAAACATTTCATATTCATGTACTTATCGAAATGTCTTTTAAACATTGTAACTGTACCCACATCCACCACTTCCTCTGGAAGTTCATTCCACACAGGCTGCTCTGTATAATCGAGTTGCCCCTCATGTCATTTTTAAAACCTCTCTACTCTCACCTTTAAAATATGCCACCTAGTTTTGAACTCCACCACCCCAGGGAAAAGACACCTGCCATTCACCTTATCCATACATGTCTGATTTGCAAACTTCTATAAAGTCACCCTTCAACCTCCTATGCTCCAGTGAAAAAAGTCCCATCGTATCCAACCTCTCCCCATAACTCAAACCCTCCATTCCTGATAACATGCCAGGAAATCTCTTCTGAACTCTCTCCAGCTTAATAATTTCCTTCCTATAACAGGGCAACAAGAACTGGACAGAGTACTCACAATCCTGAGTACTGTATCTCAGGAAGGATGTGAAAGCTTTCTAAAAAAGGAACAAAAAAATTTGGAGAATGTTTCTCTGTATGACTGGAAACAAAGTTTGTCCTCTTTAGACCACAGAAGGTTCAGCGGAGATTTGATAGAGGTGTTCAAAATCCTGACAGGTTTAGACAAAGGATAGAGAGAAACTGTTGCCATTAATAGAGAGACCAGCAACCAGATTTAAAGTCATTGGCAAAAAAAAAGCTACATGAGATTTTGTTTTAGAAAAGCAACAAATGGTTATATTCTAGGTTCCACAGTCTGAAAGGGTAATAAATACAGATTCAAATCATGATTTTCAAAGATAAATTGGATAGACAGCTGAAGAGAGAAAATTTGCAGTTACACAGGGAACAGACGGGTGAGTAGAATGAGCTAAATTGCTCTTCCTCAGAACAGGCGATGCTTGATGGGCCTAATGCCCTCCCGCCATGCTGTAATCATTCTATTTTAAGTCTTCTTAGGTTCAGCAGTTTGCAAGTTCACGTACGAGAGCTATCACTGATGAGATGGCTGATGGTGCCCAGCATTTGTTAGAACAACAATCAAATCAAGGTGCTGGATGAACACAGCAGGCCAGGCAGCATCAGAGGAGCAGGAAAGTTGATGTTTCGGGTCTGAAGAAGGGTCCCAACCAGAAACGTCAACTTTCCTGCTCCTGATGCTGCCCAGCCTGCTGTGTTCCTCCAGCTCCACACGGTTATCTCTGACTCCAGCACTGGCAGTTCTTACTATCTCAAATCATAGAGGGATTGATTAGAGTTCAGAAAGGAGCAGAAAAAAAAAGGATGGAAACAGGAGGATAAGGATATTAGGAAAAAAAAATCTGGCAATAGACTTTCGAAAATCTCTTTGAAATGCAGAGGGTTCAATGATCCTCTTGGATACATTTTAGGAAATATTTAGCAAAGCAACATATTCTCAACTTACCTGTTCTATCCTGTGGTTTTGTTTGCATTTCCTCCCACGTATTAGTCTCCAGGTTATATGCATGTATCTGAAAATGAAACAAGTCTTGAATTTACATCTTTGTAAATGGAAAAAGAACATGAAAATTAAGGTTATAGAACATCATACTGTGAAATAGGCTTAACGTTTTGAACCTCAAGAGAAAGCCATTCAACCTACTGACTTGTCCCCACAATGTCCCAGCAAAGCATCTAACAAAGCTTTGAACTCATGTAATATCCAAAGTTACTTACTTTAACAAAAAAAAGTAAGGGATGAAATTAATCAAAGTTAGTTATTAGTTTAAATTATCCTATGGACTGGATTACCTTTATTTATATTTGGGATGATTTTGTTCACTTCTGTACATTCTTTTCCAAGCTCAATTTAATTCATTCATGATGCAATTGCATTGTTCATTCTTACAACTTAAAATATTTTACATGTTTATAGAACATTTTAGAAATGTAATTCTAATGTCCTTAAAGTTAAACCCTATATCCACAATGCTACACACATAGGTCATCAGTTGGATCAATATTGCTTCCTATGTAGCAGTTCATTCTAGAGACACACCCACCCCCAGCAGTCCACCTTGAACCTGATGAATGGAATTTTCCACTTATCCCCTCCTTCCAGCCTGGTAATAACAGAGTGTGTTCCCTTCTGCATCATTAGCCCCCACACCCAGCCTGACATCACTCTTGTGAAGTTTGACACTGGATAGAGTCCATCTGACACCCTCTAAGAATCCTTTTTATTTCATCTACAATGTCTTGACGTAACACCGTATAAATCTATTATAACCTCCTATGTGTTTCAGGATCAAGTGATCTCTCCCTACCTTATCCAGTGGATACGTTGTCCATGATGTTCCTCCTCCTAATATGTATATCCTTTGCCCATCATGAGCGATTTCATGTCGGTACCTGAAAACACAAGTAGCCTCAAACATTCTTACTCAGCTGTTCTTCAAACCCAGACCACCCATTGTTCCTTGAAGTTGTGCAGTCAAGTCCAACAGATCCATTACAGCGGTTTTCAAACACAAGAACCTGAATGCAGGCTCCAATGCTACTCCAACTGGCCTCCTGCCGCAGCTCAAAAATCATCCCCCCCAGAATCTTCACTAAGTCTGGTACTTAGGAATTCTCTAGATCAAAATGATTCTCCATACCCACCAATGAGAATTGCCAGGAAATTTGAAGTAAAGGCCTCCATACACACCCATCTTAGATGTCCTCCTGTTTCTCCACCTCACTTGTGTTTCCATATACACCAAGTTCTCCTCTGATAGAGCTTCTCCTTTTCTACCACTTCCTTAGCTTTAGCACTGGCCACCACTTCTTCAGATCCTTCATTCCTGCCCATTTCTCTCCAATTCTGCCCTTTGCTCTCAGAATTTCCTCAACTTCTCAAAATGTAGACAGAGTCCATAGGTCATGTCTCTCAGCACAACTTTATTAAGCTAATTTAGCAGACACTTATACCCATTAGCTTTTTTGTATTAATAAAATCAATTATTTTTGATTTATAGCCTCATTGAGAGTGGTTTCAATCATCCTTAGGTTCACAGTTCTATGTGGCCCATGTACCCTTGTATCTTGACCTAGAAGCCACTAGTCATCCCAGCAAGAGGTATGTTCTATTGTAGAATGTGTCCCAGTGAATGGGTTATTCCACTTTAGAGACCATCCTAATGGAGTGCTGGAAGAATACTTCACTGCAAATGTATGTCATTGTCATTTCTCACTTCTCCTCTTCCATCAACGTGTAAAAACCCATTGTACACTCTCAAAACACAGAGCTCAAAGAATTCAAAGTCTGCTGGGATGGTATATGCAATTCAACACAGGTAAGGATTAAGGCACAACCCTTCTTGCTGTGTGCTTTAATCTCGATGGATACAGTTGTTAACACTGTCCAAACCAGACTGCCCTTTTTAATAAAAACTAACAATTAGGCAAAAAAATTTGTTGCATTCAAAAGCTGCAAAGAATCTGAAGTCACAGCCAACACAATGAGAAGCCCGCTGATATTATTTGATAAAGAGCTGCCCCATTATCAGCTGTGGCTCACCTTTCTTCAGGTAAATCACTAGGAGGGTTATTTGGTTTTAGTTGTATCCACTCCCGAGCTGTAAGATCTAATCGGTGCAAATCTGTGTTGTAAACATAACCAGTCGTCCCACCAAATATGTAAAGGTATCCATTTATGATCACCATCGCCTGGAATGGTCAAAAGCAAAGATACACTGATGAAGAGCTAAGACAAAAGATGGGAATACATTGTCCAAAGTGCAGCTCATGTCTGACATGTGGTTTTGAGTGCTGACTTTGCAGTCCAAGGTTACATCACTATTTTGTATTCCCCAGTCTATGCTGTTTGAATTGCATAAGACTGGAGGTTGAGAGGGCCATTTTGTTTTTTTAGCAATATTGCCTCCACTAGTGGATAACCCCAAATTCAGCACACCAAGAGGTCTTACTGACTGAAGAAAAATGTGAATGCTGTTAAGTTTTAGATATGGGCCCCCCAAGATTCCATGGGTATCGACACAGAGCATTATATAATGCATGAGTTAGATTGATTTGTTAGTTTCAACATGCTTCTAGGGCACAACTTGTTAACAATTATGAACACTAATTTAATCTGTTGACTAACTGTACTTCATTTCTTTTCAGATTCTGTAATACACAATGTCTCAATTGTGTGGTTTTCTAGAAACAGTTAGGAAAATGTCTCGTATAACCAAAGTTTGGACAACACTTGACAAAAAGTGGCAAGCCTCCCCTTTGCTTAATAAAAGCAAGAGTTACTCCCTCCTCAGCAAACTGCTACAATTAGAAATGGTATTTCCAGCAGGTGAAAACCGCTCAAATATTGTATGCAAACGGCCTACATTTTACAGCACTGATGTACAATAACAGGTATAGTTGTGAGATCAGATATTAGTGGGAGTTGGAATTGGAGATTCGGTTCAGGTTCAATTGAAGCAGGATTGAAGAGTGGGTGAATACTTGGACAGGGGCACAAAAGTTCAACGTTTATTTGAATGTCATTCATTCCATCTTTATTTTAAGATTTCCGTTACAAAATCCTAAAAAAATGTCCACACACAGTGAGGTGACTATGTATGTAGGTCCATGTACAATTATGCCTTCCCACCAGTAACAGGTTCTACAGCAATGCAATATGGAAGCTTGCATTGGTGAAATTTTTGATTACTGCATTGCTGTTGAAACTACCTAAGTTTCATGTTTTGACTTCTCCTTGAAGTATCCATCCTGTGATATCCTGCCTCAGTCAATTACCACCTTTTGGACCTCCGACTGAAACATTAGCTGATTTTGTTAGATAGGTTTTGCAGTCAACACTTGAGCCAGTTTTCACCGCTACCCAGAAACGCCAACTTTCAGCAAGGTTCCAAGATAGAAGGTGGATGCATGAATCTTGATCAACTTTACCCACTTCTGCCATCCTTTATAACTAAAAGAAATTAAGGCAGATTGTAGATCCTTCCCAATTACTGTGATATGGTTTCAAACTGGAAATTGGGGCTTGAAGCAGCAGCAAAGGAATGTGTGGAAGTTTGCAAACTTTAAAGTCATGTTTTGCCAGTCTAACTGGAGTGGAGCTAGCTGTGTGTTAACAAGTGAGCCAATTCTTAAATACAGGTGCTACTGTAATGTTGTAATACTGTAATGAGAACAGAAGGGCAAGACCTGAGCTCTGCTGTGCAGAACACAAGTCGTTGTAATAACAAGGTGTAGAGCTGGATGAACACAGCAGGCCAGGCAACATCAGAGAGCAGGAAAGCTGATGTTTTGGGTCTGGACCCTTCTTCAGAAATGTTACAAGTAGTTGTAACGTAGGAAAGCAAGAACAAATCATGCTTCCAACTGCCTCATCACTGTCAAGATATATTTCACTGTGCCAAACCATTGTCAGACTCAAACCAAGATTGAGTAATATATAGAGCATTTATAACTGAAGGGCAACAAAACCAATATCCAAAATTGAAAGTTAAAGTAACTTTAAAAAAAAAAGTACATAGCCCTAATGGAACAAAAACATTTAGGAAACATGGATAGAAATTATGTTATTGAAGAACTTTTAAGAAAATATAGAAAATACACAGCAATATGGAACTGAGGGAATGGATGCGAAGGGCAGGCTGGCAAGCATGACAGCACAGAGAAAAAGAAACAAACAATTGAAAACAAACTCAAAGGATTTTGCCTCTGTCTTATAAGCAGTGATGATAAAAACAAACAAACATTCAGCTCACCACTCACTGATTTTGATTCAAATCACTTGTTTGGTCCAAGTACAGTTTTCCTGCACTCCAGCTCCCTGGCAAAGTGGAATCTGGTTCAGGTCCAGCTGGAAATACTTTCATTGAAATAACTAACTCTACCATTAGTTAAAAGAATCATTTTTAAAATGCTGACAACACAGAAACTGTTTAAAGCAGAATCATCATACTGCATCACATGTTTCAAGATAATAAAGTTTCATCCTTGGTCTGACACATATTCTGGAACTCAAATAGGGCACAGTAATGGATCTTAGTGTTACAGGCAGGTCACTTGCTGGAAAATGCTTATGTGGACAGGAGAGGGATCCCAAGCAGTGCTTTTTACTGTCAAATCACCTCACTATCTAGACTTGTAGTTACACTGAACTTTGTGGGCAAGAGCATATAGGCTGCTTCATAAGGAACCAACCCAGAGCCTAACAAAGCAGCTGAACCATCCAGACCAGGTTGGTGTGATGTTTGATTCCCAATTTGGGAAGAAAGATAACTAATCTCAATTAGGCTGCAATTCAAGTTCTACTGGTATAGAGTCATAGAGCTGTACAGCACCAAAACAGACTCCAGTCCAACTCGTCCATGCTGACCAGATATCCCAAATTACTCTGAAATTCCAGTGGAATTTTGGCAGTGTAATCAATATTGGGTGAGAAAAGTATTGGGTGCAGCTGACAAATTGCCAAGAGATACCAGGGCTGATATCCATCCATCCATCCCAGATTCTAGCAATGAACTAATATCTTCAGATAAGGAAAAAAAGTTAGGGAAAAATCGACAGAGGAAAAAGGGGAAAACACTCAATGTTATGCCTCTTCTTTGGGATGTCATTAGCCATGAAGTTGGGGGGGGGGGGGGGGGGGTGTGGAAAAACATAGAGAGAGAGAGAGAATGCGTGGGCTTTTGGGGGTGCTGCGATAGGGTTGAAGGGTCAATGAAGGGAAGAAGCAAAAAAGTATCACTGTTTCATGCTGAGTTGTCCCCCCCATTGATTCAGAGAGCCAGAGTCTCACTGACCTGCCCATATATGCGGTTGGGTTTCTTCCCTCGACAGTTGAGTAGTGCCCATCGCTTATAATTAATGTTGCACACATGGACATCATTCCCACTGCTCTCACCGAAAGGCACACCAGTGCCTCCAAATACCAGCAAGTTATTACCATGTAAAACAACTGAAAGGAAAAAGGAAAGATTTTTTGTTTGATCAGCATTGCTGCACTAAATTGCAACATTGAAGCCACAAATAAAACTGTACACAACTTCACAGAACAAAAGATTCTATTAATTTGCAACAGTAAGAAATGTTACAATTGCAGAGTGTTGTCAGCACGACCTACACTTGAAACTAGACTATCACAAAAGTAATTATCTTCTAGGGAAAGGAGACTTGCGTGTACCATGCAATTTTGATAACCCAGTTATACCAAGTGTCCGGGTTCTATCTCAGTCTCTTGCATATGTGCCACTGTAAACTTTTGTCCCAATACACCAGACAGGAAAAAAAAAGTGTTGGCTTGTGTGCAAATACAATTTCCCTTGGCCTTGTATCCAACATTCTCTATATGCTTGTTAAAAAATGGCATCTCACTACAAAAACCACCATTCACAGTGGTATATAACTCTTCCACTCCATCCGCCGACCAACCAATTCTCTTGTTCATGATTTCTCTCAATAGTTCTGTATTTGTCTCCAATTCTGCCGTTTGCACACATTACACAATAATTGTGCAGTTTTGATATAATGCTGATTTATTTAGCTCCAAACCCTAGCAGAAAAACAAAACATGATGAGGAGGGAATATTGTTTAAAAAAAAAAGGCCAGCTTTTTACTTAAATTGGTCATGCAATTCCTAAGATACTAAAACTTCAAACTAAATGGGACAGAAAGTAAAGACTGCCTTGTCTTCAGAACATAGGGCTTAGTCACCCTCTGTATAGTTCCCAGGAGAGCCTGTGTTTGCAGAGCAAGGGGTGAGGGAAGGAGGTAGAGTTAAGGCTATTTTAAACAGTTGGTTCCTACATTCCAGATGTGTGAAACTGATGGACAATGAAGTATCAACATACCGAGTGCAGGGACAGGGATATTATAAACCCAACACACTTTTTCAAACAGATGCCAAGCTCCAAAGTAGCTCCAACAGATGGAACCCAAAACGTTTCACTCTTCTGACCATCATACGCCACAGAAACTCTTGAGTGACGATGGTAGCAAAGAAAAAACTTTATTTGTAGTAATGGAAAAAGCAATGAGAAGTGGCGTAACATATACCTGACATAGATGCAAGTTCCCTGGGCATGAACCCCTCTGTACCCACTTGCTGCCAAGTGCCAGAAGCAAAATGGTATCGCCAGAGTTCACGGAAAAGTGGATAGTCTTCATTACCCGGTCCTCCTGACTCCTCGTAGTCAGGGTTATAACCTCCAAACACATAAAGGCTTGAATTATCAGCAACACAACGATGTCCACTTCGAGCAGGTGGAGAAGTGAAGCCTGGAAAGGAAAGTGGAGGAAGATTAGCCAGCTGCAATTACCATGTTACAAAAAAAAAACAGAAGCATGAGAGGATAAAAAATTATTTCTAAGTATGATATCAGAAATGCAGGAATCAGGAAAGGATAAACAGGCTAGATCTCTGTTCTCTTGAAGAAAAGGCTGAGGGGAGTCAGATATTAAAAAAAAAAATCACAAAGCTTCTGATAGTCAGTAAGTGGTTTCCACTTGTGAAAGGAAGAAAAAAAACTAGAGGTCATCTACATAGATGAGTCACCAAAAAATTAAATAGGGATCTGAAGAAACCTCTTTATGCAGAGAGTGTGGCAAGAACATGAAACTTGGTCCTAGAGCAAGTAATTGAAGTGAATGATGTTTAAGGAAATGTGGACAAACATATGATGGAAGGTTAGGATTATATTGTTAGAATTAGATGTTGAAGGATAGGAGGTGGATTGGTTGGACCAACAGCTGGGAAATTTCAGTGGCATTGACCCATTTGACATATTTGAAATGGGTAGTCAGACGTTAAGGCAAGTGAAAACCCTCAAATCAGTACCTGCAAGTGACGTTGATGAAAACTTTTACCTTTATTTTGAATGACTTCTGTTCAATCAGAAGTGGCTCATTTTATTGCAGCAGTTGACTACAATTTTCACTAAAAGTAGAGATGCAAGTTGTGGGTGCATATGCTAGACTATGTAAATCAATTCACCCCTAGGGAATGTCTTACAAAATGCAACCTCCTAGCTTGGGACTGTTGCAATTACAGGGATAACCCTGGGATCCCCAGCTTTAAAAAAACAGACAGATCAGTGACCTATAGAGCAAGATAGTATTATGTAACCCTTTACTCATTACCATACAGTAACAACAATACTGTTTATGCCAATAGCAAGCAAATATGAACAGCAACAGAAAAGCATCTAATGATCACAAAGCATAATTGTAACTTATTATGAAGGAACCAAATATAACTTTGGACTTTGCTTATCGACCGGAGGACAGTATGTGCACCCTTAGGTTTGCATGTACCACCTCTCATTTCCAGTTAACTATTTTGTACATTGATCAATTGTCATAAAGTAAGTTAGAAAAAAGTGCAGGAAAAGCCAGGAAGAATGGACATAGTATGCCACAGAGGTTTTAAAACTAGATCGTAACAGGGTATATAAAAAGGACTGAGGAGAAGTTGAACAAACTGATGTGAACTAAATCTCATGCAGGGGTGTAAAAGTCTGAAACTTTAAGGTTGATCTCTTCAAAAGGTTAATGCTTCCTAACCAGCTGAAGGTTTCCTATTTTTGTTCAGGACTTCCTGACTTGATAACATTTTACCCGTTAATCTGGCTGATAGATTAATCTGAGCTGGAACAGTGCTAGGCATACTGTGATTAGCTACAACTTTCTTCACTGGTGGGAATAGTTACAGCACAGAGGGAGGCTATTCAGCCTGTCATGTGTGCACTGGGTCTCTGCAAAAGCAACTCACCTAGCCCCATTGTGCAGTCTTTTCCTCAAAACCCTGCAAATCTCTCAGATCATTATCCAATTCTCTTTTAAAGACAATGATCAAATCCACCTCTGCTGCACTCAGGAAGTGTATTCCAGATCCTAACAACTAGATGCGCATGAAGGTTTTCTTCATATTACCTCCGGTTCTTTTGAAAATCACTTTGAATCGGTGTCCTCTTATACTTAACCTTTTAACCAATAGGATTAGTTTCTCTCTATCTACTCTACCCAAACCCCTCAAGGATTATCAAGTCTCCTGTCCAATTTCTCTTCTCCAAGAAGAACAACACCAGCTTTTCCCAATCAAGAGCTCTACCTTCACTTTACATTTCACTTCCACCATCTTTTCTCAATGTTTGTTCTCTCCATCCTACCCAGAAATTATGAACTCTGGGATTGAGAATGGCTCTTTAAGAGGTACTTTATCCAGGTGACCATTTATCTGTCGAGGTACCATAATGGATCATATCCTCAACCAATATCTACACAATGCAAACACATAGTAGGGAAAGACTGCATGGGGACTAAAAGATGGAACACTAAATGCTAATGTGGGGACTTAGAAGCTGATTTCATGCTCCTGATGCCACCCTGACTGAGATCATCAATTACCAGTGAATGAAAATTGGGCTATCCTGGTTTGTACTGCTCAGCTGGCTAAAAACACTTAGGGATTGAGGGAATCCTTACCATCAGAAGCAAAGATGCTCATTTGGTCTGGTACACATAATTAATGCCGAGTTTCCCATTAAGTATCAACATAAGTCCAACTAGTTTCACTACAGAAGCTTTGCTCTTTAACCACACATCTTTCCCAAACAACAGGCATCGATAAGTTCACTCCAGCAAATCCTCAGATTATCAAAAGAGTTGAAACATTCAAATCACTAGACAACGTGTTTAAAGTCAAGGAAGCAAGGAGCAAAAAGAGAAGTCAGGTAATATAAAAGTTGTGAAAACAGCCTGAAAGAATGAGTCTTGAAGTAGCTTATAAAATGACCCACGGGTCAATGAGATGAGTTTCTGGAGAACGAAGAAGACTGTAGAAGCTGGTGGAGTTGTGACATGAACATTTTGGATTTAATGACTTTATTTTTCCCCTCCAAACAGCAATTTTTCAACGAGAGATTTTAAGTGAAAGATGAGAACTTGTGTTTTTTCAGGGCTGATTATAAATGACTACTGTTGGTTACAGACTCATAGGGCAACAAAGTGGTTGTAATTTAGATGTCATCAATCTTAGACAGTGCAGCACCCTCAAAGAAAAAAAAACCCAGCAACCTTGGACTGGAAATTGTACTCTTTCAGGTAGCAGCAAAAAGGTTCCATTATCAATTACCAGACTGTTTCCAACTACAATTCAGTTTTGTTACTACACCATTATAGGGTCAATTACTCCAAAACCTTTATCAAAGTTCTAGAAAGCACTGTCTAGATGGTAATGGCAAGCATTGATAAATTTATGGAGTGCTGACTGGCAACGTTGCTTAGAGGGGAGCAGGGTTGGATCTCATCATGAAGCAAAATCAAAGGACTTTCACTTGCACTTAAATCCATTATGCAGGGCTTTTACTTATGGGTGAAAAAGTGTTGCAAAACCTGTCAGGAGCAAGAGAGAAGTATAAAAAGGAAGAGGAAGAAAAAGTGGATTGACAGAAGATAAAGTCTCAGAAACTACACACCGAGATCTGTCAGTCCACCCACCTGTCTTTAAAAACCTGTAAGGGATCCTGAGACTGGGGCAGGGTTGGGCGAAGAGTCTCCTAACGGGAAACCATCTGACCTTCTTCTTAGAGCCTGTCACCACAATTACCAGCAATGAGTCAGTCATGAACAGCAACTCAAACAAAATGGGGTCAAATCACACAAAGAAAAGAGAGGAACCTTGGGCTATACTTTTCTTCAGCCATGAAGGGGGCGAAGAACCCCCATTTTAAATTTAAAATGGACTTTACTCCTGTCCAAAAGCAAAAAATAAACATACCACACTGTTCCTTTCTGTCAGTCTACACACATTTTTATACAGCAAATAAAGATAAACTATTTCCAATGTTGGTAGCAGCAGTAACCACAGAACACAGGTTTAGTGATTGACCAAAGAACCATAGGAGATATGAGGGAATAAAACTTAGGCAGTAAGCTGTTGCAATCTGGAATGTACTACTTAAAAAGGATTATAGAAGCAGATTCAATAATTTGAAATATATTTGGATAAATGTTTCATGGGGAAAAAATTGCAAGGTTAAGTCAAGAGCAAGAGTGGGTGGACTATATGGATAGCCTGTCCGAAGAGGTTCCACAAGTATAATGGACTAAATGGCCTCTTTTTGAACTGCAGGAATCTATGATCTGTTACACGAAATTAAGACAATCAGGACAAATCACTGCTGTTGGAAATTGAAAAAAAAAAAAATTGAAAAAAAATACACACAGACCACAACGTTAGGAGTGTGGCCTGAAGAGATTTTTTTCTGCACTGCTGAAATGTTCTGTTTATACAACCTGATAGGATACTTGCTGTTGGTCAACTGAAACAAAAATGAAAGAAAATGAGGACTGTTGTTAAATCACTAGGCATAAATTCAGGCAGTATCCGGTTATACCATCTCAAAACAAGAAACATTGATTCACTAAGAAATCCATCAATACATTTGTTCATTGAATGGGTTGGTTAGAAAATATCTGAACAAAGACATTATGACACCTCTGGAGCAGATGGGACTTCAATCTGGGCCTCCTGGCTCAGAGGTATGGATGCTACCACTGTTCCACAAACGCTCTTATCATTTACATAGATTCTAATTGACATAATGAAATTCACATGAGCTTTGTAATCTTTCACTAATCCTTTTTAAAATTCATTTTACATACATGCATTTTTGAAAGCATTGCAGAAACAGTAGAACGCTGCTTACAAATACTCAAAACATTGATAATGCATTGGCAAACAAGGCTCCAGCAAAAACAGGATCTATTGGAATTGAAAACATTAGACTAGATCAATGTGGACAGTTTTCTTCAAGGTTAGTGGGGAGTACTGCTTTTGCCACTAACCAAAGTGGTAACATTGATCTTTTAAGTACCTGCAAGCCCCAAAATAAGCACTGGTCTTTCAGCACAGACAAAGCCCTTTTCCTTTAGGACAAAAAAAAAAGTTAATATTACCTTTCCTCCCCCCATCCCCCCCCTCCTTTTCATTCTCTTCCAATTTCATCAATGCTTGCTATACCAAGTACAGTAGCAAGTGGTACTTTCCAGGTGTATGCCAAGCCACCAAGTGTTGAACCAACTACAGTGCCCACTGAAGCTATGCACAATTTTACATTCATGTGCTTCAAGTGCAAGTCACTGAACAGTGATCAGGAAACTAAACGTTTTCCTAACTGAGATGAAGACTAACCATGATGCACTGACTGGTGCTAAATAGCTCACTTGAGTTTTTTTAAAATCATTTTTGGTATGAGCCAAGAGTTGAAGGTGACTTTTTGCACTGTGAGCAGCAGCTTACTTTTTTTTTTTTAAGAAAAGAGAACAAACTGAAGTTTGCTAAATGAGCTTAGGCCTGGAAAATAATTGTAGGTTGAATTTTGTTCCAAGTACTCAATAAACATTTCAACTCTAGACAGGCATTATTCTCAAATAGATAGCAGGTGTTTGAATGTTAACAGCTGCCTGTCTAACAAAGCAAGTGTTGGAAAAAACAGAAACCAAAACTTCAAACTAGGTATGAACTGTGTCTTATCAGAAGGATTGTGGCTGTCAAAGCTACAACAGAGTTTTGATTACTCCCTAGTCATTCTCCCATCAACTTATAACTGAGATTCTATTATCCAACCTTCCAATAAGAATTAAATAGATATTCCCTCGGAGCCTACAGGATTATTGCATTGACCAATGTCTTCAGAAACAAAGCAAGATACAATCCCATTGTGGAAACAGCTTAAGAAAACTGGCCAGTTACATCTCATTTTCCTTTTGTTTTATCTCTTAACTGTGTCTGTCTTTATGAGACAGGGGGCTAGAATCAAAAAGGCTGGGTTTATATCATAGACATTAATTAAGATTACCTGCTGCTTAAAATTTTGCTCTGCTAAACATTAACAAATTGCTAATTATTTTGGTTAAGCTATAAAGTTGGTCTCTTGTATTGGTTATCCAAGAAACCAGGTTAGGACACACAGGGTAACTTTAAGGGTTAATGAATATTTTAATTTCACTGTGTTGCAAATACAGGTGAGGCTGAGGAGATAGTAGGAACTCCAAATGCTGGAGAATCTGAGATAACAAGGTGTAGAGCTGGATGAACACAACAGGCCAAGCAGCATCAGAGGAGCAGGAAGGCTGACGTTTCAGGCCTAGACCCTTCAG
>NC_063353.1:35784133-35825085 GCF_021869965.1 Rhincodon typus
TCCCATTTTCTGAAGAAGGGTCGAGGCCCGAATTGTCAGCCTTCCTGCTCCCCTGATGCTGCTTGGCCTGCTGTGTTCATCCAGCTCTACACCTTGTTATCACAGGTTAGGCTGAATTGGTTAGGCTGAATTGATTTGGCTGTCTGTTTCCATGTCTTAACACTGGCAACCAATACTAGGGACTGACATCTCTGTCAGGGCCAATGTCTTTCAGATTAGACTTGAAACAAATGCCCAACAAACCTCTCAGGTGGATGTAAAAGGTTCTATGGCATGATTCAAGGAGCAGAGGAGTTCTCAGCATCTTGGCAAACATTTATCCCTAATTTTTTTTAAAAATCCATTGTTACATTTGTTTGTAGGGCTATGCTGTTTTTAAGTTAGCTGCTTCATTTCCTGCATTACAATAGCGACTACACTTTAAAGTGACTAATTGACAATAAACATTTTGGGAGGCATGAAGGATGCAAAAGAATTACATAAAATATAAAATTTTTTTTTTTTTTTGAAGGAAACAGGAACCAGCACAGCATCATAGGATCATTCACACAAACATCTGCACGATAGCGGTCTTAACCTTGCATCTTCCATTCGATAGTTTTTGACCATCAGACCATATGTACCATCTGAAGGGCTGAGCAAGATCTGCCTTCTTAGCTCCCACTGCCACATTAAGAAACAATTAATGAAAGGAGAAAGTTTCTCCCAAGAATGCACTTGCCAAACACCATGTCATTCACAAATCTGGTGTTGTGTAAAGGTCTGAAATGGCAAGTGATTTCAAAGGCTTTTTAAAATAAATGCTTAAAATCCCAACAACTACAAACAGAAGCTCTTCTCAGAATCTCTTGTGTTAAGCATAACTACTTTATGGAATGAATAGTACAGCTAGACACTCATCAATCCAGGGTGCTATCAATTTCCTTTGCCCTTATCCATCAGCAGAAACCAAAGCTTTTTAACCACTGATGGTTAACACATTCTCTTCCCCCAGCATGTAAACTATGCTGATCAGAAGCAAAACAGGAAGTCTATTCTTGGACCAAAATCATAAGCAGACAAAAAAAAAAATAGAATTGAATGAAAAGGTCATAACTGTTTTTCCTTCTTGTCCCATAAAGGGGTTCAGGGGACACAAAACCCAATATACTGCATCAATTCTCTGGAGGACGTTCACTTCTTTCCACTTGCTCCTAACATATAGCATTTCAAATAGCAGACAAACCAGTCTTCGTGAACACCCTACTTGTGTGGTTTTGCTGGGTCATTTTAGAAGGCAATTAAAAGTGTGGACCTGGAGTCATATATAGGCTAAAAGCAACAAGAGTAGATTCCCATCCTAAAGGGATTAGTGGACTGTAATAATAGACATTTTACTGAAACTAGTTTTCTTTAATTTTTAAGTTATTAAAAATCAAATTAAATTTCTAAGGCTGCCCATTAGGACTTGATTTCACAATTTCTTTTCTGTCTTTCCAGATTGTTTGCCCACGATTTGACTGAAGTCCAATACCATAACCAATATACTAGTATAACCCTACACAAATGTGAAAGTGGTACATCTAAAATTGCTATCCATTAATGGAAAGCCTTTCCAAAAAAATTGACATTTCCTCTTAACAATACCTTTCAATAAAATTGAACATCAACTACTGACTACAATCCTAGAAATGAAGCACAGCGGCATGATATCTGGACTGGACCGTAAGCATTAGTTTGTAGATCACATATAATCCATAAAGACACCTTGCAAGCAGTTACAGTACTACTCTGGTGAAAACTCTGAAGAGGAAAATTAAGTTTGGAGAAACAAGTGTGAAGTATTGATGGGGTGGCTGTAGCAAAAATGGATTTCACTACACTGGAGTTGAATGCAGTTACTGGGTATGCATTTTATGTTAGGAATAGAGTTAATCTAATGTCACTGGAATTTTGTTTTTAAAATTAAGAAACCTGTGTCAAAAGGGCCATTGTACTGGAAGACTGGCACCTACTTCACTTGAGCTACTTGGTACCTGATAGGATTACAGAGGTTGGAGATTGGACAGCACACTTCAGAACATATCTGATCTGTAATACTCCACTTAACAACCAAATGATCGGTATGTTGACAACTCTTGGAATGGCCATCTGTTGGGTGTGGCTAGTGCAGCATGTTTGCTCAAGCTTTCAACTCACTTCTACAAATGCCTGCTTACACTTTGGTGTTGTGACTTCATCCAGTGGATCATGACCATTTTGGGAAGTGCTTTGGACCTTTGCGGTATCATAAAATTAATTTCAGCAGACCAGTTTCCTTGAAATACTTTGATTTGATACCAGAAGGAACTTGACACCAGCATTTTAAGTTTCTCTTAAAGATAAAAAGGTGAAGTCACCATAATCTTACCAGACCACAGGGCTGCTCTGTCAGAGAGAAACGATTGGTGGTGGTTTAACCTGAGGGTCACCAGGAGAGTCCATCATGGTAACCTCAGCCAGTGCTGGAATTGAACCCACCCTGGTGGCATCACTCTGCATTGCAGACCAGCAGTCCAGTCAACCGAGCTAACGGACCCCTGCATTTTTCTTAACGGGGCAGAAAAGAGAGATTGAGAAACAAGATTTTGCCCGAGTCAGACTTTTTTTTTTTTTTTTTACAAAAGTGAGCCTGCACACTCAATTCATCCAAGAAGAAGATCAGGCCAAAGGCACCTGATATTTCAAAGGCTATGGGCCCTGATACCATTTCAGCAATAGCACTGAAGACTTCTGCTCCAGAATTTGCCACATCCCTAACCAAGCAGTTTCAGTATGGCTACAAACACTGTCCCCATCTGGCAGTATAGATAATTGCCAGGTATGCCTTGTACACAAAAAGCAGGACAAATCCAATACAGTCAATTACCATCCAATCAATAAAATGATGGAAAGGGTTTGTCAACAGTGCTAACAAATAATGTCCTCGGCCAACCATCTTCAACTGCTTCATCAACAACCTTCTCTCCATAAAGTCTGAAGTGAGCACGTTCGCCAAAGACAGCAATGTTCCGTACCATTCGTAACTCCTCAGATACAAGTGCAGCCCATGTCTAAATGGAGCAAGACTGAACAACACCTAGGCTTGGGCTCAAAAGCAGGAAGTAACATCCGCACCACACGAATGCCAGGCAATTTCCATCTTCAATAAAGAGACAAACTAACAGTCATCCCTCGACATTCAATGGCATTGCTTGCACCAAATTCTCCCACTAACATCCTTGAGGTTACTGTTGACCAGAAACTGAACTGGATTAGCCATATAAGTACAGTAGCTACAGGAGCAGGCCAAAAGCTAGGAATCCTGCAGTGAGAAACTCCCTTTGTAACTCCACAAAGCCTGTCCAAAAGGCACAAGTCAGGAGCATGATAGAATACTCTCCTGGGTGATGCAGCTCCAACACTCAAGAAGCTTGACACCATCCAACACAAAGCAGTCTGTTTGATTGGCACCACATCCACTACTAACGCTCAATAGCGACAGTGTATACCATCTACAAGATGCACAGCAGAAATTCACCAAAGCTCCTTAGATGGCACCTTCCAAATTCACAAGCATTTCCATCTAGAAGAACAAGGGTAGCAGATACTCAAACACCAGCACCCACAATCAGACTGATTCCTGGGACGGCAGTTCTGACATATTAAGACAGATTGGATTGGTTAGGACTACATTCACTGACATCTACAAGAATACAGGGGTAATGGATAGGAACCTCTATCAGGACTAGACAGGGTAAAGGTAGGAAGGATCTTCATGATGACTGGGAAGTCCAGAACCAAAGGTCACAGCCTAAAGATATGGGGTAGGTCATTTAGGACTGAGTAGGAGGAGGAGGAGGAAGAGGAATTTCTTCACCGAGGGAGCGGTAAGCCTGTGGAATTCTCTGCCACAGGACAATTCAAAAGGATATGGGGAGAAAGCAGGAACAGGTTTCCGAAGAAGGGTCACCGGACCCAAAACGTTAACTGATTTTTTTTCTTCACAGATGCTGCTAGACCTGATTCTTTTCCAGCAACTCCTGTTTTTGAACATGTTTCTGAGTTGGATGATCAGCCATGATCATACTGCATGGCAGAGCAGGTTTTAAGGGCTGAATGGCCTACTCCTACTTTCTCTGTTTCTATATTACCATCATGCCACTCACCATCATGACTTGCAAATATACACTGATTCCTTCACTATCACTGGGTCAAAATCCTCAAGTTCCCTCCCTAATAGCATGGGGGTACTCAATACACATGGATTGCAACAATTCAAGAAGGCAGCTTATCACCACTTTCACAAGGATATGTCAGGTTGGGTAATAAATGCTTGCCTAGCCAGTGATGCCCACCCCATGAGTGATGAGTGAATAAAAAAAGGGCATAGACTGTATCTGTAGATAAACTAAGGAAAAAAAAAGTCAAAAATCTGTTCATACAGGGATATCAGTAGGCTCAAGATAGTGGTTAGCAAATTGGACTTGTGTTGCAGAGACAGGTGATCAAATACCACCAACTCAACTGAGGATTGTATATTCAATTAACTAAATAAATCTGCAACAAATAAAGTTAGTATTAGTAACATTTATCGCGAAATGACTATATTGTCATTAAAATGCATCTGTTTTACTGATGCTCTTTGGGAAAGAGGTTAGGTAAGGACAAAACAATCTGGCCTCTGTGACTCCAGCCCCACAGCAATGTAGCTGTACCTTAACTTCTTTCTGAAACCGCCTCACTAGTCATTTATTTTAATTCAAGGTGACAGTTCATCAACTCCTTCTCAAATGCAATTAACACTGATCTTGCCATTAATGCCCACATTCATTAAATGAATAGAAAAAAAAAATGCAGAATGCTTTACCACAATTGAATTTTAAGGCTTGACAGGATCATGATTACAGGGAATTGGTTATATACTTGAGGTAAAGGAATAGAAGAAATGATTTTACCATGTTCTGCCACATCTACATAACTCCAAGATTGCTGCACTCCTGCAACTACAATCTCTTACAAATCTCTACTTTTAATTGCTCTGCAACTGGCAGTGATGCTTTGAACTTCCTGGATCCCAAGATCCGAAATTTCTTCACTGAACCTCTGAGTATCTTGACCTCTGTGTCCTCCTTTAAGATGATCTATAAAACCTCTTTGAGCAAGCTTTTGGTCACCTTTCTTACCATCTCCTTATGCAGCTCAGTGTCAAATGTTGTTATAAAACACCTCCTGTGGAAAGGGTACCACCATTAATGTAGTGAAGTGCTGCAAAATAAATAACCTTAGTTGATTCAGGAAAGGGACAAAAAAGTAAAGGAAGTAGTCTCAAAAGAAAAGCTTGCATCAACACAAGCCTGCATAAGAAACTGAGTGATGGTTAGGAAGTAGCAGGTGCTCGGTAGAGTTGCTCAGTGCAACAAGAAAGAAATAATGAGTGGAGTACTATAAGTTTGCTGTTGAATCCATTACTGTTTATATACTTGGGTGGACGCACTCAACGAAAAGGCAGAACGTGACCTATTTTGATGCATAAAAGCAGCTGACAGTGAGTTAATATGGTAAAAGCGCAAGCAGGGGCATGCAAGAAAGAAAAAAGAATGAAAGAGATCTCTTTTGTGCAACTGTTCTAATGATTTAAGAGTTTTCACATGTTTCACTGCTGAATTCGGAAAGATACATAAATGCTAAATCTCCTATGGCATCCTGGACAGAGTATGTTCTGCAAAACACATTCAAAAGAACACTAGCATGGAAAATTTTGTCATTCATTAACCATATGTGAATTCACTATTGTTTAATAACATTCATTAGCGTCTGTAGCTTGGTTACAGAAATTACGTGAACACTGGTTACTTTACACATAAGTCAATTAAGAGCATGCAGACACTGTGGCTATAACATTTTCTATTGTTGGAGTGTCTACAATAAAGTTCCAAATGGCAACAATTTCTTCATTCTGACCTCTTCCAATATGACTCAAGTTTATGTAGCATGTGAGACAAGATAGGAAATACAACATATTGGGGTGACCTTGTAGAAGTCTGTAAAATCATCAGGCATTGGTAAGGTAGATACCCAACAGCTTTTTCCCCACGGTAGGGGAGTCTAAAACTAGAGGGCATAAGTTTAAAATCAGAGGCGAGAGATACAAAAGTATCTAGAGGGGTAATTTTCTCCCCCCCAAAGAGGGTGGTCAGTGTCGGAAATGGGCTGACAGAGGTAGAGGTGGTGGCAAGTGCTATTTAAGAAACGTTTGGACAGGTACATGGATGGGAAAGGTGTGGAGGGATATGGACCAAACACAGACAAATTGGACTAGTTTAACGGTGAAAACTGTGCAGCATGGACAAGTTAGGTCGAAGGGCCTACTCCATGCTGTAAACCTCTATGACTTTATATGGAAGATTTAAGTAAATACTTGCAAATCTCTTGTACAATTGCCTATAGTGTAAGAGTTTTCACTTTTATAACAAAAGCACATTATCAACAAATAGACTGTGAAAAGTGTTACAGGAAATAGGACAGCATGCCAAGATCACTACTTGTAACATTACAGACTTGCACAAGGTCTGTGTATAACTAAGTGTTTAGTAATATATTTCACACATGTACCCTTTATCTAAGTTGATAAGCAGAGGGGTTCAAATCTATTATAGGGTTTTGGTATAGTAAATAGGGGAATGTTTATCTCTGGCAGGCCAATCAGCAACCAGAGTGCACATATTTAATAAAATTGGCAGAAGAGCAAAGAATGAGACTTTTTTTCAAAAATACAAGCCCTTGTGATTTGGACTATGCTTCCTGAAAGGATAGTGGAAGCAGATTCAATAGTAACTTTTGAAATAAAATTGAACATACATTTAAAAAAGGGAATTTTCAGGTCAATGATAAAAGAGCCAAGGGTTGGAACAAAATAGATCTTCTAAACTGTCAGAAGCAGTAAAAAAAAAGGGCCAAATAGACTCATTCTGTGCTGTAGGATTCCAGAAGTCCAAGTTTCATATTCCCATTAGCCATCTTTGCTTAAACTAACTATGCCACAGACAGAAAGAACTGCAGATGCTGGCGTCAGAGATAACACAGGGTGGAGCTGGAGCTATGGAGCTACACAGCGCCAGGTAGCATCAGAGAAGCAGGCACGTTGACGTTTCAGATCGGGACCCTTCTTCAGAAAACCGAAAATCAACTTTCTTGCTCCTCTGATGCTGCCTGGCCTGCTGTGTTCCTCTACTAATGCCACATCAGTTTTCATTCTAAGTTCTTATTCTTATTTTCAAATCATTTCATGGTTTAGCTTAGTGATTTTCTCCTGCCTCTGCAACAGTAAACAGTCAACCCTCACTTCCACTGTTGATTGTTTAGCCACTACATATTCAGCGTCTTGAAGTTCCAAATCTGCCAGTTAAATCTCCACTTAAACTTCAGATTTCTTCAGGGACTTCTCACTTTTTTCCCTTTTTCCACTGCATGCTCAAGTGGTAATTGTAACCCCTTCTACTGTAAATATTTTTTCCACTACACAAGACATACTGTCAGGTTGTGCTGTCATAATTCTGATTATCCTACTTAACTTCACAATCAAGCCCAAAAATAAGATCAAGAGGAAATCTTACAACCCTTTGAATCTGTTTCACCATTCAATAAAATCTTCTGTTGCAATTTCATGCTTGCTCACTATATTCCTCAATTCAGGAGTCAATCTCCTTATTGCAGTTTTGAATACATTCAGTGATGCAGCTCCACAATCTTCTGAGGTAGAGATTCACAACCCTTTGAGTGAAGAAATTTCTCATCTTAGTTACAAATAGCCATCCACTTATTCTCAAACAGCCACCCCTTTTTTTGGCCAGGTATTAAGACAGTCATGGTCAGCACTGTCAAACTCTTTCGGAACCTTATATGTTTCAATGAGATGACTTCTAAATTCCAAAGAATATAGGTCCAATTTACTCAGCATCTCTTCATTGGAAAGTTCCCTAATAATTGACTAAACCTGTATTCTTGAAATCAACCTAGCATTCTCTCTACTGCCTCCAACAAAACATAATCCTTCTTTGACTAAAGTGACCAAATTGTACACAGCACTCCAGTTACAATCTTACCAAAGTCGGATTTAATTGCAGCAAGATGTCTGCAATTGCTATTCATTTTCAATGTGATATGTTTACCAAAATAATGATGGTTATTGACTGTCCAGTTGCATTCCACTTACTTCTGAATGAACATCTAGAATCTATATACAAGTTAGCTATTTATAGACGACTTAAATGCAAGAAGTTTACTATAAAAGGATCTGACCACAAGGACATTCTAAATGGTTACATTTATAGGCATTAACTCAACCTTTATAACATATAGTCTGCCTTAGTATCTAGATAACATGAAGAGGAGCAGGCACAAATTCTGACTTGACAGTTACAGCCATTTGCACGTGTTGTGGCTCGATTTGCATGAACGCTTCTAACATACCACTAGCTAAGGAGAATGCAATGACCGTAAAGTACGCCAAGAGGTTTGTAGATGCAACCGGAACTAATTCTGACCACGACTAGTTTACCACAAATCATACTTAGACTTATGAAGTGGACAATGATTAAGAAGTTATTGGTAAATAACTTCATATCTCCGCAGTGGTTGCTGGCTAGATGTAGTACCTACTCGAAGGAAAGCAAATATTGGCTAGGAAGCGGGCTTGTTGTAGTTACTTATACATGACCAGGTATCATTCTACTGATAGTAGGAACTGCCGATGCTGGAGAATCTGAGATAACACGGTGTAGAGCTGGATGAACAAAGCAGGCCAAGCAGCATCAGAGGAGCAGGAAGGCTGACGTTTCAGGTCGAGACCCGAAACATCAGCTATCATTCTACTGATATTGTCTGGAAACAACTGTATCATAAAGAGAACTTTACGACCTTTACGACTTCACTATGTGATTCCTGAAGTGTTGTATTGTCCAATTGGTCATATGTAGGAACGTCTCGGTCTACAAGTGGCCCATCATTAGATAACGGGGTGGGGGAATTGCTTTTGGCTGGAGCTGCAACGGACACTGACCTGGTGGCCCGGCCTGCGGCCTCCCGGTTATTTTCACGAACTGACTGAGAAGCAGCGGCTCCGACATCCCCACACAGCGGCCGGACCCGGCAGTGGCCGCCGAGCGACCCGACACCCGGGGGAAATAAACCCCCCCACCTCTACTCCCGCCCGCCTGCCTCAAAATTAAATTAAAATTAAGCCGGTAGTGCCCTGGCGCTGATCAGACTCAGACCCCGCCGCTGCCTCACGGACAAACTCCGGCTCACATCCCACTCTTCATCCTCCCCAACCCCCCCCCACAACTTGCACAACATAAACAGGCCGCCGCCACAGCCAATCACCAACTTACTCTTCACCAGCCCGCCCAATCGCCGCCCACCTTATTGTGAGGTGGGCCTATTAAGTGACAACCAATCGAGCTCCAAGTTAGCCCACTTCAAGGATCCGACCGCCCTCCCCCTTAACGGAGAGGCGATGTAAGCGAGCGCCGATGTAATCGTTCACATTGGCCTTGGAGCAAACGATTCGCGTCTTAGACCATCTCCCGTGGCTTTGCACGAAGGGGGATTTTGAGGGTTACGGTTAGGCACCTGTAAAGAAATAACTTGCATCTAGACAGCTCCCTTTCGTGGCCTCAGGACAACCCCAAAGCGCTTCACAGCCAATGAAGTGCCTTCGAAGTGTTGCCATTGTTGTAATCCAAGGAAACTTCAGCAGCAAAATGTCACACAGCAAGATCCCACAAACAGTAATGAGATCAATGATATTTATAGTGATATTAATTGAGGGATAAATATTGGTGAGGGCTCTTCTTCAACATAGTGCCTTAATTGACACCCTTTACTCCCATCTTAGACGGCAGACGAGATTTTGGACTAACATCTAAACCAATCGGAGCATTTTCGACACTGGAGCACTCCCTCCGTATAGTACAGAGCTATTAGTCTACATTGTGTGATTTGCTGGTGCAAAGACAAGGGCTACAGCTGACGTTTGAGTACTTGACAGGAATGACGACGAGGAGGGGGCGGGAAGGGGAACAGCTGCTTCTCTATGCCTGGAAAGAAAACTTGTATTGCTGCTCCTGAAAGAGTTTCGATAGACCTTCACTGCCTAGATTCAAACATGAATAATAGCCAGGTCATTGAGATGCTCGTATGATTGCGAAGTCAATTGAATATATTTCTGTAAGTTTCATTACATACCTCTAACTGATCCATCCCGATCACTGGACATCAAACAAATCAATCTTTATTACCACCATCTTCCCACATCAATAGCATGATTCCTGACTGCAACCCATTTTTTCTATCTACTTTTTTTATGCATAATAACTTAAAATGCTCAAAGAAAATGAACAAGAAATGTTATTTTTATAATGCTCCTATGATTTTCTTTCTCCTGTGTTACTCACAGCAATGCTGCGTGCTCAACAGGTTGCACACAGCTGGGAACTATGATAGCAGTTATTGCTCAGGGGTAGTCCTCTTGTTTCTGAGTCAGAACTCTGTTGGTTCAAGTCCTAGTGGGAAAAATGATAAAAATAACTCAAATACTACCTCTAGTGCAGTACTGCATGGAGCAGGTGGTGCTAATTTTGAAGTATCGGATGTGTTGTATTTCGGATGAGAGACCAACACTCCCTCTTCGGTTATGTGGAAGATTCTGTATTATTTTGCAAAAGAGTAGGGAGTAATACCGTCCTGGCAATTTTCCTCCCATAATCCATTTTACAGGTATAGATTATTTAGCGCACTCTCCCCTTGCCATTGATAGTAGTTTATTGATGGTTACTGCGCTTCTTAAATTACTACACTAGCACCACGTTGGATGCAAACGTTTTGGAACATCTCGTTGCTGTGAAAGTTGCTATGAAATCTACTTTGTTCAATTTTTATAGATCCCTTGGCAACTGAACGTGGGCGGCAGTTGATCCCTTGAGAGTGACTTAATCATGGAGACGACTTCACCGGAAAGGCAGAGAAAAAGAAACAAAATAGATAATGTCCTAAGAATTCTGCATCAAATTGGCGAATGAGGAATCCGATAACCCTATCGCCATACGGTTACTTTTTAGTGTAATTAAAACATTAATTTGGAATTAGGCAGTTATTGTAGTCAACATATTTAATTTGATGTCTCTCGTTGCTTTAGAAAATCTTCAAATGCATTTGTATCGATTTTTAATTTTGCTGTCAAGTTCATTTAGTTGTGGTTAAGGTTTGTGCTCCGGAACATTTGTACAATGCGCATTGTAGCCGTGGGACATTGAAACCTGCCGGGTCAAAGATGGCAGCTACCGGTAGCAATGGCGATTTTACATCGCCCAACAGCAAAAGTGTGGCCGAGACTCCACAAAAAGTGCGGCAGCTGCTGTCAGACAGCATTGCCGAGATGTAAGTCCTGAGGCTCGATTCAGTTTTGATTCTTTCACGGAATTTGTTGCGCGGAAACCGCCCCCTCTCAGATATGGAGCCTGAATGACTGTGAACATCATGGGGCTCGGTCTTATTTACCTATCGTGCTGGATTTCTTTTGAGGGGATTGAGTTTCACAAAAATTATTCAGGATAATAATCGTCTTTCTAATAGTTACTAAAGTCTTCGAGAGTGGTGGAGTCAGATCTCCGATCCCACCCCAGATGCAACAGGTTCGCCTCTAATTTAAACGTTTACAGTTCAAGACCCACTCCAGAGATTTGTGCACGTAATGCTTGTAATTCTGGACATAATCCAGCATTGTAATTATTCAGTGTCAGTTTAAGAGTACTGTGGTGATGTCTGGTTTTCCCCTGCTTTGTTCTCTTGACCAGCAAGGAGAACTCTGCCTTTTTTTTTAACAAAATAAGGCTGTAGGATCTTTTATGCTCACATGAACCAGACATGGCCTTTTGTTTAAGGCAGAGCTTCCAGAAGTGGCGTCATGAGCTACAAGGCAGGATGGCCACCATTGACAGAGTTGTAAAAGCTGCTTTCACAAACGTACAGCCCTTGTCCCTGATCCTGCTCTCTCTTGTCTCATTGACGAGTCACAACAATTTCAAGCCTTGAAAAGGGTGACAGTGGGAAGAAAATTGAAATCACTGATTTAAAGGTACCTCTAAAAGATATCACCTTCGGAGGTGCAGAGCTTTCTTAGTACCGCACTGCAGCGTCAGCTTGTTTTCTATGTTTAAGTCTTAAGAGTGGGACATTAATCCTCAATGTACTGACAAGAATGTCACCCACTAAGACAAAGTTGATACTAACTTACCTCATCTTGACCACAAAAAATAAACAAAAGTTATTGTTATTGCTGAGATCGTCAAATGACCAGCAATGGAGCTTTTCAATGAAACTTGAACAACAGTGTGTTGGTAACTGATTATTATCTTTTGTTTTAATAGTGATCAGATCAGCTCTATCCCTGAATCACCTAATGACAATGATTTACCCAGATCACCAGTATCCTGTGATTCTGCTAATAAAGAAGCTTTCTTTTCACGAGTTGAAACTTTCACAATATCCTTCACTGTTGTCACCAAATCAAAGTCGTGAGCAAACAAAATCTCTGTGCTAAGTATTATGGCGTGCAAACTCCTGATTGTACTATTATAGAGTCCATCTTTCTATGTTTGCAAAGTGCTGGTGGTTATTAGTGCCTATGAGAGTTCTTTGTGTTGTTGAATTCACAATTGGATGTCACAGTACTGCAGAGCTGAGATCTGATTCATTGGTTGTGGGATCACATAGTTCTGTTGATCACTTGTTGCTTATGCTGCTTGGCATTCAAGTAATCCTGTACTGTAGCTTTACCAGGTAGACGTCTAATTTTTAGGTGCACCTGGTGCTGGTCCTGGCATGCCCTCCTGCACTCTTCATTGAACGGGGGTTGAAATTGCAATGATAGAATGGGGGATATGCCAGGTCATGAAGTTGCAGATTGTGGAGTACAATTCTGTTGCTGCTGATGGCCCACAGAATGTCATGGATGCCCAGTGCCCAGAAACCAAAGCACCCAGGGGAAACCCATGCAGACAAGGGAAGAATGTCTCTGTAGTGTTTGTACAGTCACCCGAGGTGGAATCAAACCCGAGTCCCTGGCGCTGTGAGACAGCAGTTTGAGCTGATGGATGTATTGGACAAGAAGTGTATTTACGCAGTGTTAATGCTTTGACCTAAATGTGATATGTGTCTTGAGCCCTTGGTTCAGCGGAGTGGAGGAGGCTTGTTTGAAGCCTAAACATGCAATAGACCAGTTACAGTAAATACCTGTTTCTACACTGTTAATCCTAATCATTGGTTTTGGAAGGAGTGCAGCATAAATTAATAAAAATTATAACTAGACTTCGAGGGTAAAATTAAGAGGGAGATTATACAAATTTAAGATTAAATCCATGGAATTTAGCTGCTTAAAGCGTGATTTGCTCAAAGGTTTCAAGATATTAAGGAGAACCAATAGGAAGATAGATAAAAGAGGAAAGCATTTCTGTGCTTGGAAAATCCAGGACTGGGAACATAGCCTACAATGTTATAACCATGCCTTTCAGCTGTGAGTTGGGAAACAGTTCTTCAAGGGGGAAGGATTGCCATGTGCTTCTCCCATTCTGCATATATTTGAGGCCATTTATTCAAAGAGAAACAGGGAAAAATACGTCTTGTACAGGAAATACGTATTGTACAGGAATGAGTGGTCTCTGAGTGTTTTCCTTTGACAAAGATACTCATTCAACTGGGCTGGGATGCCGTTTGAACTCTCGCCGTTGCAGTGTGCGAAATATGGTTGGACCAACATAGAGTGTGACATGCTGAAGTGTTGCAGTTGTCAGGCATTCCTCTGCACTACTCTGCATCCAACCCTGGACGCTGGTAGATGTAAGTTTTTTTTAACGTTTTTTTTAAACTCAATTTGTTCCTTCCTTCACACCTCATCCTGGCTTATGTCTATCTTGAAGACTTCTAACTCTGTTGTTTAAAGCCTGGGCCAAGTGCAGATTAGGGAATACTTGGATCAGATTTCCTTGTCAATGCATTGCAAACTGATGTCTTACAGGTCCTCTTCCCAAATTACATAGAGTTCACAAAACAGAAACAACCGGTTCATGCTCCACACTAGCTCTCCTTGCAATCTGTCAGCGTAAAGTCCTATTCCTTTCTCTCTCTCATGTTTATCTAGCTTCCTGTTACATTCATCAGTGCGATCACCTGAACCAGTCCTAGTGATGGCATGTTCCACATTCCAACCTCTCTCTGTGTGATGAAATTTCTTCTGAATTTCTCGTTGGTTTTCTAGTCACTCTTTAATATTTATGACTCGTAATTCTGGAATCCTCTGCAATTGGAAACAATTCTACCTTGTTACACTACTTCATAATCTTAAAGACCCTTTCTTGACAAAAGCACTTAAAATACTAGGGTATAGTAGGTTGTGGACCAAGTGCAGATAAATGGCTTGTATAGTTTGGTGTTTGGTGTTTGTTGGTCGGCATAGACATGGTTGGTTGAAGGGCCTGTTTCTTTGCTGTATGACTCTATAACTCTCTATTAAAAGATCCCTGGCCTGTTAAATCTTTCTTGGCAAGTATGATCTCTCAGGGCTGGTACAAAGCCTTAAGTACTTTTGCCAGAGATAAGAACGTGTAGAGCTGGATGAACACAGGCCAAGCAGCATCATAGGAGCAGGAAGGCTGACGTTTCGGGCCTAGACCCTTCATCAGAAATGGGGGAGGGGAAGGGGGTTCTGAAATAAATAGGGAGAGAGCGGGAGGTGGATAGAAGATGGATAGAGGAGAAGATAGGTGGAGAGGAAACAGACAGGTCAAAGAGGCGGGGATGGAGCCAGTAAAGGTGAGTGGAGGTGGGGAGGTGGGGAGGAGATAGGTCAGTCCGGGGAGGAGATAGGTCAGTCCGGGGAGGACGGACAGGTCAAGGGAGCGGGATGAGGTTAGTAGGTAGGAAATGGGGGTGCGGCTTGAGGTGGGAGGAGGGGATAGGTGGGAGGAAGAACAGGTTGGGGAGGCGGGGACGAGCTGGGCTGGTTTTGGGATGCGGTAGGGGAGATTTATTGCGGACCCCACCACCAAAGACGTTTTTCCTCACACCCTTATCTGCTTTCCGGAGGGACCACTCTCTCCGTGACTCCCTTGTCCGCTCCACACTCCCCTCCAGCTCCACCACACCCGGCACTTTTCCCTGCAACCGCAGGAAGTGCTACACCTGCCCCCACACCTCCCCACTCACCCCCATCCCAGGCTCCAAGACGAATTTCCACATCAAGCTGATGTTCACCTGCACATCTGCCAATGTGGTATACTGCATCCGCTGTACCCGTTGTGGCCTCCTATACATCGGGGAAACCAAGCGGAGGCTCGGAGACCGCTTTGCAGAACACCTACGCTCGGTTCGCAATAAACAACTGCACCTCCCAGTCGCGAACCATTTCAACTCCCCCTCCCATTCCTCAGACGACATGTCCATCCTGGGCCTCCTGCAGTGCCACAATGATGCCACCCGAAGGTTGCAGGAACAGCAACTCATATTCCGCTTGGGAACCCTGCAGCCCAATGGTATCAATACAAGCTTCAAAATCTCCCCTCCCCCTACCGCATCCCAAAACCAGCCCAGCTCGTCCCCGCCTCTCTAACCTGTTCTTCCTCCCACCTATCCCCTCCTCCCACCTCAAGCCGCACCCCCATTTCCTTCCTACCTACCCGCCCCCTTGACCTGTCCGTCCTCCCTGGACTGACCTATCTCCTCCCTACCTCCCCACCTACACTCACCTTTACTGGCTCCATCCCCGCTTCTTTGACCCGTCTGTTTCCTCTCCACCTATCTTCTCCTCTATCCATCTTCTATCTGCCTCTCCCTCTCTCCCTATTTATTTCAGAACCTCTTCCCCTCCCCCATTTCTGATGAAGGGTCTAGGCCCGAAACGTCAGCCTTCCTGCTCCTCTGATGCTGCTTGGCCTGCTGTGTTCATCCAGCTCTACACCTTCTTATCTCAGATTCTCCAGCATCTGCAGTTCCTACTATCTCTAGTACTTTTGCCACTTCCTCTATGTTTAAGCACTGTGCATAATACATTTTTTTGCCTCTCTCCTAACATCCCTCATTCCTTACTGTCTCTAAGAAGAGGTCCGTTTTGAGCCCATTTGCACTGTCCCGCATCCATGTCCTGCCTTGGTAATTTAATTCATCTTTCCGCTATTTTTTGAGTAGCAGAGTTCCTACAACCTGATTTCACGCTATCACTCTGAGAATCTGGCATTTGAACCTTCCTAATCCCCCTGTGATTGGTTTGCCTTCATTGGGTTGAAGCTGTTGAGGGGATTTATTTCCTTTTTCTTAAAATCTGCTACATTTGTGTGTTTATGAATTTATCTTCAGATAAAGAGAGGGTCGCTGCACTGCAAGAAGGATTGAAAACAGCACATGAGAAGTTCTGCTTTTGGCCTGACAACCCCTGTCCAGGTGAGATGGGAATAAATGTATCAGATTTTTTTAGGTTACTCGAGGTGTAATTGAGGCTTTATATCTGCAACCCATCATTTTCGTTTTTGCTTCATTAATTATTAACAGCTTATCATTGAAATGTCTGTGGTTGTTCAACGGGAGATTGGGAATGGTGTGGGTTTGGGAACGGTGCTTATTATGTGGCTGAACTCCAAGTAAGAGAAAGTCACAAACAAAAAAATGCTCTTAAAATATTCTTTTAGTTGTTCCTTGTTTTGCCTAAAAATCTCTGTGGAAGCAGATCAATCCATACTTTTCATTGCATCCTCTCCACTGATCCAGCACATGCGCATGCACGTGTGAACGATAAGTAACATGGGACCTGATTGACAGAGTTTGTCCTGTGTAGAGGATTCATTTGTTCTTTGCTTTGCACCTGGCAGATCGATTCTGGGCATTACCTTTGAATGAACCGGCAGCCCTTCTGCATGGAGTGACCGAGCGGTTCAAGAGTCTTTGTTCACTGGACTTCCAGTTACCTGCCATCAAACATGACGACCTCAAAGAAATGGTAAGTCCTATAAATTGGCTCTACTTCCTGACTTTTTGCTGGGTTACAGTATCACAGGTATTCGGCTTCCCTTCACAGAGATGGCTTCGCCTCTTCCTTATCCCTACCTCTTCCCCACTCTCTTGTCTAGATCTGTCCAACACTATAATGATCAAAATACAGTACAGGATATGTCTGCCATTGGAAGCTGAAGGTGACTGAACACAGAGTCTAAATAGTTTGGAAGAATTACCATGTAGGATCAAAAGCAGGGATAAGAAACATATTTCAAGCAAAATCAAAATTCCCTTTGAAGCTTTTTAAATAATGAATTTTTTTTTCATTGAGAGGAAATGGACAAAAGTAAAATAATACACAAACCTAGCGTATTGCAATTATGTGAGGGCAGTGGTTTGAGTGTGATAAGGCAGAATTTAGCTGTCGGGCAAGATGTAGAATGGAGCTGATGAGATACCCAATAGTTCTTAGGTCCTGGGAAAAGAAGAGGCAGGAATAGGAGAGACTGTGATGAGCCTTATTTTGACACAGAAAGTACAGAGATGATGAAATCTTTAGTGTGAAAAGAATAAGCTTTTCTCCCTTGACAGTCATGGGACTCTGCACCAGCACATTCAGGAGGAATGGGCAGGCAGATAGTGCTTGCTGTTCTTGCTATAGCTTTTGCCACGAAGTTTCGTCAACTTCCTCGTTTTATTCAGTGAAATCCCTGTGTACGGATCACAGTTTACTAGTCTTCTGTTTTACATTTCTCTGTTATTAAGCCAGCCATTGCATATCTGTGATCCTTTCCTAACCCTGGATTAGACTATGGGAGTTGCAAATCCATTGATCATGTGACTAACACCTGGTTACTGATATTGATTAAGTGCTGATCATTAAGTAAGTGAATCCATGACTTTTTTTTTTTGTCTTTTGAACAGACCATCACAGAGGAAACTATCAGTTCAATATTGCAGTTGGTTGAAGATGAACTGACGTGTGGCACTCTGTCTGAAAGTCCTGGGCTAAAGAGCAGTACAGATGTCCTTTCCGTCCATCTTTCTGCCTGTATCCTTGCACTGTCTGGCTGGACTGCTGGGTAAGAATCCAAAGTAAATTAGCAATTTTCCACATTGTCACGAACCTACTGCATAAATCTTCCCCTGCCTCCTTCACCATGTTCCTCTTCTGAAAGTACTGACTCATACAGGGGTACAGTTTCATGCATATTGGCCTTGTATTCACAGGGTCATTCAGTTAGCTGGAGGGTTATGAAACTGTTGACCATGGTCGGGGGTTGCAGCTTCAAAACCAAACCTCATCTTTCTTTCCCCTAACCCTTGCACAGGCAAGGAATAAAATGAATGATCAGTTCTCTCCTTATTCCCATTGCACTTTCAAACCTCTTCTCTCTTTCCCCCAACACTGCCCCATAAGACATTGATGCCTGCTGGGATGCAATTCTTTCATCTCCTTTAATCACTATACTTCATGACCGCAACCAGACAGAGGTGTGCTGTTTGTTTGCTTCTTGGAGAATAACAAATCCTGACTATCACCTGCACCATTTCTCCTGCACGGAGGGTGGCAAGGGTGCAAAATGTACTCTTTGTAGGGTTCTTCAATGTCTCTCTCATGACTGGCTAAGCAGCACCACTACTAATTGGACTGGCCAAGTCTTGAAGGATGTAGCTGCTGGACTGAAGCTGCAGCAGCTGACGAAGGAACCAACAAGAAGAAAATTATCTACTTGACCTCATATTTCCCAGTGTCACAGGTGCAACTGTCCATGACAGAATCAGTGGGAGTCACCACTGCCCAGTCCTGTGGAGATGAAGTCCTGTATTCTCATTGAGGATGCCTTCGATTGAGTTTTATGGCACTACCACTGTGCTAAAAATGGGAACGGCTTTGAACAGATGTAGCAACTCAAAACTTTGCATGCGTGAAATGCTACGGACCGTCAGTTTTGTAGGCTCACCTCATGTTGAATTTGTATGTATTGACTGCTGTGGAGGGAGTTATTGAAAATCAGACCTCTGCTGATGTCTGATGTACGCTTATGGACAGCCCATGAATCCCAGGGTCCTCCACACGTCACAACAATGCCATGACTTTGGAAGTAAAGTTGGTACTCAGCCCTGCAACTGCTCCACCTCCAGGCAAATTGTGAAATTTGTGATCATTGATGCAGGTTCGGGAAAGGAGAAGCAGCCAGGACCTTCAGTCAGGAACTGGAGTCAAAAGCTGTACAAACTAGATCGGGGAGTGCTGTAGAGCTGTCAGTTTTCTCAACAGTGACCAGGAGGATCAAGCACGATATACGGGAAACAGACAGTCATTCTAGAAGAAAGTAACCCATGACACAAGTGACAAATTAGTTTTCTCTTTTGTATTCTAAGGTTTTATTTTCTTGATGAGGTGAGTTTATAAAATGTTCAAAAGAAAAGAGAATGAGTCTTTAAGCTGATTAAGAAAGAAATCCTGTGCACATTTCAAAAGGAGTGGCTTTCCAAGATCATAGAGACTGAAAGGACATCTTTAACACAGAAACAACGTATGAATAAGTGAGATTTTCTCTAATTATGAGACAGCTGAAAGCAAAGGTGGAATTTTACAAATGCTTACTGAAACACTAGGAGATCGTGAGGAGGACAGAGCATTCAGGGTACAATATGTTGAAAGTTTTCTTTGATTATGTCATACTTGCAGTAAAGATGAAAACATCCATGCTTTCAGTACAAGATATTAATGATCGTGTGGTGAAGACATTGCAATTACTCAGAGCTGCACAACAAGAATTGTGACTTTAAATTTGTGGAATGTACCGGCTTCATCGTACAGAGACAATTTCTGGATGAATTGGGAAAATTTCATTTTCACATGTTGGCAGTGGCCAAAAACAACAGCCATTTCAATCCAAAAAAATGTGGATTTAGTACATTGTTTTGACCAGAATCTGAACTTGCTTATAAGACTGCCTTTGCAGGAATTTTGAAACTGACCACTTGTGATAGTGTCTCCATTGTGAAAGTAATTGAGCAGTTTTATGTTAATGGTGCCATGATTTACACAAGATGGTGATGTCTACATCAGATGGAGCTTTGTTATGCTCGGAAAGAAAAATGGAGCAGCGCCAGTCTTGCAGTGTGAAATCAGAACATTTGTTGAAACTGCATGGCATTGCTGACAGAAGATCTGGGAACAGATGATGCTTGGTGTCAATGAGTGCACTAATGCAAAGTCATGATATCTTGGTCAAGTACTGCATAGAGCAAGTGAGCAAGTACAACAATCCAATACACACACATTGCGTGAAGATGTTGACAAAGTCACAGTATTGCGTTGCATTGATTGCCCTGCATGATGTTCTAGATGAACTGTCATTACTGTGCAAATTCTTGCAGAGAAGATGTTTGACAGTAGTTGGAGCCATGCAATTTGTAAAGGTCAAGATCAATAATCTGAAGACTCAGCTGTAGGTGAACCTGTTTATTGGAATGATGAATTTAAGATTGTTCTGGCTGCTCTCAACAGTGCCATAATCCTTCAATTTACTCAATTTGTATGTGACCACCTGGAAAGCAGATTTGCAGAAGAGGAATTACTGGAATGGCATGTATTTGATCAGGCTGCAATTGCTAAGACAACCAATTATGAATTTGGAAAAGACAGCCTTGTGTGACTGAAAGCAAAATATTCCATTTTTTTAATCAAACAATGATGAAAGTGTGGCTGCAAAGGTTTGTGAACAACACTCCGATTTCAGATTTATAGTAGTGAAAGAAGTCAAGACGGGTTACGTTCAACCATTCAGTGATTTGGTGGAGAATGCTCTAAAGCAATCAGTTTCAAGAAACGTCCATTCTTTTGGACATTTGAGCAACATTTCAGGCATCAAGTGCTGACTGTGAGCATGGATTTAGCCTTGTGTAAATCCAAAAGTAGATTGCTTGGACAACTTAAAAACTTGTTGAAAACTTGCAAATTAAGTTGTACTTTCATCTGAATAAAATATCGGTCTGGGTGCAGTATACAACCATTGGGCAACAAATATAGGCACAAAAAGCTGCCAAGAAAGAAATGAATAAATTACCAGTGACCTCTTTTAGTCACATTGTATACGTAGTCAACACTAAACAGGTCCCCAGACTTCTGAGCTGAACAAACAGTTGTTTATTGTAGCGGGCAGAATACCTGTAACTATAAAATAATATAAATGCACACTTTTAATGGTTAATAAACAAACTGTAATTAAAAATTGCAATATGAGTTCCGCTAAAGGATGCAATGTGCTGCTCAGACTACTCCAAGTTCTGCACATTAAAGGGAAAAATCAGAGAGAACACTGGCCATCCGCAGCAGCAGAATTGTATTCAACTACAGCCTGTTAATTTGTGACCCCCTCATATCATCACTGGTAAATGAAGAGGTAAAGACAGGAGCAGCACCAGAAATACCTTAGAATGAGTTGTCAGCCTGGTAAAGCTATAGGAAAGAACAACTTGCATGTCAAAACACAGAGCAGCATGCAATAGACAAGGCTAAGCAATCCCATAACCAACAATAGATCTAACCTCTGCAGCCATTTCATATCCAGTCATAAATGGTGGTGCACAATTTAAAATAAATGATAGGATGGGGAAGTTCCACAAATGTGACTTTCTTTAATTATTGGAGGGGAGCCCAGCGCATTTGTGGAAATGATGAAGACTGAAGTATTTGCACCTATCTTCAAAAGTGCTAAATGGATGAGTCATTCCATGTGATATCATGAAACAGCTGAAGACACTGCATATTGTAAACGCAATGGGCACTGACAACATTCCAATAGTACTGAAGGTGTGTGCTCCAGAACTAGCCATACTACTAATCAAGCTGTTCACCAGTATAGCTTCAACAATGGCATGTACCCAATAATTGTCCAAACATGTCCTATCCACCAAAAGCAAGACAAATCCAACCCAGCATTAGTGCCTTATCAGTCAACTTCCGATCATCAACAAAATATTGGAAGGGGTCATTGACAGTGCTGTCAAGTGGCATTTGTGAGGGAATAACCTGCTGACTGGTTGGGTTTTGCTAGGGCCATTCAGCTTCTAACCTCATTAGAGCCTTGGTCCAAATATGGACCACAGATCTGACCTCCAGAGGTGAGGTGAAATGAAAATAACTGCCCTTGAAATGAAAATAGCATTCAATTGAATATAACCTCAAGGGGCCCTAGAAAAATTGGAGTAAATGGGAATCTGGGAAGGGTTGGGGGATCTTTGTCATGCTTGGAGTGTTACCTAGCACAAAGGAAGGTGATTATGTTGTTGGAGAGCAGTCACCTCAGCCCCAGATCATCACTGCAGGAGTTCCTCCGGAATGTCCTAGGTCCAACCATCCTCAGCAATTTCATCAATGGTCTTCCCATCAGAAGTGGGGATGTTCTCTGATTCAATAACATTAAGCACTTTTCACAATTCTTCAGACATTGAAGCAGTGCATATTTGTATGCAGTGAAACCTGGACAACATCCAGGCTTGGGCTTAGAAGTAGCAAGTAACATTTGCGCTGCAGAAGTGCTAGGCATTGACCAGCTCCAACAATAGAGAAACTAACCATCACCCTTTGATGTTCAATGCCATTACCATTGTTGAATCCCCACTATCAACATCCTGGGGGTTACCATGACCAGAAAGGGAACTAGAACAGTTATCTAATTACCATGGCTACAAGAGCAGGACAGAGCTTGGGAGTTCCGCAGTGAGTAACTTACCTGTCTCTGACTCAGTGCTTGTCCACCATCTATAAGGCATAAATCAGGAGTGTGATGGAATATTCTGCATTTACCTGGATAAGAGCAGCTCTAACAGCACTCAAGAAGCTTAAAATCATATAGGACAAAGCAGCCCACTTCATTGGCACCTATCCACTGCGTTTAATATTCAATCCCATCACCACAGTGGTAGAGCGTATATCATCTACAAGATGGTGCATCATCAAACTGAGCAACTCGGGAGGGAAGATGGGAGTGGGGTGGAAATGGGCTCCCTTCCACTGCACTTGTATAATTCTTCCTTTTTTTTATCCCCAATGTGAATAGTTCTTCGTCTGAATTTCTCCACCTGCCAGTAATCACCTGTTCCTACTGCATGAGGAAGGTGGGTCTGTGGAGCTTTCAGCAGATTGATGGTGTTTGCCCAGCCAGTGAGCCTGACATTCCCGTCTGCAGTACCTCCCCACATGAAAACAAGCCAGAAAGGTCAACACCAACTCCTCCTGCAATGTCTCCCCACAGGATGATCACTCGAAGTCAAGATGCTGCCCAGTCACAGAGCAGTGAGCAGGTGCAATGATCTTCCTCTGCCTTGTAGACTTAATTTCTTTATGTTTTTCTCAATTTACTACTCTTATAACATTAACTGGTCATCACCACACTGCTGGCACAGACTAGATGCCAGATTTGCCTGCACAATGTGCGCTACATACTGAAAATCATTGAGGCTGATGTACCTTGAAATAGTATCACACTGATGTGACATAAGGTGTGTGACTTCTATATGGTTTAATATAATTTACTTTAGAATTTTGATTTTGAACTAGTGGCATGTAGATTTTGGCTTGTGTGTTTGAAGGATTTTCACGATTAACTTGTCAGTATTTCTGGAGCAATGTTTTTTTCAAAAACCAGTATGACAGAGAGAGAGTGTGTTCCTGGAGTGAAAATGGGGATTTGTTTGCATGGTGAGAGTATTCATAAACATTGAAAGGCATTAGCTTGGTTTTGGTTCAGTAGAATGAGGAATTTATTTTTGTATGTGTTTAGGAGAAAACCAATAGATTAGAAAGCTTTAGGTGGCTCTTCACAGAAGTCCTGGTGGAAGTTAGATGTAACAAACCATTTCTCCTGAAGAAAGGCCATAGTTCCCAACAGTTAGGAAATAGATTACCTCAAGTGAATGTTCCAAACTAGTATGGTTTGATTTGGACCCTAAAGGAGTTATTTGAAGATGGGAAAGTCTAAGCTTAGCCTTTTTCTTGACACACAACTATCAAACTGTCATACCAGGAAGTTGAAGAAACAGTTAAATCAAACTTGTGGGTATCATTAGTCAAATTTATAGATGTGATAGAGAAGCGAACACTTTTTTTTTGAGCACTATAAAATGATGTGGTTAGGATAGATGGAATTGCATTTTTACTGTTTCAAAATCTTTTAAATTATGTTACGCGAGCAGCTTAGTTTATTCAATTTTATTTTAATGCCTTTTGTGTAAGAAACTTCCGTTATATTGTTAAAACCAAACCGTGAAAGACCACCTCAACAAATAAAAACAAAATAGTCATGTTATTGTCCAACATTTCAGTCTGGAATCTGACTAGTCCAGTTATAACATCAGTTGAGATGGTAAAATGTGGTCTTTTTGACTTTGTGTTTTTGTGTACCATTCAATTTCCATTTGATCCATGGACAGCATATAGTTTTCCCTGACACAGATTTTATTCAATTCACCAGCTTTAATTGCTTATATTTATGCAGCATTTAATATTGAAGTGTCTCAAAGCTTCACATGCAACCAGTTAGGTCACGTAGGTAAGCACAACAGCTAATCTATGACTGTTTCACATACAGCAATGAAATGAATGACCAACTTATCTATTTCTGTAGTGCACAAGTGTACATCCATACATGCATATCTGTTTATGGATGCATAAATATTCTGTGTGCACACAAACACAACACAAATATAAACCTGCAAATATGAATGTAGGACAATTACATGACTTGACTCACTGTTCTTGTCTCTAAACTGTAAGAGATGCCCTGGGAAAGGGTGGCATGGTAGCTCAGTGGTTAGCACTTCTACCTCTCAGTGACAGGGACCTGGGTTTAATTCCAGCCTCAGGTGACTGTGCGGAGTTTGCACGTTCTCCCCGTATCTGGGTGGGTTTCTCCTAGGTTCTCCGGTTTCATCCCGCAGTCCAAAGATGTGCATGCTTGGTGGATTAGCCATAGTAAATACAGGATTATGGGATAGGGTCTGGGTCTGGGTCTGGGTGTGATGCTCTTTGGAGGGTCAGTGCAGACTTGATGGGTCAAATAGCTTCTTTCCCCCTGTAGGGATTCTATGATTCTAACTTACTTTTCTAATCTAATCGACTTCAGAGATGTTACTATACACCTCTGAAGCAGGTGGGACTTGAACCCAGGTCTCTCGATCCAGGATCCACTGCACCACAAGAAGCCTCTTTCTATGATTCTAAAGGCAAAATAGACAAGTTCAAACACTTGGTTCTGGTGTTGCATTAATTTGAGCTTATGACCCTGATCCTCCATCTTATTTAATTGAAATAAACTATCTTTACAAACACAATATAGTCCCTTCAGTTTGTAAATGTCGATCCAGTCTTCCCTAAGCCTCCATTTCTCTGAAGTGTTCAGACCCAGCCCTTTGAACCTCCCTTGTCTACTAAGGTATTTTAAAGTAGATATTAATCTGTAGCCGTCCACTCTACCCTGTCCATAGTCTCATTATCAGTTGTTATGTGAATAGACAAAAACTGAGTACAGGATTTTAATTGAGATCTAACAATGATTATATACAAGTGTAAAGATGTATTCTTTGTCTTGTAATTGATTGTGCTATAAGTGCACCCTACTAACTGGCTATTTCTTCACAGCATTTTTGGTGGACTTTTAAACTTATACAATATGACATCTTTTTCTTCTTTTCCATAATGTGTCTATTTATGTAGGGGAGGTGATGGCCTACTGGTATTATCACTAGACCATTAATCCAGAGATTCAGATAGTGTGATGGAGAGCTGGGTTCGAATCCCTGCATGGCAGATGGTGGAATTTAAATTCAATAAAAACCGGAATTAGAATTTGGAATCTGTAATTACATGCACCATGAAATCATTGTCAATTGGCACGAAATAAAAACATCTGGTTCACTATTGTCCCTTAGGGAAGGAAACTGCCATCCTTTACCATGTACAGCTTTGATCTCCTTACTTGAGAAAGGATGCACTGGCACTGGAGGGGGCGCAAAGGAGGTTCACTAGGTTGATTCCAGAGTTGAGAGGTTTGGTTTATGAGGAGAAATTGAGTCGACTGGGACTATACTCACTTGAATTTAGAAGAATGAGGGGGGATCTTGTCGAAACATAAAATTATCAAGGGAATAAATAAGATAGAAGCAGGGAAGTTGTTTCCACTGACAGGTGAAACTAGAACTAAGGGGCATGGCCTCAAAATAAGAGGGGAGCTTTTGTAGGACTGCGTTGAGGAGGAACTTCTTCACCCCAAAGGTTGTGAATCTGTAGAATTCCCTGCCCAGTCAAGCAGTTGAGGCTACCTCGTTGATTATTTTTAAGGCAAAAATAGATATATTTTTGAACATTAAAGGAATTAAGAGTTATGGTGAGCAGGTGAATAAGTGGAGCTGAGTCCATGAAAAGATCCGCCATGATCTTATCGAATGGTGGAGCAGGCTCGATGGGCCAGATGGCCTACTCCTGCTCCTATTTCTTATGCACTTATGTGTTTACCTGGTCTGGTCTACATGTGACTCCAAATCCACAGTAACGTGTCATAGACTTGTATAGCATGGAAACAGACCCTACGGTCCAACTTGTCCGTACCAACCAGATATCCTAAATTAATCTAGTCTCATTTGCCAGCATTTGGCCCATATCTGTCTAAGCCCTTTCTATTCATGTACCCATCCAGATGCCTTTTAAATATTGTAATTGTACCAGCCTCCATCACTTTCTTTGGCAGCTCATTCCATACATGCACTACCCTCTGCATGAAAAAGTTGCCCCTTGGGTCCTTTTTATATTTTTCCCCTCTCAAATGTAGTTTTGGACTCCCCTACCTTGGGAAAAAGACCTTCACTATTCAACCTATCCATTACCCTCATGATTTTATAAACGTCTATAAGGTCACCCCTCAGCCCCAACCTATTCAGCCTCTCCCTGTAGCTCAAACCCTCCAACCCTGGCAACATCCTTGTAAATCTTTTCTGCACCATTTCAAGTTTAGCAATATCTTTCCTGTAGCAGGCAGACCGGAATTGAACGCAATATGTCAAAAATGGCCTAACCAATGTCAGGGCAACATGACCTCCCAACTCCTATACTCGAATATTCTAACCAGTAGTGGCAAGTGTACCAAACACCTTCTTCACTACCCTGTCTACCTGCAACTCCACCCTCAAGGAACTATGAACCTGTTACCAAAGGTCTCTTTATTCGGCAACACTCCCCAGGACCCTACCATTAAGTGTATAAGTCCTGCCCTGATTTGCCTCTCCAAAATGCAACACCTCACGTTTATCTAAATTAAAATCCATCAGCCCCTCTTCGGCCCAACAACCCATCTGATCAAGGTCCCATTGGTACTCTGAGATAATCTTCATCACTGTCCACTACACCAACAATTTTGGTGTCATCTGCGAACATATTAACCATTCCTCCTGTGTTCACTTCCAAATCATTTACATAAATGACAAAAATCAGTGGACCCAGCACCAATCCTTGCAGCACACCACTGGTTGCAACCTCTGGTCCGAAAAACAAATCTCCACCACCACCATCTGTCTCCTACCTCGAAACAAATTTTGTATCCAATTGGCTGGCGCCCCCTGGATTCCATGTGATGTAACCTTGCTAACCAGTCTGCCATGTGGAACCTTGTCGAAGACCTTGCTGATGTCCATATAGACAATGTTCACTGCACTACCTTCATCAATCTTCTTTGTCACGTCTTCAAAACTCTCAATCAAGTTAGTGAGACCCCATTTCCCAAGCACAAAGCCATGTTGACTATCCCTAATCATTTCTTGCCTTTCCAAATTCATGTAAATGCTGTCCCTCAGAATCTCTTAACAACTTACCCACCACGTCAGGCTCACCGGTCTTTTCCTTACCACCTTCCTTAGATAGTGGCACCACATTAGCCACCCTCCTGTCTTCCAGCACCTCACCCGTGGCTATCAATGATGCAAATATCTCAGCAAGAGGCCCAGCAATCACTTCCCTAGTTTCCCACAGAGTTCTAGAGTACACCTGATCAGGTCCTGGGGATTTATCCACCTGAATGCATTTTAAGACATTCAACACCACTTCCTCTGTAATATGGACACTTTTGAAGATATCACTGTTTATTTCTCCAAGTTCTGTAGCTTTCATATCCTTTTCCGCAATTAATACTGATGCAAAATACTCATTTAATATTTTGCCCATCTCTTGCCTTTCCACACTTAGACTTACCGAACATTAAGGGGCCCTGTTTTCTCCCTCGTTACTCTTTTGCCCTTAATGTATTTGTAGGATTTCTTTGAATTCTCCTGAACCCTTTTCGCCCTCCTGATTTCCCTCTTGAATATGCTCCTACTGCCCTTATACTCCTTGAGGGATTCACTCGATCCCAACTGTCTATACCTGCCATATGCCTCCTTTTTTTTTCTTGACCACAGCCTCAGTTTCTCTAGTTATCCAGCATTCCTTGCACCTACCACTCTTGCCCTTCATACCAACAGGAACATACTGACTCTGGACTCTCGTTATCTCATTTTTGCAGGTTTCCCACTTTCCAACCATCTCTTTACTTGTGAATAACCTCTTCCAATCAGTTTTTGAAAGTTCTTGCCTAATACCATCAAAATTGGCTGGTTGACTCTCATGTGCCCTCTGGGCGATTTGGGGTGGGTATTGACGCTGCCTAGCCAGTGATGCCCACATCCTGTGAATGAGTAATAATTAACAAATGTTCAGTGTTCACCCCACCCTCTTGAATGACACTGCACTTTGCTCAATTAAAAGTCATCTGTCCAGTCTAATCTGGTAATTTAGGTTTGCTTGCAGTATTCAAGCATTGTCACACAGACACATTCTCATGATAGGTTTGAATCCTTCCTAAGTTAGAAGACTTTACTAAAACTATTTTTACTTTACTTAGCATGAAACCAGCCCTTCGCCCATTGGGGCTCGCACACGGAGTCGAGATGTCCACAGTCCTACTCAAGTTGATCGAGGCGAGTCAGACTCTATTAGTTTACATTTGCGGAACAAGCGACCAGTGACCCGCAGCATGGGACAGGGGGACATGCCTTCCAGCCCTCAGCGGAAACCGAAGAGAATGCGTTTGTCCTCGTCCACTAGCTCAGTAAGTAATGAACACACCATGAGGAAAATTGCAGAACAATATTGTGAAACTGAAATTTTAAACTGACAATCCGATACCACTCAGATCCACAGTGTAGTACGTGTGCTATATCAGAATCAACTTCACGCAACAGTCCCAGTCCAGAGTCAGAAACTTCAAAGATTAGCCAATTGTGTGTCTGCAACTTTCATTGGTGCCTTCAACTGCCTAGACCCCTAGGAGCTGCAAGGTCCTCATGAAATATTTTGGCCTCGAGCTCTCTCCTCATTTATGACTCTTCTTGAATGAATGTGTGGGCATCATTGGCTGAGTCGAAATTCTCAGGTGCCTTCCTTGCCACCTTGGTAGTTTACGAAACAAGGGCTTGGGTCCAGTTGGCCCTTCGCGGTGCTATTAGCATGCTTCTGTCTATGTTGCCAAATACAAGCATCAGGCAGGGGCAGGAAGATCCAACGTGATTACTTTCCATATTTGTAAATTACAGAACATGGTTTTGAACTTTCAACTTTGAAGTGCTATCCTTCTCACTCTGTGCCTCTGGCCTCCTAATGAGCTAGGTGCCGTCAAGTCTATGTAGCATTCTTCTAACAAGGCAAGTTCACTGGAGGTGGAAACATTGATTTGTTCTGAAGCAATGAAGCTGTCAGTACCTGGCTAGGTAGTTCCAGGCCTGTCTGGTTTTGGTGGGAAGTTGATCGTCCAAGGACAGGCTGCATGAATACTGTCTGTTCCGGCCCAGTTTTTGCATAATTACAGAATCCAACTTGGTTTAAACTGGCTTCCATATTGAGTTTTTAATCCATGCTCATGAAAAAAAAAAATCAATATTTCTTTCGAAGCCCTGGAGTTTATGGCTCACCTGTCCACAGGTTCAGTGTTGTATTTTGTTTGATGCTTTTATGAAGTGCCTTGAGACTTCTTACTGTGCTAAAGATGCTACATAAATGCAACTTCTTGTGAGTTCATCCTTCTACAATCTGGGTTGACATTGCACTGTCGCAGGTGCCATCTGTCAGTTGAGACACTGGACAGATGCCTTCCGCCTGTTCCCATAAAACTGTCAGGATTCGCATCACGTTTTCAGGATGTACCAAAGCCATTCATTGCCAGTGACTGACTTCATCCCCCCGAAGCCATGTATTGAGCAAATGGAAATAGTTTCAGAAATTTTCTAATCAACCTGTTCAGGGATGTTATTACACACCTTTGGAGCAGGTGGAACTTGAACCTGGGCCTCCCTGGCTCAGAGGCAGGGACACTACTACGGTGCCACAAAAGCTCCTGAAATAGTTTCATTTTGTGTTGATCGATATAAATACAGCAGTGGAAAACCAGACATGTTTAAATTTGATGAGCCGTTCACAATTCTGCAAGTGTTCCTGGATTTTTCCTAGCAAGTAGGTGACTGTTGTTAGGACCCCTCTTGTGGCGCAGTGGTAGTGTCTCTACCCCTGAACCGAGAGGCCCAGTTCAAGTCCCACCTGCTCTAGAGTGTGTGTAATAACATCTCTGAACAGGTCAATTAGGAAAAAAATGTCAACTGTTGTTGCTGGAGCTTGGTCTCTGGTTTCTGCTGAGTTATTTGATCTCACCTGGGGAAACAGTGAAGAGGTTTTGATTGGCCTTAGTACACTGTGAATTATGGGTGGAAGGGATGGGGCAGAGAAGTTAAAATTGGACAAAGGTGCTGCTTTTGATGCCCACCCCTTCATGCCTAACATTTGTCATTAAAATGATAAACAGTATTTAAAAGCATACATACTGAGAGAATATTTCCTTCAGTGGGGAAATTAGAAACCAAATATAACCTTAAACTCAACTCCAGGTTGTTTAGGATAGTGTTTTTCATTACGCTGTAGTGGGAATCTAGAAATCTGTTTCCTCAAAAAGCTGTGGTTGCTGGAGACAGCTGGAGCTTTCAGGAATCAGGCTCAGATTTTTGTTGGCTAGGGATATCAAAGATGTAGAGCAAAGCCAGGAAAACAGCGTTCCAGTACATGTCAGACTTTTCTTCCTGTTTGTTGGGATCACAATCCTAGAATGCCCTTCCGAGCAGGACTCTGGGGTGTACCCACACCAGATGGACTGCAGGGCAGCAGTTCAAGAAGGTGGCTGTCCAACACCTTCGAGGGTACTTAAGGACAGGCAACAGTTGCTGGCCTTGCCAGTGCAGCTCACATCCCACGAATGAATCAGAAGTAAAGTTCTAATTGACTGGTGGAGAGACTGAATAGCCATTTCCTGTTCCTGCCCGCTGAGTGGAGTCACACAAGGAGAATAAACATTTGAGATGCACTGGAGGGCGGCTGGTATCTTGAAACTAACACTACCTTCAGAAAAGATTGGCACAAATAAGTGATTGGAAAGCTAGATTGGTTAATTCTGATATTTTGGGAGTGGTGTCTTCAGGATGGTTTTGTTCAGCTGCATTATTTTGTCTAATAGGATAGTACTCGGGGATACTTTAACCCTGTCTCCCAGCACAGGGATTGGTGTCCATGGGTTAGGAAGACACTGGAACTAGAAGATAAACCACATGACCCGGAGCTGGAAGAGCAGACCCCAGTGCCTGGCTTAGCTGAGAAGACGGAACTAGGATGGAAGGAGTCTCTTCGGGTGCTCTTGTCACTAAACACTGCCCGGACCCCAAATGAGTGCTCAGACAGTGTTGTAAGTAGTGAGTTTTAACAAGTCAACTTCTCCCTGTAGTTATTGATTCACATTCCCCCTTTCCCAAGGAGGTGGATACTGCGTAGAATACAGTTCCAGAGCTGCAGCTTTTTCCATTCCTGCCTTGGCTTACCGACTTTGAGAGGCTGGACAACTGCGAGACAATTCAAATGCCATATGTATTCTAGCTGGGGAGTGCAGGTGGCATGGTGACTCAGTGGTTAAAACAGCTGCTTCAGTGCAAGGGACCCAGGTTCGATTGCAGCCTTGGATGACTGTCTGTGTGGAGTTTGCACATTCTCCCCGTGTCTGCGTGGGTTTCCTTGGGTGTGCCGATTTTCTCCCACAGTCCAAAGATTTGCAGGTTATCGGATTGGCTATGCTAAAAGTTGTCCACAGTGTGCAGGCTACGTGGATTGGCCTTGGGAAATGCAGGGTTACAAGGAAAGGGTAGGAGGTGGGTCTGGGTGGACTGGCTGTTTGGAGGGTTGGTGGACTCGATGGGCTGAATGGCCTGCTTCCACACTGTAGGGTTTCTGTGAATTTCTATGAATGAATTCTGATGCCTGGCTATGTGACCATAGAAGGCATCTATGCAATGAATGAGGTTAGGAGAGAAAAATCTGTTTTAAACTGGAGCTACTGAAATTTTGTGCCAAGAAGCCAGTACCATGCTAGCCTCAGGTCAATTATATTGACAGCATGTACAATCGGAGTTATTTTTTAATTCTTTGAAAACTTCAGTTAGGACACTAAGGATCCATAAGATTCTCGAACACAGACTGCATTTAACCAGAATGCTGTGGACTGCTGCAAATTGCAGGAGGAAAAATGCCCATCTTGTTATTTGATTTGGTTGCTTTCCCAGTCCTGGGGGCTTCAAAAATTTTTTCTGTTGTCATTTTGATTAGCGGTCAGACAGAAAGCTTTTTGTGCCCTACATTTGCCCCTCAGGCTGCTATGATTTAAATTGGTTCAGCATCAAGCCAAAAGTTTTACCCCAATGGATGCATGGTATGTAGGGCTGGGTCTTGCTGTTTCTGAAGTTCAAAACTTCAGAAATTTCACAGGCAGACATCCCAGCAAGCACAGCCACTGACGAAGTGAAGAAGTACTCTCCCCCTTCTCCAGCTACCTGCTCCTTTCCACACAGTGAGCGGTAAGAGATATGCTATAAAACTCTGTGCTTTTCCATCACATAATTATTGATTTATAGGCAGTGTGCTTGAGAGTAACAGTGAAATGCTGTATATCCTGTTTATGCTCATGTTGAACAGGCCACGTACATGATCCTTTGTTGTCAGTCTCTTTCAGAAAAGTCCAACAAGGTGTTCCGAATATTCCGACAGTGGCAGGTCCCATGTTCTTCATAAAGTTGTTTGTTGAATGGGATGAAGAAGCAATTGGTACTGAATTAAGTGATTATGATAGGAAATGGATTTTGAACTTCATCGTGACAGATTTTTTCCATATGTTTTGCTACTTTGTTTGAAAAACACAAAAGCATGGAGCTGGTCTGTGTTAAGCCTATCCCATACCAGGTGGAAGCCATCAGGATGGTTCTACCATTAATGATCTTATCTCACTTCACAGATGTATTTAACATGTTAAAATATCGCAAAGGCTTTGAACAAATGTGAATAAAATGTTTTGATAGTTTCTGCTTTTTTGACTTTTTGTTTTGACCTCCTGGCTGTTTTTAGTGTCTTAGTAAATGTTTAATTCTGCTTCTGTCGTACTGAAATGTTTTGGTGGTGTCTTATGGAGGGAGGGGTACAGTACTGTCATCAGTCTCTGGTTGGAGAAATGGAGAGGAAGCCATTCAGCTCCTTCCGTCACCCCGGAGTCTGTTCTACCATTCAGCAAGATCGTGGCTGCAGAAGCGGGGCATTGGTAGCTGAAGGAGTTTACAGACTCAGGCCATGATTCCTAAGAGCTGATGTGTGAAGGAGCGGGTAGGCAACATGCAACAGGCCTGTGTGGGAATATTGAGAAGTGTGTGCTGACACATGGCTGGGGAGGACAGGATGCTTCGAGATAACTGCAGGATAAAAGCATGGACTTCGAATTTGCAGTGATGCAGCCAGAGTTATTCAATGAGAAGAAGTGAGGAGTGAGCAGCTGCAAATGCAGAGAGGGATGTAGGCAATGGATTTATAAGGATAGCATTGAAAATTTTTTGGTGAAATATTAAAGATGACATGAGGTTGCCAGGGTTCCTGAAAATAAATTCAAGCCCAAATACCCATTTTAAGGCATGAATAATAAAAAATTGAATGCTACTAAAGGTTAATTTCCCAATTAAAATTCTGTTCCTAATGTTTATAATGTTCTCTGTGCCCTGATGATGCAAGGCAGAAGGCATATCGAGGATACTCACTTTAGAGCGACTGACACAAACAAGGCTAGAGAATGGAGGTTGACAGCTAGATAGACCTTCTTCCATCTTTCCTTGGCAATTATCCCACTAGGCTAGGATTGTATACTTTGTGTATTGTTCGTGTTGGAAGGTCATTGAAGGGGTTATGCAAGAAATGGAGCCTGGAAAAGGTTGGAGATCCAATTTGATGAGATTGCAATAATTTCATGAATGCACGAAATGTACTTATCACTAACAACAGTGGCCACATATATCATAAGATGAAACTGAAGAAGGAGGCTAGTCCATCCATTGTGTTTCTGCAAGTTCTTGGGTAGAATTATCCATTTCTACTTTCTCCCCCAAGACTCCCTCTAAATGTTTTTCCTTTTAAGTACGTAACCAATTGTCCTTTGAATGTTAGTAGTAAGTCTCCTTCCATTACTGTTTCAGACAGTGCATTCAAGATCATCATAATTTTCTGCACACAAAGCATTTTCCTTGTGTCGTCCCTGGTTATTTTGCCAATTAAATCTGCATCTTTTGGTTATCAGCACTTACACCACCCAAAGCCATTTCTCTTTATTTACCACAATCTATCATAGTTTTGAACACTTTGATTAAATCTCCTCTTGACAGTTTCCACTCTGAATTTAATAATCCTATTGCCTCTATTTCAATTGCCTCCGCTTTTCCATCATCCATCAAATCTAATGAAATTTAACAGTTGCTGCCTGAACAACTGATACTGGGTTGGAATTCCACAGCTTCAGAACTCCTCTTTGTGAAGGAGGTTTCTTCTGCTCCGAGCAGTTGCTGCTCTGCACTCCCCTCCTGTGGTGCAAACTTCACACAGCATCAAATTGAACCAGAACCATATGAAACAATTTTAAACCAAGACAACACAAATTTGTAACAGAAAACCTGAATCTATTGACAGAAATAGTTCAAGTTGGAAGGTTCAACTTGGGTTCATAGACTGTTTTTACAATGTCCTTTGAACCACTCGTAATTCATTGGAGTGTTTCAGTGTTGAGGATTGGTTACATAATCAAGTCACGAGAGAGCCCTCAATGCCATAATAGGAGCCAGAACTCCTGCTGCCCTCCTCACATATCTTTTATTTATAGAGGACTCCAGAGCTGTGTGCTGATGTCAAACAAAAGTTATCACTTGGACAGTTTACCCTTCTCCAATCCCTTCCTGCTTAGAGACCTCACAATATACACACTCGAGGCTTAACCAGTTTTCTAAATAGGGTGGTGCCTGAATTGGTGAATAATTGTGCTGTAGTTGAAAACATCCATTGATAGAAAGGAGATACTCATGACCTTCTCACCTTAACCGCTCCCCTAAGATCTGCCTGATGTGCCTATGTGTGGACTATTCATAACACTGGTAGTGGCATAAGATACATTTAAGAGGCATCTAAGTGTAGGGATTGGGGTTTAGACTTTATGCAATATCAAGTAACAGCCTATAGAGATGTGAAATCAGAGATACTATGAGACAGAGAAAAAATAATAAATGGAATGATATTCTAGTGATATAATCAGTTATGTAAGTAACTCTACAATGTGACTTGTTGAAAGTATGAGGAAAATAATATTAAGTTGCCTCATGACTTCATCATTATCAATCAGCTCATTGAAGATACTTCACTTATTTTTACACAGATTCAATAACATGATGTGAAGATTGAAATGTGAAATCAAAATATTATTAAAATAGCAGTGTTTTATTTTGCAGGGGCATGTGATTTAGGACAAAGAACAGGAGAAACTTCTCCACAATAAGGAGTTTCAAGCCTTTAGAATGTCCAGTGGTTGAGGCAGAAATTATCAACATTCGTACTTCAATGGACGAGGGGAAAAGGGTCAAGGGATAGGGAACTGTCAGGTAAACTTGATTAGAGCTGTTTGACCATGTTGGAGGACAAACATTGACATTAACTGGTTGCGATGAATGAATTGTATCTGTACTTAGATTTCTATACATTTCTATTCATAAATAAAGGACTGCAGAAATCAAGCCAGTAAGCTAAAAAACAGAAACAAATGAATTCAATCCCATGTTCTGATTTATAGGCACCCAGTGAGAGGAGGGGTGGGTAGGTCAGGGGGCCTCCTCTTAGGTTTGCTCCTGGGTCTGGCCAAAATGACTATTAACAGGTCAATGGCATGGAGCGGGGGGGTCACTGTACTTGACTGCCTGCCCTGTTTTCGTGGTTATGTCTGGCCCTGGGTATCCCTGGAGAGGGAGCATGTGGTGTTCACCAGCACAATAGAAGCCGCAGAGACTGGTTGACATTGCAGGGGCTGGAGTGCATCATCACCCAGGACAATGATATTTTGATTTCATAAGTTTCCATTCACCTCACAGAAGTTTCCATTAATCATGGATTTGTATTTTTGTTACAGTGCCCCATTAAAGGGGCTGTTTAACCTGATTTTACTTTTATTTTAAAAGAATAGAAACAAGGGAATATAATAAATGGCATCCTGAAGTTTGAATGCGAATAATGATATGTAAATAGAAGAAAATGGAAGCTAAGTCAGTCATGATACCACTAGAACTTTATCCAACAGTAAATATTAGGCCATTCATTCATTCATTCCACAATGAACACCAGGGAAGGAGATCAAAAAGAAATATGCAGAACAACAGATTCAATCAATTAATACTTTAAAGTCTTGACTAAGTGGACAGTCTGTTTTTGGTCTCAGAGTCAGATTCCACCCCATAACTGCAAATAAGGTAATAAGCCATCACCTTAATTATTGCAGGAGATTGGTAATGGAAGGTGTCATCAACAGTGCTAAGAGGCACCTGCTCAGCAATAACCCGCTCAGTGACGCCCAGTTTGGGTTCAGCCAGGGCCACTCAGCTCCTGACCTCTTTACGGCCTTGGTTCAAACATGGACAAAAGAACTGAATTCCAGAGGAGAGCTGAAAGTGACACCTTTGACATTGAGGCTCTATTAGGTAGAGTGTGGCATTAAGGAGCCCTAGCAAAACTGGAATCAGTGGGTATTGGGGGCATCTCTGTACAGGTTGGCATCATATCTGGCACATAGGAAGATGGTTGTGGTAATTGGAAATCAGTCATCTCAGCTTAAGGACATCTCTGCAGGAGTTCCTCAGGGTAGTGTCCTAGGCCAACCATTTTCAGCTGCTTCCCTCCATCATAAGGTCAGAAGTGGGGATGTTCACCGATGATTGCACAATGTTCAGCACCTTTTGCGACTCCTTGGATACCGAAGCAGTCCATGTTCAAATGCAATGACACCTGGTCAGTATTTAGGCTTGGCTGGCAAGTAACATTTGTGCCATGCAAATGCCAGGCAATGATCATCTCCAATAAGGGAAGATCAAACCACCACCTCATGACATTTCATAGTGTTACCAACACCAAATCTCCCATTTCAACATCCTGGGGGTTATCATTGACCAGAAACTCAACTGGTATCACCACATAAACACAGCAGCTACAAGAGCAGGTCAGAAGCTAGGAATACTGTGTTGAGTAACTCACCTCCTGACACCCCAAATCCTGTCCACCTACTACCAGGCACATGTCAGGAGTGTGATGGAATACTCCACACCTGCCTGGATGAGTGCAGATCCAACAGCACTCATGAAGCTTGAATTGGGGTGGCACGGTGGCTCAGTGGTTAGCACTGCTGCCTCACAGCGCCATGGACGAGGGTTCGATTCCACCCTTGGGCGACTGTCTGTGTGGAGTTTACACATTCTCCCCGTGTCTGCGTGGTTTTCCTCCGGGTGCTCTGGTTTCCTCCCACAGTCCAAAGATGTGTGGGTTAGGTGCATTGGCCATGCTGAATTGCCCATAGTGTTCAAGGAGGTGTAGCATAAGGGGATGGGTCTGGACGGGATGCTCCAAAGGTCGGTGTGGACTTGTTGGGCTGAAAGGCCTGTTTCCACACTCTAGGGATTCTATTCTATTCTATCATCTAGGATAACACAGCCCACTTGATTGGCACCACATCTACTCCCTCTACCACCAACACTCAGTAGCAACAGTATGTGCTATCTACGAGATGCACTGCAGAAATTCATCAACAATGCTTAGACAGCACTTTCCAAGCCCACGACTACTTCCATGTAGAAGGACAAGGGCAGCAGGTTCATCAGAACACTACCACCCACATGTTCCCCTCCAAGACATTCACCATCCTGACTTGGAAATGTATCACCATTCTTTCATTGTTCCTGGGTCAAAATCCTGGAATTCCCTCCCTTAAGGGCATTGAGTCAACCTACAGCACATGGACTGCAGCGGTTCAAGAAGGCAGCTCACCATCACTTCTCAACAGCATTAGGAATGGGCAATAAATTCTAGCCCAGCCAGCGATACCCGCAAGAGAACAAAAAAAAAATCTTTGTCTTCTTCATTGTTTCAATTAGATTTGTAACAGCCCAGCTATATGTTCATCTGGAATAGATTGATCATTTACTTCCTCCCCGGCATTCTGGATTAATCCTGGACACCAAATGTTTCTGAAAAGATGCTTCCAATATAATCACACTAGAACCTGAGGAATTTCATTTAATTAAAAACCCATTATAAAAAGACTTAAACTTTGTGTCTTTGCTCTTCACTTTGATTTGAAAGGTTGACCATCTTTGGTGTACAGATTAGCACATAATGTAAGTTGATATTTCTATGCTATTTGGAAGGAATACTGAACAGTTGGAGGTGTTGTCTTTTGGAAGCAGATATTAAATCCTATCCGCTCTCTCAGCTAGACATAAGAGATCCTACAGCTCCATTCAAAGATGAGCAGGAGACCTCTCGGATGTGACATGGCCAATATTTAACTTTCAAGATCCAAACCTAAATCAGATGTTTAATTTGACTTGCTGCTGGTTCTGGAGATACTGAGTGAAACTGAACTGCAACATTTCTGTTTTAACAGCAGTGACCATGCTTCATAAGTACTTTACCTGAAAGATGGGATATTTGACAATACAGCACATTCTCAGTTTTGCACTGAAAAAAAAGGGCCTAAATTATGTGTTAAGTTTTTGGAGTGGGGCATGAACCTACAACCTTCTGTTTTAGAAGTGTGAATGCAACCAAAATGCCAAGGCACTTATATAAACCTACAGCACAGGAGGACGACATTCGGCTCATTGTGCCAGTGGTGGCTTTTTGAAACAGCCATTGAATTAGTTCCACCTCCCTTTGCTCTTTACACCCAAAACCTTTCAAATTTTAATCTATGTATTCAATTCCCATTTGGAAGTTACGGTAGTATTGAATGTGCTGCCATCACTCTTACAGGCAATGGGTGACCCAATTGTCCTGTGTATGAAAGGAATTGTCTCTTATCAGTTCATCCTTTGTCCCTGCAGAAACACTTTGGTCCCTTATTTCTAGGACAGCCTTTGGGACACTGAACCCAAGGGTTTCTTCTTGCTTTTGACTCTTTGTCATCATGAGCAATTCCATTGTAGTAAGGAGGGTGAGTTATGATCACCAGCACCCACATCTGCTCTGATTCTAGGATCACAAGCCCCTGGGCCCTGCCAGCTTTATGGACATCAGTAACAGCACCCCACACTGCTCATATCTCATTGTTAACAATATCACCCCCACCCCCCACAACCACCAAGTCAAAGTGTCCTTCGTGTCTCAAGGACAATGCATTCCAAATCATGTTGATTTCTATGTGTAAAGAAGTCTCATCTTTTCATAAATCCAAGTCCTCTGATTATCTGCCCTACTAAGATAGAAACAGATTTGCCCTAATTATTCTATCAAAATGATTCATAATTTTGAACACCTGATAAATCCTTCCTTCTCTCCGTTCTGGACAACCTCTCCAGTCTCTCTGTAACTTAAGTCTCTCATCCCATTTTTGTAAATCACATTTGAAGATCTCCAAAGCCTTGACATTCTTCCTGAGAATTTGCCACATCTCTTGAGCTGAAACCTAGCCAATCAACTTGTAAAATTTCAGCATAACTTCCTTGATTAATGCTTTTTGTCCCTATTCATTAAACCAATATGCTTCTGTTTACCAGTCTTATCAATGTGACATTGTTTATCAAATAAAAATTCTTACTGGCCACAACGTGACAGGGTTAAGGTCAGTAAGTATGCACTGTTTCAATACATACTTTGAAACACTGACTGAATGGCCTATGAGCAAAGTTTGACTTCACTTTAGTAACGCAAAGCTCAGCTTTTAACTCTTAGTTTTACTTCTCGTGCAGCTGTTATATCACTGGGATCAATTTAGCAATTATTATGAGGATGAGAGGAGGCTCATGTAGAATAATCACTGACAAGACCAATTAGGTCTGACAGCCTTTTTCTTTGCTTTATATTCCATGCAAAACTGTGAAACTTGATCATTTTCAGTCCTTAGGAACAGGCAGAGTTTTATAGATTAGTAAGGATGTGGAGATGCTGTTGTTGGACTGGGGTGGACAAGACTAGAAATCACATGTCACCAGGTTATAATCCAACAGGTTTATTTGAAAACACAGCTTTTGGAGTCTTAATCCTTCGTCAGGTGTCAGTGAGAGAGGTAGTATTAGACACAGAATTTCTAAGTAAAAGATCAAAGGGGCACACCACTGATGAGGATGTACTAAATAAAACCGAAGATGCTGTCAAATCTTTAATCAGTTAGAAGGTTTTAATTGATAAATATGTATATGTAAATCCTGGAATTCCTATGAAGTTACTGTCCTGAGAGAACTAAAGG
>NC_063353.1:35835085-35850671 GCF_021869965.1 Rhincodon typus
GAGAGAGTGCGTGTGTGCGTGAGAGAGAGAGAGCGAGAGAGTGCGTGTGTGCGTGAGAGAGAGAGAGAGAGCGAGAGCGTGTGTGTGTGCGTGAGAGAGTGCGAGAGCGAGAGTGAGAGAGTGAGAGAGTGAGAGAGAGTGTGGTGGGGTCATCTGTAGTACGACATGAACCCAGGGGATGGAAGCTGGGTAAGTGCAGCATTGTGAGGTTATCCGTGGGCTTGTGGTAGAGTGAGGTACAGAGGTGTCCGTCCTTGATGGATTGTACAGGGAACTCCCAGCTTCCTTCACAACACCACAGATTTCTTACAGAAACTCAGTCCCCATGGACCAATCGAACCAGGAACATTCCTTGTCACAATGGACTTTTGAGCACTCTACACCAGCATCCCCCACGACGATGGTATTGCTGCAACAGCCTCAGTACTCAGTACCAACAACTGCCAATTTCCAGGCGCCATCCTACAACTCAACCACTTCATCCTCAACCACCGCATCTTCACGTTCGACAACCAGTTTTTCACTCAGACACAGGAAACAGCTATGGGGACCAGATTTGCTGCCCAATATGCCAACATTTTCATGCACAGGTTCAAACAAGACTTCTTTGCTGCTCAGATCATCTGACCAATGCTATATACTAGATACACTGACGACATTTTCTTCCTTTGGACTCATAGCGAGGCATCACGGAAACAATTACATAGTGATATCAATAAGTTTCATCCCACCATCAGACTTACCATGTACTACCCTTTAGAATCAGTCTCATTCTTGATCACACACATCTCCATCAAGGACAGACACCTCTGTACCTCACTTTGCTGCAAGCCCACGGATAACCTCACTATGCTGCATTTCTCTAGCTTCCACCGAAGCATATTAAAACTGTCATCCCTTATGGACAAGCCCTATGCATACACAGGATCTATTTGGATGAGGAGGAATGAGACAGATACCTGAAGGTGTTAAAGGACACCCTCATAGGAACAGGATACGATGCTCAACTCATCGATGGCCAGTTCCAACGTGCCATAGCGAAAAACCATAATGACTTGCTCAGAAGACAGACACATCTGATCCTTCATCATCTAGTACTTCCTGGAAGCCGAGAAACTATGCCATGTTCTTTGCAGCCTTCAACACATTATCGATGATGATGAGCACCTCGCCAAGATCTTCACCACGCCTCCAAACAACCACCAAACCTTAAACAGACCATTGTTCACAGCAAACTACCCAGCATTCAGGACATCAGCCACATCCCTGTCATGGCAACCTCTGCAAGATATGTCAGATCTTCAACCATGACTACTACCATCACACATGGCAACACCACCCACCATGTGCACCGCAGATACTCATGTGATTCGGCCAACATTATCTATCTCATATGCTGCAGACAAGGATGCCCTGAGGTATGGTACATTGGTGAAACCATTCAGACGCTACGACAACGGATGAATGGACACTGCGCAACAATCGCCAGACAGTAATGTTCCCTCCCAGTGGGGGTGCACTTCAGCAGTGAAGGACATTCGGCCTTGGATCTTCGTGTAAATGTCCTCCAAGGCAGACTTCGGGATACACAACAACGCAAAGTCGCCAAGCAGATGCTGATAGCCAAGTTCAGTACCCAGGTGGATGGCCTCAACTGAGATCTTGGATTCATGTTGCACTACAGGTTATCCCATCGCACTATGCACTCTCTCTCTCACACACACGTACGCATTCTCCCTCTCTCACGCACGCACGTGAATCTATGGAGTGAATTTGTATTTGCAGATACATTCTATTTTGTTCAAAAAGCACACAATTTATATACAATCAGTCAATGTGACATTTTATAAATTCCTACTTTAGAAATAAAACCAGTCGGAGTCCAAAGCAAAATACAAATGGATGCTAAACAGGGCCTCACACCTAACATGCATTGTTTGACCTAAAATGTCATCTCTTCTTTCCACTGATAAAACCTTCAGTTCTCTCAGGACAGTGACTTCAAAGGAATTGTTTTTTTTTCTTTATTCATTCACGGGATGAGGGCATTGCTGGCTAGACAGCATTCATTGCCCATCCCTAATTGCCCAGAGGGCAGTTATGAGTCAACCACATTGCTGTAGGTCTGGAGTCACATGTAGGCCAGACCAGGTAAGGATGACAGTTTCCTTCCCTAAAGGACATCAGTGAACCAGATGGGTTTTTCCATTAATCGACAATGGATTCATGGTTAGCATTAGACTCTTAATTCCAGATATTTATTGAATTCAAATTCTACCATTTGCCGTGGCAGGATTTGAACCCAGGTTCCCAGATCATTATCTGGGTCTCTGGATTAACAGTCCAGCGATAATACCACTAGGCCATCACCTCCCCCTGTTTGATAAACATATTAATCAATTAAAACCTTCTAACTGATTAAAGATTTAATAGCATCTCAGGTTTGTTTAGTACATCTTTATTTAAGATGCTTCTTAAAAACTTAATTCTTCAACCAAAGTGTTGGTCATCTGACCTAGTACAGCATCTTACCACATGTCTAGGGATCAAAATTTTGTTTTTAATATTCCCATCAAGCAACTTGTAGGTATTTTACTACATTAAAGGTACTTTATAAATACAGCTTTTTATTGCTAAATATTACAAAACTCTAATCAGGAGCATAGTCTCACCTTTTAAGCACTTTTCCACTGAGTGAAACTTCATATGAACTCAGATGAGGTAGCTGAATAGATGGGAGGCCCAGGCATAAGAGGCTGTATGGAGCCAGTTTGGAGAACCAAGTGGCTTTTTCCTTCTGTTGACTTTATTATGAAAATCCCTAGCAAAATTATCTAAGGAAGGGCAGTAAAGGACCTCATAGGATATGAGTTCCCTGATTGGGCTGTTAACCTGGTCCAATAAGGGAGTCCTGGCTGACAGATATAAACAGGAGTGTCAGGGTTCTGTTCACTCTCGGAGGTGGTTCTGACCTAGCTGGGTGTATTATGCGTATAAATTAAGGGTGACTTAGTGATGGGATACAAGCCTCCGTTGAGGTTTTCAGGTAGGGTATGGGTCTATTTATATCACTTAGTTGCAGAAATAAACTATTGTCATTAATCCAAATTACAAGTCATGGAAAGAACAGAATTAGTCAATCAATAACCACAATGTGACCTATTTACAGTTTCTGATAGGGTTAATTCACTCTTCACTCCAGAATGGCGTAGGTCTGACAACATTTTTTTTTAAACCAGGCTAGCTCAATAGCTAGTCAATCACTCAATTTAAATATTATCTCAATTTTCAAAAATTAGTTTCACTTATTTTCACAATTCATGCTCTGCCTGATTTCTCAAACATCATATTGTCCAAAGTATAAATGTCTATATGTTCCTGCACCATTCCACTCTTCCACGTTTGAAAAAAATGTATTTCACATTATAGCTCAGATGATCTGTGTTGAGCTGTAAACAAGGGCATCTCTCTATAATTCAAGTCATACTGAAAAAAAGCTAGAGACACAACAGGGGCAATGGTAAAACATTTGCGTCAGGGTTTGAAGATGATGGCTTTAGTCAATCAGTGTTCAAAGATTGTGGAGTTGACAACCATAATTATAATTGATTTAAATGCATTACTTCCATACTTTGATGTTAAGCTTGTCATTAATCATTCTTTGCAGTAATTACCAGATCCTGATTAAAGGACCTGTTACTCATTCTCCACAATGAGACGTGAAATATTATACAGAGGTGACGTTGCATAGGAGATAGAAATAATTTACAAATTAGTCATAGAGCACCTCATTGAACATGAGCTGTGAAACAAGCAGAGATCTTCCCTCCTAGCCTCGTAATATGAGGTTCAGTAAGTATTCTGCCATTCAATAGGGTCAAGGCTGATCTCGACCTCCAACCTTTATCTTCCTCCTACCTCCTGATTCCCTAAGACACCAAAAATCTATCGATTCCAGCCTTTTAGTTATTCAAGGATAGAGAATTCTAAAATTTACTACCCTTTGAGTGGGTTGAAATTGTGCATAAGGTTTTTATTTTGTAGCAGTACAGTTGATAGATATAGGGTAATGGTGTCTTTGATGAGATTTTAATCCATAACCAGGAGGTGAAAGATGGAACATAGTAGATCCTGAGTTCTGTGAAAACCATCCTTCTGTGAATACACACAGTGACAGGTTGAAGCAACAGGTTAAAACCATAGCCAGAAGGGTCAATGTTTAGAAGTTGAATCTTTTAAACATGGCAATTTATTTAACAACATAAGGGTATACTTAGGATATTTCAGAGAGAATGGGGTGAATTCCTCCATTCGTAATAATCATTGATAGAAATTAGGGAGGAGGGACACAAATGGAAAAGGTGTATTATTTGTTTCAAAGGAAAAAGTGAGGGGGATTCAGAGGAATACTGACGAAATCAGGGTTGATCAAATAGAGACAAGACAGGTTGGACGCCAAGAGTGATACAAAAAAAAATTTAAAAAGGAAGAACTTGCATTTATACAGCACATTTCACAACCTCAGGATGTCCCAAACTACTTTGCTGCCAATGGAGTATTTTTTGAAATGTAGTCACTTCTGCAATTTAGGAAATTTGGTAGCCAATTTATGCATAGCAAGCTCTGCAAACAGCAATATGATCTGTTTCTGATGTTAGCTAGGGTATAAACATTTGCCAGACCAATGCAGATAAGAACCCTGCTCTTCTACAATCTGGGACTTTGTACATCCACCTGAAAAGGCAAGTGAGGTAGAACTTTAGCGTCTCACCCAAAAGTCAGTACCTCTAACAGTGATGTTCTCCCTCAGCATTATACTGAAATACAGATTTTGCCCTCAAGCATCGAAGTACGATATGAATCCATGGCCTTTTGACTCAGCTGGGAGTCAACAATGGTTGATACAGGGTCTAAAAATATTAGAGGCAGCCTCATGTTAAAATCAGATTTTTACTGAAGTTGTATTTTTGCAATAGTTTGGAAACATAAATGTCGTGAATTTATAACCTTATGAAACTTAATAGTTGACAGAATTATAATTCTCGTAGTTGTTGTGCTGAGAAATGCACATTTGTTTATGCTTCTCTGTTAAAAGTGTTAGAAAAAAAATTATCACAGTTGCATGGTTAAGTTTTGCCTTTTTAAGATTTCTGTTGAATTGTTCAAATTAAAGAACTCCTCATGCATACTGCGAATTATTTTTTTAATTTGGGGAAATCTCTGTAAACACCCGAAATCCCTATAAATCAATGGCACTTAATACTGAATAGGATAAAGGAGAAGTGAAGATAAGGCATTCATATTATTGGCAGTTGGAGTGAGGCATCAAACTTGTGTTTGAAAATACTTAAAAAGACATTAAACTGAAGGAAGGGCTGAGAAGAGTTGTGCAAACAAATGCCAAGTATTTACCTCAAGGGCCTGAGCAATCTAGGATAGATTGGTACAGTGACCTTCTGCTGTAACTTGAAGAGTCGCTTGTTGTGAACAACATACAATTTTTTATTTTAAACAAAAACAGAAATTGCTGGAAAAACTCAGCAGGTCTGGCAGCACCTGCGGAGAGAAATCAGAGATAATGTTTCACGTCCAGTGACCCTTTCTCAGAACTGAGAGTAACTAGGAAACCAACCTTTTCCTAGCTACAATCAGCTCTGAAGAAGAGTCACTGGACAGGAGACATGAACTCTGCTTTCTCTCTACAGATGCTGCCAGACCGGCTGAGTTTTTCCAGCAATTTCTGTTTTTGTTTATAATTTCCAGCATCTGCAGTTCTGTTTTTTATACTTTTTTTACACGTCTACAACTGTTTACATACTACAAGCCTATTGGTATATGTTATTTCAGAGACTTTTAGGAGGACCTGGTCTCAGGTTTGACTCCTTGAAGGTCGTACTGACTCTCCGCACTAGTTCTTATGACATCATCACAATAGGTGATGCTTATGGTATACGGCCAATATTAACCCTTTCAGACCCGTTTATGCCAATAACAAGGGCCTTCTTCAATGCTGCACTGAACTATGATTCTCTGCATTACAACAGAATAGATGCATCTGACTGAGATGATTTCGGTAAGAATTAAAAGAATCACTTTTACATTTCAATAAATTATGTGGGACTTCAGGCATTTATTCTGCATTGCGCCTTTACCACATATATGCAACAATAACAGACAAACCTAATAACATCAATTGCATAGGAACAAGAAATTATGTATTACAGTATCTGTCTAGAAATAAGCCTTATTCTGATACAGGCCTAACTTTGATGAGCTTCAAAGTTGTAGTTCCAATCTGTCAATTCTGTGTTTGCGTATGAATCGGGGTGGTTTCAATGGATGTGCATTTGTATTGCAGTGGTACCTGTCTTGAGGTAGAAAATACACCTATTGTTGTATCAGGTTAGTTGACATTCGGGTGTTCCTGGTGACTAACAAAATAGAAGATGTTACATGTTCACCAAATACTAAGCAAGAAGAGCATCGCTGTCCTTTGAATAGTTTTACATCCTTCGAGAGAGTGGACTGAACCTCAGGTTTTGCATTTCATTTGAAAGACGGCACCTGTGACATGGCAGCAACATGTCACTACTGCATTGCAGAGTCAGCCTAGTTCATATTCTTGGGTCTTTGAAGTGAGGTTTGAACTTATAAATTTCAGACTTGGAGAATGTATTATTTTCTGAGTCGCAGCTAAGTACAAAATTGTCACTCGATCAGTCCTATTATCAGAAATTGCTCAAGAACATTCCATTTACTATTGAAAGGAACTTTCTTTGGACTAGGGGAGAGCATTCTCTTTGATCTTTGGGAAATTTCCTTCAATAAAAGAGAGAACACAGATTTCATAATCATTGTGAAATCTATGTTCACACTTCCACACAGCAGTTTAATTTTCTCTGCCCTGCAGCCTGTGCAGTAACCCGAACTGTCAGCAGTCTTCTGCTTATACTCATTGTGGAAAATTGAAAATCTTCCTGCTGCTTCTGTGGTCTATGAGTGGCTCAGTTTTTGGCTTACAATCAGCTTGTAATGTTATCCGTCTTCACCATATGATGTGGGGTGACATCAGTGGAGCAGAACTTCTGGGCCAGTGACCTCACGATTGCCCAACCCAGCCACTGCTTTTGACTCTAAATATGGATAAAAACAAAATCAAAGAGAAGCAAAATGAAGAACAAAAAGTTACAACTGCAAATCATGCAGGGTGAGTGAGGGTGATCACGTGGGATGTGGGTGTATGGGAGGAGAGAGGCGCAGGGGTGTTCCAAGGGCAGTGCAGAAGATTATTAAAAGGGATGGCATAAAAGGCAAAAGTTGGAATAGCACAGCTGCTAACACAATTGTAGAAGTGGCAGAATCTTTCAGCAAGGGAACTGTCAGAGGAAATATAACAATGTTAAAAAAGTGCAAGGAGGAATGAAATTGATGAACATAACAAAAACAATTTTCATTAAATGCAAAAGCAAAAGACTGAAAATGCTACTAATCTCTAACTGATTAGTAAGTTACAGAGTCTTACAGTACGAAACAGCCCCATTGGTCCAACTAGTCCATGCTGAACATAATCCCTAACCCTAGTCCTACCTGCCTGCTCCTGGCCCATATCCCTCCACCCTTTCCTATTCATGTACTTATCCAAATGTATTTTAAACATTGTAATTGTACCCATATCCATCACTTCCTCAAGAATTTCATTCCACATGTGAACCACCCTCAGTAAAAAACAAAATATTGCCCCATATCTTTTTTTTGAAATCTCTCTCCTCTCACCTTAAAAATGTGCCTGCTAGTTTTGAAATCCTCCCCTCAGGGGAAAAAAAAACTACCATTAACTCATACAGCATCTACGGAGAGAGAAGCCAAGTTAACTCTTCAGTGCAGTAAACCTTCATCATTAAAATTTGTATGGTGCCTTTAACATAGTAAGATGAATAATATGTTAAAAGATTACATACTTGAGCTAAATGTCACTTGACTCAATTAATAGCACCCCTTACCTTTGAGTCAGAAGAATGTGGCTTCCTGCTCCACCTGGGCCTTGAGCAATCAATCTGAAACATTTATTAAATCTTCTTTTGATGAACTACTGCATTAGAAGTAGTCCAGGAATTTCAAGCCTCTCCTCTAAATGGTGGCGTATCATTGAGCTAGAAGGATAATCACGATGGTTTCAGTGTTCTTTTAACTTAGTCTTTTTGAACAGAAAGAAATTCCACTTAACTAATAGTGAACTAATCTGTGATGATGGACCAAAATAAAGGAGCATGTCCTGGAAGTAGTCATAGTGATAGCTTCACTTTACGGTAATTGATTGTACGGCACCAATGGCTTTTCAGGGACCAAAGAAATCTGGGTAGAGTTTGCAATCCTTTTAGCTTGTCCTGGATTAAAGATTAATCTACAAGTGAGCAACCTGGCAGAAAAATTATGTGGGCATTAAAGTCTTTATTACAGACAGAACTTATGTATATCTTTAATAAGGCCTCGATCAGTTTGTTGATATGTAAAATATATGTCTTTTCTTACCCTCAGAGTGAATGTCCCAAATAAATAATTCCATTTGCAAGATACTTATCAGTTTTAAAATAGTTATTTATAGTCATTTCGAAATTGAGTATTGCTGAAAAAAAAGACACATTTGATTGAAACTTTGTATCTTACTCCTCAGGACAATGCACAAGAATAACAACATAACATGAAAGCAACATTTATATTGTGAGAGAAGAGTGACAATTGGTTGACAAGGAGACACTGATTGGTAGAAATATTGCCATTGAAAATGCACCAGTTAGAGATTACTGACTATTAATCTCCAAACTTTGTTTAAATTGTAAACCCGTCTGTAAACTGGCTCTAATTTGTCAAGCAACGTCCTTTGAAATTAACCAGGGAATGACTTTCACCTATTTTGTTGAATTGAATCAGGGGCAGTTATATACATGTTCTTTATGTTTGTGAAGAACAGAGACTGTGTATTAATTTGTGAAGTTTCTGTTACACATAGATGTACCATGATTCGAACCTGACTGACAATTCAAAATTGGTTGCCAGTGCAAATATTTGCACACTCAGGTTTATTTAACTGTGGAATCACATCTAGTATTGGACATGGTGTTGTGAGTTTTACAAATGTGGGATGGCTGGGAACGGTTAGAACCTTGATCATTGCAAACAGTCAAAGAGATATTCTGTTAGATTTGATCCACCTATCTTTAGGGACTTAGGACTTACATACCTAGCATCACACCAGCAATTAAATTTATTTACCATGTTACTGATTTGAGTGATAGGGAATATACCTTTTTGGTTTCATGACAGCATCCTGTTCATGGTGAAAACTATGTGTGGTGCAGCAGCATGAAACAGCCAACCTCACCCGTCCGAGATAGACCTGACACTTTTCAGGGCCAAAAGTAACTATCTTAGGGTCTTCCAGAATTTGCATGATAAATTGCAATAAGTAATCTGACCAGGGTAGCCATTATCCCAAAGGATGACTTCAAAGCACCCCATAATCGACAACAAGCTTGCACATTGAACAGATAGCATAGGTCCAGATAATGCCTTATTTGAGGTTACAGACCATATAGGATAATCCCAGTGCTTATATTAATTAAGAAAAGTAGGTTTTTCACAGACACTGGCCAACCTATCAACACTGTCCTTTCCTACAGTACAAATGTTGTTTTCCCTTTGCATTGCTATTCTTGTGAATTTTCCTGATGAACACAACATAAAAAAGTTATTTATTATTTATGTTTGCCTCAGATTTTAAAACATTATGTCATGCACACAAAGATTAGATACAGCTAAACCAATACAGTTGCTACTTATGATTGTCTGGCATTTTCTGACAGGCCTGTAGTTTCTTAGATGGATGTGATCATTTAAAATTGTAATGAAAGTTTGGTAAAGTGAGAGAGTCTCAGTAAGTTGTGAGATTTCTTGTAGTTAAATTTTTGGAGGACCAATTCTCAGCTGAAGTCAAAGGTGGGATAGGTTGATATTCACAGAAACCTCTTACTTTCAAAGTATTGCTGATAACTTACAGCTAGTTTGATACCTTCCAGTGAAATTCTGTGTCTGGCAAACAGCCTCTCCTGATTTTAAAGCAAACAATAAACATGGCGAACTCACCATGTAATTTCCACAAGTTGAAAGTTCTTTTGTTGTTTCCATTCATCCTGTCTTGTTTGACAACTTGAGAGAGTTGAGACGAGTGCTTTTGTATTTGAATGACTCCTACAACTTAGAAATGACCCTTTTGAATTGGTTTCAGGAAAGGAATTGATTCAACATAGGTCTGGAATGTTCCTTTTGTTCCCCCTTGAGACAGGGGAGTGGTTTCAACCAGAGGTCAGGTGACCATTGGACAGCCATCTTTTGAAAGTTTTTGTTCAGCTTTTATAAAATGTAAAGTATTGACTGAAAGACCATATATATACAGGAATATAACATTTTAAAAAGCTCTGAACAATTTAATTTTTTACTTATACATATATTGAAGATGGTGGCAGGAATGCTATTTGACTGGATGGGGCAATTGATTGCAGTAGGTCATGTGTTGAAATGTCCAAGAATACATTCAACAAGAATGTATTCTGGTTTATTACCTCTTTGAGACAGCATCAGGAAGGATCAGAATATTTATATAAGAATTCACTAGGACTGCAGTCAATTGTACTAAAGAAATATTTAAACAAAGCTTCAAATTCTTGAACAGTCAGTTAAACCCTACCAAGCTCTTAAATACCACAATAACCAAAGAAACTAAAATATGTAAATTGACAGAACAGAGTAAATACTCATTGTTATTCGTAGTGCATGTTTTAATGTCTTACATAGTGCCTCAGGAATGGAAGAATTCTGACTATCTAATATTTAGATAAACAACAATAATTTTGCAACCAAAATTATAAAGTGCACATGTAAATTTAACTTCTTACTTTTTCCATTAATGTTTTTTGTGTGGCCTTGCAAAAACTTCAACTTGTCACATTTCCCCAATGAAATGTAAGATTTATGATCAAGAGTAGGTAGGCCATTTCATCCATCAAACCGGTTCCACCATTTAATAAGATTGTGTTTGATCTGATTGCAGATTTCCCTCCACGTTCCCACCTGCTGTCCATTAAACCCTGACTTCTTTGTCAATCAAAAATCTGTTGAAGTTATCCTTAAACATTAAAAAAAACGACAAAGGATAGCTCACTGGGGAGTCACTAACTGACATGGATCCTCTCTTCTGTTTGGGGTTTAGAATGAAACCTATGAAATTCTCTTTTGGATGGTCCTTGTCATTCCTCAATTGGCTGTTCCTTTACTGACTGTTCTTTGGCTTGTTGCTCCATCACTGGCTTTTCTATACTAGTTGTTTCTTGCCTTTTACTAGTTTAATTTCCTCTGCCAGTTGAAGAAAACTGAGTGTAATCATGCATTCATATTTAAGAATGAGATTTCTTGATTTTGAAGTATGTGTACGTTTTCTCCTATTTTAGAATCAGAGAATCCCTACAGTGTAGAAAGAGGCCATTCGGCCCACTGAGTCTGCACCGACCATCTGAACAGCATCTTGCGCAGGCCAAGCACCCTACCTTATCCCTGTAAGTCTATATTTACCATAGCTAATCCACCTAGCCTGCACATCCCTGGACACTATGGACAATCTATTATGGCCAATCCACCTACATTGCACATCTTTGGACTGTGGGAGGAAACCAGAGCACCAAGCGGAAACAAAAGCAGATACAGGCCGAACTCCACACAGAGAGTCACCCGAGTCTGGAATCAAACCCGGGTCCCTGGCGCTGTGAGTCTAACCATTGAGCCATCATGCGTTCCATATTATGTATCCCTTATGTTAGACAGTTGCTAATTGTAAACTGACCATTTTAGATGCTGTATCTCCAGACCATGTCCTGGACTTTTGTCAGCGATTGATATTGTTGTTCAATCATGGTTCACTATCTAATAATAAAGTGGCATTTTCCCCAGTGCCTGACTTGAAATTAATGAGATGACGATTTACATAAACATCTTCTTGCTATAAAGCTAGGTCTGGATTACCTATTCCCATAGTATTTCCCTACTATTACCTATAGTAGATGAATGTGTGACTGGAGAGATGGTGCAGGAAAGAGGGTTTTAGATTAGTTAGGCATTGGGATCATTTCTGGGGGAGGTGTTACCTGTATAAGTTGAACAGGTTACATCTGAATGGGAATGGGAATGGGACCAAAGCATCCTGTAGTCTTTATTTGTTGAAATAATCTGTTTCTATTGTTCCTGCCAAAGTCGACAACTTAACATTGCACTCTTCTGATACTTTGTCAGTTGCAGAATTTCCAGTTTGCAGGCACCAGCCATGTCCTCCATACCAAGGATGCACAATCTCTTTACACATCCATCCCCCATCAGGATGGTCTTAGGGCTTTCTCCTTTTACCTGGAAAGAAGGCCTGACCTGTCCCCATCTACCACCACCCTCCATTGCCTGGCTTACATTGAACAACTTCTCCTTTAACTCCTCTCGCGTACATAAACTCAAAGAAATGGTCATGGGTACCTGCTTGGTCCTCTGTTATGCCTGTCTCTTTGTGTGTTATGTGGAACATTCCTTGTTCCAGTCCTCCCCCTTAACTCTTTCTCCATACATCAATGATGTTATCAGAACTTCTTTCCTCTCTCAATTGGAATTGGAAAGGTTTACCTATTTCGCTTTGACTTTTCACCCAGCTCTCACCTTCACCGACTCCCATAATTAACTGGACTATATAATCCCCTCACCCTGCTTCCTGTAAGGACACTGTTCCTTTCTCCCAGTTTCTCCATCTCTGTCACATCCGTTCTGATGATGCCAGCTTCCATCAGGGAGCAAAATGTCCACCTTTTTCCTCTACCACTATCTTAGTCGACACGGCCCTACCAATGGGATGCCACTACCAGACACATATTCCCCTCCCCTACCTTGTCAACATTTCACAGTGACCATTCTCCCAGGACACCTTAATCCACTATTTCTCCATTCCTGACACCTTCCTACACCCTCATGGTACCTTCCTATTGCAATTGCAGCAGGTGCAATGCTTTCCTGCTTACCTCCTCCTTTCTCACTAACCAAGCCTCCAGAGATACCTTCCAGATGAGACAGTGATTCATCTGCTCTTCACTCAAACTAGTCCACTGTATTTGCTGCTCACAATGTGGTTTCCACTACACTGGGGAGGCCAAATGCACACTGGGTGATGGCTTTGTGGAACGTCTATAAAAATGACTTCAAGCTTCCTGTTGCCTGCCATTTCAACGCATGACCGTGTTCCTTGGCTGACATTTCTGTCTAGAGCCAGCTGCACTGCTTCAGCGAGGCTCAGCACAAGCTGGAAAAACAGCTTTTCATCTTCTGCTTGGGATCCCTGCAGCCTTCAGGACTCAATTTTGAGTTCAACAATTGTAGAGCCTGAACACCTCCTCCTATGTCCTTGCCCACCTTTATGTACTAGGCCCTGTCATGACATGGGCTGGTTTCAGCACAGACAGCCTATTTTCACCTATGCATTGTCTCCATTATCAGCTTTTCTTCTTCCCTGGCTTACTATCTACCATCCCTTTGTCCATTCAACTTTTTTTCTCTTTCACTGTTGGATCCATCTCTACTTGTCTGCTCACTCTTTCCAACCCCCATGCCCTGTAATTAGCAGAAATATCACCTTTCCCTACCTACTTTCAGTTCTGATTAAGGGTCATGAAATGTTAACTCTGTTTTCTCTCCAGAGATGCTGCTAGGCATGCTGAGTTTTCCCACATTTTTGCTTCACATTTACTGCATTATACCTGCCATCATTTGTCCACTTAGACGTTATCCTCGTCTCCTGTCCAATAATACGTTATTTGATCAAGCATCATGAAAACAGATTTCTACAGCAAAATAGTGCAGCTGCTGAAAATCTGAAACAAGTACTGAAAAGCTGTTAAAAACTCAAGCTACATCTTTTGAGAGAGACTGAGTTAACTTTTCAGAGTTAAAACTGAGTTAGCCTTTCATCACATGGGTCATTGACGTCTCGGAGAGTTTGTTAGGTGCAAATTGGCTTCTACAGGCCTACATTATAGCAGTTACTGCACTTCATTGGTTGTAAAGCACTTTGATATATGCTGCAAAAGCCCGTGTATGAACATGATAACAAGGTGTAGAGCTGGATGAACACAGCAGGCCAGGCAGCATCAGAGGAGCAGGAAAGCTGACGTTTCGTGCCTGGACCCTTCTTAATTTCTGAAAGAAGGGTCCAGGGCCGAAACCTGAGCTTTCCTGCTCCCCTGATGCTGCTTGGCCTGCTGTATTCATCCAGCTCTACACTTTGTTATCTCAGACTGTAGCATCGGCAGTTCCTACTACCCCCCGTGTATAAACAAACGTTTTGTTTTCCTTCAACATTTTCATTGTCAAAGGTTTGCGAGGATTTAATAAAAACAATGCTCCATTAACTGACAATACCCTAGTTCTAAGTTATATTTTATCAACACGTCCTTAAATGACTCTGAGCCCTATTTTGCTAAATGTATCCCTTCGGAAGTATTTCCTTGCTACTTCAGGAGAACTACAGCTCCCGTCATGCCGGGCGGCGCAAACGCATGCGCACTATCCGCAAATTCCATTATGACCGGATTTGTCAGTTTTTCATAAAGTTCGTTAATTGTCATCACACACAATAGCAAGACAATTAAATAATGAACTGACCCAGGTATATAATAAAAAAAGCTTCGAGAAAGGTTGTCACTGAAATGTTTAACCTCCAACTGTCACCGGTAAAGACTACAGTTCCCAGAAGGCCGCGGGGTAACGGGGGCGCGTTTAGTGTCGGCTTTGCGTGATGACGGACTGCGTCGGCGACAAACAACAACGTCAACGTCACGGGCGAGGGTTGAAGAGAAGGTTCAGGATCAGAGAGAGGGAAGGAAGGTAGAAAGGAGAGGCGGAGGAAGAAGGAGGTCGAGGGAGAGGGAAAACCGCGAGGAAAGGGGGTGGGAAAACAACCGGCTGCATTAAACAAGCGATCATTAAAGTGAGCCCCAGGGACCGGCGGAGATTCACCACAGAGCCTGAAGAGGACAAAGTGGCGTCACCCGAGTGAAGAGAAGGGGGAACGAATCTCCTCAGACACACAAACACACGCACAGTTTGTTCCCCCCTTCCCCCGTCTTGTTTTCGTTGCCGTCTGAGTATACATCTCGATATCTATCATTTTTTTTGTGCCACCCCCTTTTTCTACCCCCTCCACCCCCCCGGGCCGGGGGTTCCGACTCTCCGTTTGCACCTGAAAAGAGTTTGGTTATTTTCCTGTGTGTGTGCGCGGCGGAGGGGTTTGGGGGGGGGGGGGGGGGGAGTGGGGTGGAGGAGGAGGTGGTGGTGGTTTGGAGGAAGACAGGCCCGAGAAGAGGAATTAAAGCCGCCACCTCCTCAGCAGCACCAACATGTCCTCCCCGAGTCCCGGGAAGAGGCGAATGGACACCGATGTGGTCAAACTGTATCCTTCAGAGCAGCGAGTCTCCCAGTCGGAGAGGCTTCAGCAGTTAACGCTTTTCCTCCC
>NC_063353.1:35860671-35905907 GCF_021869965.1 Rhincodon typus
TGTTCATCCAGCTCCACACCTTGTTATCTCAGATTCTCCAGCATCTGCAGTTCCTACTATTTCTGAAATAATATGAAAGTTCAAGTTGGTTAAAAGAAAATACAGAAACTGAATCTCCACATGAAAATATCTTAACAAAGCTAAGTAATGAATGGTCAAATAATCCTTGGACTATCGACTTAACGTTATTTTTTGGGTTAAGCATCCAATATGATTAGTTTTCGTCTCCCCACCCATTTGTTTTCTCTGAAGGTGCTGATGCATTGCTGAGACCCTTGTGATCGCTCAAGCATCTGCCTATTATGACATGCAAGTTTATAGGCTTTTTTTGGTAGCAAAGTGTAAAGAGAGGTATCCCGATAGGACTTTTATCTAATTTCCACAAATTTTGGTTTGCCTCAGTCAGTAACATTGAGAAAGCAAGATGATTAATCATTTCTGTACACATTGCCTCCTTTTATTGCTCCTGTACTGTGGCAGAATTATTGGCCTTGGTGTATAGGCATCCCTAGGTAGAAGTGACCACAATGTAATTAAATTTTGTATCTAGTTTGTAAGGGAGAAGGTTGGGTCAGAGACTGGTGTTTTAAATGTAAGTAAGGGTAACTATGTGAGCGTGAAAGCTGAGCTAGCTGAAGTGAACTGGCATACAGGGCCAAAGGACAGATCAATAGAGAAACAGTGACAGACAGACATTTAAGGAGATCATAGAATCTCTACGGTGTGGAAACAGGCCATTCAGCCCAACCAGTTCACACCACTCTCCAAGCATCCCACCCAGACTCACCCCCCCAACCCTACCTCTTGTATTTCCTATGGCTAATCCACCTAACTCTCTCATCCCTGGACATTATAGGTAATTTAAAGTGGCTTATCCACCTAACCTGCACGTACTCAGACTGTGGGTAAAACTGGAGCACACGGGCAGAATGTGCAAACTCCACATGGTTGCCCAAGGCTCGAATTGAACCCAGGCCCCTGGTGCTGTGAGGCAGCAGTGCTAACCACTGAGCCACTGGAATATTCAGAAAAAGTACATTCCAACTGTAAAAGTCTTGAAGTGGGGCCCCACCATCTGTGATCAACTAAAAAACTTCAGGAAAGCATGAAAGTTAAGGTTAAAAAAAATTAATTGTGCAAAGATGAGTTGCAGGTTAGATTGGTCAGAATGCAAAGAATGTTAAATGACAAAGTTAATCAAAAGAAAAAATGGAATAAAAATGGAGAGTAATGGTTCCTACAGTATCAAAAATGAAGAGTAATTAAAGTGAATGAGAATAAAGTGAATCTTCCGTGAGAATGGGGAGCCAGTAATGTAAGGAGGTAGATGAAAGGTACAGTTTTGTTTATTCTGTCACTTCGAGGACACAAGACATTTCAGTTATAGCTGTAAGTTGGGTGGTGAAACAGATAGTAAGGTGGTAAGATTACAGGCACCAGGGAGACAGTACTAACTAAGTTGATGAAGCAGCAGACATCTGAGTTGGAGTCCAGATGAGGTTCACCCTAGGGTCATAAAGGGCAAGGCTAATGAGATAGTAGATGCATTGTTAATTTTCCAAAATTCCCTTCATTCAGGAAAGGTTAATTTTAGCTAGAAATGGCAAATATAACCCTTGCGTGCAAGAAAGAGGGAAGCAAAAAACTGGGAATTTCTTAAAAACCAAAAGAACTGTGAATGCTGGAAATCGCAAACAAAAACAAATTGCTGGTAAAGCTCAGCAGGTCTGGCAGCATCTGTGAAGAGAAAGCAGAGTGAACTCTTTGGGTCCAGTGATCCTTATGCGCTGATGGTACCTAGGGTAGAGCCCAGAGAAAGAACAGTTGGGCAGACAAAGGAGTGGATAATGATCAGCCTCGGAGAATGAATAGCTACTAATGGGGACTTTAAGTGGCTAACCTTGGGTTGTGTGTAATAGCAGAGCATGTGATAACAAGGCCAGGTGTGTAGGGATTAGGGTAAGGATGTGGAGATTGGGTAGGGACATGGGAGAAGATGCCTCGAGCCCTAAAATTGTTGAACTTGACAATAAGTCCAAAAGGCTGTAGAGTTCCCAAGTGGAAAATGAGGTGCTGTTGTTCCAGCTTGGGGCTGAGTTTCACTGCAGCAAGCCTGAGAGAGATTGGCCAGGGAACAATGGTGTGTTGAAGTGGCAAGCAACCAGAAGCTTATGCTATGGAACTGGAAACTAATGGCCAGTCAGCTTGATGTCTATTGTTGCAAAGCTGTTAGAATTGTTCATAAAAGACATTGCCTTGAGTTCAAGTGTGCGACTATAATCAGGAACAGTCAATGTGGCTTCGTTAAAGGGAGGTTACGTTTTAATCACTTTATTCAAAGTCTTTGAAGGAGTAACTTGCTGTAATTTAGGGGGAGCCTGAAGATGCAGTGTACTTAGATTTCCAGAAAAGGTTTCGTAAAGTGTCCCACCAAAGGCTACTGTGGAAAATAAAAGCTCCTGGTATCCAAGGAAAGATATACTTGCATTGAATGCAGTCAGAACATTCATTAGGCTGAGACCAGATATGGAGGGTCTGACTTACGAGGAGAGGATCATTGTATTGAGCCTGTAATCATTGGAATTTAGTGAAAATGACATTATTGAAACATACAAGATTCTGGATGGACTTGATTAGGTACATGGAAGAAATTTGTTGCCTTTCATGGAGAGTCAAGGTCCAGTGGGCATAATCTCAGAAAAAAGAGGTTGCATGTTTAAAACACATGGAATTTTTTCTGAGGGTAGTGAATCTGGAGTTGTTTACCGTAGGGGGCTGTCGAGAGTTGGTTTTTAAGTATATTCAAGTCTGAGACAGATTTTTAATCATAAAGGAAATCAGCTGTTATAGGGAAAAGGCTAATCTGAAACACGTTCTAAATACCTCGCTTGTTGTATAGAGTGCACATAAAATTTACATTTTGGGTAATGGGTCATTTGTCAGTATTAATTTATTTGATCTGTATTGCTGTTTTATTCCGAGCAACTAATTTTTAAAATCATCAATCTGACAGAATTGTGGCAAGGCAAAGAAATCACCAGTCTGTTTGTAACTTTGAGTTAATTAGCTGAATAGATGATTTTTAAAGTGGCTTTCAAAAATCATAGTAATGGCAAAAGTTGGGAAATCTTGGCATTCTGTGTGGATCTTGCTTGCTAAAAGGTGATTTGTCTCTATAGAAAATGAGCACAAAGGAGATGAAGGAATTTGCTGGTGTGTCAACAGTGGGTCATGGTTAAATGAACAAGTATTGTTGGCAGGAGGGGAAAAGGATATGAAGTCAGTTCTACATAATTTGGTAACATACATGTACCTTGATGTTAGCAATATGGAGTTGAGACTTTGACTATCTAATTGTTAGTATCCTCAACTGAAGTAATAGTTGGACTTGAGTGGGAATGCCAGGCTATTCTACTTGTAAAAGCATATGAAGCTTCTCTGGAGCTGGTCTCCTTTTCAATATGTTTCTGAAAGCCAACGTAGGCATCAGTGCTTAGTGCTTTTTACTGAACTTCTGTTTTTGAAATTCTTATTTTTTATTTGTGAATATTAGAGTGGCAAGAAAATAATGTGAAAATGAATTCGAGGTTGAATTATTTTTAGTGGCTTAATTATAAGCGTTATATGTTTAGAGTAGCTGTAGACTTCATCAAAGGGGAGCAATGTATACAGGTCAGCAATGCTGCAGGTGACACTGAATTTTTGAAACAGAAGTATTCTGTCCTTTTTATATTTGTCTCTAAACCTGTCTTGTAAACATTAGAAAATTATGCAGAGATTGCTGGAGATTATGCTAAAGCTACTTATGACAAGGGTACACGACAGGACTCTAATTAATCTTGTTTACCCAAAGACAGCAGATCAGAGTTTGTTTTAAAAATGGAGTGTTTTGGGGTGTTAACTGCAGTGTTATTTTGTTCATCAGATTTTACTGGAGGATTGAATTGCCTTTTGATCTTCTGCCCACATTTTAAAAATTGTACTGGAGGTGGTTCTGTGAAAGTACACAAGTCTGTTGTAAACAGGCTCTGTTTTTGTGTGACCTTGTAACTTGAGCATTTAAGTCAAGTGTTGACAGTTTGTTGACTGGGGCTGTGTTTTTGTGAATCTGGCATTGTGTCCTCATTTTCAGTTGCTTTTACCATGCGCTTTATGAATTTAACATGAGGTTGTTGACTTGCTAGTCAAACTGGCTTGTTTTCGTTCAGATGTTTCGTCACCACGCTAGGTAACATCATCGGTGAGGCCTCCAATGATGCGACGTTGTTCTACTCTGCTTGGAATTTGTACTGTCGGGTTCATTATGGTGAGTAGTGTCATTTCTGGAATTGTTCTGTATGGATTTGTATATGGGGTCCAATTCTATATGTTGATCGCATTATGGGTTGAGAACCATGCCTCTAGGAATTCCCGTGCATGTCTATGTTTAGCTTTGGCTACAATGGTTACGTTGTCCCAGTTAACCTGATAGCCTTCATTGTCTGAGTGTACTGATATTATGGAAATTTCGTCATGTCATTTTGCTGCTAGTTGATCGTGTATTCTGGCTAGTTTCCTTCCTTTCTGTCCAATGTAATGTTTTATGGCAGTCGTTGCATGGTATTTTGTAAACTGCATGTTGTCGGAATGGGGTCTTTAATCCTTGAATGTTTGTCGCAGAGTGGCTATGTGCTTGTGTGCTACCATGATTCCTAGTGGTCGTAGAAGTCTCGTTAGTTCTGATGTGTTCTTGAAGTAGAACAGTTTGGCCAGTGTGTTAGGGCGTACTATGACCTCTTGTCTATTTAGTAGGCACCTGTGGGTGAAGTTACAGAGATATCCCTTCATAGCGAAGATTTTGTATAGGTGCTCTTCCTCTTTACTGCATAGTTCTGATGTGTTGCAGTGAGTGGTGGCTTGTTTAAATAATGTCCTCTATACAGCTTTGTTTGTGGACGTTGGGGTGGTTGCTGTGGAAGTTGAGGATTTGGTCAGTGTGGGTTGCTTTCCTGAATACTGAGGTATGGAACTCCCTGTTAGTCATGTGTTTCACTCTGACATCCAGAAATGGAAGCTGATTGTTTTCTTCTTCACTCGTAAATTTAATCCCAGTGAATACGTTGATGAGGTGATGATTCTCTTCTAGCTTGGTGCATTTAATAATGACAAATGTGTCGTCCATGTCCCGGGTCCACAGTTTAGGTTGAATGAAGGGGAGGGTCATGTGTTCCAGTCTTTGCATGACTGCCTCTGTGATGAGCCCTGAGGTGGGTGATCCCTTGGGTGTGCCTTTATAAAATCTTTGCGATGAACGACTATCCCCGCAACTTCATCCGTAGGTGCTTACTAAATAGACAACAAGAGGTCACAGTATGCCCTAACACATTGGCCACATTGTTCTACATCAAGAACACATCAGAACTGACGAGACTCCTACGACCACTAGGAATCATGGTAGCACACAAGCCCACAGCCACTGTACGACAAACACTCACAAGGATTAAAGACCCCAATCCCACAATTTGCAGAACCGACGTAGTTTGCAAAATACCACGCAACGACTGCCACAAGCATTACATCGGACAGACAGGAAGCTAGTCGTCAGAATACATGAACATCAGCTAGCAGCAAAACGACACAACGAATTTCTCTAATATCAGTAGACTCGGTTAATGAAGGCCATCAGTTTAACTGGGACAATGTAACCTAGTAGCCCAAACCAAACATAGACACGCTCAGGAATTCCTAGAGGCATGGTTCTCAACCCATGATGCAATCAACAAACACATAGAATTGGACCCCATATACAAACCCATACAGAACAAAACCGAAATGACACAACTCACCATAACAACAGAACAGACAGTATAAATTCCAAGTGGAGTAGAACAACATCATTTCATTGGAGGTCTTGCTGATGTTACCTAGCATTGTGACGAAATATCTGAACAAAAACAAGCCAGCTCGGCGAGCAAGTCAACAACCTCCCCCACAACCCGAGCTACAAATCTTTGCTAAAACTTTAATTTAACATGATGCTCATGGAGGAGTTAAAGGTAACCTAGTGCAAATAGATTGCCAGTAGGAATGCTTCATTTTTTTTTGTTTTTACGAGTCTGAAGTTTCTTTCTCATGAAGTGAGCCTTTTCTAAGTAATTTGATCTGCCATGTCAAATTGGTGGATTTTAAAAGAAAGTTTTTTTTGTTCTGTCAATTTTCCCTAGTTCATGTCCTAAAGCAAATATTTTGTTTATGGTTTTTTTTCAATACCGTCCGGTACGTTAGTCGTGTGGGCCTAGATTGGGACCAATCATCAGGAAGCTTATTAGGTTTGAGGCTGTGATTAGAAGGAAAGGAGCTTTGTTCAGAGGTGTTATTAGACAGCTCTGAAGCAGATGTGACTTGAATCTGGGTCTCCTGGCCCAGATGTAGGCACAGTACCACTGAACCTTGAGCCCTTTCAGGGAAGTGTAATAGCTCAGTGTCTGACAACAGTTTGTGTAGTGTATGACTGCATAATAAGCAGGAATCTCACACTAATTCATCTTTGTTAACCTAGGGAGCTAATGCTAATTATAGTGCTAGTGATGTTCTTGTTTAACAGTTGGTTGGCTTCTGACTTTTATGGCTTGGCTATTTGCTAAGCTACTTGCTGTCTTAAACAAATTACCTGACTGCCAGTTGTAGTGTGAATTTTTTTAACCATTAATTTAGGCCAGATATTTATGGAAAAGCTGTTGATACTTGTCTGCATGTTGGTTTTAGTGATTTTTGAAATGGTGTTGATCAGATTGAGCTCGGAGACATTTAAGGCATAAAGACACAAAAGGCTATGAACCCAAGAGTACCCTGCAGCAGAGTTGATGGAACAAAGGGGAAGGCCAGTGTCTTAAAAGGTTTCCTGTCCAGCAAGAAGCATATGTTTTATTTTTGTGGTTGGAAATTGTGCCTGTTTATTGCTCCTATAGATGTCTTTGTCATCTAGGTTCCTCTGTTTACAGCCTGCAGGATACTTGATAGAATCATAAAAGCATTGCTTTAATTTGCTTAGTGTAACAAATTAACGTCCAATACCTTTTTAAATATGTGCAAGAGCATTTATCATAAAAATTTTACTAATGTTAAAATCTCCTGTACTTCTAATATGTTGTCATTTCTTAAAGTTTGGCAAATAATTACAGATTAATGTCTCTGCAGGGTTTCAAGTTGTTTAGCAATTGTTTGGTTCTTTTTTTCTTATTCTCGTGCTGGGTGTGAAAACTGACTGTGTTTGCCAGTAGAAGAAAATGATTAAAAATTGGAGAATGGCTGTTTGTTTGATTAGAGCTAAGCCATTTAATAGTAGCACATATAAAGAAAACTGATCAAATGAGCACAGAACTTCAATAAGCAGTCAGGCTGTTTTGCTGCTTAAAAATGCTTCATGATCTGGTGAGTAAACATGATCAGAATCAAAATACAGAAAGAATAACTAGGTGCTGGAAAGTGCAATGGGTTAGACATTGATCATTCACCTCTAGAACATGGATTTGAGTCTATCCATTGCCTGTTTTTAAAGATCCAATGTGATAGTACAGTTTGTGAGGCCTCAGAATGGCTGATATTCAAAATGTGTCAGGTGGGCTTAAGCACAAATTTAAAGCAAAGTGAGCAAGCTTCATTGTATCCTGAACTGGATTCTTGATGTTGACTCTGGATGCTGGAAATGGAAAATGCTCCATTTCTAGTGTGGGCAATCCTCACTATGACAAAAGCAAAGATCTGTGTTTTTTTTTTAAGAAAGCAATGATAAGCCAGTCTGTTATTCAATAAAAGAATTGTACCAAGATTCTTTCAATGGCAGATACCATAGAACATTACAGCGCAGTACAGGCCCTTCGGCCCTCGATGTTGCGCCGACCTGTGAGACCAATCTGAAGCCCATCTAACCTAAACTATTCCATTATCATCCATATGTTTATCCAGTGACCATTTAAATGCCCTTAAAGTTGGCGAGTCTACTATTTTTGCAGGCAGGGCATTCCACGCCCTTACTACTCTGAGTAAAGAACCTACCTCTGACATCTGTCCTATATCTATCACCCCTCAATTTAAAGCTATGTCCCCTCGTGCTAGCCATCACCATCCGAGGAAAAAGGCTCCCACTGTCCACCCTATCGAATCCTCTGATCATCTTGTATATCTCTATCAAGTCGCCTCTTAACCTTCTTCTCTCTAACGAAAACAGCCTCAAGACCCTCAGCCTTTCCTCATAAGACCTTCCCTCCATACCAGGCAGCATCCTGGTAAATCTCCTCTGCACCCTTTCCAATGCTTCCACGTCCTTCCTATAATGCGGTGACCAGAACTGTATGCAATACTCCAAGTGCGGCCGCACCAGAGTTTTGTACAGCTGCAACATGACCTCATGGCTCCGAAACTCAATCCCTCTATCAATAAAACCTAACATACTGTACGCCTTCTTAACAACGCTATCAACCTGGGTGGCAACTTTCAGTGATCTATGCACATGGACACCGAGATCTTTCTGCTCATCCACACTACCAAGAATCTTACCATTAGCCCAGTACTCTGTATTCCTGTTACTCCTTCCAAAGTGAATCATCTCACACTTCTCCGCATTAAACTCCATTTGCCACCTCTCAGCCCAGCTCTGCAGCTTATCTATATCCCTCTGTAACCTGCAACACTATCCGCACTATCCACAACTCCACCGACTTTGGTGTCATCCGCAAATTTACTAACCCATCCTTCTACGCCCTCATCCAGGTCATTTATAAAAATGACAAACAGCAGTGGCCCCAAAACAGATCCTTGAGGTACACCACTAGTAACTGAACTCCAGGATGAACATTTCTCATCAACCACCACCCTCTGTCTTCTTACAGCTAGCCAATTTCTGATCCAAACCGCTAAATCACCCTCAATCCCATGCCTCCGTATTTTCTGCAATAGCCTACCATGGGGAACCTTATCAAACGCTTTACTGAAATCCAAATACACCACATCAACCGCTTTACCCTCATCCACCTGTTTGGTCACCTTCTCGAAGAACTCAATAAGGTTTGTGAGGCACGACCTACCCTTCTCAAAACTGTGTTGACTATCCCTAATCAAATTATTCCTTTCTAGATGATTATAAATCCTATCTCTTATAATCCTTTCCAACACTTTACCCACAACCGAAGTAAGGCTCACTGGTCTATAATTACCAGGGTTGTCTCTACTCCCCTTCTTGAACAAGGGGACAACATTTGCTAGTCTCCAGTCTTCTGGCACTATTCCTGAAGACAATGACAACATAAAGATCAAAGCCAAAGGCTCTGCAATCTCCTCTCTAGCTTCCCAGAGAATTGCATTATTTTAATGTTGCCTTCTGCTTCATAATTGGCTGTCTCTGCAGAATGGAGAGTTTTTTTAAAATTGAGAAACAGCTTGTTTGTTTTTTTAAAAAAAGTCTTAACAAGGTAAACCAACAAGAGGTGCATGCAGTTAGGGAGGTGAGTTAGACCCAAGTTGAGGTAAGCTAGCAGAAGTGATTGGAAGTGCTGTCATTGTTTGTGTTTCATGAGAATTCTGATGTTGCAGGCTGTGCTAAAGCGAAGAGATTTAGATAAGATGTTTGAGGATGGTAAAGGGCAATTGGAAGATGCAGCTGGCAATTGCATCATTTGCTGATGAACATGCTGAGTGATTAGTTCTGTTTGGACAAATCATTGAACAGGAGTAATCTATTTTTCATTGTGTTGTAATTCAACATACCAACAAACAATACTTCTGTGCAGAGAAGGAGTAATTTAGAGTCATGTTGTACGAATGCAGTCTCAACTATGTTTCCTGTAGCTGTTGTCTTAAGTGGGCAAGAAAGATTTTGTAAATCTGCTCAGAGGAGCAGTGGAACTTTACCAATGTCCTGACCAATATTTATCCCTCTCTAAGCATTGCTTCATACATTTAGGCAAAACAGATTGGTCATTTATCTTAGTTTTGGCAATCTTGCTGAACATAAATTAGATACTTGTAGAGTCATTCAGTCATACAGCACGGAAACAGGATCTTTGGTCCAACTTGTCCATGCCAACCAAGTTTGTCAAACTAAACTAGTCCTACTTGCTTGTTTAGTCCATTTCCCAAACCTTTTCTATTCATGTACCTGTCCAAATGTCTTTTAAATGTTGTAATTGTACTTGCATCCACCACTTCCTCTCGCAGTTAATTCACGTATGAACCACTCTGCATGGAAAAAGTATTTATTTAAGTAAAATGTTTTGCCAATTTCTGCCTCTTAAACGTAAATAGTCTGCAAATACTTTCTGGAGAACTTGGCTGGTTTGGTCAGTGGTAGTGTTACTGAGCCACCTGTGATGAAGTCCTCCATGCAAGTACATTTGGTGTCCTTGCACCACCACCACCACCACCATCGCCCCCAAACCCCCAGCCAACTCTCTTGTAATACTGCAAGAGATGTCACTTGAGTAATAGTTAAAGTATTTTGGAGCACCTTTCATGTGAAGGATGCGGATACCAGTGGAAAGGCCAGCATTTGTTGCCCATTCAAAATTGCCCTTGCCATGAACTGTTACCATCCATACGGTGCAGCTACAGTTAGAATGCTGTTCAGAAGGGAGTTGGTTGCAACATTTTTTCCCTTATTTAAAAAATAATGTTCAGGATAAGCAATATTAACTTTATAATCTTTATCATCTTCACAAATTTAATTGGATATTCAATATTTCAGGACTGCAGAAAACTTAAGATGGTCCTTGGAGTAAGTTTCTGAAATCTGTCTTCCACCCCCACCGTTTTGATGTGTTTATCAGCTGGCACAGTATTTATGGTTTGAAATTAGTGCTTACGAGTGTTTTCGCTGGCCGGATGCTTTTATGAAATACAACGGTTCTCAGAAACATTGGCTGAATGAAATAACTGAAATTCCAATCCCTAAGTCAACAGTTTGTGTTGGTGCTATTCTGGTTACCTTCTGTGCTACTTTTAAATAATTGTAATTGTGAAGTTCCAGGGCAGGACCAATTCTTCCTTATCATATTACTAGGTATGGTGTTAGTAACTTACAACTTCATGAGCTCTTACTTCAGTATGTTAAGTTAATGAGCCATCAATTTGTAATTCCTCAAAAGGAAAGCTGATCATCATTTTTCTTGCGTTGTCATTCCTTCTTGTAATCTTTGTCAGTTTAGGTCACAATGTGCTTGCAATAACTATTTACTTTTGTATTAATGCCTTACTCTAAGAAGCATTCCAGTAAGCCAGTACAGAGAGAACAGGGATGTAGGACCGGGAAACAGCAAAGCTTAACTCAACAATAAAACCAAAGTGCTAGAGAAAATCGGTTGTGCTAGTAGGATCTGCACAGAGAGAGACAGTTTGTGAATTGTGGCCCTAACAAAATGTACATGTGCTCTATTCAAATCCATTCATTTGCATTTCAAAAGTGATTTTGTTTTAGCTGATAAATAATACAGGAATTGCAAGTCTTTGCATTGTATGCAGCGCATATCAAGTTAGTCCAAGGTCTGAAGGAAGTTGCAAGAGCTGTGTGTTTTTTCTCAAGTCACTTGTAATTAAATTCTGGTGAAGAACAGGATAAAAGCTTCCTTGCATCAGGTGAGCTTTCAGTGTTCTTCATCTGAATTTAATCGCAATGTGGTGAAAAATCACAATGCCCTTGCAAAGACTTAAAATTTGTACTCTGAATTCGGGACTGGGTTTGAATCCTGCAGTGGAGGGTGAAGTTTGAATTCAGTTTTAAAAAAACTGGAATTAAATGTTGGTCTAATGATACCCCTGAACCACTTGATTGTCATAAAAGCCCAGCTGATTCAAGGAATAGGACTCCAGAGTTACAGTAATGGGGCTCTCAAATCCCTCTGGGCAATAAATACTACAGCTGGTGCGGTCAACGTCCAGTGAACAAATTTTTTTTTAAAGCTAGCCGAGATGCAGAAGTGTTATGTACAATAATGCTGTGGCTGCTGGGCAAAGTTATTTGTTACCAAGTTTAAACTGAAGGAAGAACCAGGGTAAAAGCTTGTGTTTACTTTGTCAGCAAAAAAGACAGTTTGAATAAAAACCTCTGTTCAAACAATTCTACAGTGTTCAAGAATGAAAGGCTGGTAGTACACTAGCAAGTCTTCCATTTTAGAGGTTCTGCCTATTCTGACTTTTCGCAAATCTTATGAGGCTGTCACCTTCATATAATACACTTACTGAATGGAGCTATTGTGTGCTTTGCTTTAATTGAAAGACTTAATCTGTGTTTAAATTTTTTCAGATAAGCTGCTTGTCTTCAATTGCAACTTAACATCCTTTAGACTCCCTTATTACTTGTCTGAAGCTTATTCTGCTGTGCTAGATCAGTGAACTGGGAAATTTTGTACTAGTGCAGTGATAGCTTTGTTCCACTCAGCACAGCCTGATACTAGGATTCTGATGTAAAATCTGTTAGTGTCGATTCACAATATTGAGGGGAGGATATCATCGATGCAAAAGAATTTCATGAAACAGTGTTAATTTAGACAAAGCCTCTGGTATCATTCCTTTTTCTTTAGTTTGAATAGGTTGGAGCCATATCAATTTAAAAAAGATTGTTGTTTTTTTCCCCCCTTCATACCTGTTTTGAGGGGGCAGGATTCAGGAAGAGTTGAAAGAATTTTTGAAGACCTATAGGCAAGTAATTGGAAATTCTGTTTGAGGGATTTTGTGGTTAGGTTCTTGAATATAATTTCCCTTGTTTTCTAATGATAAAACATACTGTTTTTTTGGCTGACAGGCACATTTATTTTCCTCCAAATCTCCCTGAAACTCCAATGTCTTGCAAAGGAGGCCAATGGCTGTTTTTGTATCCAGTTTCACCCATTCCCATGTACAATTACATACACTTCCAAGGTTATTGGGTGGCAAGCATTTTCAACTTTTTTTTTTTCCCCCCACCCTCCCAATGTTGAGTCATATAGTTTGGCTGCAGAATGATTATTTAATCAAACTCGGTTTTGAGTTCACTTTGGCACATTGACAAGTGTAATCTATTGACTGTTAGAAGGCGAGGAGTAGTTCATGTGGCTGTTGCTTTGTATGACTGGGATGATTTAATAGCACAGCTAAAGGCATAAAGTGGTAGGAATGGAATGAGGCCTGAATCGCCGAGCACAAGGAATTGAATACTTTTGCACAGTATGACAGCAATGACAGCTGCTCATTGTTGAGTTCAGATTGAAGCAGATTAATAGTTGCTTGCTGTGACTGCAAGCTGCTGCTTAACTAGGCTTGTATTTTTTTTTAAGCTGAGGGTTGAACTTTAGTGGTTTGTAAATGTCAGCTGAACCTGCGGATTAGGTAATAACCATCAACTAGTTCTCTTGTTTACTGAAGTCTAGGTTTCTGTAGCAATTCACCTTTTACCCACTTGTCTTCCATTGATCTATCTGTAATGCATTAAAATTTGACAGATTTAATACATTTGTGCCCACTTTTTTAATTTGGACTGCTTCATTTCCTGTTTGTTTTTCAGTCTTTTCCCATTATATATTTCTCTTCCTGCATTCATTTTGATTATGTTCAGAAGTGACTGATGCACTCTGATCTCAATTCTTTCAAACTGCTTTTTTTCCAGTTGTCAATGTTTTCCTACGTGCTTAAAATTTCTAATGATCACAGCGTCAATCAAGATAATTTTAAGCCCTCACAAGAGAGGCTTAAGGTGGATATTTTTACCCTGTGCACCTTTGAGAAAGAGCATATGAATTTAGGGTCAGTGCATGAGTGCTGGTGTGAAAGAATGTGTTACTAAGATTGGAAAGTGTGTTGACTGATGTATTCTGAATATGTGCAGCTCCATGGAAGATTAACCAGTAACATATCAAAAATCACTAATCTCCATTAAAACTTTTCTACTGTTCATGCTTAAAATGATAACTAATTGCTCTTTATCTTCCCTCACCTTTGCAGTAGCCACCATTTGTGGGCAGATACAGATAGTGTAGCAAATGTTCCAAATAGTGGATATAGGAATTTAAGTGATCTTACAAATATGAAGGCAACCACAGAATTTATGACTTTAAACTAGGAACTAAATTGTGATGTGCTGGCATAATTTACATTTTTCCAATTATTAAACTGGCCTGTAACTTCATCTGAACGCTTTTATTTTGACTCACTATCATGGGAGACCAACTTGTACACTATGGGTTAATAACCAACCATGCATGATGGGAAGTTGTAATTAAGACTGTACATTTAATTAGTATATCTGCATGGTTAGGGCTGTGTTGAATAGATTTTGTCTGGCTTGGTTTGTAGCTGATGATGTGATAGGAAATGCTGTAAACTTTGGTACTGTTTGCTTTTCGTTTGAAGCAGTTTGCAGCTGAATATTGAAAGAATGGATGCTAAAAAGGAAACGTGTGATGAAATTAAATCTGGCATTTTTCCCCTGTTTTGGCACTTGCTTTATGCATGTTTGTTTGTTTTTGCCCATCTAATAGTCGTTCAGCTCACTTTTTCTCTTACCTTGATTAGAAAAGTGAATATGATCTTTTATGAACTTGTAATGAATCAAGGTAGAACTGGTTTAGTGGCATGAGAGGTGCTATCATGGATAAAGGCGACAACTACTAAAGAATGTGTAATATTTTGCTTAATCTCCTACATCAGAATTACTTCAGGAAAATGCATTAGGGTTGGAATGATAAATATCTTGCTATAGTAATGACATGCATTACATTTTGGTTGGGAGGGATAATTCCTTAAAATGACTGTGATACATGCTAATTCAAAGCAAAATAAAGGAGATGTTGGTAAAGGAAGTGGGTCCTTTTTTGGCAAGTGTTTTTTTCCAAATTGAAATGTTGCACTTAATTTGCAAGCTTTCTAAACATTTACATATCAAGGGAAAAGATTAGTTTGGGCACTAATCTGTACTCCACATTCTGGAGAGATTTCTTTTGGGCACATTTTTGATCAGACAATTGCTTTATTCTGATGTTTTGATCTTTTGATGTATAAAATATATCAGCATTGCCTAACTATTGACTGATTACAATTATTTTCAAAAAGTGCTGGTAATGCACAGGATACCAATCAGGATATGGAAGTGAGAGACGAGTTATTGTTTCAGCTTGAACTATATTAGAATCCAAATTATTGTAGTGGTTGTCAATTTTTTAAATTCATTTACAGGATGTGGGCAACACAGGCTCGACCGGCAGGAAAGAAAATGCCATTACATTCACAGTTGTCCTGTGTTCCTGTAAAATTAATGGCATGAAAATGCTTATAGGGGCATTGTTTTGAGATTAGCACTCATATCAAGCAGATTTCAATTTAAATAAAGGGGCAACTTTTTTTTAAACAGTTAACTGATGAGTTGAATCATTGCCACGTTTTCTAAGATTACAATTAGGATGATATTGTTTTCCAAGAATTTTAGCCCAGATTTCATTATATTCCTGGATAATCACTCAACTGTGGTGTAGTATAACATTAATCAGAACATTTAAGGAGATTTGTAGAAAATTGTTTCAAATATTTAATCACTTTTTTTGAAAAGTAAAACCGAGGATGATGCTCTCATTGCCATCCCACCATGTTCTTAAACCTTTTAAAACTTTTCCATTCTCCAGTCTTCTCCCAGAAAGATAGGTATATGCTGTGGTAATGCTAGTTCCATTTGGAATTTCTGTATCGGTTGCAATCCCTAAGTTATAGTTGTTGAAATGAGGGCCAGCAATTAGTGTTTGTAGATGTGATCAAGTTTTGAGCATTATCGCAACTTTGCGAGATGAATGGTTGTGTAAACTTTTGCAAAAGGTATCTGGGAAATTCATTCAGTACAATGACTCCTGGTTGATCTGAACCCATCAATGGTGTGAAGGATAGCTACCATAATTTGACCATGCAAGCTAATAATTAGTTCAAGTCAGTAAAAATTGAATTTTGAAACGAATGTGCATTATTTAAACAGTAGTGATGCAATTGATCAATAGGGAAGGTTAGCAATACAGATTAAATTTAACTTGTAGGGCGGAAAGGCTGATCAGCTTGCTGAAATCCTGTTGCTTAGCTCAGTTGTGTTGGCAGTTTTAGCTTAACTGTTATTAATCACAAATGTGCAAATGTTGTTAGGTTTTGCATTTTTTGATTGTACTCCTTGCCAGAGTACTAAATACATGAAAACAAATTTTAAGTAGCTGAATCAGTTGTAATGTTCCTGTCTAAGTATGTTTTTGAGTTTTTAAACTTGTCCCCACTATCAACTTTAACCAGTGACCTAATTGACAGTAGCAACGTGAATACAAAATTGGCCGAGTAATAGCAAATGCAGTGAAATGGCCAGTGGATGTTTTTTGGACTGGAGAAAGGTTTATAGTGGAGTTCCCCAGGGTTGATACTGGAACCCTCTTCCTAGTATATATTGATGATCTGGATGTTGGTCTGTAGGGGACATGAAATTTGGAAGAATTGTAAACTGCGAGAAGACAGTGTGGAACTGCAAAAGGACACTTGTGTTTGTGTAGTGGGCAGATAGTTGGAAGATGAGGTTGAGTACAGAGAAGTTTGAGGTGATGCACTTTGGTTGGAAGGACAATATAAAAGAGGTGCAATTCTAAAGGGATGCAGGAGCAGAAGGACCTGGACAGATCATTGGAGGTGTCAAGGTAGGTGGAGAGAGCAGTTAAAACATACCTTGTCCCCATTTTTATTAATAGGGAAATAGGATGCAAGAGCAAAGAGGTAATGTTGAACTGTGCAAGTCACTTATGAGACCTCTGGAGTGTTGTGTACAGTTGGGGGCACCACTTCTTATGAAAGATGTGGAAGTATTGGAGAGCATGCATGTGATTTACAAGAATGGTTTCACAAATGAAAAACTTCGCTTATGATGATAGATTGAAGAAGTTGGAATTCTTATGGTTGGACCAAAGAAGGCTGAGGAGATTTGAGAAGTTTTCAAAATAATGAATGGGCTGATAGAGTAATAGGTAGCAGCTGTTCCTGCTTGTTAAATGAGCAAAAATGGGACAGAATTGATTTAAAGTGATGTGTAAAGGAAGCAAGGGTGATATGAGACCAAGCTATTTAACTGAGAAGTTATGAAATGGGACGCACTGCCTGGAAATCTGGTGGAGACCGGTTCAATTGAACCTTTCAGGAGGGCACTTGACTGTTTGGATAGAAATAGTGTGCAAGGCTGTGGTGGAGTGGGGGAAAGGCAGGAGATAGGCGCTTTGTTACAATGCTCATTTGAAGAGCTGGTATTGGCACGATGGACTGAATTGATACCTGTGTCATAATTTTGCGATAACTGTACCCATGAACAATGTTTGTTTCTTTTTCAAAATACAATTGAATGCTTTGATTATTTATTGGATATACAAGTTGTGATAGGATCTGCATATTCTGCCAAAACCAACTGTTATGATCCCAGCTGGTGGTACTGTTGGATAGGTCAAATTCCGGAATGAAATCTGGCTGTATATTTTTATTTAAGATGGTGATTATTCATTGAGGTATATTTAAATAGAATGCAGTTAGAAAAATCACAAAAACCCAGCAAAACAAAGTTTCACCCTGTTCCCCAGCAACAACAACATTATTGCCTAGACCTTTGAGTTGGGAGGTCATGTTGAGGTTGTACAGGACACTGAGAGGCCTCTTTTGGAGTACTGAGTACAGTTTTGGTCGCTTTGCTATTGGAAGGTTATTATTAAACTGGAGAGGGTGCAGAAAATATTTACAAGGATATTACTAGGACTGGAGGGTTTGAGTTATAAGGAGAAGCTGGATAGGCTGGACTTTTTTCACTGAAGTGTAAGAGGTTGAGAGGTGACCTTAGAGGTTTATAAAATCACAAGGGGCTTAGATAGGGTACATAACAAAAGATCTTTTCCTTAGAGTAGGGGAGTTCAAAACCAGAGGGCATAATTTTAAGGTGAGAGGAGAAAGATTTAAAAGGCACCTGAGGGACAACTGTTTCCATGCAGAGGGTGGTTCATTTGTGGAATGAACTGCCAGAAGAAGTAGTAGATGCAGATACAGTTACGATTTTAAGGCATTTGGACAGGGACGTGAATAGGAAAGGTTTAGAGGGATATGAGCCAAACGCAGGCAGAAGGAACTAGTTTAGTTGGGGGAAACTTGGTTGACATGGATGATTTGGGCCAATAGGTCTATTTCTGTGCTCTAAGTTTGACTTGGGAAATTGGAGGGATGTGTTTTCATTCCAAACAGTTTCCGATTTTGGGAAGTTCTTGTGTTTGTGCTGAGTAAAGCTAGTGTCAGAAGTGTAAATAAGAAGACACACTTACAGGTTCAAATGGTGAAAATCTTAATTTTACTTTCCTGGATTGATGTCATGTCCAATCCCAGATGAAGGTTAAAACATTGCAATCACTTGTGTAATGATTAAGTGTACTCTGTTCCAGATGGATTACTTCCCTACTGTATGACATCACAGCCTGATCATGGTCATTTTCACACTTTCCAACAGTCAGCATGTTTTTATTTGATTTCTTAAGGACATTATAGATTTTAATATTAAAATGTCGGAAAGTGCTAGGTTGCAGTTCATTCTAGTATTTTGGATGAATATCTGCAAACCACCTTGAGCTTTGCTTTCATACAAACAAAATGCGGGAAATGCTCAGCAGGTCAGGCAACATCTATGGTTTTTGTAATCTTCTCTCTATTTGAGCAAGACAAATTTTTAAAGTGCACAGAATAAGTCAATGTGGGTGTGATTCTGCAGTTTCTGTGGTATGTTCACTGCAACATGGCCTGTGAGGAAGTGTGGTTTTTGTGACGGCAAGTAGCTGGTATTACCAGCTAGTGAGCTATATTAGAACAGACCTGTTCTATCTTGTATCACTTTTTTAATGGAGTTCTGCGCCGAAAGGCAGGTCCGACCCACTGTACCCATGACCTGAATCGCAGGTAGGACAAGGAGACTATTTCAAATCCACTCCAGCCAGATCAAAGCTATGCTGCTGGCACCAATCTGATCCACACCATCCATCCAGCCAACTGAACCAGGCAGCTCCCTAAGGAGGCACTGTTGCTGTGACAGCATATACCTGTATAAAAGTAGAAATTGCTGAGAAAACTCCGCAGGTCTGGCAGTATCTGTGGTGATGAACCAGAGTTAACGTTTCGTGTCTAGTGACCCATCAGAACTCAATTGCACATGTTTGTTGTAGCTAGAGCTTTGAATGGTGAAGCTAGAGGCTGCAACTTTTCTCTATTGCATAAGTTGGCCAGGAAGCTGTCCTGTTCTTAGTGCTAACCATCAGTATATGAGAGAAGGTTTTGCAAATTGTACTTTTATATTTGACTTATCAGCCATGCACTGCAGTGGCACTTGAATATCTTGAGCTTCTGTCTCTGTGACAGAAATGCTGCCATTGTGCCATAACACCTCACTCACGTCAAATTAATTCAAAAATCTTTGAACATTTTTTTACTCTTCTCTTCCACCAACAATTCTTTGTTCTGTCTTCTACCCACCTCCCTGCCTCAATATGAACCCCTGCAGGAGTGCAGTTATACAAAAGTTGTAAATCTTTAGTGAGTAGCAATTTTTGATTTGGTTACTTGACTCCAAGGGTAATTAGTGCCCATCTCAGGTTGTCCTTGCCTGTCTTTGGCATGTGCTGTTACTATGGATCTTTTTATATCTTCTGTAGTACTGAAGATATCCCACCCCCTCAATATGAAAAGGTGACTGAGGGGAGCATTGAATTCAAATCTGCAAATACAAAGCTACCTTTCTGGCTGACTGCCATGTGATTTTCAAGGTGCAGTTGTTAATGTAAGTCTCCATTCTGTTGACTAATCCTTGCAAATAGTCTCAGATAAATGGCTGTTAACCATATTGCAACTTAAATGCAAGGATATGGTGTTAGCCATTTTGCTGCATAGGTTTGTGATAAAGTGCAATAAATCACTGACAGTTTGTACGTTTCATTCAGTAACTAAACTAACTCCTGGGCTATGAAGTCCGTGGCAAAGAGAGTTAAGCAGATAGGTGAGGAGTCACTTTTTGTTCTTTGCCAGATTCGTAATTCGTGGTTTTATTTCCGAGGTAGTGAATGTAGCATTGACTGCAATCAAGACGTGAGTCCTAAGACAATTGGGTCGTAGTCATTGTCTTAACTGGAGTGCCTCTATATTGGAGAGAAAGAGATGGTAAAAGCAAAATTGTTGCAAAAGGTGTAATTTGATTTTAAGTGTGTGCTAGTTATTTGAGTTTTGAGAGTTGGGGTCTTAATTCTTGTGTATTTTCTCGTTGCCATTTAGAATTCAATACTCCTCGATACTTCTAGTATGTTACATAATTAATGTAGCAGCTTCAATGAGAGGTAAACTGTTTCTTAATCTTTTGGGTGTTTGGGTACAAATCTATCTTTAGAATAATCTGCGATGACGTTTGTTCTATGTTGTGCCCTGTTTCCATTCTTGCATCTGCCTAACTGACTGTGGTTCACCTTTTAACATATTATGAACTGGTAGAAACTGCTTTAAATGTCTCAACAGTTCACTTTTAGAAGGATGAGATCATTTCAAGGATTTGGAAGATTCTAATGAATGATTTCACTTTTTCAGTCAAATTGGCCTGAAAGAATCAGCACAAATGTCGTAATTGTTCTTCATTTTTCTTTGTACTTTTCGGTGGCAGGAATGAGAACAAATGCAGTAATGCTTGGGAAGAAAGGGTAGGGACATGTGAATAAAAACAGCTAAAAGAAATTTTTAAAAGGTAATATTGCTAATTTAACAGCCTAACCTTTGTCCAGTATTGCAAAAATACTTTAGCATTATTGTGAGCAGCTTTTCATATCCATTTCAATGTCTATCTGACCTGGTCTAGTGGTGCAGTGATGTTAAGATGGTAGTGAGATCTGGACTGATCCCGCTCGGTGTTCAAATTATTTTTGTCCTTGTGTAATTGACAAATATAAACCCAATTGCTACACTGTAAACAAAATCCTGTTATTCGAAGATTATCTTTGTGAAATAGTGTAAGCAATAGGAAAACGTGTAAAATTCAGAATCTTCAGAAACCTGTCTTTGGTTTTTTAGATATGGTTCATTTTTCACTATCTGAATTCCCATTTTTTTGATCATCTGGATCTATTTCTCTCAACTTGTTTTAGGATTCCAGTCGACGTCTCTTTCCTTTTTCAGGTGGGTGCAGCATTTCCCTTGCCTAATGCTTTTATTGTGGGCATCCCTCTGTAATTTAGGGTTGAGCTGAATCATGTTGGGGTAGATCCTCCATTTTTCTGCTTACCCTCCAGAATACTCAATACAGAATTATAGAGTTCTTTGGGACCTGGTCATCAATTGACACCTCATGTATATGTGAGGCTTTATTCTAAGTAGTAGACTATTTGGTGCTGGGAGGCAATAGAGTCAAGGTTGATCCTGTCCTTGCTCTTTCTGAATGTACACTCTTGAAAGGGAAAACTTTATAGTATTCAAAATTGGAATCTCTACACTGCTTTTTCTTTAACTCTGGTATGCTATCACTGTTACACCCCAGCTGAAATTTAATTTTGCACTCTTGTTTGTTTCTCCAATGCTTTAATGTTCCCTTTTTTTAAGGTTATTTCTCATGAGCATCATTTAAGAATTTCCCACTGGTGATCTCTCTTTATGTGGGTAGAGATTACCTCATTCAATTTAATCTGTTGGGAGTGAGATATAGAAAGCTGTCAGCTATTTTTCAAACTCAAGGTTGGGAAATTTCAATCCCACTGCCAGTCTAAGCTAATGCTTAGCCACATCTTTGCACTTCTGATTAAAATTACATGATATTTTGACTCTGGAGAAGGTGGTCAATTGAGGCTTGTGGATCTGAGAAGAAAGTGCAATATAAATAGTTCCATATAGCCCCGATGTTCAAAAGGCATCTTTTTGAAACAAGTATCTATCTTGGAGCACCCAGCATGAGAGAACAAGTTACTTTTGATGAGGTCCGAAACTGTTACTGTAGGACTGGACCTGAATCCCATCATTTGGGGGTGCACAGTACATAACCAACTGTGACTGGGAAGTGAGACACAGCAAGACTTGACAAACAGCAATGAGATCATGCCCAGATAGACTGCTTTTGCAATGTTTAATTGAAGGATAACTATTATCAAGACACAAGGCAAACTCCCCTGACTCCTACCTATTATGATCCCAGCTGATGTTCTTGGACAAATTGCAGCTCAGACAGGAACCTGGCTTGATGGATCTTAGTTTGATTTGTTTTGGTTTTAACAAAGTGGTATGTCACTGAAATGCAAGTGTGCAATACTGCAGATTTTGCTCTGCCAATAAAGCTTTTTTCTATGTTTTTCATTGGAATGTAGGAGGTTGAGGAGTGATGTTAGAGATTTATAAAGTCATGAGGGGTATAGAAAATGAATGGCAGGTGTCTTTTCCTTCGGGTGGGGTGTTCCAAACTAGGGCCCTATTTTTAAAGTGAGGAGAAAGATTTTAAAAAGGACATGAGGAGCGACTTGTTTTTCACAGTGGTTAGTGTGTGGAGTGAACTGCCAGGGAAAGTGGTAGATGCAGGTGAAGTTACAACATTTAAAAGACATTTGGATAAGATATTGAATAGGAAAAGTTTGGAGGGATATGGCCAAGCACAGGAAGGTGGAACTAGTTTAGTTTGGGAACATGGTTGATGTGGGGTGGTTGAACTGAAGGGTCTGTTTTCATGCTGTATGACTCGATTGTCATAATTTTTTGGCTGATAAACCACACCATGTACTTAAATAAATTCAAAGACTTGTAAACACCAAGCAGAAGCATTGTCCTATAATCCCAAAACCCTCCTTTATAAATGTAAATTTGTGTAGAACCCAAAACTCCTCTTTGGTACAGTACCAAAAGCATCACTTGTATAATACTTGTTCACACCAGAGTGTCACACCTGTATCAAACACCTCATGTTTGAGTAAGTGTTTAGGCTAGAACTGCAGATAATTTGTTCCTGGAGCGATTGTGTACCTGAACTCCGATGTGTGCTGCTTTAAGTAACCTCTTCAAAGTTTTGTCCTGTACTACTTGTCTGTGATAAACAGTTTCTGACTGTAAAGTAACTTAATTCACAATATATCCTCCATTCACAGAAGTGTGGGTCTATACAGTCATCATCCGCCAAGATCTTGACTGAGTTGTTTTACTCAAAGTAAAATCCAAAAGTTTTCCTCTAAGCAATGGGTGATTCCCTTAATCTAAACAGTTCCAGAAAGTTATAGGAATCCTTGGGGCCCAATATTTACCTTGTTGTGTAGTGTAAAAATCTAAGATAAACACACATCCATTAATAGTGCACAAAGCCTCTTCACTCCAAAGGCAGGCTTCTCAACCAATTTAAAAAAAAAAATTGGCATGCCTTCAGCAAACTGAACTTACTTATTCATTTCATAAGGACAAGAAACCCAGTTGTTACTAATGCCAAAACCAGAAAACCAAACTTAACAATAAATATTAATATATATGGAAATCCCACAATTTACACTGCCCACTGTTGAAACTTGCATATTCTTGGATGAGGATAGGATAATTCTGGGAGAGATTGTAAAAATAACGTGCCGGTGCTCATGTCAAGTTGCTTTTCATGTGATTGTCTACTTGGGCTGATCATGCTGCAAGTCCATGCTATTTGAAGTGATGGGGAGAGATTTGGCAAAAAAAAACAAACAAATTGTTGCCTTTGGTACTGAGAGCCAGTTCCTCTACGTGTCTAGTGAATGTTGGGTGTAGTTCTGTTTTGGGAAGGTGTTTTATAGGAATGATGTTTGGGGTATAAAAATAGAAAATGTTAGACTGTCAAATTGAATACTGTCCTTTGAGTTGAGACTTAGGCTAATACTGTGGGGTTTGAATCTAAAATGGCAGATGGTTAAATTTGATCTCAATTTTAAAGAAAAATTGGAATTAAAATTGGTCTAATTGATACCATGTGACTTGCTGATTATTTGTAAAATTGTGTCCAGTTCACCACTGCCCTTTACGGAAGGAAATCTGCCATTCTTAGCTGGTCTGGCCTGTGTGACTCTAGACCAACAGCAGTGTGACTCTTTACTGTCCTCCAAAATGGCCCAGCAAGCCATGCAGTTGTCAGAACCAGTACAGAATCTAAAGTGAGGAATGAGACTGGACAGATCATCTGGCATTGACCCAGGTTCCAGATTCTCCGTTGACAAACACAGTCCTATTGATCCTGCAAAGTCCTCTTTACTAACATTTGGGGGCTTGTGCCAAAATTGAGAGTGCTTTCCAACAGACTAGTCAAGCAATAGCCTGTCTTTGCCATATGCACAGAATCATAGGCTATAAATAGTGACCTGGATACCTCAATCACCAGCTCTCTATGCCCTGTCCCCCTGTCAGGACATACCCACTAGAGTTTGCAGTACAGTCATATACAGTCAGGACAGAGTGATCATGGAAGCCTTCAATATTGACTTTGAACCTCATGAAATTTCATGACATAGGCAAGGAAAACCTGTGCTAATTAGAACCTTCTATGCTCCTTCAACTGAATCATTACTTTTCCATGTTGAGCACTCTTTGGAAGAAGCACTGAGGGTGACAAGGACACAAATTGTACTCTGGGACTTAGATGACCATCACCATGCTTGGCTTATTAGCATGATTATTGATTTAACCAACCAAGTTTGAAAGGATATAGCTGCTTGATCTGAACCTGTGGTGAGGGAACCAATCAGGAAAAATGTACTTGACCTTGTTCTTGCCATGATAACATCATTGTTTGGTGTCATGCCCAGCAAGAAGGAAGATAGTTGTTGGTTTGGCCAATCATCTCAGACCTAGGACATTGCAGGGATTTGTCAGGACAGTATCCTGAGCCCCACCATTTTTAAGTGCTTTGTTTTCCTTCCATTGTAATGTCAGAAGTGAGGGTTTTCATTGATTTGCACAGTGCTCGCCATTTGAGCAGCTCATATTCATGTCCTGCTAGAAATCAACAGCATCTAGGCATGGTGTAAGTGGTGTAACGTGTGCCACAAGTGCTAGGCATTGACCATCTCAAATGAAGGGGCAATCTACCTATAGCTTTCTGACCTTCAGTTGCATTTCTATCTCTCACATCCCACTTAACAACCTGGGATTACCAGTTGACCAGAAACTGAACTTGGCCAGCTATTTAAGTACTTCAGCAACAAGAACAGGTAAGGAACTGGAAATTAAAGTAACCAGCATCCTGGCTTCCTATTGCCTGGCCACCTAGAAAGCACAAGTTAGTGGTGTGATGGAATGTTCCTTACTTGCCTGGATACGTATAGCCCCACCAACATTTGACACCATCAAAATTGAATAAGAAAAGTTAGGTCTGTTCCTTACCCTATTGTTTTCCTGTTTCCTTGTTATAACAACTGATCCACGGTCTGAATATCTTGGCTTTTGTGATTACTGGAGGGGAATATTGGCAAAGTTCAAAAGTTGCATCACCAATAATGGTTGTAGTCTGAGCAATATGTTCAGAGCACAATGCGGTTGACCAATCACTACCAACTGATCAAAACAAAGATGACTAAAAATGGTACTGGCCTACAAAGATGGGTTCAGAAACGCTCAAAATATTATCACAGCAAAATAAAGTCTGGTTCTTCATGTACAGCTGTAAGTTGGAATTTGCCACCACTGCAGTAATGGATATGTTTGAATTAATGTTCCCACAGGCAATAGTGACTGTTGACTTCAATATCAATCACGTATGTGTGGACAAAATATCTTTCAGCTTAAAGGAAGGGCATAATGAATGCAAACACAAGGTGTCAAATGTGCAGCAGTTGAGCAATGCTTTGTGTTGTTTTCTTAGTGGCCCGTGTGATGAGCAGTATTGTTTTTTTAGTTTCTGGCAAGGTACTATTGTGAAACCGTATAATCCACCTAACCTAGTGCTGTTACTGGGATACTGATTATCTACAGTGAAAGTTGTACTCCAGTCAAAATGTACTATTTATAGGGCACTTGCCATCGTTGCCATATCCTATAGCAGTCCACTATACTTCCTTACAGAACCGAATAATGGGTGAAGAGTTTATAATTTCACTGCTTGATATTATTAGCTCATGCCTTTAGATGCTAACTGAAATACAAGTGACCATACTGAAACCTGCTCTTGATACTTTGCCAGATGCACATGAGAATTGTGATTCATTTTCAGGTTACCTCATAGAAATGGAATCTAGTTCAGCTAATTAAGTCTATTTATTGTATGTAATTTTTCCTGAGCTAACTCTTGGCACTGGAGATTCATAAACTACTTTCTGAGCACTGAATGAGTAATTGAGAACCAACTTATTTAAATTTAGTTTTATTCTGGAAGCCCTGGAGATTTGGCCTTGATCTTGCTGCAAACGAAGTTTCTTGAAAGCTTTTATTGAACCTGTGAGGTAGCATTCTATGATGCAAAATAAACGTGAAGAAGAGATTTGAGATTTCTTATTCATGCTAAGCAATTAAAATGTACTGTATCATAATTTTTCCTATGAGTAGCTTCAGTCTAGCAAGGTCCCATGTCTGTGCTGAGTGATCTTTTGACGTGACTTGAAATAGATTTGGGAGGAGAAATTGAAGGGGAATTTACCAAAACTGCTGATGTCCCACATGTCTGCGTATCAGCATGACTGAAGATGAGTTCCAGTTCTGCTGTAGTATATAACCCATATTTTTGTTGTCTAAGCTTGCACATATATAGCTCCTGCAGGCAGTTATTATTCAGGGAGTCAAAAGGGAAGAGAGAAAATTATCAATGGAAAGAAAACTGATTTTGCTATTGGATTAAATTATAAATGCGTTTAAACTTAAGTTCAAGTGAGAATGAAGGACACAAATACTTGAGAAATGTTGCTGTTTAATACCAAAGTCGAGGCAAAAAATACCTTTGCAGATTAGCGTGATGCTATGAACATACGAACAGGGAACAAGCATACGCCACTTGGCTCTTTAAGCCTGCTCTGCCATTCAATAAAATTAAAACCAACCTGATTTTAACCACCTACGTTCTCGCATATCTGCGATTGTCTTTCATTCCTTTGGTAGTCAAGAATCTGTCTACCTTTGCTTAAAAATATTGCAAGATTCTGCACCCACTGTCCTTTTTAGGAAGGGAATTCCAATGATACTCAACCGTCTGAGAGAAAATAAAATGTTTCTTTTTTAAATGGGCACGCCCTTGTTTGTAAACTATGACCCCTAGTTCTAGATGCTCCCACAAGAGGGTGCATGCTTTCAACATCTACCCAGTCAAGTCCTGTCAAGATCTTCTGTTTCGGTTAAGTCACCTCCTGACTGTTCTAAAGTTCAGAGGATAGAGGCCTAGTTTGCCTAGCTTTTAGTTGTAAGGCAAATGCTCATTTCAAGTATTAGTCTAGTAAACCTTCTCTGAACGGCTTCTAAAGCATTTGTATCCCTCCATGAGTATGATGACCAGTACTGTATGCAATACTCCGAATGTGGTTTAAACTGTCTTATTCCATTGAAGGCTTCTTGAGACTCTTGTGCTTTTAGTCATTGTGCCTGCTGACCTCCCAGTTCATTTCAGATCTGCGCTGTGTATACCACCAAAAGTCTCTTACACTTCTTCCTGCTGATCTCCAAGCTTCTACCATCAGCATAATGATTTCAAATTTCTGGTCCTTGTTTTCTAATCTTTGTCACCTCCTGGTTCTGCAATCCTCTAACTGTATGTCCGAGCACGTTCTCTGCGTTCCTGATTCTGAATCATTTGTGCATTGTTTTCTGCCTTCATACTATGACCACGGAGTACTACTTCACCCAAATTAAGCACTGTTTTTCAACTTTTAAATGCTTCTCATACCTTACCACTTGAACCCGCTTTCTGTAGCTTGGTGGCATGGTGGCTCAGTGGTTAGCACTACTGCCTCTTCACACTGGAGAACTGGGTTCAATTCCGTCGGGTGACTGTATTGAGTTTGCACGTTCTCCCTGTGTCTGCATGGGTTTCCTCTGGGTGGTCTGGTTACTTTCCATAGTCTAAAGATGTGCAGGTAGGTGAATTGGCCATGCAAAATTGCCCATAGTGTCCAGGGATAATCCAGGCTAGGAGGGTTAACCTTGGTAAATGTGGGGCTAGGCAGAGGGGGTGGGTCTGGGTCTGGGTGGGAAGCTCTTTGGAGGGTCAGTGTGGATTTGATGGGCTGAATGACCTGCTTCCTCACTGTAGGGATTCTATGATACAGTGATGGAATCAAAATTGCCCATGCAATCTGTCTAGTGCAATTTGATGTTAGTTATGTCACAAGTCATGCACTGCATAATGCAGCCACAACCATGTGATGTGAGGGGGGAGAAAAACAGTCATTGGGGAAAAAAAGTTCAGGCAAATTCCTGTATTGGCCCCTTAACCAATTAAAACTAGTCTAGCAATGCACTGGGCTTTGATTATTTATTCTGTACTGAACCATGTTTGGCATTATTTTCTGTTTTTATTGCACATTCGTGCCTTGCAACATGTATTTAACTTTGGCATTCGATGTAAGAACTCAATATTCTGTGTTGTAAACTTTGAATTTTGTGTACTCTTTACCTGACACAGATGACTAACTAACAAAGCAGCATGATATTTGTATATTGTTCATAAATGAGATGGGGAGAAGTGGGCAAAAGAAAAAATGAGGTGGTTAATTTGACGAGTGGAGTGATGGCCATGGCTTTAGTTGACTTGCAGTAAAATTACATTTGCTAATTTCAACTTGCCTCAACTAGTCTGAAAGTGCTAACATTCGCTGGAGTACAGAATATTCCCCCATTTCACAGTTCTTGAGATTGATGGTGTGCCCTCACAGCCAAGATCAAACTTGAGCCTGCTTGATGTCTCTTTGAATGCATTTTGAGCAGCTATTACTGGTTACTGATCAGGCACAGAAGCTCTCGAAGATCCTATATATACTCTACTAGGTCAGACCCAAACTTCTTTCTCCATCCATTCTCCTGCTCTGGCAAGTGTATGTCAGGGGGCAAAATACACGTTCTGCCAGTTTTCATTGTCTCCCTGTCATTGTCTTGTACGTGCCTGTGACACCTTATATAAATCTCTGATGTCTCAGTGGCAAAATTTCCAGTTAGTACTAAAATAGATTCGTAAAGTTGTAGGTTCATGACTGTGTGGATAGCGTTGGATGCCAACGACGTGGAGTCATGGGAAGACCAATGAGATTTTTGTAATTCTTTTTCGGATCTTGATCTCTACACGAACCCTGGAGATGTTGCCTCTGAGGTAGGGAAATGATTAACTCTTTTAGTGATAGCGTTGATAGCAATGGAATTGTCTTGATGCTGTCCAGTCACCAGATTCTTGGTTTCTTCGCATCTGATGGATAGACTGTCCTTGGCACCATTCTTGAAACTGGTGGCCATGTCTTGGAGCCCATAAGATTCTTCAGCCAGCAAGGTGAAAATCTGTATTCACAGTATTTTTTTTCTGTATTTCAGCATGTCTGGTGTCTGGAGGAATGAACTTTGCATAATCCAGCCTTTTCTAAATCAAATCTGGAATGGAGTTTTCTGCTTGAATGAAATAGTGAGATAAGAGTCAGGCAGAACTAGGGATCCAATCCCTCACTTGTACGTTGCATCATCCGTCTATTTATTGCTGCTTGTAGCAGCTTTTATTTTCTTGAGATCCTTGTGATCGTTTGATCAATAACTCTAGTCTGTACAAATTGATAGCAATTGAATAAAATGGACAGAGTTTGGGAGTGGTGTGGAGAGTATCTTTTTAATTTACATTGTTCTCTTTTCCCTATTGTAATTCAAGCTTAATTTTTCTTTCTCAAAATAAAATCAACTGATAGACTATGTCAAGATCTTAAGTTACCGTGTGTGGGGTCAGGATAGGGAAACCATTTGAGTTGTCCTTTATGACTTAAAATGTATTACACAGTTTGTATTTTGTTGGTCGGTTCATTTTTCTAGCTTTCACCTCTCGGTTTATGTTGCATACAGCATGCAGTACATTAGCTGTTGTTGCAGCGTCCTTTCTTTACTTTTATAGTAGAAACTGCCCTAATGGATTCTGTGGGAACTGGAGGTAACCTCAACATTTAGAAGCTAATTCCAAAACTGCTTGATCAAGGAACGTCTTCACACAAGGTGAGGAACGCAAATTGCCAGTTTGTTGCGCAGCTTCCTTGGGTAGGCTGTTGTTCATTTCCTTCCCATTCATTTGAAGTATGATTGCCCTACATACTAGCTATGTAGTTGCAGATTACTATGCTTATTTGAATTACTTTGTATAGTTTAGGTTTTATAATCGCTATTTCTTATTACAAGGACTTGGATCAATATTGTAACATTTGAACTTGTTTTATTGTATTGGTAACAGACATTGTAAATATTGTGCAATATTCTAGGTTCACCTCCAGTTACCTTATGCTTGTCACTTGTAGTCCCTTGTAACTTGCTCCTTAAACTTAAAATGCCCCTCCAATGATGGAAAGATGCACCCGATTAAACAATCAGAACACTTTTTCTTAATTTACAATGCAGTGGGATAATGTTGCACCATCATGCTTTTACTGAAATCTGGCAAGTGGTATGTTGGCCTTCATTGCGAGAGGTTTTGAATACAGGAATGTGTTGCAGTTTTACAGGGCCTTGAGACCACACCTGGAATATTATGTGCATCCTTCTGAGGAAGGATGTTCTTGCTGTCGTGAGTGCAGCAAAGGTTTACCAGGCTGTTTCTGGGGATGGTTGGTCTGATGTATGAGGAAAGATTGTCTAGGTTGGGGATTTTTTTTTTGGTAGGAATTCAGACGATTGAGGGGGTATCTCATAGGGACTTATAAAATTCCAACTGGACTGGACAGGGTAGATGTAGGGAGGATGTTCCCGATGCTGGATGTGTCCAGAATCGGGGGTTACAGTATGAGGATTTGGGGTGGACAGCGATGAGAAGACATTTCTTCACCCAAAGAGTGGTGAGCCTGTGGAATTCATTGCCCAAGGAGGTAGTTGATGCCAAAACATCAAGAGGCGACTAGATATAGCACTTAAGGCGAACGGGATCAAAGGTTATTGGGAGAAATCAGGATTAGGCTATTGAATTGGGTGATCAGCCATGATTGTGAAGAACGGTGGAGCAGGCTTGAAGGGCCAAATGGTGGCCTCTTGCTCCTGTCTTCTATGTTTCTATGTAATATGAAGCATATTCTGTTGCTTGTGTAATACGTCATTTTAAAATTTGAACACAGAATGGACTGATACCTCAGATGAAACTGTTACCACTGAGGTTTCCTAATATATTTGGGTGTTATTAGAGAGTTGTGCTGAGCTATTTTCCCTTGTTTTGCTAACTGTATCCACCTGATATAGCTAACCTTAAAATATTTGTCATTAGGGATGGGTCATTTCAATCTATGCCCTTTTAGAAGATTAATATCAATCTAACTAAGGTTCTGCCTACCGTAGTTCATGTCTTGTTGGCTGCTACTTGAAATAATAATGTTCATTATTTAAGTAGTTAGGCTCCGTGGTCTTTGTCACTTTCTATCTTAGCTTGCCCAACCAGCAGAATCTTGCTGGCCTGCCACCATGTTATTTGAAACAGTGGCTAGGAGTGGGAGAATGGCAGGATATGGATGGAGACAGCAATTACAGTTCATCAAATTAGATATATATTTGAAAAAGCAGACATTTAATCTATTTCTCATAATAAGTCAATTTTTAAATCTGATTTGTATTAAAAGTGGCAATTTAGGGCTAAAGTACCTATAATCAGAATCTGTATGGAGCAGACTTGATGAACTGAATTGGCCTATTTCTCTCCTATGTCTTATGGCCTTATGAAACAATGTGGAATCCAGAGAAATGTACTGTATTATTTTAAAGTATAAGGGCAGGAATATGGGATCAGAGTGGCACAGAAGTCATGCTCCAAATAGAGCTGGCTAACACTGTAATTTGATTTTCTGGTTTCATGTTGGTTACCCTGTAAGGAAATATTTGCTGATCACTCTGAAGTACCTTCAGGTATCAGTAATCTATGTACCCTTTATTTGCTTGAACCTGTTGTCCCTTGTCCCTTGTCCTCCTGTGTTGATCTGAATCAAATATCAGATGGATTAGAGGAGAGAAATATGGTATTTTCCTGTAACAACATCTCTCAGATGTCATATTTAAAGCCTTGAAAGTTTAAGCTCAGACCATAAAATCAGAGAAGGGACGTGATAGCACTGGAAAAGGTGCAGAGGAAATTTACAAGGATATTGCCTGAGGTGGAGAGTTTCAGGTATGAAGAGAGATTGGGCAAACTGGGGTTGCTGTCCTCACAGCAGAGGAGATTGAGAAGGGGCATGATTGAAGTATATAAAATTGAGGGGCATGGGTAAGGTGGACAGGAAAAGACTTTCCCCTTCACAGAGGGATCAGTGACCAAGGGGTGTAGATTTAAAGTAGAGGAGATGAGGAAAATCTTTTTTTCACCCAGAGGGTGATGAGAATCTCGAACCTTTACAGGCAGTAAGTAGTAGAGGGAGAAAGACTAAACGTCTAAGTAGAATTTGTGTGCACTTGCATTGCCAAGGCATAAAAGGTTATGAACCAAGTGTGGGAAAGTGGGATTAGAATAGTTGGTTGTTTTTGACATGCGCAGACTCAAAAGAACAAAAGGCCCTTTTCTGTGCTGTAGATCTGTTTAAGATTCACGCAATAATCTTCAACTTCACGTTTTTGCCTTTTTCTATAGCTCTTGATTCCCTGATTATTAAAAATCTGTCTTGAATATTCTTAACGACCCAGACTCTACAACTGTGGTAAAGTGTGCTACAAATTTCTTTTCCTCCGAAGAAATTCTTTGTAATCGGTTTTAAATGTGTAATCCCTTAGTCTGAGATTATGCCCTTGGGTTTTAGACAATCCCATAAGGCAAAACCACCTTTCTGCATCTATCCCATACAAGATTCTTAGGAGACTTATTGTTTCAATAAGGGTGCTTATCATTATACTAAACTCCAATTGCACAGACTAAATTTGTGTTGTTTCAATAATAACTCTCTTCTCTTGTATCAGATATCTATGTTATGACTCCATTCTGAACTCCTTCCAAGCTTTGACCAGCTTTCATGTGTGCAAACTAGATTAGACGAAGTAATTGAAATGCTGTTTCAGCAAAGCACTTTTTTGAGTAGGTCTTCTGTGATTTGTACTGGAACTTCATTGTTATCGTCCTTTTAGATGTCCCCTCTGTATCCTACTATATAGTTTAATTTTCAAGTTGTGGCAGAGTCTGCACTTTCGGCTAGGAATTACAATAGAAAATTTTCATTTATATTATGGAGGGGAGTATTTTGTGCTGCTAGTGGGTCCAATGTTGCTGAAGAAATTATTTTCCCAATTGGGAGAACTGAGTGGAGACATTGTCTGCATATGGAGGACAGAACTGAGGTACTTCCCTCTGTTTCATTCTGAGTCTGGACTTAAACTTGTTTTTCATGCAACTTCTAGTTCAAATAGAAATAATTTGTTTCTGGAAGCTTCACCACCAAAGCTCAACTGACTGGTCTGTAATTGGTGAGCTTATCTTTGCAACCTCCATTGAAAAAGAACATGATGTTTGCAATTCCTAGCATCTCCGAGGCTGGGGAAGTCTGACAGTTATTCCCAGTACCCCTGCAGTTTTCACTCTGAATTTCTTCAGTATCTTTGGTTGTCCTATTGACCTGGTACCTTGTCATCTTTGTGTACCAACAGTCTATCCAACATGTCTTCCCTATTTTGAACTTTACTAGTATCAGTATTCCCTTCTACCAACATGACTAGGGTACCATCCTATCTCCGTGGTAAAGACAGATGCAAGGTGTTAACGTGCTACCTCAGCTATGGCCCAACACCATGTGTAAGCCCACATTTTTGGTCCCTGAATGTCCCTACTACTACTTATACCACTCACTTGTCCCAGAATCTAAAGCCTTTCATTGTGCAGTTTTTCTATCCATGCATTAATTTTATTTCTGTAGTCATTTGCACGTGCATTGGGAGAGATCCAGAGCTTGCTACTTTTGAGATCTTGCTTGTTAGCTTTTTAACAAAATTTAGGGAGCTAGGTAAGGACTATATTCCCCTCCCTACCTCAGTTATTAGTAACAATGTGTGGGCCATGTCCTCTGGCTGTTCACCCTCACCCAAAAGAATATCCTGCAGTTGCTCCGAGATCCTTGCCCAGAGAGGTACCATAACATCCTAGTGTCACCTCGACAGTCATAGAAATGATTTGAGTTATTCACTAGTTATGGAAAGCCATCAATATTGTGCCTCTTCTTTCTCTCCTGTGCAATCAAACTACTCATGGTAGCACAAATACTTCTCTGACTGCAACCCTTGTGGAACTGGTATCCTTGTCAGATTCCAAAATGGAAAACTGATTTTTGTGTGTAATTCCAGGGGACTCCTACACTACCTGCGTTTTTCTTTTGGACTGCCTTACAATCACCCTTTCTGTTCATTCAAGCCCTTAAGCTGCAGTGTGATCACCTTTCTGAACATACTACTCGTGTAACTGTCAACTTTGGATATGCCAGTGACTCTGTCCACCACTTGAACTCTGAAACCCGAGCTCAAGTTTTTGCACATGGCAGCACTTCCTGCACATGCGGTCATCTAGAACACTGGTAGGACCCATGACTTCCCACTTATTACAGACCATACATTCCACTCCAGATAGCTGTATGCACACAACTTGTCTTTACTTTCCTTCTACTTTATTTTGTTCGGATTACTTACTACTTTGTCGGTCCTGACCTTTCCATATTCCTGGTGTTTCAGTTAAATCCAAATTTGGCTACACTTTAATATGATCTTCTAATTTACTGATTTAAAGACCATCCCTAATAGCAGTTTCTTACCATTGAACTTACTGAAAAAAGTAGGGAAAAAAGCATTTCTTCCCTGCCCTTCAAAAGCCGCCCCCTCCCCCAACTCTGTATATATCCCTACTTGCAATGAACCTTAATTTTTCTCTCTTCACTGAAAGCCTACTTTGAACAAAATTACCAGATATATGCACTCTGCCTCTGACTCAGGAGAAATTAGCTCAAACTGACTGTGTGCCCTTATTCACCCTGTCAGGGATGGATGCATCTGGGACAGTTAGATTGGTGAGGACGAGGTCAAGTAAATTTTTCCATCTTGTTGGTTCCATCACTACCTACCATTGACAGTAGAGCAGTTCTGTCTTGTAGCACTTGGCCTGTGGTGCTAGCGAGCTACTTTTGGTGATGGACGTTGAGATCCCCCACCCAGCATAGATTTTCTTCCCTTGCCACTCTTAATACTTCCAAATGATTTTCAACATAGCACTGATTTATTATTTATGGAGAGGTTGTTGGGTGTATTCAGCATGAGATTTCTTAACCTGTGTTTGAGTAGCTGTTCTAAGATTTCTTGAGGTCCAGAGTCAATATTGAGAACTCTCAGGACAACTCCTTCTGACTGCGTTACACTGTGCTGCCAGCTGTGTTGGGTCTGTTCTTCTGGTGGGACAGAATATGCCCAAGGATTGTGATTGGTGTCAGGGATATGGTCTAACTTAATGGAATCATACCCTATAGATGATGTCTGTGCAACAGCTCTTGCAGTGTAGATAAAGAGGACCTGTGGTTAACCAGGCTGCTACTTGCTGTTGTTTCCAGGGCCTGAATTGATACCAGGTGGTCTCTCTGGTTTGATTATTTGCTTAAGGATTTGAAGTGTTTCTTTACAGCAGAGTGGCTTGCAGGCAATTTCAGAGAGCAGTTACATTGCTATGCATCTGAAGTTGCTTGTGGACCAGTGGAGGTAAGGATTGCAGACTTCCTTCTCTAAAGGACATTAGTGAATCAGATGGCTTTTTAAGTCAGTTAAGTGATCAATTTATTGAATTCAAGTTTTACCATCTGTCACTGGTAAGTTTCCATTGCCTTCAAATAACTGCTAATTACCTCATTGGCAACCTCATTTGGCTTACTGTTGCTGGGCAGGTTACTGTCAATGCACACGAACACAATGAACAACATCATTGTTATCTTCCTTTTAGATGTCCCCTTTGTATCCTACCTGCCAGTGTTCTTGAACCTGTTAATTTTTGCCAATTTTTCCTTGTCCCAGCTTATCTCAACTCACTTTCCAATAACTACTGAAGTTTCCATCCTTGTCTTTGCTATCTCTAAGCCCAACACCAGCATGATCCCTCTTGTGAGTTCTCCAAGGCCAGACCAACTCTTTGCAACCTTGGTGCTTCATTTGATCCCATGATCAGCATCTGACCACACAGCTGTGCTGTCATGTAAGATTACCTATTTCCAATTCTAACATTACCTGACTTGTCTTGCCTCAGCTTATCTACCATTTAAACCCTTGTTCATACTACTTTGTGCCACTAGATTTGATTATTCTAATGCAAATGCTCTCCAAGGCAGTTTCAAAATTTGGCTTATGAGGGCCAGTACTATACTATTTCAGAGCATGTCTGGACATTGAGCTCAAATGCGGAACTATGTAAGGTTGAACGGTTCAGATTAACTTTGAACTTGCTGACCGTGCTTATCACTGCTGACCTTTTTTGAAAATAAAGCACAATGATGAGGAACTAAAAATCTTTTTATAAGTCCCAACATGCTCTTGTTTCTCACTGACTGTTCTCCTGTTCTACGCTACAGGCGCTTCCCCTTTTCAGAGTTGGAAAGTTGGAACTAGGATGCATTTTCCGTTTTCTGTCTTTCCCCCATCAGCTGTATTGTTGGCAGAACCTTCAGTCATCACACCACATCAAATCTTTTCAACTGGCTGTTTCTCTTGAAGCTGCCTTTATTATTAAAACTTCAAGTACATGCAGAAAACTCCAAATCTTGCACGATCAGTTTCTGTCCTGTCTTTCCTTTCTTTTCCCATCCTTTCTTCTGTTGCATAACTTTCCACAATGTAGGAGCAAATTACTGCAGAAGCTGGAATCAGTACTGAAAACAAATGCTGGAGATCAGTGGGTCAGTCAGCATCCTTGGAGAGAGAGCAAGCTAATGTTTAGAGTCTAGACGACTTCTTTAGAGCTCTGCTTCTCATCAGCCAGAGATGTCTCCAGCTTTTGTGAAATGACTTGAATTGCTTTGCTAGTAAAGGGGCTGTGTGAATGCTAGTAGTAGACTTGGTATTGCTAAATGGGGAAGCAGATATAGTTGGGAAGAATGCTGTCTTTTTGGCTGTAGCCCTGTTTCTTAAAATTTGTTATGCAGTATTAGTGTTCTGGCAAGGCCAGGATTTGTTGCCAGCCCCTAATTACTGTTGAGAAAGTGGTAAGCTGGCTTGTTGAACTGCTGCAGTCCATGTAATGTAGATGCACCCGTAGTGCTGATAAAGGAGTTTCTGGTTTTTGATCCAGCCTTAATGAAGGAGCATCAATACACTTCGTAATCATTATGTTGTGTGGCTTGAAGGGGAGCTTGCAAGTAGTGTTCTCTTTTGTGTGTTGCCATTCTTCCTCCTAGATGTTAAAAGTTGAGAGATTGGGAAGTGCTGTCAAAGGAAACTTGGCAACTTTCTGTATTGCAGCTTGTATGTGATGCATACAGTTGCAACTGTGCACCAGTGGAGTGAATGTTTTCATATTGTGGGTAAGGTAAGTGGAGGGTATTCCATTGCAGTCCTGATTTGTGCCTTTAGATAAAGGAAGGGGAAGAGGAGAGGGGCTGTTAAGGAGAAGTGGTTGTTAGTGTTGCTGGATGAGGTGAATTACTTGTGCTAGGTAACAGTTCAATCAGTAGAGTTCACCCTGATTTCTGTTGACTTCAATTTTGCTAGGAGTCTTTGACCTCAAATTCAATCAGATAGTAATTTGATGTTAAGGGCAAGTTCCCTCGTGGTGCTCCTGAAATTCAACTCTTGTCTGTGTTTGGACCAAAGTTATAAGGAGCTGAATGGCTTTGGTAGAATCCAAATTGAGCATCAGTGAGCGGATTATTACTGAGTAAAGGCCATTTGATAGCACAGTCAGCGGCAGATTCCATCATTTTGCAAATAGACTGAAGGGGCAGTGATTGATCAAATTGGATTTTTCCATTTTATGGGCAGGGCATGCGTTGACCTTTTTTCCCCACATTGTCAGGCAAGTGCCAGTATGGTAGCTGTGCTATAACAGCTCAGTTAGAGGTGTCTAATTCTGAGCACAGATTCTCAGACCTAATGCTGAACTGGTGTCAGGGTCCATAGCTTTTCCTGTTTCTTGATATCCTATGTGGTGATTTTAATTGGCTGAAGACTGGCATCTGTGATCCTGAGGACATACGGAGGAGGCCAAAATGGATTGTACACAAGGCACATTTGTTGAAGGTGGTTTGCATATGTTTCAGCCTTATCTTTTTCACTGATGTACTGGGCTTCATGCATCATTAAGGAGGGAATGTTTGTAGAACTATTTCCTCTGGTTAGTTGTTTGTAAATTGTCCACCATCATTCAAGTCTGAATGTAACAGGATTGCAGAACTTTGATCTGATCCATTGACTTATGGGACTGTTTAGCTTTGTATATTGCATTCTGCTTTCATTATTCACCATGCATGTTAGTGATGTATTTTAACTTTGCCAGATCGACACCTCAATTTTAGGCGTGCATGGTTCTGTTCATGGCTTGTTATCCTATCTTGTTGGATCAGAATTAGTCCCTTGGGTTATTGGTAGAGGGAGGGATATTTGGACCATATGGTTAGAGTTTTGAATAGAATTCTACTGATGGATATTTAGTGGATTCCCTGGAACAGACCTAATAGGTAAAACATTTAGCAAAGTAGTAGTGCCACAGAACATGATATTCTCGGTTTGAAGACAGGACTTATCTCCACGAGGAACTCTGCATTGGTCATTCCGATTGTTATTGTAATGGGCAAATGCATCTGTGACAGGCTGCCTGTAGCTCAAGTCCTTTACAATATCCTTGTAAATCTTTTCTGAACCCTTTCAAGTTTCACAACATCCTTCCTATAGCAGGGAGACCAGAAATGCACATTGTATTCCAAAAGTGGCCTAACCAATGTCCCTTACAGCTGCAGCATAACCTTCCAGCTCCTACATTCAATACACTGACAAAAATCAAATCAAAGGTGAGTGTGTTGAGTATCTCTGTAGCAGTCTATTGGCTGATTAATTTGCTGGTTAGCTTTCTTACTTTGGCAGAAGTTACCAGATTTTATTGAGGATGGCTTTGCATGGTTGACTGGACATGTTGCGTTTCATGTTGAGGTCAATTCGAGGTTACCCAGTTTAATTCTTTATTCTTAGCTTGATTTTTAAGAAGGCTGTTTGGGTATGATATGCTGGCTTAACAAAATATCATTCAGAACAAAACTAATAAATTTTCATGTTGAAGAGCATATTTTCTTTGCACTTGAGGTTCCCAGTGGTTTTGCAATATTCAGATTAGACAATGTTGCACGGAACCCCAGGTAATGTAATCAACTTAAAGTGCTAGTTAATTTAATCAAGTTCCTGTGAGTTCTTTGAAATATGTTTTGGTTTTGGCATTTTCCTTGACACTACTTTCAGTATTGAAAGCAAACATGAAGTAACCATCCTGGGTGGACTGAATGAATTTGTAGTCAAGTTTTATGGACCGCAAGGAAGTAAGTACATTAATGTCTTCTCTGTTTATTGCAGCTATGTAATGCTCTCTACTAGTTTGTTTTCAAAAGAAAATTGTATCATGTTTTGAGAAGCCAGTGCCTTGAATCTTGTTAAGTGAAGGGAGGAGCAAAGGAGACAAACTCTCTAATTTGAGCGTTGTAACGACAATATGCTGGAGGAAAGAAAGGAGAGCTTTGCATTGTAGTTAATGTGTATTTGTATTCCATGGAGCACTGATTTATCTTACACCACAGTACTCATGAAGTGAGTGGAGAATTTGGATATTTCTCCTGAATCAAAACTTATTTTTGTAGTGCTCTACTTCCTGCCCCTTCTGATAGAAGCTGGATTTTCAGATGTTAAATGGAGCCCTAACACTTCTTTTTTGTTGTTGTCCGTCTTCCCTCCCACCTATCTGCCCCACCCTTCATACTGACCAATCCCCATCACTCCCTACCCTCACTCACCTATCACCATCTCACCTACCTTCCCCAGCCCCATCCCTCCCCGCTCCATTTACTTCTCAGCTCCCTTCCCCCTTGCCATTCCTGAAGAAGAGTCCTCATCTGAAACGTCAACTTTACGGCTCCTCTGCTGCCTGGCCTGCTGTGTTCCTCTGGCTCCACAGTGTGTTGCCTCTTTTTGTTGTCATGTCTTTGGACTCTTGAAGGCCCCATGCTGGGTGCAGTTTGAGTAATTTTGTGAAATTTTCAGTTCCTTACCTCAAGTAGCCATTCTGAATATATGAACCTAGGCTTGTTCAATACAGATGATATCACGGACTGATTTTTTTCTTAAATGCAGACCTGTACAGGGAATCTTGGCATCCATAACAAAGGAGCTTGTTGACCATTTGTACCGCCCTCACTGATGCTTTGGTTGAGGTCAGCTAACCAAAGATAAGCAGGAATTTGAATGAGAGACTTATCCTGTCTTTTGTGGCTTAATTTCTGGTTGTTAACTATCTGGTTTGTAAGGGTAAATTCTCTCTTTAGCCCGCCTCAAATTGTGATATAATTTCTAGATTTATTGCTTCAGAAAAGCTTTAACCTTTACGGTGAAAGATTTGTTTACCTACCAATTTCCTAATCCTGTTAACTATGATATATATATCCTAATTGTGTGGCAAGTCTTTGACTGCCTTACTTTGTATGGTAAATGTCAAAATGTTGTTTGATCAGCCATTCAGACCAAGAAACCCCTGCATTTGTCCTTGGTTTCCACTGTTAACAAATATTAGTCAATACAACAGTGAGGAAATTACAGTAGATTTTGAGGATACCGAGTTAGAGGGAGGCACAATTTGCTAGTGTTACTGTTTCTGACTGCTTAATCCTGTGACAATGCTAGATGTTCCCATTTTGTGGATGGGATTTGGCTGTAGTGCCAATTGATATTCACTGACTGGACTTGTGTAATTGATTCTTATTTGAATGAAGTAACAGGGCTGTCAGTGAATCTGACACCAATGCAGTCTGAGTTGTTGACTTTTAAGGGAAAGTATAATGAGGGAGAATTGTAGTGCTCACCGTGGGAGAATGCACACTTTTTATTACTGTTTGTTTCATACAAGTAGCATGGAAAATAAAATGAAGGACCCCTTTCTGATCTTGCCTGACGTTTGGGGTTATTTGCAAAATTGTATGAAAATGATCCTGTGATAATGGTTTTACTTTACACATCACCAAGAAGCTGGCTGTCAGAAAGGTAATACTCCCTTGCAAGATATTGGGTTTTACATTCTGTTAGGAAGCATTAACGTAATAGATTCCTTTTACTATCTTGATTTAAGGAACAGAATTACACGAGTTCACTTGTAAATGAGTAAAATGATTGTTATGAGTTATAAAGAGGTTATGTGCTCAGATTTAATTCTCATTTGCTTCAAAAATTCTCTTAAAGTTACTTCAATTTTAAAGGGTTGTTCTCACCTCTAGTAAATTGTTCTAAAAGCAATTAGTGAAATTTGAAAGGTTGTAAAACCCATTTACTTCAGATTTTAAAAAAAAAAACAAATATAAGAGATAATGAATCTGAAGTCCAAAACTTCTGCGTGGACTACTATCTCTGGAGGTAAATTTTTCGTTTATTCTCTGAAGATGCCTCAGTTCCTTGTTCTAGTTACTGTACTTTTCCTATCTTTCCAAGTTTATCTGCTTTGCTTTTCTTTGCCACAAGACTGACTGAATATGGTAGATTATTTCACCCATTTCAAACTAGGTGATATTCAAATTTCTGTTTCCTCTCAAAATTCAAATTGGGATTTAGCCTGCATTGCATTTTCTTTGAATGGTGAGGCATCATCTCTGCTGACAGTTGTGTAAATCTGCACTGTCATTTTAATTTGGCCATTTTGTCTGTCATCAGACAATCTCAGAAGTTCATAGAATTGCTACAATGCAGTTGGAGACCATTGCAAATCCTTTGGACCAAATGACCCTCTGAAGAGCATCCCACCCAGGCCCACTCACCTATCCTAAATCTCAAATCCTGCAATGGCTAATCCACCTATTTGTCCCTGGATACTACAGGGCAGTTTTTAAACATTGCCATCCACCACATCTTTGGACTGTGCGAGGAAACCAGAGCACCTTGTGGAAACCCATGCAGACACAGGGTGATCATACAAACTGCACTCAGTATCGCCCAAGGCAGAGTTGAACCCGGGTCCCTGGTACTGAGGCAGCAGTGCTAACCACTGTTGTCCTTTTCTTTCAATGAATGAGCCCAAATGGCAACTAACACTCTGGGCAAAAAACATCTGTATAAATTGAAACCAGAGGACCTTCCTAAACTCGACCCATCTTGATTATGGTATAACCTTTCTATGGCTGCCCTGAAACTGATCTTGAGATTCATTATCCTTCTGTTAGTTTCTTTTTGATATGAGTGAAATAAATGGGTTGTACAAACTTTCAAATTTCACTAATTGCCTTTAGACCAATTTGCTTCCAAGTTCAAAACGAAAGGATCTTTTTGTGCTGCCATTAATGCAATTAATGAAAAAGCTGTCACAACTCTTGTTCTTTAGTAAGTAAGCCGTCCCCCTGTTGTTTATAACTGTCCACATTTTAAAAAGTCAGAATATGGGCTCCAAAGTTGCTTTACTTGCATTTGTCCCTGTTGATTTTCCTTCATAAAACATCCCTTGTTTTTGTTCTTGGGATAAATTTATTTTGTCTTTTAATGATTTTTATCTTGGACTCTTTAGTCAACAAAGCAATAAACTGACATAGCTGCATTAGAGCTTCTTATTATTCGATGAATCAAAGTATCGTAGGCAGTGTGAAACTAGCAGATGGTTTAGAGGTTTGAGGTTCTCATTTATCCATGCTACATGTGCTCTCACTTGGATTGTTTTACATTCTAGAATTGACCTTTTGTATCCATGAATTGGGTAAAAAAAATTGTCCAAAATATTGGCTTTTGTTTCCTATTTGTTAACACTTGCATAACGTGCATGTCAGGAGACAATGGCAGCTGGCTCAGCTGTGAACATTCATGCAGTCAAATAATTGTGCAGGCTTGGGCATCAGAAACCCTGACATAGCTGTGGTACCAGAGAGTGACTGACACCCATTGAAAAGTCCCTCAAAGGGCAATACGGTGGGAGGAAATTAGCAGGAAAACAGCAAGATGACCATTCATAAATGCAGGAGAGCCTTTTTGTTACACCCCAACAATATATCAATGCACTTGTAAGTTGAGAGGGGGCATTGGTCATTCTAAGCCTTGGCTGTCATGCAAATTAATAGTTGAACTCTTAACTGGATTGTCTGTCTTTGTTCTGGAGAGGTTCCTAGTGCTTAACATAGAATAATAACTGCTGACGGTTTGATTTTTCTGTCGTTATTTTGTTGAAGATGGATTTTAAAAAGAATATTTGTTAAAATCCTGCATTGTTAAAGGGGTGAAAATAGCACAAGTGAAACAAAAATTTCTGAAGTAAAAGACTGAACTATGTTCTTAAGGCAGAAGTAGCTAGATTCTTGACGAGCAAGGATCTGAGGTTATTTGGAAGGGTGGAATTGTGGAGCAATCAGATCATGGCTGATCTGCTTGAATGGCAGAATATGCTCAAGGGGCACTAGTGTGCATCCTTGTGTTAGATGTTTGTAACTCTCCTTAAAATGTGGAATCCACCAAAGGAGTTGAATTACGTCATTAGTTGCCTCTGCAGCACCTTTTCTCTAGCATCCACAGGAAGATTAAGATGTTGAGAGTTGGGTGCAGTAGACATGTTATGATTAGCCTTCTATCTTATTTGATGCAAAGTACCTGAATTTACAGCACACACTTGATTGAGGCAAATAATCTAAACAGACCTTGCTTCTAAAAAAAAAACTGTAAAATCAAGGTTATAACACAAGAAGTGCAAATAAAACAAATGAATGTCCAAGAATTTTGGACGATTAGGGAAAGCAACTTCAAGGTGCATTGCTCTTTCCTGATTTTATTCCATTTAAATCTGGCACAAAATGCGAATTTCAAGAAGTCGTTACTAAAAATCAGAAGGCTAAATGCTTGTCATGATATATGTTACTCTTGAATGCATTGGGTGAAATGAAATCTGCAGTAGGAAGATTATGCATTTTATTTGTTTGTCGGTCAATAGATCTGGAAGTCTCCATAATTGGTTGAAGAATAATACTACTTCATAGGAACAAGTTTATTTTATCCCTGCAGTGGTTGAGAACTCTAATTTTGAAGTACATGCTACAATGTAGGTTTTCTTCAAACAATCTTAATTTTTTAATAACTGAAAGAATTGCAGATGCTGTAAATCAGAAACAAAAACACAAATTGCTGGATAAGCTCAATGTCTGGCAGCACCTGTGGTGAGAGTTCAGTGTTAACATTTCCGGTTAGTACTGAGGAAGGGTCCCTTGACCCGAAACGTTAACTAATTTCTCTCCGCAGATGCTGCCAGACCTGCTAAGCTTATCCAGTTCTTTGTTTCCAATCTTTCTGTTTTTCCATATTAAGGCAGCTTCCAAATGCACCCCATCACTTCTCTGTTTGTTTCACTGTAAAACTGCATTTTCATGTTGGACTAAGTCTCCCCTGGATTATGTACAACTGTTTAAGAAACATGAATTGCGATATACTGTCAAGGTACATAAGTCTCATAATGATTGTTTTAATGTAGATTTGTAACCAACTCTCAAATCAGTGCATATGACTGCAACAACATGCTTATCCCATGAATGAATAAAATAATTCTTGCAACGTTGGTGTTAAAGTCTTTTTCTGTTTGATTATCCATTTTGGAAGAGCGACTGAGCTTTCCAGCAAACCATACTTCGTTTGTCCTGCAAATGAATGAAGCTAACCAAATGCTTTTTTGTATTGTCACGCATCAAATATGGCTAATTTACACCAAGGAGCTGAAGGGCCCCTGATTAATTTTGATCTCATTTGAGCAAAGAATTATTTTTGTGGACTTGGGAACAATCTTTTCTAGAGATTTGCTTCTGATTATTTTACTTTGCAAGGTCAGTAGTTAACATTTTAATGTGCTCAGTTCTGGCTTTGGTACAAACTGGTACTGATGTACATTGACCAAAACACAAGTTGCTGGAAAAGCTCAGCAGGTCTGGCAGCAT
>NC_063353.1:35906307-35945716 GCF_021869965.1 Rhincodon typus
TTTCCAGCAACTTGTGTTTTGGTTCCTGATCTAACTGCATCCGCAGTTCTTTTGGTTTCTATTTGATGTACTTTGATCCTGGTGTCTGACATTTTTTTGATCTCTCTCTCTGGCTATTGGAAAATTAAATCTCTAAGACACTTGCCAGTCTGTCCACGTTACATCAACAGAGATGGTATCATTATAAAATGCAGTATAGATACTCCCTTATCTGACGGACTTTACTCTAATTTGCTGGCTGAATTTGGCAGTGTTGCATGTTCTTATAATTTCACATTTAATTTGAATTAAGGAAGGGATAAAAGAGGATAACTGGCTATTCTTCCCAGGCTTATTTTTGGCTGTCCAGAGGTAGTTATTCTGATCATTAGTAATTTGGGCTGGTTCTGTCCAGTGCCCTGAAATTTGACCTGGAAACACCAGAAGGAAGGATAATGAACGAGAGGAGTCAGTCATCCAACCCTGAATTTGTACCAGTTCCTGGTTTGTAGATCTGGAATAAAGGAGCTGCATTTAGTCCCATAAATGTCAAGAACCAGTTCAAGGATGACAGTCTTCAGGAATCTGATCTAAATAATTGTAAGAATGACAACAGCGGAGAGTACATAGCTTGCTAGCATCGACTCTTTCCAAGTTGAGTGTGGATAGCAAAAGACTGGATATAAACCAGATGGCTTAGTTTGCAACTCTGTGCTGTATTGTGAGATAATGAGATTGCATTTGAACCATGAAAACTGAGCTCTGTCGATCAGGTTTTTCCCACTGAGCGAGAAAACTCCTAACTCTCTCTAAGTTGCTGTATCATATGCACTAAAAAAAAAAGCAGTTCAACATGACTTTGCTGATCCTACCCAGAACCATACTCTCGGCACAGCTGTATTTTGTGCCTTGGGTTATGAAAGAATAAATCTATGAAGTTATTGCTCTGGGTTGTTGTCCAGTGATCCATGCTGGGAATGTGTTAGGACAAGATTGAGTTGGCTGCAGTTGGTTTCCCCTTATCCCAAAACATACATGTGCCAGTATCATCATCAAATTGAATAATGGTCATTTGCATTCAGCTTGACGAAGCATCCAAAATTTACATGAATATAAATCCTCAAAGCCGTGAGGAATGTGAACGGAGTAAATAGGGACATCCTTTTTCCTGCAGGAAAGAAAGCATCAAAAACCAGAGGACACTGATTGAAGATGACTGTTAAAAGAAAGCAAAATTAACAACTTCACATACAAATGGGTAAAACTTAGAATGTGCTGTCTGAGAGTGATGGAGGCAGATTCAATTAGAGAATTGGATAATTAAAAAGCGAATAATAAAAAGAAAATTTGCAGGCACAAATACTTGGCAATGTGACCAGGTGATTTGCTCTTGCAGAGAGTCAACGAGAACACAGGCTACATGGTCTCCTTTCATGTTATGAAAATAATTGTATTTAGATTTCCGTGGCTGTATAAATCTGAGGAACAAGTGCTATCTAAAAGCAGGAAGGAAGAACTGTGTGAAAACAAACTGGTTGATTCAGATTGGCTCAGTGGATTCGTGGTTTCTTGAGGTTTTGTTTTCATTTTCTCTTACCTACATAGATGTGGCAGTTTGAGGTTAGCACATTTTGAGATGTGAAAATATTGAACCACCAAAATGTAGCACCTGCTACACTAATCCTTTCCTGTATTATGTGTGGTTGCACTTGGAAAACCATGTGTTGATTGTGACAAGACTGCATATTTTGTTCAAAGCAGCAAAGATTGTAAATAGCTGTGGAATTCAACTATTTTATTTTTTGCTAAAAATCTTCCAAATGGAAGTTTCCACTTAGAGCATTTAAAAGAAAAGCTGGTGTCTGGTGGCCAGCTGCTGACAGTTGACTCTGGTTTCTTTGCAGAATTTATCATTTACATGTAAGCATGGTGGTGGAGAGGTCAAAAATGTGTCAAGGACATTGAAGAGCCACCAGTTCAGAAAGCAGTCTTCCATTGTGGGAATAACCATTTGACGTCTGCAGTTTGGGTTTAATTTACTTGGGTGTGGTGAAGCCAGTTTGATTGGGAAAGTCAAGCACGAGTTCCTTCAAATAGAGCATGTTTCTGTTGTTGGAACAGAATGGACTGCTGGTGAGCACTGTCTTTAGAAAATCCGAGCAAGACTTGCCCAAGGTGCTGAGAGTTCAGTCTGTTAGGACCAAGGCTGTAACAAAGCCGAGCTGGGTGGTCCTGGTCGGGCAGCTCAAAATGAGCATTGGTGAGCAGGTTGTTGTGGTTCTATAGTGACTAAATGAGTAGTTTGGGTGGTAACAAGTAGAATTTGAGTTATCCTGATTTTATGAACACGCCTTGACAATTTTCCCCACTATGAAGTAGATGCAGCTGTGTTGCAACAGCCTGGCTGGGGTGTGACAAAATGTGGAGCAAAACTTGTAGGTACTACTGCCAGGATGATGTCAAAACTTGGCTTTTGTTATATTTAGTGCCCTCAGGCACTTCATGTCATGTGGGATGAATTGAATTGAATTGGATGCAGATTGGCATCTATTATGCTGGTGGCTCTAGAAGACTGAGGGGAGTCATCTACTTAGCAGCTTTGGCCGAGGGATGATTGGAAATGCCTAAACCTAGCATTTGCAGTGATTTGATTGAGTGCTGTTGATTTTGGGGATATTTGTGGAGCCTTCACCTCCTGTTCATGACTGGTTGTAGCAGCGTGATTGATTATGGAATTGCTTAAACTATGCACATGCATTTTATCATGTTCTGCTGCTTGGCAAGCATGTAGTCCTGTTGTAGGCTCACCAGGTTGGAAGCTCATTTCAGTGTTCCTGTTGGTTTGCTTTCCTGCATTCTCCGTTGCAGCAAGGATGATCTCCTAGTTTGGTATCGTGAAGCATATGTGTGGCCTGTGAAGTTAAGATTATGGTTGAAGGTTCTTCAGCTGATGCTGATAGCTCTCAATGTATAATGCTGTTCACTTTTGAGCTGTTAGATGTATTCTGGGTGTGTTATATTTATTGTGGATGTATGAGGATGGAACTTGAACTCCACATGGTCCCTCCTAATGCTGTAATGGGCAGATGTATCTGTGATGGACAGGTTGGTGAGTATGAGGTGCAGTAAAAATTTCCCTCCTCTTGGTTCTTTTATCTGCTGCAGTGCCAGTCTGGCAGATTACCACTGAGCCACCATCCCTGGATACCATGTACTATAATTAAACTGTTAATTCTGTATATTTTTGAGGAATTAGTTTTTATAGTCTTTGATGTATCAACTTGCTTGTCACTTATTTGCTTGTTTTCTTGTTTGTGTAGCTCCCTATGAAGGTGGTGTATGGAAAGTTAGAGTGGACCTACCAGACAAATACCCATTCAAATCTCCTTCCATAGGTGAGTACTTGCATAACAACTTGCTTTGTGTTTGTGTTGAGATGACTGGTCTTATCCAGTAGAGTAGTGGCATTCGGAACTTGAAGAGTTCCCATTACAACTTGATGTTTATACAGCAAGTACCTAACGTACGCAGACTAGAAAGCACCATTGCAGCCAGGTGGCAATAGACTTTTCTATTCGTGTTGTCACCTTGGAATGGAATGGGAAATATTGACTAAAAATACTGCCCCTGACGACTCAAGCTGCGCACTTGTTGAGAGTAGAATTGGCCGTGATGCCTCGCTGTCAATGAGCAACCATAGGTAATAGCCACCAAGACAGACTCTAGACCATCTATACCAAGGTGTCTGGAGGAGGGAAGGTTGTGTAAAGAAGCTCAATATTGTGCAAATTTGAGTTCTGTTAAAGATAAAGTTGAAATACTGGAAGCATAGAATAGGTAATTGGAAAAAAAGGAAAAGTGAACTTGTGGAGCCAGCAGTACAGTTAACTACATCTTGCTCCACTTAAATGCTTTTGCATTTTTCTAGAATTGTTTCCATTTGGGCCTGTTAACTTCCTTCTGGCTATGATACTGTTACCTGTGATAAGACATTGTTGTCATTGAAAATGTTCTAAATAAGTTGGTCCTGCTGTGTCACAGGACTTTTTCTGTTAGCAAAACAAGTGAAACTTATTTAAATGTGTCTGGAATCAGAAGTGTTAAAACTTTGGGTTCGTGGAATCAAGCCATCACGTATCCTTTTTACTTTTGAATTGGATCGCGAATTTTCTGCAGTTTTAGTCTTTAGCTAAGTGCAAGTGGGTAAGTGAAAGCTGTCACCAAACAGGCATCTTTTCTGTTTTTTCTGGTTTTCCACCTTTTTCATTTCTCCATCTTGCCAATAATATAGCAGCTGTGCATTTTAAGGTTAACACTTCAGTTAAATCTTGAGTGTCTTGAAATTACAGTAATGCTGTTCTTTTCCTTGGTTTCTTTGCTACCGATTGTTAGTGCACATGCACATCAGTGCTGCATAATTTTTTCCATGATTGCATACTATGTCCTGGACCAGCTCAGCAATTTTATTCCAGCTGTGCTATAATCTTGCAAGTAAGATTATGCTATTGTGTCCCTCAACTGCATTTGCAACACAACAAAGGTGTATAGCTGTAAAAATGAGAGAGCCACACAGGGGCTTGGCATACTTTTGCAAAATACAGAGCAAATGTAAAAGCACACCTCTTGGCATGCATTCAGTGTACATGTGTACTGAGTATTTTGGTGAGGTTCTCCAGAGACAGCTCCCTATCAGTGTTTCCTTCTATGCTGCATTGAGATTAATGTTATTTTGTATTGATCTCGGGTGAAAGTGAGAAGCATATACAAATTGGTTTTAGTTCTGCAAAATTTAGATGTTCAGTACTTGCCAAATATTAAACATTCCACATTTTTGGTGATGTTGGCTTATAGCTTTCAAGAATTACTGGAGAAAGTGTTCAAAATGCAGAATAAGAAATTATGCTTCAAAAAATTGACCTGTTCATTTTTTCTACTTTTGAAGGTTGAGTAATTTGACAATGATAGCTCATATATGTTGAGTTTTAATGTACCTATTCAAGCAGACAGAATAATTTACAAGTTAACAGTAAACGATGGCATAGACATCTTTTTATAAGTGTAGATCTTATAAAATTTTATATTAGGTTTTTCTAATTGAGGATTAACTTGCCTACCAATTTGTTTTAATATCCATTTGGCTTGACTACTGCTGTATTCAGGTCAGCAAGCAGGTACTTTTATGATCCCATAATTCCTGTTCATGTTGGGAATTATTGGAAATATTATGCAGTTATCTGATGTTGATCAGTGACCAGCAATTTGAATTACAGAGCACCATCTTGCTGGGAAAAAATGAGAAAGTCAGATCAATATAAAATAGTAGTTAGTTGACACCAACATTGGGAAGAGTAAACAAAGGGCATTTAGAGTTCTACAGTGAGAGATTCTTGAAAAACTAAAGTAGAAAACAGTGCCAGTCTTGATTTCCATTACAGGAGGGCTTAAGGTGAAAGTTTGCAAGATGGTTTGCTTGGGGAATTAGGAGAATAATAACTTGCATTTTTCTAGTGCCTTTGACGTAGTGCGACATTAAGGTGCTTCACAGAAGCAATTTAGAAAATTGCTTTTGACTGTGGAAGGCATAAAGAGCTGGATGACAAAAAGCTTTATCAGTAAGGAATGCCATAGAGAATCTTTGTGTTGGGTAGGAATGAGAGTCAAGATTTCCTAGTAGTTGAAGTTATCACTGCAAAGATTGCATGAAAGAGAGTGTACAAAGAGCTCGAATGCAGAAACCTCCAAAGCTTGTGAGGATGGAGAGGGTGCAGAGATAGAGGTAAACTATGGAGAGGTTTGAAGACTAGAAACAATTTGTGTTCATGAGCAGCAAGATCCGGTTAGGATTCAAGCCGAGACTGATAATTTTGACACCGAGACCGTTTTGAACAAGAGAAAAATCTGACACTGCTACCTGTGGGTTCATCTCCAAGCCACGCACTATTCACACTTGCAACTATGTTGCTGTTCTTTCATTATTACTCGATTTAAAATCTGAATTCCCTTCATAACATCATTGTAGACATGTACATCAGATTTTAGGGTCTTTGAGATCTTTGCACCTTTAAGGCAGGACCAAACTTGGCAGTTTTTTTAAGAATGTGATGTGGAGGTGCTGGCGTTGGACTGGGGTGGATAAGGTCAGAAGTCATCACATGACATCATTGTCGTGTCTTGTTTATCACTTGATGATCTTTCTTTCTGACAGTTGTTTAACTAACTCCTTACTGACCCCAATCATCATCACCTTTGTTTAGACACTTTCCCTGATCAACCAAGAATAGTTTGTGCATGCTAACCAACACCGTTTGCACGTAATACTATATTTGCATGCTGCAATTCCTTTTTCTAGTGAAGAGAGCCACCTGCATTCCACTTTGTCATTAGCAGTTTTCCAAAAACAGCGTACAAGATCTTTTACTTTTGCTTTGAGCAACTCTTTTTACTGTTTGAACTCCCAGAATCACTATAACGGGTTATTTTTTCTATACTCTGCCCCCAACTTCTAAGTTTGCCTCTTTACTCGATTGATACTTTTTATTTAAAAAAACGTTCAATTTATCGATTTGGTCATTGCCCAGGGACAAAGCATGACTGCGAATGAGGTGGGTAAGGGGACCCAGAGTGCAAGAGCCTCAATGTAGGCAATTCATGAACACAGGTTTGAGGTTCTTTCAGCTTGTTGGGAGTAGGGGCTGCAAGATAGCTGAGTTAATTGACCATGCCACTGTGGCGTTGGGAACTGTATGGTCTTGGACATTAACATTGTTCTCTGCAGCAAAGAGCACAAGTTCAGATGGCTGTGTTCCCTGGCTGTGCCAGGGTTCAGGACATCTGCAGAGGACTGGAGAGGAACTTGCAATGAGAGGGTGAGCCACTGTGGTCCATGTAGATGCTAATGAAATAGGCAGGGAAAGAAGGATACTAAACCCGTATGAGGAGCTGGGTGCTAAATGAAGAAACAGAACCTCAAAGCTCATAACCACTGGAATATTAAATAAAAACTGAAACAACTGTGCATGCTGTAATTCAGGAACAAAATTAAGAAGTTGCTGGAAATGCTCAGCAGGTCTGGCAGCGTCTGTGTAGAAAAAATCAGTTAACGTTTCGGGTCCAGTGACCCTCAACTGTTCTGAGGAAGGGTCACTGGACCCGAAACGTTATCACGGGAATATTACTTGACCTGTGTACAAATTTGCATGGGACAAATCATAAGTGGTTCAGACTGGTGATGTAGGTTGGAAGTTCGTAGATCACCTGGCACTGGTATGCTGGTAAGTGGAATGTATAACCTTTCGGATAGCCATCATCTGTACTGTGTTGGCATCAGTGTTCTTATGAGTTGTGTATTTGGGAAATAGAGGATTTTAAACTAAGTAGTGGCAGCAGGCTATCAAATTTGGGAAAATATGGTAAATCAAAGTGGCGACAGGCAAGAGAAAACTTATTATGGGAAATGTTATTGTAACAGTACAGAGTGCAAGTCAATAAATGTGCAGATTAAGCAAGAGGTTACAATAAGAAAGGATAAAACTAAAGTCTCCATACCTCAATTCCAGTAGCATCCGAAACAGAACAGACAAACTGGCAGTACAAATAAAAATAAGCACAAATGATTTGATTGCCATTACAAGGGTGTGGCTGCAGAATAGCATGGATTAATACCTGAATATTGAATGGTACAGGTCATCAATGTAAGCCAGGAAACTAGGAAAAGTGAAAGGCTGGCTATGTTAGTTACTGACATTAACATAATACAAAGGAAAGGCCAGTGTTCTGGAAACCAGGATGTGGAAATAATTTGAGTCGAGGTGCGAAATGATAAACACAACGTACAGGCCTCTTAACATTAACCTCAGCATATGGGTGCAGCCCAGAAGATGTGATAGCGGAGCTTGTTAGAAATGCATGGCAAATGTGGAAGATTTTAATCGACATATAGACCAGAAAAGTCTGGCAAAGGTAGCCTCATGAAGCGTTCATAGAATATTTTTGGGCTAGTCTTTTAGAACAAGCTGTTGTGGGAAGTTCTGCAGAAAATTGTGGCGCCCCTAGCTGAAATATTTGTATCCTCTATGACCACAGTTGAGGTGCTGAAGGACTGGAGGGTAGCTAATGTTGTGACTTTATTTAAGAAAGGCTGTAAGGAGAACCTTGGGAACCATAGACCTGCGAGTCTGACACGAATATTGGGTAAGAATTTGGGGATGATTCTGAAAGATGGGAGTTACTGTATTTGAAGAAGCAAGGAGTGATTAGGGATAGTCAGCATGGTATTGTGCGAGGGAAATTCTCTCTCAAACTTGATTGAGGAAGTAACCAAAAAGATTGAAAACAGTGTGGTAGATGTTTGTTTAAAGTTTAATGAAGCCTTTTGATAAGGCTCTGCATGGTAGACTAATTAGTGAAATCAGAGCACGCTGGATTCAAGGTGAACTTGCCAATTGGATACAAAATTGGCTTGGAAGTAGGAGACAGAGGATGGTGGTGAAAAGTTGTTTTTTGGATGAGAGGCGCCCATGACCAGTGGTATTCTGCAAGGATCGGTTACTGGGTCCACTTTTGTTTCTCATTTTATATAAATGATTTGGATGAGAATATAGGAGACATGGTTAGTAAGTTTGACATCAAAATTAGTGGTATAGGGGACAAGGAAGAAGGTTTTTTAAGATTGCGAAGACATCTTGATCAGTTGAGCCAATGGACTGACGAGTGGCAGATGGACTTAATTTGGATAAATGCAAAGTATTGCATTTGAGTAAAATAAACGAGTAGTACTGATGCAATTAATGGTAGGGCCCTGGGTAGTGTTGTGCAACTGACACAGCTAGAGGTTCAGGTACATAATTCTTTGAAATTTGCATCACTGGTAGACAGGATGATTAAGACATTTAGCATGTTTGCCTTCATTGCTCAGACCCTTTTGAGTATAGGAGTTGGAAGATCATGTTAAGGTTGTACCGGATGTTGGTGAGATTTCTTCTGGAGTACTATGTCCATTCTGGTTGCCCTGCTGTAGGAAACATATTGTCAAATTGGAGAGGATTCAAAATAATTACCAGGATGTTGTTGGGAATATAAGGTTTGCGTCATAAAAATAGGGTGGATAAGCTGAGACTTGTTTAATTGGAGCATGGGAGGTTGAGGGATGACCTTCCAGGAGTTCATAAAATCATGAGGGATATAGATAAGGTGAGTAGCAAAGGTCTTTCCTCTATGATGGGGCAGTTCAAAACTAGCGGGCTTATTTTTAAGGTGAGAGGGGGAGATTTTAAAATGTGCATGGGGCAACTTCTTTTTTTTTAACAGCGTGGTTAATGTGTGGAATGATTTGCCAGAGGAAGTGGTGGATGAAGCTATAGTTAGAATGTTTAAAAGATATTTGGATAATTACACGAAACGTTTGGAAGGATATGGTCAAATCCAGGGAGGTGCAACTAGTTTAGTTTGGGAACATGGTATGGCTGGTTTGACTGAAGGGTCTGTTTCCATGCTGTATGACTGACTCTATAACGGCACTACAGTTGTCCATATGTCATTGTTTGATTTGTCACCAGGCCCAAATTAAAATCTTGCCAAAATTTTAAGTTTCAGAGGGTTCTCTATTTACCTATCAATCGTATCATTTAGTTAGAAAATCACAAGCGTTCTTAGCCAGATGAAGTTGGCACTTAATTGCATTTTAAAATTATTCATGTCTATTGTTGATTTCCCTTCAAAGCATACATTATCAATTGCATCATAAGTTCAGGAGCCAAATCAGCAAGCAGGCTTTAAGACACCTGGTATTAACCAATAAGTTTGGGTTAATGATCTCTGAGTGAAGGTGCCACTGATAAGCAGTAACTATAATATGATTGAATTTCGTATTCATTTGGAGGTAAAGAAGAGTGGGTCTGAGACTATTTCTCAAAATTTAAATGAGGGATTTATGAGGACATGAAAGCAGAGTAAAAGTGAAGTTGGCAAATTGGAGTGAAACAGTAGTGCAATAAAGATACAGTGGGTGGCATTTTAAGGAAATCTTTCAGAATGCATATTCCAGTGAGTAAGAAGAATTCCAAGAGACAAGCCCAGCATCCATGGTGAACTAGAAACATTAATTCCAAAATCAAGCTAAAGGAAACAATAAATTGTGCAAAACAATGGATGGTTCAAAAGATTGAACAGAATATTAAAAAAACTTATTTTAAAAAAAGGAGAACTTGGGTGGCATGAAAAAGCTAGCCAAAAAAATGATAACAGATGGTAAGAGTAAAAATATTTTGAGTTAGAGGTGAACGTTAGTTCAATAGAAAGTGACTCTAGAGAATTGATGAAAATAGAGATGTCAGATGAATTGAACATGGATTTTGCACTGGTCATTACTCCAGAAGATACTGGTGATACCCCAGAAACCACTTTCATTTCTTGACTGAGAAAGGCAGAAACTTGGGAAAATTATAACAAGATCAGAGTTACCAAGTTGTTGGAGCTGCAGGCTAAAAATGCCTGGGTCCTGGTGGATTTCATCCTCGGCACTGAAAAGATAGTGAGAGAGCTGATGCATTAGTTTAATTTTCCGTAACCCCTAGATTTAGGAGCAGCCCCGTTAGATTGGAAAATGGCAAATGCAACTTCTATTCAAAATTGAACAGAGTCAGAAAGCAGGGAAAATACCTGAAGTTACTTTTAAATAAGCAGGGCGTTTAGCAATTCATTTTATCAGGCAAAGTTAACGTCAGTTGAACTGTTGCCTTGCACAAAATGTTCGATTGGAATTCTTTTGAAGAAGTACCATTCCGTGGTTAGTGGAGAGCTGGTGAATGTAGTGTATTTAGATTTCAGGAAGACCTTTTGATAAAATGTCATATCAAAGTTATTGTGGAAAATGGAAGCTCACAGTGTAGGGGTAACTTAATGCTATGGATAGCAGATGCCAGCTAACAGAAAACAGACCAGACATAAATGGGTATTTTCTAGTTGGCAAGATGAGAAATGGTGTCACAAGGATCAATACTGGAACTTCATTTAGTCATACAAGTGACTTGGATGAAAGGAGGGTTGCCAGACTTTTGGGCAGCAGAGATAGCTAGGAAAGTACCTTGTGAGAGGACATGAGGATACTACATAGGCTACATATAGGTTCAGTGAGTGGGCAAAGATCTGACCAATGGAGTACAGTGTGGGAACTTGTGAAATTATTCATTTTGGCAGAAAGATTAAATAGTGAGATTGCAGAGCTCAGACACAGAGGGACCTGGATGCCTTCATACATAAATGACAAAATCCGTATACAGTTTTAGTAATTAAAAAGCTAATAGAATATTAAAATAATGACTTAGTTAATCATTATAGTTTTAATTTAGCTTTTTAATTGCTAAAACTGTATGCTGATTGTCATTCTTGGATGATAAATAATTAAGTGTTTATAGCACAGTCCAAGGATGTGCAGGCTGGATGGATTAACCATGGCAAATGCGGGGTTGTCGGATAGCGTGGGGGTGCTCTTTGGAGAATTGGTGCAATCACAATGGGCCAAGTAGACGCTATCTGCACTGTAGTGATTCTATGGTTCAATATTATCATTACAAAGGGGATTCAGTACAAAAGTCGAGAGGTCTGTGCTCCATTTATACTGGGCATTGGTAAGACTGCATCTGGAGTATTGTGTACTGTACTGGTTGCCTTTTGTTTAAGGAAGGATGTAAATGCATTGAAAGCAATTTAGAGCAACTTGACAAGGCTAATACCTAGAATGGAGGCTGCTTTATGGGCAAAGGTTGGCTTGTACCTATTGGCATTTAGAGTAAGAGACAACTTGATGAAATATAAGAATGAAGTGTCTTGGTGCATTGAGAAAATAAGTTTCCTGTTGTGGGAAAATCTAGAACTGAGAGCATTACTTTTAAATGGGTGACCCCATATTTTTAAGCAACCGGGAGTTTTTGGGCCACTCCTCCTCGAAGACATTTGAAGCTGAGATTTTGAACATTTTTAAAATACAGGTGGACGGATCCTTGGTTATCAAAGGGTAGGTGGGAATATGAATTTGAGGTTATAATCAAATCAGCCATGATCCTATGGAATGGCCTGTATCTGTTCTTTTTTGTATAACACTGCCAGAGAATGCTGTCTCTCTAACATGGAGTGTTTGAAACAAAAAGGTATAGACAGATGGCAGGTGAAGGTAGGTGAGCATTTGAGGAGAAAGGGAATAGATGATTACGATGGTAGGTTTAGATGAGGCAAGATAGGATGAAGTTCAAGTGGAACGCAAACATCAGTTGGGCTGAACACCTGTTCTGTGCCACGTGTACTGTATGGAATCCGTCAATTTGCGCAGTTTGGATCTTGAAATCTATGGGAGCAATTGTACTTGCTGTCACTAATGGCATACGTAAATGTTAATCAGCAAGATGACTCTAGTTAACAGAAGAATGACAAAAAGTAGTTTAAGATAGCAAGTTATCATCTGAAATGCACTTAGGATTTGTAGAAGCAAATTTGAATGTACCTGCTACAAGAGAATTAGATGTTCATTTCTAAACGTACAATGTGCAGGACTCTGAAGAAAGAGCAAGGAAGTGGGGCGAACGATTAGCACCTTCGAAGAAGAGGCACATGGCATCATTCCCGTTTCTTCTTTGTCACTGTCACTGGGTTGAAATGCCGGAATAGTCTTGCGAAAAGTTCTATGGGAGTCCTTTGACTACAAAATGCAGGTTCAGCACCACCTGCTCAAGGGCAGTGAGAAATAGGTGGTAAGAACTGGTCTTGTTAGCGAAGCCCACATCCCAACAATGACTAATTTCTCTTTTAAATTCCATGTTCTTTTTGCTGTCCAGATTAAATTTATTCATGTTTTTAAATTAGAATGTAGGAGGGAGCAGAATGCACTTAGCGTTGCTTCTTTGAACTTGGAGAGATTTGTAGTCAGGCCCCACCATAGTCTTGTGATACAGCTGTATGGGGGTTATTACAATGCATCTGGAGTACCGTGTACATTTTTGATTTCCATCTGTTGTAGCTATTGCTGTGGAATTCAAGAACTTCAAAAATAACTTGGAGAGGAGAGAAAGCTTCCTCGATCAACATGTTCATTGGTTTGGCAACATTTTTCCTTGATCAGTCCATAGGGTTTACCATTTGCACATCCTGTTTCTCAGCTGTACTGGTCCATCACAGTAACTGTATTTAAAAATTTACTTGAAATTTTAAGAGCTTCATTTTTGGGGTGGGCTAAATAGCCTACTTTTGATCTATATGATTTTGTTGGAATCCCTGTTTATTGCAATGCTGTCTCAAAGCAGGGTTAATGTTTTCAGAAGTATGTCCTCATTGTAAGAGGGACTAACTGTAAGGTTCCTTATTAGACTGATCTTACATTTATCCTTGGAAGGTGACTCTTGATTTGAAAAGTGTCAGTGAAATGAGAGTTATTATTTGCAAATGATTCATAAAATTACTTGAATCATTCACATTTAAATGTGAATACAAATCTAGAGAAAAGAGGCTCCTTTACCTTAGAAAGCTTTAAAAAAAAAATTGTGTAGTCAGACAGGAAAAACTGATAGCATGCTTTACCCAGATTGATCTTCATTTAAATGTCTGACATCCCTGACTGTTCCAGTTGGTAAATAGCAATGCAGTAATGTGTAATTGAACCAGACCAAGGTCTCAAGTTTGACTTTCATCTGCGTAGGAGTACTATATTTAGCTTGGGTTGCTCCAAGTGAGGTAGGGAAAGATCTATCAAAATAAGTGGTGATTGTGCTGGTAGGCAGCTGAGAATCACGTAAGTGCAAGCTAGAGTGTGATACTTTCCATGGTAAAATAAATTGTTGCTCGTTATTTAGGCTTGTGAAGGCTGTTTGAAAGAGCTAAAGGAGCAAGGTCATTGCCTGCATATTTGTATCCTAGCACGAGATTTTTTCATGGGATATAGGCATCACTGGCAAGGCCAGCATTGGTTAGATATGCCTAAGTTAACTTGAACTGAGTGACATTCTAGATCATTTCAGGAAACTGAAGTCATTCACATTATTGATCTGGAGCCTTGTATAGGCCAGACCAGGTAAAGATGACAGATTTCCTCCGTAAAGGGCATAAGTGAACCAGATTGTCAATTATTGCATTAAGCAGAAATTACAGGTCACCCTTACTGAGAGTTTTTCAAATCCAGACTCTTGCTATAGGAATTCCAACTTCTCCAGTTGCAATGGTAGGATTTGTATCTCTGACCCCAGAACCTGTGTCTCTAGTTCACTTGTCCAGTGACATTACTGCTATCCTACAATCTCCTCCCTTCTCAGGGTGGATATGGTGATAGGAAGTCAAACCAAAATGTTTTTTGTATCCTGATTAGCTGGAACTAGTATTTTTTCTTTCTCTGCTGAGAGTTGTCATGCAGGACTTGGCACTACACTTTTTTTTTCCTCTCTTGACTAATGAAAATGATGTAATCATGGCCTGGAGGTTAAGAGATGGTGGGAGGAATAGAAACAATGGTGTGAGTAGAGTTTGTGGCAGTGACTAAAGACAGTGGTTTCAGTCTTTCCAAATGTTTTAACTATCAAACAAGAAGTCTTGATGACAGTGGTCGGGAAGTGTCATGAAACGGAATGGCTTGGTCACATCAGTGTACATTAAAGGCAGTTAGCAATATGTCTGAATGATGCTGCCAAAAGGCACATCATTGGGGGTTTCTGGATTGGATGGTGTTTCAAAGACTTCGTACAGACAAAATAGTAGAAATGTTAATAAGTAGAAATAGGCCACTTGACCTGTTGAATTTCTGCAGCCTTTCTGCAAGATCAGTTTCACTAGTCCACGTTCCCTGCCCTTTCTCCATTACTCTGTAAAGTTTTCTCTTTGGTTACTTAACCATTCCCTTTGAAAGCCACGTTTAAACTGAACCCTTGTGAGCAGTGCATTCTAGTTATACTTTTCCTTCTACTGTTGTTGCCTTAAATTATTGTCCTCTGGTTGTTCCTTCCACCCACAGGAACAATTAATTTCTCTCTGCCTACTCTTTCTAGAATCCTCATGATTTTGAGCACCTCTATCAAATGTCCCTTCAGTTTCCTTTCCTCTAAGGAGAATGATCCATGCTTTAATTTATCCATGTGATTGAAGGTCCCTGGACATTCTCATTTTTTCTGCATCCTCTAAAGCCTTTGCATATTTTTAAAGTGCATTGCTCCGATTTGGATCAGCAGCATTAGGCCAAACCAGTGTTTTATGAATGTTAATCTAAATCCTATTTGACTACTTTTGACTCCTCCAGAATAATCTCGCCATACTCCACAAGAGAGCAGAGGCATTGGAGGGACTTAATGTGAGTATACAAACACAAAATATGAGCAGAAATAGGCTGTTGAACCTCTTGAGCTTGCTTTGCCATTAAATAAGATCATGAATGATCTGTCTGTATTTCAAATTCCACCTACTTTTTGTAAAAAAAATTTTCTTTTTGAAGAAAATTACAGCACAGGAACAGGTCCTTCGGCCCTCCAAGCCTGCGCTGATCCAGATCCTCTGTCTAAACCTGTCACCTATTTTCCAAGGATCTGTATCCCTCTGCTCCCTGCCCATTCATATCTGTCTAGATACATCTTAAATGACACTATCGTGCCCGCCTCTACCACCTCTGCTGGCAACATGTTCCAGGCACCCACCACCCTCTGCGTAAAGAAAATATCTCCCTTAAACTTTCCCCTCTCACCTTGAAATTGTGACCCCTAGTAATTGAGTCCCCCACTCTGGGGGGGAGGGGGGTAAAAGCTTCTTGCTATCCACCCTGTCTATACCTCTCATGATTTTGTAGACCTCAATCAGGTCCCCCCTCAACTTCCGTCTTTCTAATGTAAATAATCCTAATCTACTCAACCTCTCTTCATAGCTAGCGCCCTCCATACCAGGCAACATCCTGGTGAACCTCCTCTGCACCCTCTCCAAAGCATCCACATCCTTTTGGTAATGTGGCGACCAGAACTGTATGCAGTATTCCAAATGTGGTCGAACCAAAGTCCTATACAACTGTAACATGACCTGCCAACTCTTCTACTCAATACCCCGTCCGATGAATGAAAGCATGCCGTATGCCTTCTTGACCACTCTATCGACCTGCGTAGCCACCTTCAGGGTACAATGGACCTGAACACCCAGATCTCTCTGCATCAATTTTCCCCAGGGCTTTTCCATTTACCGTATAGTTCGCTCTTGAATTGGATCTTCCAAAATGCATCACCTCGCATTTGCCTGGATTGAACTCCATCTGCCATTTCTCCGCCCAACTCTCCAATCTATCTATATTCTGCTGCATTCTCTGACAGTCCCCTTCACTGTCTGCTACTCCACCAATCTTAGCGTCATCTGCAAATTTGCTAATCAGACCATCTGTACCTTCCTCCAGATCATTTATGTATAACAGTCTAGTTGCTAGTATGCAGACTTTAACTATATTGCCTTAAACATGCACATTCACAAATGGATCTCAAAAGAGGAGACAGCACTGCAGACATATCATCAGTTGAAAACAGGTTCTGTTGATCAAGAGTCTAAAGCACAAGATGGAATGAGATGACTTTTCTGATACTACTTTTGGTCTTCGGCAATGATGTCATGTTATCAACAGTAGAAGATCCTGAATTCAATAGCCAGTCAATTGGATCTTGGTCTTTGCTTGTTCTTCTTTGCAGAGTCAGAATGTTGACTTTTTTCAATTCAGAATGAAAGATTGAGACCCCTGTCTTAGCTTTCAGACTTTTGATGCCTGTATGCAACTGCCCCCTCGCACCAAACTATTTTCAGTCCAGAGGCACGTGGTGCTTGCTTGTCTCTCAGAATATCAAATCTAGCTTCTCCAAAAGTTACATGATGTGTAATCGAAAAGTAAACACTACTTACTTCTAAGTTTGACCTTGGAGTTGTGAAAAAAAAATCTGGTTCATTCTTTTTCCATTTTTTTTGTCACAGTACATTTACAGATTCCCCTTTAATACACAGCGCATGTACATCTTTGAAAGAATTCTATTTGATTAAAATTATTTCTCTTCAACCGAACCGTACTGATTCTTCCAGATTACCTTGAATTTCTCAAAGGCCTAGCTGTAACCTCTTTAATGATCTCCATGGCAGACATCAAACTAACTGGGCTGTAGTTTCCTGTTTTGTACCTCCTTGCCCTCTTGAATAGACGGATTACATTAGTTACTTTCCACTCTGGTACATACGCTGAATCCAAGGAATTTTTGAAAACTAATAGCAATGCTTCTATAATTCATTAGTCTGCTATTAAGACCCTGGGATGAAGTCCATCTCGACCTGGATACTTGTCAGCCCATGCCTCTATCAGTTTGCTTTGTACTGCTTCCCTTGTGATTGTAGCTTTAGTAAGCTCTTCTTTCCTTCCACCTCTTGATTTACAGCTATTATGGGAATTTGTTTGTATACTTCATTGAAAACAGAAACAAAATATTTATTCAATTCATCTACCTTTTTCCTTATCTACTATAAACTCTTCGTCGGCTCTCTACAGGATGAGCACCCACTTGACTTATTTTACACCCCCACCCATACTTTTCAACAAGTGAAAGCCAGTAGGAGATAAGATTGACATACAAGCAAAACTAATAGGAAGAGAAAAGGTAAATACTTTGCTTAAATGAGCCAAAGGAAGTTACTGTAACCCTTGTTTCATCTCCCTATTGTATGCAGAATCACTTATTCAAAGTAGATAGAAGCTCATGTGAAGCATAAATACTGGCAAAGGTGTGTTAAGTTGAATGGCGTATTGGTGAATTGTACACTGTAATGTAATGAATATTTATGCTGCAATTGTTGCTTTATGCGAGATTTCTTCGGGTTTTCTTTAGGTTTGATTGCCATATGGCAATTTTACGCAACTTTTTGAAGTGTGCCATTTTGGGTCACTGCTATTGAAATTCGTTTAGTATTCAACTGTGGCTGGAATTTGTAGCAAGAGAAGTTTGTAAACAGTTTGTGCTGTTTGCCAGAATGTCAAGCCGCAGTGTATTGTGGAGGTACCCCAGCCAATGCCAGATTTCTACATTAACATTGCTTTAGGAAGGGGGAAGGACTGTACTGCTGCAATCATTTTTGTTATATTAAGATCCACCGCTAGTTTGTGAGAATGACCTAATGTTGTGAAAGACTCCCCCAGTCAAAACAAAACACATAGTTGAATATGAGCTATTTCTGAAGTGATTAAGGTTGTTACCTCAGATACCTGTAACAGTGATGCTGTGGAAACTGGTTTGCCACTTGGTGCACACAATCACTTCAATACAGTCCTTTTCATGCTTTCAAACTCAGCTGCTTCCTTTAAATCAATAGATCTTTAACTTTGAGTTACCTGTTTTTATATGAAAAGATCTTTATCTTTAATTTTGAAATACTACTTTCTTAAACCTTTTGAGTTCAGTGTGAAGGTTCTTGGTACTGGCATTGGAACATTTTCTGATTTAAGCTGTTCCAGGTTCAGTTTAATAAAGTTCCTTTATACTCTGTCTCACCCACCACACCACACCTCCCCTCACCCTCAAGTCCTAGAACAGCATTTTAGTTTTGCATTTGAGCCAGTCATTTTATGCCTCTGATTTGCTGGTAATTTTAATTCTAAAACTTTGCAAGAATAAAATGTCTCGCCACACCTCTCCAACTACTTAAAGTGCTTTGTGTGCAGTTCATGATTTTGAAGTCCAATTGTTGTTCTGTAGGGGAACAATTGCTGTCAAGTGCTTCATAAAAAGGCTGCAGAAATGAGATGTTCTGTGTGTGGTGATTGTGAAGGATTCCCTGCTGTTCAGATGGTAGGGTTTGTTATTTTAATATCCCAACAGAAGTTTGACTTGAAGGCTGGCACCTCTGGCAATGCAGCAATTCCTCATTAACACCTGCAGGTATCAGTTTAGATTACATGTTGAACACAAGCTTGAGTTTGAATCCACAATTGTTTTAACCTAATCGGAGAGGATTAGAATGGGTCGAAGGGAGCCTGTGTAGACTTGAAATTAGGGTGGGGGTCGAAGGGAGCCTGTGTAGACTTGAAATTAGGGTGGGCCTATGTGCAAGGTACAGGTCATTCTCCGATAATGCGATAGTTGTGTTTTTGTGTGACCTTGCCCTGTAGGAAATCACGATAGAAAATCACCTTGTAGGGAATTGCCATAGAAAATTGCTATACCTGTACAGCAGAAAGCTCATGTTATCCAAACAGTGTCCACTATTCATCAATTGCATTACAGCCAATTCATGTTAACGAAACACGTTTATAGCAGAACTATCTGTACTGTGGCTGGCAACTAGCAAACAGGAGACTAACATCCCATCTTTCTGGAAGACTGTTTAAAGAGTTTGAAGAGAACCAGGGTTCACTACACTGCTTAATTGCCTAGTATATCAAGTATTTTTTATTCATACACGGGATGAGGCCGTTGCTGGCCAGGCAGCATTTATTGCCCATCCCTAATTGCACAGAGGGTGGTTAAGAGTCAACCACATTTGTTATGGATCTGGAGTCACATGTAGGCCAGACCAAGTAAGGATGGCAGTTTTCTTCCCTAAAGGACATTAGTGAACCAGATGGGTTTTTCCAACAATCGACAATGGATTCATGCTCCTCATTAGACTCCTAATTCCAGATATTTATTGAGTTCAAATTCCACCATCTGCCATGGCAGGATTCGAACCCAGGTCCCCAGAACATTATCTGGGTCTCTGGATTAACAGTCCAGCGATAATACCACTCTGCCATCACCTCCCCCTCTGATAATCTTAACTCTGAAAATATTTTATTTGGAATCTTTCTTAAAATGGAAATGTACAGTTAAATTTTAGCTATGTGCTGGGGGTCTTGAACTTTTTCTGATGGAGATGTATGCTTATTTGTAATAACTTGATTTTGGGCCAGCAACTTGGTGATAGAATTTGACCGCTAATGTTCATATTTTTTTAAAAGCTGGCTTTTAAGTTTGGAGCAAAGCTTTTGGGAGCCCTTTGTTTCTGCAGGTTCTAAAGGTGCTTTGAGACAAAAGCTTCTCTATTCTAGTAAACAGTTCAGTGGTTCCAGTAAAGTTATGATATTTCAGGAATGTCATCAAAATTCTAGGGCAAGGTAAACATTATTGCAAATATAAGTAATTAAGTTGTGCTGGGTGATGGAGTAGCACTTGTACCTGATATTGCTTATGTCCTTACTCTGTCAAATTCAAGCAAAACAACCGCACTGGCTTAGATCGAGAAACGGTATCTGTTTCAGATTGTTCCTGATTGGCCTTTAATTTCCATTTACCTGTACACACCTAAGATGAGAACCATCTCTGATAATTATGCTTTATAGGTTGGCAAATTGCTGTACTAAACCCAGTGTAGTGTGAAGGGGGTGTGAACTCTTCAGATACTGGTTAAAAAAGAGCTTTTGATATTAATCTGGAAAAAAAAATGTAGTTCTCGGGCATCTGACCCTTCATTGTGCTATTGTATATCTATCAATACTCGGTGATTAAATTTAGATCATAAGATATATAGGAGGGCAATCGGGCCCTTCAGCCCATCAAGTCTGCTCTGCCATTCAGTCGTAGCTGATATGTTTCTCAACTCCATTCACCCACCTCCCTGTAACCCTTGAACCCCTTACTAATCAAGAACCTATCTATCGTCTTAAATGCACTCCATTAAATACACAGAATTTCTGGTGCAATAATTTGAGGTCGAGATTTACTGGTGAGGTAAAGCTGTGTGTTATTAATGTATGATTACACTTGCCACTGTTTTCTGAGGTTGCCAAGGGGCAGCTTGTGAATTGGAGTAACGGGAGAGGAGAGAGACCAGGATTGCTCCTTGGGGAACAACATAGGAAAAAAGCATTGCAGGTGATTCTTTGGCTGTGCCTGAATAGATGAGCATGGAACCAGATGAGTGTAACTTTAACCATCTAGACAGTGATGGAAAAGCATTGGAGGAGTAGGAAGATGTTGCTGACTGAATCAAATTCAGCATGTAGGTTAAGAAGGATCCAGACTTATCCTGAAATTCTGAACAGTTTTGACAGGTGAGAGCACTTGGCTTTTGGTACTGTTAATGAAGAGTTTAATTATTTGGCGAATGGAACATTGCTGGGCACCTGGGAGAGCTGGAATTGAGACTTGAGTTGTGTATATCAAACCTAAGGAGCATCTCCTACTGGACCAATGGAACAGGTCTGCACAGAATTCTTTGTCGTTAAAATAGTTTCAGATACCACAGTGAGATGGTCCAATATCTGCTCAAAGTCCACTTGAATAAGTTGGGTGAAAATTTCTAAAATGTCATTTAATTACATGAGTATCTTGTTCCTTGCTACTTGGTCATGAGGTACTCAAAGGTGTGTTGAAATAGGAACCCAAAGAACTGCGGATATTGTAAATCAGGGATAAAAATAGAAATTGCTGGAAAAGCTCAGCAGGTCTGGCAGCATCTGTGGAGAGAATCAGAGTTAATGTTTCAGGTTGAGTGACCCTTCCACAGAACACCGTTTTGAGGAAAGGTCACTCAATCTGAAAAGTTAACTCTGATTCTCTCCACAGATGCTGCCAGACCTGAACTTTTTCTAGCAATTTCTGTTTTTGTCTGTGATGAATTTGGAAGTTGAATAGGGACATTGCAGTAGTTTAAAAAGTTATCAATCTATACTGCTATCAAGGGTGGGGGGTGTATGGGGGGAGGAAAAGATAAAGGTACTCGAGGTGGATGGTGATGAAGATGTGGTGTGGGGTCCCTAACTGGCTAATCCTGGTGCAAATTTCCTCCATTTTGCACCTTTTTGTATGCACTGACTGTTCATGCCCAGCTTTCCTTCTGAGCAACTCCAGTGCCATTTTGGTAATGGGAATGTTTTGCATACAAATTAAAGCATTGGTCTTAATTGAAGCCACATTGGTTCTGTAGCCAGACAACCAATCTTGAGCAGCTGATGTTGCAAAGCTACATTAGTTCCTTCAGGACTTGGCTGGTAACTCTTTTCTCTCGAGTCATGTGTCTGGTCAGTTCCCACCCAGTCCCATGCGCTGACCTCCATTACACACAGAGGTCTGATTCAGACACAGTCATCTACCACAACCAGCGTCAGTGAACTGGTTCGGGAGGAACCAAATATTGGTCTTTGGGGTACCACATTCATATTTTCATGAGTCATCTTAGTTTTTATTGCACAATCTCGGCAGAGAGCTGTGATAATACTTTAAATTAAAAAAAGTACGTAGTCTTTTCCTTCCAGGCAATCTTTTCTTCAAATAAGTCAAACTTGAAACCTGCTCCTAACATTAGACTTACCAGTCCTACCTCCATTTTGATTTATGGGTTGGCACCCTGTCTAAATTGTTTTTTTTTCTTTTAAAGAGTCTGTCCTGAATGTCAAACAGCAATCCTTGGTCTAAACACACACATCTCTCAATCAAAGGATTTGGCATTAATGATACAGTAAAAATCCAGTATAATACTGTCTTCCGGCTCATCTAATTGCTTGTTCATTAAATTGGATACAAAATTGTCACCTACCGTCAAGCCAGAGGGTTGTTGCTCAAACTAGAGGCCTGTGACCCGCGGTGTGCCGCAAGGATCGGTGCTGGGACTTCTGTTCGACCATTTATACAAATGATTGGGGGTGAGTGTGTGTGTGTGTGTGTGTGTGTGTGAGTGAGTGTGATTCATATGGTCATGAGTTCTGACCAGAAGTATCAAGGACAGAAGGAGAGAGGAAGGTTTAATATAATACTTGAAACATTTTGAAATATTGCTTTTAAGTACTGAATGTTTACTGGTAACTTGCCAGTCTATGGTGGTAGGAGTTCTATGTTGTTATATTTTCTATCACCATCTCCATCACTCAACTTTATACCAAGTTCAGAATCACAGTGAGTCCACCTCCCTAACAACAAACTTATTATTCAGGATGCCAAGACTGTAATGCAGGTTCTTTTTCACATTTGTCTTTTGGCATCCGAGCACTTAAAAGATATAGGCTTGTAGCTCACTGCCAACTTTATGCAGTGGTTTCTAACACAATAGGTGTCCAGGGTAGAAATGTTATTTTGTGTAGCAAAAGCTTACTAATGAGGACATTCAGTTAGTGCATTAATAAATGAGAATTTAGTCAATTGTAGGCCTTTCAGCTGTGCATCTTGTCACCAGACACACTTTGGGAGTCACTGCAAGGTAAAAACACTTTGGTCAGAGAGTCCACGATATACAGACCCTTTGGCCAAACTTGTCCATACCGATCAGGTTCCCGATACTGAACTGTTCCCATTTGGCGCATGTTCCTCTGAACCTTTTCTATTCATGTCGCTGCCCAAATGCCTTTTAAATATTGTAATTGTACCCACCTCTAATACTTCCTCTGGCAGCTCGTTCCACATACACACCACCCTCTGTGAAAAAGTTGCCCCTTTAGGTCCCTTTTTAAATCTTTCCCCTCTCAACTTAAGCCTGTTACCTCACACTTTTGAACTTGAAGTTGGATATTCTGGCTGAGACATGGGGACGCTTTGAACGTGCGTGCTGCTGATATGAGATCTTTGTTAGTAATCAATCTATTAGGTCCTGTCAAAGCGCACTTATGGGATAGTTACGACTTGATCCATGAATTGTTGTGTGATATGCTGCCAGTGTGATACTGTTTATCACTTGTTCAGTGATCTGTAACCATCCATACTTGCTGTTTAAACATGTCTTTGCACAGTATATAATCTAAGATTGCACTGTTGGACATTCCCTTTGAACTAAACCTATCAGAAAAATAACTCAAATCTGTAATTGGTGATGCAGTATTGGGTTTTTTGTTTGAAAGTAAAGACCTCTTTAACCACCAGAAATTATCCAGCTTGGTCAGAAGAATAGAAATGCAGATTTTTTTTAAATTAAAACTTCTGACACTAATAGATGTCAGTATTGAGATTTTTGGAGTCTGTGCACAAATCGCAGAAGGTTCACCTGCAATTATACCAAATAATCCAGAGGCAAATTATACTTTAGCCTTTATCAAAAAACTTTTGGAGTGCAAGATTAGAGGCAGTTTTACAGCAGTTTCATAGATCTTTGGTGGCATCACAACAGGAGAGGACAGTTTTAGTAGACTTGGCCAAGAGATTTTGTTTTTGCCTTGGTGGGAGTCCTGTACAGTGAAAGTTCACTTATTCAATATCTGGGATGAGTGTGGTATCCTGTGGGAAGAGATTGAGCAAAATTCTTAGGATTTCAGAATATGAGATGGTTTCGTTAAACCAAATATGAAATTTGTAGAGCTTGGAGGTATGTGCTGAGAGGCAGCTTCCCTTGGCAGAAGCATTCAGAACTAGGGTTATTGCTTCAGGATAACTGATCAACTATTTAGGGCTGAGATGAGGAAAATATCATAATTCAGGGTTATAAATCTTTGGATGCTGTACCTGTGGTGGTTTTGTCTTGTTTCTTTTGCAAAGGAGTGTTGTCACAGTGGTGCTGAAGTATCTCCTTCGGACAGGCAGTGGTAAACAACTTTGAATTCTTGCTGGGTGTTTTTTTTTTTAAGCCAAAAGAATCATGAGCAGGCAGGGTCAGGGCTCAAACAGATTCAGGAAGGCTTTTAGTTTTACTTGCAGTTCGGCGAAGGTTTCTGCTCGCTGCTGGAGCTAAAAGTTTGCGTTCTCTGCTGCTAGAATGAAGACTTAGATAGTGAGGCTTCCTGTTAAAAATCAAAAGGGACAGATTGTTTTATTTTGCTGTTTCTTCTGGACTGGAGTGGGACAGCACATGAGAATCATCACTTTTGCTGAATTGCATTTTTTGCCAAAGATTGTGTTTGTGGGATGCTGTCTACATTGGAACAGTTTATTACTGGTTAAATAATACATTATTTCATTAAGTATTTGAATAGAGGTTGGATGGCTCGCCGAGCTGGTTTGTTGTTCCGCAGATGTTTCGTTACCGTGCTTGGTAACATCCTCAGGGCAGCCTCTGATGAAGCGTCGGTGTGTTTTCCTGCCTGGTTTTTAAACTCTGGGGTCCGTTGCGATGGATTGCCTCACTTCCGGGTTTCCTCCATAGTGGAATGTATATGGGGTCGAGTTCAATGTGTTTATTAATAGCATGCTTCGTGGAGTGCCATGCTTCCTGGAATTCTCGTGCTTGTCTCCGCCTAGCCTGTCCCAGTCGAAGCCGTGGTTCTCCTTGTTCACGTGGATTGAGATGAGTGAGTATTGGTCGTGTCTTTTTGTAGCCAGTTGGTGTTCATGTACTGTTGTTGTTAGTTTCCTTCCTGTTTGTCAGATGTAGTGTTTCTCGCAGTCTCTGCAGGGGATCTTGTAGATGACATTGGTCCTGTCCATGGCGGGGAGTGCTTCTATCTGCTCACGTCACATCTGCTAGAAAGGGAAATTTCCATTGTTGTCAGTTAAGGATGTGATCAGGCTGTATAGCAGTGTTTCCTCCACAGGAAATAACCTGTTGGCTATGCTGAACCACTTCATCAGCGTTTCCATTCAAATACCAGTGTGAACCAATCTCGAAGAAAGGGCAAGAAATGATTTTTGAAAATTGCATTAACTTTGGTCATGAAATTTTTCCTGCCCTCAGGCTGGAGTGGAGACAGGATAATTACTAAGAGCGCCACAGTCGTCATGTAGTATGAAAGCTTAATATTTGCCACATTGATGTTATTTTTCCTCCTTTCGTAATGTTTGAAAGCTGGCTGTAGCCACTGCAGTCATGTTTGAATATTGGAGTGTTTTGGTTGGTGAAAAACAAATTTCCTTGTGTCTTAAAGCTCAGAGGTTGGAATATACCTAACTTGCTCAAACCACTGTGGTTTTTCAGTTTAAACATTGCTAGGCTTAACATTTTGAGAAGTTCAAGGCAGTGCAATTTAAATTATTACTAGGTTCCCAGCTTCGTCAGTTTATACAGTAGAAACTTTTATTAGCCTTTTTAAAAATGATTTTAGGGGCAGGGATCTTTGCACAATAAAGTATGTAATCAATGATTTGTTTTCTAGTAGGTAACCTCAAAATGGTGAATGCTGTTGGAGAGGGTGCTGTATGTTAAAAATCATTAGACCGCATTAATCATGGCAACTCTGTACAAAGACACCATGTATAATCATGACTTGAGGCTAATCTGAGTGAAACTAACACCATACCTACAACAGCAAGTCAAAACTTAATTCATACCACTATATTAGAATGATTTCTCATTTCTTGGAGTGTTTGCAACTCTACTGTGAACCACTTCGAGCAGTGCTGTAAGTCTGATGCCATGCACTAGCTGGAGAATTCTTTGCTATGTTTTGAAATGGTTAGATTGTCTCACTCCCATTCCTAAACAGCAGAAATTGTTTACACCCTCACTACTTCCAAATGTCGCAGTTTATTTTCCATTTGTTTTGGTAACCATTTGTTTGTTTGTTTACAGGATTTATGAATAAAATTTTCCATCCGAACATTGATGAAGCGTAAGTAACATTTTTTTCCTGCAGTGTGTAAGGAAATATTTTGGGATGAGGAGAGAACAAATTGGGTAATTGAGTTGACAGTGACTTCTAACTTCAAGAGATGATATTGTTCGAGAGTGGGTTTAGAGGATGTTACAGTTCGTGTCTAAATTGTACGAAATCTAAATGCATGTCATTACTACTAATTGCTCACCTTCACTAAAATAAGCTCCATTGCACATAAAATAAAATAGTTGAGAGCTGAGCTCCCAGATGAAATTACAAGATGTCGTCGTCCCTGGAGCCATACACTACCATGGTGATGCTGCCTTTGGGAAAAGGAGGTTTGGGGGATAAATTGAGAAAGTATATGGGAAAGAAGAGGGGGCTATTTTATTTCTAAAGTTCAGAAGCATAAATAACTAGTTTAAGCCAAAAGACCAAGTAGGTAGGAGCAAGCCTGCTCTGCCATTCAACATGATTGTGGTGGATCCTCTATCTCAATGCCATGCTCTAGCGTTCTCCCTACATCTCCTTGATACCTTGAGCCTCTCTAAATCAGTCTTTCTTTTAAGTGTATTCAGTGACTTGACCTCTCCAGACTTCTGTGGTAGAAAATCCTACGGATTCACAATCTCCTGATTGAAGGAACTTCTTGTCTTAGTCCAAAGTGGCCTGCCATGTACTGTGTGACTGTGACCCTTTGATTTTGGAGCCCTTGTATATCAGCTAAATTTGAAACTTTCTGCAGTCTGCCTGCAGTAGGCTTGCTATTTTGTATAGGAACTTCATATGACTCCTTTGGATCTTGTACTACCCTTGATTTATTTTGTTACTCATGGCTGGGTCACATTTTCTGTTGTATTCTTCTGCCCAAAAGGAATATATTACTGTTCCAATGTATGCACTGGTTCCTTAAATATTAGCCATTGCCTATTAATGGAGTTGTCCAGTCTGTCACAGCTGACTCACCCTCTAACCTTGCAGTTTCTTTTTAGGTTTAGGACTCCAGTTTCAGATTGGGTTGATTTTAAACCCAAATGAAGAATTCTATCAACTTGCTGTGCTCACTTTTTCCTAAAGGACTTCTCACAAAGCTATTTAAATAAAAAAGCCTTCTAATTACACACCACCGAATTTAGGATATCCTGTTCCCTTGTCGGTTCTTCAATGTACTTGTCTAAAAAGATACTGTACACACTCTAGGAATTCATCCACTGCAGTGGTTAACTTAGTCTCTATGTAGACACCATCCATGATAACTGTAGCACCCTTTGTTGCATACATTCCTAATTTCCTGTAATGCCACTCTTACTTTATCACTGCTATTTGGAGGCTTGTAGACAGCACCCATGGATATTTTCTGCCCCTTTTGCTGCTTCACTACAAATGTGTTTTTTTTTATTGTTTTTGAAACTTAATTAAGTAGTATCAAAATTACAACCTAATACAACTGAGGGTGGGGTGAATTCTTCACTTCAATTTTTCTTTTTTTCAAGCTTGTTCTGTTCAATGTTATTTCCGGTTCATTGCCATCAATCACTGCTGTAAGCAGACCACTTTTACAGGAACAGACATTGTACTGCCTTACATCTGTATATTTGATGGCAAAACCCGGAGGTGCATCAGTCATCCACCCGTAAGAGCTAAGCTAGAGGTTCATGTTTTCTCACGTTGGGTCATACCATTGTAGGGCGAAAACATCTTGATTAAAATAAGACCAAATGTTAATCTATGTGAAATAAGACAACTTAGAAATTCAATGTACAGTTCAGCATTTGGCCACAGTTAAACAGAGAAATTTATAATGTAAAAATTAAAGGTAAAGTCACCATAGCCTTGCAGATCATAAGACTGCTCTCAATAGAGACAACTGGTGTTGTTTTAATCTGAAGGTCACCACGTCTCGGAGCGGGGAGGGGTTGAGAAATGTCCTTCATCGTCACCTCAGCTGGTGCGAGAATTGAATTTACACTGGCATCGTTCTGGATCTCAAACTGAACCAACTGAGACTAAACTTACGCAGTGTAATATAAAATGTGCACTGCTTCCCCAGGCCAATGGATTGTTCCATTTTACTTCAAGATGACTTCTGGTTACTGACTAAAATTTCTAAATATTTCATTTTAGCTTTGACAAAATATCTTCTAGTATTCTCTTTAGAAACCTAACTACCATTGCTGTCCAATTTGGATCTGATTTTTATTTCCTTTTTTAACCCCCTTCCACTTTGCAGCAGCAAAATGAAAACTACTTCTGAATGCCAGACATTCAGAGACTTCCATTGCTGTGGATGTGAGGTGTTTATTGATTGTCAAGAAAATCTAATAATTGCTTGTTGCTTTTTAATCATGAAAAGTGACTCCATTAGTGTACCATTGATTCATCTAGCTCCTCTTTTATTGTACTTGTTTACATCAAAATGTTTTCACACAATTTGAAGACCATTCTTTGCAAATCATTTAAACTTGGCAAAACAAAACAAAGTGACCAGTCTTCATTTTAGTGCTAAGAATTAGTAATGTTACATTTAACAATTCAGACCCTCCAGATTTTAATTGTCTTGGTGGCTTGTGTGCATTTTGAACACATGAGATATTTTGCAGTTATGAATAAAGAAAAATCATAGCTCTGAAATGTAATGGCTTCACTGGCATTTGTGTTCTGGTAGGAATAGTGATTAATCTCCAAAGGATTTCTCCCTCACCCACCTGTACACTTATTGCATCTATCTCCAGATTCTAAAAGGAGCATTGATCAAGTGGAGAAATTCTGTAGCCAAGATGAAGTTGTCTCTCTCTCATGCAAATATTTTTATATTTCCAATTAATCATCCTGAAAACTGTATTCCTTTATCGCCACAGTGACTTTACTCTTTCTTCCATTGTTGTGGACTGTTTGCCTAAAACCTAGCATTGCAAGTTATTAGATAAATATATTTTGGCATTCTGATATCTATTAAGGAGAATGTTCTCGCATAGAACTCAGCCTATTTTGAATGTTGCTGAACGTGGTTCTAATATGGTCCTTGAATAAGGTTGTGCGTTACAAGATTTTATTTGTCTAACTTGTTTCAGGCATCCCTCTTTCACTTTTATTTCTAGATCAGGAACCGTATGTCTAGATGTAATTAACCAGACATGGACAGCTCTTTATGGTGAGTAGTAAAAACAAATAGGAATTTTAAATCCATTTTTCTTTTAACTGGATGTCAGCTGTAATCCTGCAATAGGTGGAGCTAGAGTTCGTGTCTTGACTGTTGAGGTGAGAGCAAAGTGACTGTGTATCTTAAGTATATTTCTGCTCCACATAACTGATCTTGCTGTTGTGTTCCCAAACCTAGTAAACCACAATCGATGATGGGCTTAGCAAAATAATGCTAGAAGCCAAAATTGAAACATTAACTTATTAGCATTCAGTTTTGTACCACTTTATTTACTCATTCTATGGAATATGGGCTTTGCTGGCTGGGCCAGCATTTATTGCCCTTCCTAATTGCCCTCTAAGGTGGTGGTAAACTTCCTCCTTGAAGTGCTTCAGTCTACTTGGTGTAGATACACCCACAATATTGTTAGGACTGGAATTCCAGGATTTTGATCCAGCAAAAGTGAGGGGATGGTGATATATCTCCAAGTCAGGATGGTGTGTCATTTGAAATCAATGTATCTGATGCCCTTGTTCTTCAAATGGTAATGATCATCGTTTGGAAAATGTAGTTTCAGAGCCCTTGGTGAATTCCTGCAGTGCATCTTGAAGATGGTAGGGACTGCTATTCCTGTGCATCGATGGAGGGAGTGAATGCCTATGGGTGTGGTTCTGATGAAGTGGTTGCTTTGTCTTTGATTATGTCAAGCTTCTTGATTGTTGGAGCTGCATCTGTTGAGGAAAGTGAGGAGAGTTCCATCGCATTCTTGACTTGTGCCTTGTAAATGGTAGTCGGGAAGAGAGTGCCTCACTGCAGGATTTGTAGCCTATGACCTGCTCTTGTGATATACAGTATTTGTATGGCTATGCCAGTTCAGTCTCTGGCCAATGGGATATTAATCATGAGGTATTCAGCACTAGGAATGCCATTGAATGTCACAGGTTGATGGTTAAATTCTGTCATTGGCAATGGTCATTGGCACTTGTGTAATATGAATGTTATTTGCCAGTTGTCAGCCCTAACCTAGATGTTGTCCAGAATTCGCTGCAGAGCAGAAGTGATGAAGTTAATCTCTGTTCAAATATCTTTTATTCCAAGATGGATTTGAGATGATTTTTTGATCTGCTTAACTGCTGAATTTATTTTTATTGTAGACTATCCCTCAGTAAACTGTCTAATCATAAAATGTTTATGAATTTTTGTACCCTGCTTTGACTTTATTATATGCCTCAGTGACTATTGAAAAAAATCAAACTGCAGTAAGAAACAGCAATATTCACTGCAGACAACTGGAATGGCAGCACAAGTTGGTAATGAAAGTGAGAATTTGTTGCAAAGCAAAGCGTTTTGGATTCCGTCATTTATCGTTTCATGAAAAGTGTTTTACCATTGTGCTAACACTGTGGAGCTGGAGGAACACAGCAGGCCAGGCACCATCAGAGGAGCAGGAAAGTTGATGTTTCGAGTTGGGATCCTGGCTGCCTAGCCTGCTGTGTTCCTCCAGCTCCCCACACACTATCTCTGACTCCGGCATCAGCAGTTCTTACTATCTCAGTGAATTTTACCATTTGTGAAGCTGCTTTGAAGTGGAGATACACAGATGCATTTCACCTACACTTGATTAGGAATAGTAGGCAAAAGTATTTTTTCTAATTAATTGGAAGCACAATTTTTAAAATGTTATGGTTTAGGCTTATTGACTTTTCAAAAAGAAATGCAGCGGTGTAGTTTCAGAGATGAGGAAGGAATATTTTGGGGCTTGGCCTTGATCAGTCAGCTGAAAAAATAATCATTGGAGAAATGAGCACACAGCACAATCAAGATTTTCAAAATGCTGAGAAGATGCGATCATGTAGCTGTGAAGTGATTCCGTATAACCTGCAGCAAGCTATTGGCAGGAAAGGGATGTTGAGACTCTTTAAATTGCAGTAGCTGTTTAGAATAGGCAAGGCAACAATCAAAAATAGTCTTTGTTTCTGAGAGAAAGGAACTAATATTCCTTAGCAGCTGGTTTTGAAAGCCGTTGATAACCTAGGATAAATATAGACAAATTAAATATACCACGGAAAATTGATTCAGTTTTAACATAGTGATGCCACCTGTGGAATAAAACTGCTGCTGTCAGAAAGAAAAGCTTCTTGTGTGTCTCCTAGTGTGTTGCTATATGGTGTGCATGGGCCCAGCAAAGGCCTTCAGAATTCTCAGTGAAGAGATACTCTGTCAATTGACATCAGTTATTAACTGAAACAGTTCCATCTTTAGTCTGCATTATCTTCAAAATGCTTGTTTCAGTACTTCCTGGATCTCAAACATTTTAGTGTCATGCAATCCAGGATGACACGCAATTTTCTGGATTCATCTGGCTGAAATTTTATTTTAATCAAGCTTCTGCTTATATTGCTGTTCAATTCCAAGAGATGCGTATTTGTGTGCTGAGCAGTAAGTTAACAGAAGTGGAGGGTGAGTTCTGCCAAAACTGGTTGGCTTGCGGATTGCTAATGGAACATTGTCTCACTATTTTGCTGCAGCACAGTATGTAACATATATGACATTTTTACCTTTCTCCTTACAACCTTTGAATTGCAAATTAAGGCAGTTAATATGCAGCAGTGTAGCTAAATATTTATCATACTTAGATGAGTTTTACCAGCAGTTAATTTGCTTTAACCTGGAGTAAATTTCTGATGGTTAGAGCTTTGAGTCAGTTATACAGCACAGAAACAGACCCTTCGGCCCAACTCATCCATGCCGACCAGATATCCTAAATAAATCTAGTCCCATTTGGCCTATATCCTTCTAAACCTTTCCTATTCATATACCTATCCAGATGCCTTTCAAATGTTATAATTGTACCAGCCTCTTGCACCACCCCTGGCAGCTCATTCAATGCACGCACCACCCTCTGTGTGTAAATGTTCCCCCTTAGATCCCTTTTTTAAATCTTCTGCGTCTTTCCTTAAACCTGTGCCTTCTAGTTTTGGACTTCTACGGTGGGAAAAAGAGCTCGGCTATTCACCTTGCCTGTGTCCATCATGATTTTATGAACCTCCATAAATTCACCCCTCAGCGTCTGCCCCAGGGAAAAGAGCCCCAGCCTATTACTTCCATTTTCAGGATTTGCCCCCTGGCTGGCTGGCTGACTGACTGACTGACTGACTGGGAGATCTTTCTTTAAGTTGCCATTTCACAAGTTTAAATGGCTATGATGTTTGGTTTTGTGAACTTGTTGAAAAGAGGTTGAAGTGCAATAAACAGCTGGTGCCATTCTGAAGTTTTAGAAAAAAAATGTCATTTGGTCCAAGTATTATGTTTGAGTAGTTGCAATCGCGCTATGTTGTTAAACAATAGTCAATGTAAAAGTAAATGAGACTACTTGGACATTTTTAGATCTGAGAAAAACCTGATTTCCTATAAAAAATGATTAATATAGCAAAGGAGGTGCCCATTTGGCCTCTTGTTACAATTCTATTAGTCAGTTGAACGATCCATTTTCTCTTTCCTTATAATAATGTAACTTTTTTTATCCCTTTACATGTTTTTCCAGTTCCTAAAATGTTAGTATTCGATTTTTTTCCACCTCCTTCCAAACTGGGCCAGATTTCAGAAAATTTAAGTTTTGTGTTGCATTATGGTACTCACACATTTTACATGAGTATTTTCACACCTTGCAAGATGAGATACAATGAGAGATAGTAGGAACTGCAGATGCTGGAGAATCCGAGACAACAAGGTGCAGGGCTGGATGAACACAGCAGGCCAAGCAGCATCATAGGAGCAGAAAGGCTGACGTTTCGGGCCGAGACCCTTCATCAGAAAAGGGGGAGGGGAAGGGGGTTCTGAAATAAATAGGGAGAGAGTGGGAGGTGGATAGAAGATGGATAGAGGAGAGGATAGGTGGAGAGGAAACAAACAGGTTGAAGAGGCGGGGATGGAGCCAGTAAAGGTGAATGTAGGTGGGGAGTTAGGGAGGGGATAGGTCAGTCCAGGGAGGATGGACAGGTCAAGGGGGCGGAATGAGGTTAGTCGGTAGGAGATGGGGGTGCGGCTTGAGGTGGGAGGAGGGGATAGGTGGGAGGAAGAACAGGTTAGGGAGGCAGGGACAAGCTGGACTGGTTTTGGGATGCGGTAGGTGGAGGGGAGATTTTGAAGCTTGTGAAATCCACATTGATACCGTTGGGCTGTTCCCAAGCGGAATATGAGTTGCTGTTCCTGCAACGTTCGGGTGGCATCGTTGTGGCACTGCAGGAGGCCCAGGATGGACATGTCGTCTGAGGAATGGGAGGGGGAGTTGAAATGGTTCGCGACTGGGAGATGCAGTTGTTTATTGCGAACCGAGCGTAGGTGTTCTGCAAAGCGGTCCCCAAGCCTCCGCTTGGTTCTCCCGATGTAGAGGAAGCCACACCGGGTACAGCGGATGCAGTATACCACATTGGCAGATGTGCAGGTGAACATCTGCTTGATGTGGAAAGTCTTCTTGGGGCCTGGGATGGGGGTGAGGGAGGAGGTATGGGGGCAGGTGTAGCACTTCCTGCGGTTGCAGGGAAAAGTGCCGGGTGTGGTGGAGCTGGAGGGGAGTGTGGAGCGGACAAGGGAGTCACGGAGAGAGTGGTCCCTCCGGAAAACAGATAGGGGTGGGGAGGGAAAGATGTCTTTGGTGGTGGGGTCGGATTGTAGATGGCGGAAGTGTCGGAGGATGATGCGTTGGATCCGGAGGTTGGTGGGGTGGTACGTGAGGACGAGGGGGATTCTTTTTTGGTTTTTATTGCGTGGACGGGGTGTGAGGGATGAGGTGCGGGAGATGTGGGAGACACGGTTGAGGGCGTTCTCGACCACCGAGGAGGGGAAGTTACGGTCCTTGAAAAACGAGGACAACTGAGATGTACGGGAGTGGAATGCCTCATCCTGGGAGCAGATGCGGCGGAGGCGAAGGAATTGGGAATAGGGGATAGCATTTTTGCAGGAAGGTGGGTGGGAGGAGGAGTATTCTAGGTAGCTGTGGGAGTCGGTGGGCTTGAAATGAATATCGGTTTCGAGGTGGTTGCCCGATATGGAGACAGAGAGGTCCAGGAAGGGGAGAGAGGTGTTAGAGATGGTCCAGGTAAACTTAAGGTTGGGGTGGAAGGTGTTAGTGAAGTGTATGAACTGTTCGAGCTCCTCGTGGGAGCACGAGGCGGCGCCGATACAGTCATCAATGTAACGGAGGAAGAGGTGGGGTTTAGGGCCGGTGTAGGTACGGAAGAGGGATTGTTCCACGTAACCTACAAAGAGGCAGGCGTAGCTTGGGCCCATGCGGGTACCCATGGCTACCCCCTTTGTCTGTAGGAAGTGGGAGGAATTGAAAGAGAAGTTGTTGAGTGTGAGGACGAGTTCGGCTAAGCGGATGAGGGTGTCAGTGGAGGGGGACTGGTCGGGCCTGCGGGACAGGAAGAAGCGGAGGGCCTTAAGGCCATCTGCATGGGGAATGCAGGTGTAGAGGGACTGGACGTCCATGGTAAAGATGAGGTGTTGGGGACCGGGGAATTGGAAGTTCTGGAGGAGGTGGAGGGTGTGCGTGGTGTCACAGACATAGGTAGGCAGTTCCTGGACCAAGGGGGAGAAAATGGAGTCCAGATAGTTGGAGATCAGTTCAGTGGGGCAGGAGCAGGCGGAGACAATGGGTCGACCAGGGCATTCAGGTTTGTGGATTTTGGGAAGGAGATAGAAGCGGGCAGTGCGGGGTTGGGGAACGATGAGGTTGGAGGCCGTGAGTGGGAGGTCACCTGAGGTGATGAGGTTGTGGATGGTTTGGGAGATGATGGCTTGGTGCTCAGGGGTGGGGTCATGATCAAGGGGGCGGTAGGAGGTGGTGTCGGAGATTTGTCGTCTGGCTTCGGCGATGTAGAGGTCAGTGCGCCATACTACAACTGCACCTCCCTTGTCCGCGGGTTTTATTGTGAGGTCGGGACGGGAGCGGAGGGCTGCATGTTCTGCGGGGGAGAGGTTGGAGTGGGTGAGATTTCACAAGCTTCAAAATCTCCCCTCCCCCTACCGCATCCCAAAACCAGTCCAGCTCGTCCCCGCCTCCCTAACCTGTTCTTCCTCCCACCTATCCCCTCTTCCCACCTCAAGCCGCACCCCCATCTCCTACCTACTAACCTCATCCCGCCCCCTTGACCTGTCTGTCCTCCCTGGACCGACCTATCCCCTCCCTAACTCCCCACCTACACTCACCTTTACTGGCTCCATCCCCGCCTCTTCGACCTGTTTGTTTCCTCTCCACCTATCCTCTCCTCTATCCACCTCCCACACTCTCCCTATTTATTTCAGAACCCCCTTCCCCTCCCCCTTTTCTGATGAAGGGTCTAGGCCAGATGAGATACAATAATTTTTTTTTTGCTATTTGTTATTATGATCAAGTCTGAAGGATGTGGGTCCAAATCAATTCGGGAACTTGTTTGCAAAATCCTTGTTAACTACTAGTGCAGTGCTGACTTCAACCGGTTACCATGTCTGCTTTCAGGACAATTCAAAAGATCCAATGGCTTTATTTTGAAGAGCAGGAGAATTCTCCATTTCCAACAATGTGTATTCCTCTATTATCATCACTTGAACAAGCTGTTGTCACATTACCATTTGAGACTTTACTATGTCTAAGCCACTTTGACCTTTTTTAAAACTTTTTTAAAAGTAATCCTGTGACTATCAAACACTTTGACTTCTGAGATTGAAAGGTGCTGTAGCAGTGCAAGTATTTTTGTATCACCCTCCTCCTATCTGTTCACCCCAGCCCCAAAACATGCACCTAAAGCTTGGGTTTCACAATTAGATGCATAATGTTTCTTTATTCCAGCCCAATAATGTGCCTTAACCAAGTTAGCACTCCGCACTCCATACAGTATGTTTTCCTTTCATCTCTCTCGCACAAGCCATTTTATGGCCTCTTTGTATTAGAGCTAGTGTCCATATTGTGCTGTAAACCCAAGGAATTGAATTCACTGTGCTTCAACTTAAATGCACAGCACGGCAATCAGCAGCTGAAAAGAGACAAGGTAGATTTAGCCAATTGAAGGGTTTCAGTTTCAGGTGTACTTTACTAACAGACTCACAGTAATATTCAAAGATCCCACTTCCTACAGACTAATGGGGTGGCCATGGGATCCCACATGGGCCCAACCTATGCCTGCCTCTGCGTAAGATATGTGGAACGGGCCCTCTTCCGCAGCTATGCTGGCACTATCTGCTGCACCTGCACTACCTTTGTTTTGTCCGCAAATATCCCAAGTCCCTTTTTGGATTGCAGCGTTCTGCAGTTTTTCTCCATTTAAATGATACTGTTCTTTTGTTCTACCTTCCAAAATGGAAAACTTTGCAGTTTTCCACACTATACTCTGTTTACCAATTTTTTGCATACTCCCTTAAACCTATCAATGTTCATCTGTAAACTGTTTGTATTTGTCTCATAACTTGCCTTTCCACCTATTGTTGTCATCTGCAAATTTAGCTACAGATTCGCTCCCTTCCTTGAAGTCATTAATACATATTTTAAACAGTTGCAGTGCCAGCACTGATCCGTGTGAAACCCTACTGATTGCATGTTGCCAAACTGAAAAATATCCTGTCCTGAAATGGTGACCCCCTAATTTTAATGCAATGTCTTCTATATCTGGAGGCACCCTTTCCGTGTGCAGTTTATAAACACCAATCAGGAGCTTGCGCACTTCAATCATGTCACCCTCGCTCTTCCAAACTCCTGTGAAAACAAGTCAAGTATGTCCAGCCAATACTTCTAAGATAATCCACTTATTCCAGGAATTAACTTAGTAAACCTCCACTGAACTGCCTCCAATGCATTTACATCCATCCTTAAATAAGAAAATCAAAAATGCACAGTGTTACAGATGAGGTCTCGCCGATTCTCTATTTAACTAAAGCATATCATCCTTACTTTTGCCAAAACCGAAAGAACTGCAGATGCTGTAAATCGGGAACAAAAACAGGAGTTGCTGGAAATGCTCAGCTGGTCTGGCAGCATCTGTGAAGAAAAATCACTTAACGTTTTGGGTCTGGTGACCTTTCCTCAGTTCTGTTTTTGACCCTTTTATGCTCAATTTCTCTTAAGTAATAAAATATAGTACCCATTAGCCACCTAGATTATGTGCTGTACCTGCATACTACCTTTTGTGATTCAAGCACCAGAACATCTAAATCCTTCTGCACCTCAGAATGTTGCATTTATCCACTTTGGTGATAAAAAGTGCAGAATATTACTTTAATAGAATAGGATTTCTATTATTACTTAAATATTCTGTATATTCTATTATCAAAGTGAACAGTTTCACATTTCTCATACTACTGCATCTGCCAGATTTTTTTCCCACTCAACCTATTTATGTCAGTCTGCAACTTCCTTGTCGTCTTAACATTCTTTCCTACTTATCTTGATGTAGACTGAATTTAGCTGCCATGCCTTTGCTTTCTCATCAAATTTGATGAATGTAAATTGTAAATTTTTTTTGTAATAATGTTTGATGTGGCACCTTATCAAATGCCTTTGGAAAATCCAAGTATGATGTGTCCACAGGCTCCTCTTTATCCTGAGTAACAGCCTATTACTCCTTTAGAGAACTCCAATAAAATGGCTAAACGTTGTTTCCCTTTGCCAAACCCATGCTGACTGTTCCCAGTTACCTTGAGTTTTTCGAAGTGGGCAGCTATAATTTCTCTAACAACTGATTCATTCCTTTCTGAAGAAGGGTCCCAACCCGAAACATCAACTTTCCTGCTCCTCTGATGTTGCCTGGCCTGCTGTGTACCTCCAGCTCCACACTGTTATCTCAGACTCCAGCATCGGCAGTTCTTACTGTCTCTGATTCATTCCTTTCCTACTTTAGATATAAAGCTGACTGGCTTACGGTTTGCTGTTTTCAGCCTCCATGCCTTGAATAGCAGGGTTATAATTGCTTCTTTGCAGTCTGTTGAAACCTTTACCTGAACCTAGAAAAGTCTGGAAAATTGACCTCCGTATATCCACTACCTTATGAGCAACCTCTTTTAAAACCCCAGGGTGAAGTCCATCTGGACCTTGAGATTTTTCAGCCTGTAGCTTCTTCAGTTTGCTTAATTCCATTTGTGATTGTAAGTTCACCAGGTTCCCCTCTTCCTTCAATCTCCTGATTTACAGCTGTCCAATACTTTTGTTTCCTGAGTCGTGAAAAGAAAAGCAAAATTTGCTAATTTCATCCTCACTTTTCCTATTGTCTACTATTAACTCGGCATTCTCACTCGAGGACCAACACTCAAGTAATTAAATTACACTTTTTTTTAAAATGCAGGTAGAAACTCTTGCTGTTAGTTTTTATATAGCTTCCTCTCGCACTCTATTTCTTCCTTCTGATTAAACGTTTTGTCATGACTCTGCCACTCTTTATATTCTGATCAATATTTGACCTGCGCCTCATCTTTGTGCAGTAATATGCTTTTTCTTTAAATTCGTTGCTTTCTGTAACTACTTTAGTTAACCATAGATGTTCTTTCCTTTAGAGTTGTTCTTTACAATAGGAATGTACTTGGGGTCTTCTAAAATATCCCTTGAATATCTGCAACTGTCTCGATTTGTCTTCTTGTGCCAATTCACTTCAGCCTGTTCAGCTTTCATGTCCAAATAGTTGTCTTTATTTAAGCTTAAAATGCTAGTCTTAGCCCCAGTCTTCTCCCTTTCAAACTGGATGCAAAATTCAATGTTGTGTTAAGTGCTACTCAGGAATTCCTGAACTCTGAGATCATTTATCTTCTTACGTTATGCAACTACAAATCTAATATGATCTGAGAAAACAAGGTGTAGAGCTGGATGAACACAGCAGGCC
>NC_063353.1:35946116-36072554 GCF_021869965.1 Rhincodon typus
AGTTCCTACTGTCTCTAATATGATCTGCTCTCTGGTTGGTTCAAAAATGTGCTGCTCGAAGAAATAATTTTTGAAGCATTCTTAAAAACTCATCCAGGCTACTACTGTCCATCTTTTACTTATATGTGGATTAAAGTCACCCATGATTATTTCCATCCCTTTTCTCACACTCTTATTTCCTCTTGTATGCTTTGTCTCTCATTATGGTTAGTGTTAGGGGCCCCAGAGACCATGCTCTCTAATGACCTCCTTTTCCTCTGATATTTGTCATTGCCACCCAAAACAGTCTCATGTTCTGATTTCCTGAACCAAAGTCATCCCTAACTGTTGCATGTGTGCCAAGTTGATTTTACAATGCTTCCCTTCCACCTTTACCTAACTTCCTTATCTTATTGAATGTCATATTCCCAATCCATGCGTTCCTGAACCCATGACTCTGTAATGGCTGCCAGATCATATTTATTCACTTCAGTGTACCATATCAATTCACTTATTTCATACATACTGCATTTATTCAGGTACAGAGCTTTTCAGTTTTGTTTACATTTGTAACATCTAATCTTGGTGTATTCCATTTTTTTTTTCTCCTGTATCATTTTGTCTGTTTGATATAACACATCTTTCCATGTTTGAATCTTTTCTCCCCTACTCCTTGGGTAAAGCCTTCTCTAATTCGCTAGTTATGCAGTTCATAAGAACGCTGACCCTAACACAGTTGAAGTCTGGACCGACTTAATGATATCGGCCTGTTTTCTTTAGTACTTGTACAAGGGGCCTTTGCTAACATCAGTCTTGGAACCATGTCTTCATCCCTCTGACTTTATGCACCCTATACCATTTGCACACAGCTTGGGTGATAATCTTGCAATTATAAACTTTGAGGTTCTGCTTTTTAACTTAAGTCTCTAGCTCCTCAACTTATTTTGTTGGTGCCTACATGCATCATAACTGCTGGATACTCCCACTGTAAGTTCCTCTCTGGCCGTGAGCAATTGTTCTGAGTCCTAGTACCAGGCTGGCAGCGCAGCCATCTCAACTCTGTGTTGCACAGGATGGCTGTCAACACCACCTCCACCCGCCCAAACTATACTATTATGTACTACTATTACTAAATGCTTTGTTGCTCCTCCTGCTTCAATGGGCACCTATGCAACAGTTGGTTTGTTCAGCTGCCCTGCAGCCCCTGCTGTCATCTGAACGTGCTGAAGAATCTCAAACCTGTTGGGCAATTGCAGAAGCTGACACTACTACACTTCTCTCCTATGCCTGCCTGTCTATGTATGGACCTTCGAGGTCCATGCATGGTAGCAGCTTCTGGAACTAGAAGTCAGTAGTTTGACACACTTGTTGGCCTGTTAGAACTTCTGAATGCTGTGCAGCTGCGTAGCTTAAAGGGAACATTATTGCTACTCTCTAGGTCCCCTCAGTTGCAGTCAAATCCACTGACCAAATCAAAAGTCCCCAATGCAAGTGATGTGATTGCCACTTGGTACAAAGAATCCAAGTAAATTATGTCCCCCTTCTACCCCAGCTGTCGGCCTTCAGTTTAAATTCTGAGCAAAGGTGTTGAACTTCAACCAGTCACCTGGAGATGTTTGCTCTGAATTGTAATGGTATCCATGAACTACCACATGTTGCAGTCTTGACACATCTCCTAACTTGCCATCCTTTTGAGTTTTAATTATTATTCACTTATGTTATCCTTTAACTTCACCACCTCATGATAAAATATGTAATGTTACATTTTTTAAATCGAGAAAAGATTTTAACTATTAATCAGAGTCACATCAAACAGCTAACTGCTTTCACTGTAGCAGGACAAGAACCAGCTCCAATTAATCTAGAGATAGTAGGAACTGCAGATGCTGGAGGATCTGCGAAAGGCCCGAAACGTCAGCTTTCGTGCTCCTCTGCTGCTTGGCCTGCTGTGTTCATCCAGCTCTACACCTTGTTATCTTCAAGTAATTTAGCACTGTCTCTGACTGTCTATCTGCCATGCAGTCCTTTTCTTACCTGTTCCTTTAGGTGACTGCCTATCCTTGCTGTCTCTGCTGATTAAGGTGATGTTGGGTGCTTATCATGGAGTTGTTCTCTCACCCACTCCGCTTGTTGTTGCTAACTCCCTGCCTTGGATTCTTTGCTTCACCTTGTCTGCTCCTCTGTATTACTAGATTATTAATGTTACAGAATTTAGAATTGGCTACCAAGATTACATGAAAATCAAACTCAAATTACAAAGACTGAAATGAGCATAGCATCACTGAGAATACAGGTGAGCTATACTATTTAAATCAGTCTAAATTCATTTGACATTCATCCTCGGAGGTCCTAATTGTCTTCCAGTGCAGCAGCTTATTGCTTTTGAATTTATTCTATGCTTGTCGCTCAGTATTCTTTTAGTGCATCACTCTAAGAAAGAAAGTTATGATTTGTTATAAATCTGCCCTTTACTACTTATAACCTTTCCTAATTTTTAATTTTATAGTAGTATTCTGGACTTATCCTCTTCCAATAACTACTGTCTCGCACACCTCTGACGTCAGCTCTTTGTCGTCTTTCAAAGACGACATTGTCTATTGTCAAAACATCTGATACTAAAGATCAGTTTCAGTGTTTTTTTTAATACATCACCTTCAGTGTTTGTCTCCATTGTTTCTGAGCAGCCAGAACCTGGTGTAAAATAGTGTAGTTTGGATTAATGTGCTGAACGTTTTTCTTGATTAAGATTTCTTCTAATTTGTAACGAATGGAGGTGCAGTTTTTGCTGTATAATTCAATGTCCGTTGATTTCTTGACTGCTCCTCTCATTGGTTGAACATTGTCTTTTGGGACACTTAAGTCTCATTCAGCTTTATTGATCATTTATTTCATTTTTGGTCTGTTTTCCTTTTTTATGTGCATTTGTAATTGTCATCTGCCCATATATTTATTTTTGCCCAAATTATTCTGTAATTTCTCAGTTGCCTCTGATTTCATTGTGCCAGATTTAAACAATTTACATTGGAATTTGAGGCCATGTATTTGCATAACTGCTGAACACTGGTAATTACAGTTAATATCACTTTTTCCATCTCAGTAAAGTTCTTTCACCAGTGACTTCAATTGATTTGGAAGGTGAGAGAAGAATTATAACTGACTTGAAGGCCAATAGCATGCAGGAGAGCTAAGCTATTAATGACAGCATTAAATTCAAGAGTGATCAAAAATCAGTCATGTTATCACATCGCCATCTGGCTGTCTGCAATCAATCTGATTTCAGTTCTTTGGTATTCCTCATCAAATACTCTAGCATTTTCCCCACAATCTCCCAGCTAATGCTTTGAGGGTCCATGTCATGTTGATTTATTTTTAATGATGTAGTGCTTTTCCTGAGGTGTCACAGCCTGCCTGTATGCTGTTTAATCATCCACATACAGAAGAGCCACTGGGATATCAGTTATTGGGCTACCAGTGCATATCCTGGCATGAGTTGATGCTTTCAGAAGAGGACATTGAAACTGATAAGACATATGGCAGTTAAACAGACTGCGTACCGTCGTGCAGTCTCCCATTTAGCTTTGCTCATATTTTTCCATGGTATGTTGATAAAAATGTTCTTGAGTCTAAAATTATTGCTGGTGGTGCTATGGAAAATATCCGTAAAAACAGTGGAGAAAGAGCTTATTGCTTCACTACCCCCTAAAATCCAGAGGGTGATACAAGACTTTCAAGAAGGAGAGAGAAACACATGCAGTATGATTTACTTTGTACTTGTGGCTGTGAAGAGCATGATAGCATAATTGACCATTTGTTAATGGTGCTGAAAGAACAAACAATACGTCTGTATAATAATACTTAGCGGACATCAATTTCTCACTCCCTGAATGTTTTGTTGCTGGCCCTGAAGAACCAATATGAGGGATTTTGTGGCTGGTATTCCAGAAACCCAAACTTGTTTTCCACTTCCTTTAGGTAAATTTAGGACTAGAAAAGCTATTCTGCTCAAAACACACTTAATCAAACATTGATCACTTCATCTGTTGTGATGCAGAAATGCATTTACCGCTCTCTCTCCCTTCAACATTTTCCCTGATTGAAGCCTGTGGAAACAGCAACACAGCCTGCACGTGGGTAGTTTTGAAATATTTTATTTTAGGTATGTCATTATTGGGTGATTTCAGACACAAAGCTTTATGCGGTCACTGGCTTTGACAAGGTGAGCTGAAAAATTTGGACATCACTACTCATGGATAGGATGATCCTAGCTGTTCACATAACTGCATTAAGGTAAATTTTGGAGTTTGCTTGTGTACAGTTGAAGATTTCTGAAATTGGACTGTTGCAGTCTTGTGTCTAAACTTCCAGAATTAAGTAAGTGGAGAGTGTATGTAGTCACAGTCAAGGAAGTAGAGACCCTGTGGGTATTTCTCCATGTTTGGTTTCAGGGTTCTTCAGGTATGGTGGTCACGTATGTATATCTGACACCCTGCTGGTCAAACAAATCTTCTTGTTCAGATTCCTGATCATTTCATACTTGGCCTATCATAAGCATTTGTCTCAAAAAGAACAGACTGCACAATGTTTGTGCGTTTTTAATCATCCCACTATAGTTTTGCTATTGCGTAAGGGAGTAATGTGGCTTGTGAATTTTCCTTCTAGACCTCACCAATATATTTGAGTCGTTCCTGCCTCAGCTGCTGGCCTATCCAAATCCAATTGACCCTTTAAATGGTGATGCTGCAGCAATGTATCTCCATCGACCAGAAGAGTACAAACAGAAAATAAAAGGTAAGGGTTACCTTATATTTGTATTAAAACTGTCTAAATATGGTCTAAAGTTTTATGGTTGTGGAATTAGGACATTATTTGGAATTCAGTGCTGGTATAGAGTTCTACTTTATTTTAGCAGCAGCCTGGCTAGTGAGACAATCTAACCTCAGAGGAAGAGTGTGTGTGTGTGTGTGTGTGTGTGTCTGTCTGTCTGTCTGTCTGTCTCTATCAGACTGGCCTAGGCTGATTCAGCTGACTTTACCTAGTGAAGCAATGCTATCTGATTATACATTCTGCTGGCAGATCCACCAAAAGCATTACCCTTTCAGTCTCGTTGCAAGGCTGACTGATGTATTTTTGCAACATTTCGTTTTTATTGCTACCCTTGGAGATTGAGAATTCCAAGCTTCCGGGCTTTGAAGTGGTTTCTTAGCTGACATGACTGTCAACAGTAATGAGGCGAGATTGCTGCATTTTACTAGGAGGTATCCTGAGCCTAGGTCAATAACTAGCAAATTAACTAGTCATTCACTCTGTTTGCTGTTTTGTACAGTCTTGCTGTGCTGCATTTTCCTTAAGTATCTTATGAATGCATTTGAGTTTTTTGAGAAATTGCTGTTGCTATAATAAATGCAAGTCTTTTTTTATTCCTTCCTTCCTTCCCTCCTTCAAACCCCAACACTTTTCTCAGAATATATCCAGAAATACGCAACAGAAGAGGCGCTAAAGGAACAAGAGGAGGGTGCGGGTGAAAGTTCATCAGAGAGTTCTATGTCTGACTTCTCCGAGGATGAGGCCCAGGATATGGAATTGTAGTATCACCACCCACTTTCAAAGAGACAGACTATATAATTTCCTAACCATTGAAAAGCAGACTATAATATTCATATTTAAAAACAAAAAGCAAGTTTTTTTTATTACTAAAACCAGGTTTTTATGGATAGCATTGGTATATTATCACCCTAGTTTTTTTTCCTCTCCTCGGTCATTTCTCCAACTTGAAGTGCATCTTACCGCACATTCCACTAGCTGTGAGGCCCAAATGCATGCTATCTCATAACTTTGGTATACCTAACTTGTAACATGTTTTGACCCAAAAATGGAAGAGAGCAAGAAAAATTGAACAACGGATTGGTGCAGAGCGGGATATCAACCAAGCAAGAATGACTATTTATGCTGTCTGCTTCTCGATCAGAAAAAAAAACAGCGCTAGAGAGAACAGAAAGTTTCAGTAAAATCGAAGCACAATGGAAGGTTTATTAGCAGAAGAAAAACTAACATATTATTTGCTCTGCATGTTTTTTGGTTTCTATTTTTTTCCTCGTGAATAAAAATGGACGTACAGATTACACATCCTTTTTTTTATTGTGGCATGATATGGAAGAATACAACTTGTTTAGGACTTTGGTTCGTAAAACAGATTTAATTATTTAAAAAAAACCTAGTGTTTGTGGCTTTAACCTGAAGGATAGTATTAAGTAATTACTAGGTAGTGGTGAACTTGATTACTCTAATTAGCACGTTGTATTATTATTGGGGAAATACTTGCTGGCACCCTATCTTGCTATATAGATTTTTTTTTTTAATGGCCTATTGCTATGTGCTGACTTATACCTGTTTGACTTATTTAGGGTTAGTTAGTATGCTCGCTGGTGATTTCAAATAAAAAAAAATGTATATTTTCATTGTTACAATAGTTGATTTGACATTGATTGAAATTTTTTCCTGCATAGGATTCTGTGCCAGCAATTGTAAATACAGCTGTACAACAAAGGGACTTTGGATCCTCCTCCTCGCAGCTTGTATTGATTTTTTTGATCTACCCCCTCCCATTTGTGTGAATTTTGTGCTCATCAAGACGAGGTGTGGAATATTGGGGAATAAAAACTTCACATTTGACACATTCACCGAATGCACAAATCATGTCTAGATGCAAAGCCTGCTGCTGTGGTCCTTCTAAAAGAGACATACCCTCACCCAAATTGTCAGAAGATAGAGCATGTGGCTTGGCCAATTTATCCAACATATAGGGGTTGCGTCTTTAGAAAGATTTCACCAGATCCACCTTTGTAGATGCTGTCCTGATATTCTATTTCTCGCCCATCTACCAGTACCCTTTCATTGCAACCCAACCATGTCCAGAGTAAACTTGCAATACCATTTAGTTTTGTGAGTTTCATGGTAACCAGATTGAGAGATCATAGCATTAAGAAACTATATATGAGCAGAATATTTCCCACACACTAATCTCCAAATATAGCTTTGTGCTGTACTGAAACTACCAATTATTTTAGGTATCAACTAACGGAGACTTAATAAATCTGAATTCAATTCAATTCCAGGTGAAGGGCTGCATCTTGCTCACAACAATGCCCACTTCCCTGGACCATTCATTTTTTTATAGAGCTTTAGCAAGCACAGCTGCTAAGCAGCAGTTTGTGTCTGAGTCTAATTTCCAAAGAAAGTCTTTTGCAGTTCTTAAGCGTTAAAGAATCTGCACAGTGCTGTTTGTCTGCATTTCAGTTATGTTTTGTGTCCCATGTCATTTAAGTCTTGACATTAACATTGGGAAATGGGTATCTCAGTTGTATGTACCATTCCATTTGTGACAGAAATTCGGATATATCATTTAAATTAATCAAATGAGAGAAATAAACAGTGCAGATGTGGAGTGAGAAAAGACTTAATGTTTCACATCAGTGCTGTAAGTCCTGACAAAAGGCCATCAACCCCCAAAACTTTAGCTGTTTCCCTGTTTTTAGGTTCTACCTGATCGGCTGGGAATTTCCAGTATTACATTTGTTTGCGTTTCCAGTATCTGCAGTACTTTGGTTTTGATTCTGAGAGAGCCTGGATTAGGAGTTTTTGAAGGACTTTCTCATTTGAGCGATCAGTTATTATGTTGCCTGATTGACTCCACTGCTGCTCCTGGGTTATTGTATATGTTGCAAGGTCTCTTTCCTTCTGTAATCATGACTGGTATTTAGGTTGAAGTTCGTGGGGTATGAGAGATTTGGAGGTCAAGTATAATCTGAATGTATTTGTGTTCCTTGACCATACAGCCGACATGGCAGCCTGGTGATCCTGGTTTCTGCAGGAGGATGTTTGGGCTTCTTCCACAAACCCACTACAGGCAGTTCAATTTTATTGGTATCAAGCACATCAGTCTGGTGACTGGTTACAGTGACCACGTTAATGTCTAGAAATTGTTGTAGGCATGACCTGTTCCTACAAATAGGAGTATTCCTGCCACTCACGCCCAAAGTCGTGAGGCATCTATAGTTCATGAGCCCAATAAAGATTAGCAGTGGAAGAAAGCCTGACAAAACATTGGACAGTTGTCTCCCAGGGGTACAAAAGACAACTGTCTAAAGACTATCTTGCTGACTGTTTTGGAAATTCCTATCCCAGACCCACTGGGAATGAGGGAAGGTGGTCACGCAAGTGTAACATCAATGGAATAGCAATCCATAGGGCTGGGTTAATGGTCTGGAGTCATGGGTCCACATCCTATCACGGAAGCTGGTGGATTTTAAATAAATAAAATCCAGAATATGAAATTGATCTCAGTTATGGTGGTGATGTTATTTTTGTAAATACCCATTTGGTTCACAAATATGCTTTAGGGTGGGAAATCGGCCTTCCTAGTCTGATCTATGTGATTTCAGATCCAAATATTTGTGGTCGACTTCTAGCTGCCCTTTGAAATGGTCTAGATAGCAGCTCAATTTGAAGGCAGTGAGAGATGGGCAACAAATGCTGGTAGCTATGAAAAGAATCATTTTTTAAAATTCTTTTTCATGCTTTTGAGCTCATTAACAGCACAAGCATTTATTGTCCATCACTAATGATCTTTGGGGTGGTGATATGAATGATATTGAACCACTGAATCCATGTGGAAAAGTTACTCCAAGGTGATGTTGGGTAGGAGTTCATTTGACCCAATGGTAGTGTCAAACATTTTACCACTTCACCACTATTTACCCTTGTATTCTGTCCTGACTTGGAAATGTCACTCGACTAGAGCTAGTGTCTAATGGTGACCATGACAATTGTCGTTGTTTCCAAATCCCTCTAGATCACTTGTCATGTGTCATGACTTGGTCACCACTCCACACCCAGAATAATGTGGCTGATTCTTAACTATGCTCTGAAATGGCCTAGTAAGTGATTCAATGCAAGAGCAATTACAGATGGGCAATAAACGTTGCCCTAGCCAATGACGCATGCATCCTGTCAAAAGAATAAAACAAAATTGCAAGGCAACTGGAGTTGATGTTTCCAGGTGCCTGCTGATGCGGTCTTTCTAGGTGCCAGAGGCTGGGGATTCAGAAATTGCTGTTAAGCTGCTGAAGGACTTGGTATAAACTGCAGCCACATTACATCCTTGAAGGAGTGAATCTAAGGCTGTAGGTGGGATCCCAGTCATGTGAGCAGCATTGTTGGAGCTGTATGCATTAAAACTAGTGGGAAGTATTCTATCACACTCCTAACTGTCTTGGGCAAGTTTTGGGGTATGAGGAGTTGAATTGCCTAAGGGTGCCCAATTTCTAACTTAATCTGTATCCTCATTATTTATGGCTTGTCTAGTTAAATTTCTGGTTATTACCATCATCATGCTGGGGTGACCACAATGTTCCTAAATTTCGAGGGATGATTGCCTGACATTTGATTTGATACAAATGTTATTTACTCCAACAGCTGAATATTGTATCCTGCCGAGATCTTGCATGTGGCTTTGGACTATTTCACTATCCTGAGGAGATGTGAATGGAACTGAACACAACAGCAAATATCCCCACTTCTGACCTTTATGACTGAGGGAAAATTATTGGTGAATTAGCTTAAATAGGAAACAAGGTATGGAGCTGGAGAAACACAGCAGGCCAGGCAGCATCAGAGCAGGAAATCTGACGTTTCGGGTTGGGACCCTTCTTCAGAAATGGGGCTCTGAAATAAATAGGGGGGTAAGCGGTGATAGCAGGTAGAAAGTGGAGCGGAGAGGTGGGAGAGAAGACTGAAGGTCAAGGGGATGAGAGGGGGTGCTGGTCTTGGGATGAGGGGAGGGTGGGGAGGTTTTGAAGCTAGTAAAGTCCACATTGAGATCATTGGGTTGTAGGCTTCCAAGGTGGAATATGAGATGCTGTCCCTCCAGTTTTCGGGTGGCATCGTTGTGACACTGGAGGAGGCCCAGGATGGATGTGTTGGCCAGGGAGTGGGAGGGGGAGTTGAAGTGGTTTGTGACTGGGAGCTGTTGTCATTTGTCGCGAACCGAGCATAGGTGCTCCACAAAGCGGTCTCTGATCCTCCGCTTGGTCTCCCTGATGTAGAGGAGGCCACATCATGAACAGCAGATACAATAGACCACGTTAGCGGATGTGCAGTGAACATCTGTTTAATGTGGAAGGTTTTTTGGGGCTTGGGATGGAAGTGAGGGGTGAGGTGTAGGGGCAGGTGTAGCACCTCCTGTGGTAATCCCTAGCCCCACTTCCTACCTACACCCACCTTTACTAGCTTCATCCCTGCCTCCTTGACCTGTCCGTCTTCTCTCCCACCTATCCACTCCACTACCTACCTGCTAACACTGCGCCCCCCCCCCATATTTATTTCAGAGCCCCCTTCCCCTCTCCCATTTCTGAAGAAGGGTCCTGACCTGAAATGTCACCTTCCTTGCTCCTCTGATGCTGCCTGGCCTGCTGTGTTCCTCCAGCTACACACCTTGTCATCTCAGACTCCAGCATTGGCAGTTCTTACTATCTCCTAGCTTAAATAGGAGTTACCCTGAGGAAATCTTGCAGTGGTCCAGTGGCTGAGACAATTGACCTCAACGACCATGATCATCCTTGTGTTAGGAATTAATTAACTATTGCCCTAAGCCAAAAAAAAAATTTAATCCTGATTTTTCAGTGATTTCCCAATTAAGTTATGATTACTTGATTAAACACTGCCTTGATGTCAAGAGCAGTCCCTTTCCCTTTCATTGTGGAATTCAGCACCATTGTTCATATTTCAACAGGCTGAAATGAGATCTGGAGCCATGTGGTCCTATCAGAACCCAAATTCAGAGTTACTAAGATACTTGATAGCACTTTACGCTCCTTTTTTTTTCCTACTGATAAATGAGAATAAGATCATTGAATGTTAATTGACTAATTCTGAAGCTGAAATCTTTATAGAAGCTGGGATGTTACCAGGGCTCTGTCTCCAATCTGTGCAGCTGTTTCACAGTAACATCTGATTTAATTGATTTGGAAGAAGATTGGTATCCATGCTAGCAGGGACCTTGGATGCCAAGTTGCATCATACACTTGGCACCTCCAGTCCAAGGTGGTTACAAATGCTTGGGGTAGGGGACACCAGTTGGTAACACACATCTGAATATATTTCTTGTTTCTCTAATTTCTGTTAATATTGATTCCTGTTTTTACAGTGTTATCGTTTCTGACTAAGATTATCCCCTAACCGCAAACTTCTTAAAAAAATCTTGCCCATAGCTGATGAACTGCTGAACTAAAAAAAAATCAACCTGAAGCTTCAACCTTCCCTTCCCTCCTTCTATAGATGCTGGCTGACCCATTGATTCTAGTATTGTTTTTGTGTCAGACATGAAAGTGATTGGCTTTTAGGTTGCCTTAATGTCCTGTGTGATATGTTTTTCTGCCATATGGCTGTATAAATAATGCCACATGGAAAATGTGTGAATATGCTTAAAGTTCAAATATAAAAAGCTTGAATAAATTATTGCATAAGTATAAACTACTTTTTTAAAAGTCTAAATATACAAATGACTGACAGAATACTTCACAATCATGTAGTAATGTAACTGATTACACAGCAATAAATGCCAGCCAGTAAAGCCATACCCTTGAATGAATTTAAAAAAACTATGTAGAATCTTACAGTACAGGAGGAGTTGTTTGGTCTGCCATGCCAATGTTGGCTGTTTGACAGAGCTATCCCAATTGCAGTTTTTTCTTTCCAAGTATGTTTTTTGTTTGCACCCTGGTTTTATACAATGTTGTCAGCATATGGGGCACAAACGGACTTGATCAGAAACTGTAAGTGGCATTGAACATTGATAAACCTGAAGTACAACTGTCACCAATCTGGTATAAAAACACATTTAATGAAATACACTTATTTCATCCCTGGTGCATTATAGTGTTGTATTACTGCACAACCCTAATTTGTATTTTGCTGTCAGCAGGATCCTTCCTTCTGATGTAAATAAAATACACCTGTAATATTTTATGGGACGGGGGCAGTAAAACTTGCATATTGTCTGGAATTCCCTTCTTCCATTCTTTTCGATAATCCCTTTAAAGCCTGCATTTTAACTAAATCTTTGGTCATCTGTTCCATATTGCCTTATGTAGTGCTGTGTCTATGGCAGACTCTAATTTGTTGCTGTGAAATGGAGCCGTACAAACCTGGCTAAGAACCATTGACTGTTTAGTTATGCTCATTGTGATTTAGAGGGATAGACTTTGCACTTGAATTCTATGTCAGCCTCTTCAAAAACCTTGCAACGCTTTCCCAAGTGACTGTTTGTTTGTTTTTCTTGTGTGCTAAGGCAGTGTGTGAGAGCAACCAATTAGCCCTTGAAGGCAAAGTGTCATAGCTGCTAATCTTGGAGACTTATCTGTGATCTGCATTTGCAGGGCTAGCTATTTGGAGTGGAAGACTTGGCCAATTTTGCTCTCCGTTTTGCAGAGACATTGGGTGAGACCGCATCCTTTGTGGCTCCAATATTAGCTTGAATATGAACAGTCAAAATAGCATCAACTAAGAAACAACACTTATTATTTCCTGGTGTATACAACTCCTTATTTAAGAAACTCATTTCTGTATTGTTTGACTAACATTCCCAGTGCCATTCTTCAGTTTCACATGTCCTCAGAATCCCTGGAATTGATTCCTAAATTTAACAAGAGAAAGAAACCCAATTTAGTAAGTATGGTTGAATGTCTGGTGACTGGAATGCTACAGGTAATATTTAAAATCACCAGATAAATACGAGAGTTAGACCATTCAGTCCATCTGACACTAGTGCTTGTTGTGGAGGTTGCTGTAATGTCAGATGTGCTATATTTTGCAGGAATAATTAGATGCAGGTGGTCTCAATGTCTCTGCAATATGGAGAGAAAAATTGATCAGGCTACCTTTTGTACATGAATATTGCAGATGAGATTCCTGGCTCAGCGATTGTGATAGTAAAATTTCCCATGGTTACTACTTGAATAACAGCAAGATATTCTCTGCCTGGGTCGATATTCTGCAGTGACACCAGCAAAAACAGGTATTGCTATTCATAACCTGGCTGTATCTACTTGTATAAAATGCATTGTGAAGAGCTTTGGAATGAAGTGAAATTCCAAATAATGCAAGTTCTGTTCTCCCCCTACGCCTCAACTACAATCCAGAAAAGAATCCATCCATCATCCATCTGAATTTATGCTTCTGTTGCCCTAATCAGCAGTTTACTCCATGTACTTATTGTGTGATGAGAAATTATTGACATTCATTATTCTTCTTGTTTATACCCGTACTTCCAATTTTGGTTTCTTATTATTTTCATACACAATGTACCTCTATGTACTGAGATGTTAAAGATGTTTCCTTTAACTGCCTGTTCTCATGCTGTACTGACAAAAAACTAGCATCTAATGTGTTGGATTCTTAAATATCATTCATACTGTACAGCTAATTTTGATGTAGACATTTCCACAGGAACATTCATGATTAACTTTTTAACTCATTCAGTTATACCACTTTCTTGCCCTTTTTCCATAGCCCTTTACAAATATACATCGGATTCCTTTATGAAGGTTACTGTTGAATCAACTATCCTTTCAGGCACGTATTCTAGTTCAAAACTCTCTACGTAGTACTGCCCCCTCGGCACTTTTGCCAGTAATGATAAAGCTGTGACTGGTTACTGACCCCCTGCCAATTGAATCTGTTTCTGTTTGCTCTTGCCAACTTGCTATCCACTCTGCTTAATCATCAAATTATATCAGGCTATATTGCTGCAAATTCACCAAATTTCCTGTTTAGAATAGTTGACGTTTTTCAAGCATTTAACTTGTAATCTACAAATTGACCATGGTTTTTGAAGATCTGTACAAGTCAAATTTCACTCCAGCTTTCTGTTGTATCAAGTGATTTTTTGAGGGTATGGGTTGGAGAGCATTTTTCTCCTATTAAGTCATATAAAAATGATGACAGTAAAATGGGATCAGGCTTGGCATTGATGGCTGTAATGTTAACTAGCTCGCTGATCTTATTTTGACTTGCATAAGTGGCCTTTCCACATTTGAGTGTGTCTGTGGTGGCTTTGGTAGAAAAATCCTCAGAAGTTAATGGCTACAAGAAAAAGAAGATTGCTGAGGAATGAATTAAAGGTCAAGTTTATGAAATAGTTTGAAAGTTGCCTTCATCTATAATACTCAGCCTGAGAATGGGAAAATTATTGAAGCACAGGGCAAAAATTCTAAATTCTGACTATTTCTCATTGTAGTCTTGGATGCTGCTATTGTACAAAAGCCCGGTACCTCCTAAACCAACCATTTCTCTAAATGGCAAGGAGGAAACAGGAATATCTAAGAAGACAAATAATAAAGAACTATTGGATGGTTACAAAAATGGACTGTTAGTTTCTATCTTGAAAAATTTGGAATGCAATCAGGTAGAAGCAATGCTTCAGTTTTGAGAAACTCCAGATTCATAGTACTGTGTTCAGTTTTAAACACTTCAAAGAAAAGAATATATCGACTTTGGATGGTGTACAGCACAGATTTAGCTGAACAGTACCTGAAGCTCAAAGGATTTATTTGTTCATAAGATGGTCTTGTCAGAGTGACAGTAACATTTATTGTTCATTCCGAATGGCTTTTGTGACTATAATGGTGAGAGGATGCCTTAACCTGCTGTGGTCATGTGGGTGTGGAGACACCCACAGTGTTGTTGGGAAGTAGCTCCAGGATTTAGATCCAGTGATAGTGAAGGCACATCAATACAATTCTAAGTTGGGATAATGTGTGGCTTGGCGGGGAACTGAAATTGTTGGCTCAGTTTAGATCATTTTGGTTTGTTTTGCCTTGCATGATGAAGGCTGAGGGTGGTTTGATTAAGTATTTAATATTAAAATGATTTGATGGAGTAGTTAGAGATACTGGTCCTGATGGGATCTATCCCAGAATATGAGGGAGGCAAGAGAACAAATTGCTGGAGCGTTGATAGACATGTTTGTATCCTGTTTGGGCAGAGGTGAGGTCCCAGAGGACTGGAGAATAGCCAATGTTGTTCCAATTGCTTAAGAAGGCTAAGGGGACAATCCTGGAAGTTACAGGCCTGTGAGTCTCATGATGGTAGGGAAATTATTGGAAAAGATTCTGAGAAACAAATGGACTTATTTGTGATAGAATGATTTTGTGTGGGGGAGGTCATGCTCCACTAACTTGATTTTTTTGAGGTGAAGATGCCGACTGGGGGGGAGAAACAGTTGATGTCTTCATGGTCTTCAGTAAACAAAAACAAAGTTGCTGGAAAAGCTGAGCAGATCTGGCAGCATCTGTGAAGAAACAAATACGTTAACATTTCTGATCCGGTGACCCTTCCTCAGAACTGATGGACTTGTGAACTTGTGTTGGACTTCAGTAAAGGCTTTGACAAGGTCCTTTATTGCAGACTGGTACAAAAGGGGAAGTCACATGGTATCAGGAGTCAGCTGGCAAGAGAGATACAGAACTGGCTTAGTCATGGGAGACAGAGGGTAGCGGTGGAAGGCTGCTTTTCAGAATGGAGGGCTGTGGCTGGTGGTGTTCCACAGGGATCAGTGCTGGGGCCTCTGCTGTTTGTGATCTACATAAATGATTTGGAGGAAAATACAGCTGGTTTAATTAGTAAGCTTATGGATAATACAAAGCTTAGTGAAGTTGCGGATAATGAGGAAGATTGTCAGAGGATATAGATCAGTCGGAGGCATGCGCAGAAAATGGCAATGGAGTTTAATCCAGACAAATGTGAGGTGATGCATTTTGGAAGGCTAAGTACAGGTGGAAATTATACAGTGACTGGCAGAACCCTTAGAAGTATTGATATGCAGAGGGATCTGGGTGTGCAGGTCCATAGATCACTGAAGGTGGCAGTGCAGGTGGATAATGTAGTGAAAAAGGCTTATGGCATGCTTGCCTTCATTAGAAGGGGCATTGAATATAAGGATAGGCAAGTAATGCTGCAGCTTTATAGAGCTTTAGGCCATACTTAGAATATAGCATACAGTTCTGGTCACCACATTTCCAGAAGGTTATGGATGCTTTGGAGAGGGTACACAAAAGGTTTACCAGAATGTTGCCTGGAATGGGGGATTTTAGCTATGAAGAAAGGTTGGCTAGACTGGGTTTGTTTTCACTAGAACACAAGAGGTTGAGGGGTGACCTAATAGAAGTTTATAAAATTGTGTATGGCATGGTTAGGGTGGAAAGTATAAGGCTCATCCCCAGAGTAGAGGGGTCAAATACAAGGAGACATGGGCTCAAGGTGCGAAGGGGAAGGTTTTAACATGTGTGAGGCAAGATTTTCCACATGGTGGTGAGTGCCTGGAATGCTCTGCCAGAGGTCGTGGAGGAAGCAGACCCAATAGCAGCATTGAAGAAGCACTTGGACAAATACATGAATAGGAAGGGAGTAGAGGGATATGGATCCTGTAAGTGAAGAACGTTTTCGTATGGAAGGACAAAATGTGCTGACATATGCTTGGAGGGCCAAAGGGCCTGACCCTGTGCTATATTGTTCTTTGTCTTCAATGCAAAGTCATGAACATGAGGACAGAGGTAGGTGATCAAGGAAGGAAACCTGGAAGTATTTTTCCCACATAAGGGACAATAGCAATTTTTACCTTTTCTCCCCTAAAGATGTGAATGCTGTAGATCACTTAACTTTTAAGACTAGGGTTAATAGGTTGGTGGGTAAAGGATATGGAACAAATGCCAGTAAATGAGCTTGAGGTACAAATCTTGAAAGGACTATTCATGTTTTTTCAAATTGCACAATTTTTTTTCATCTCTGGGATTAGGCTAGATCTAAGATTCAGTTGCAGAGTGAAGCTTCTTCTCAATGTGTCTTAGCATCAGATATAAACAAGCACCCACTATTTCAACAACACACATGCAATGTGGGAAGGGGAGATTTCTGCCACCAACCAAGAGTTGGATGCTAGTTTAGTGTGGATGCGTGAAGGAGAAATTGAAGAAGTAGGTTTGGAGAAGATTTTTGAAGGTGGGTAGAGGCAGTATTGATGGGCTGGTGGCAGTGGAGATGATGTTTGGAAGAGAACTCTAGAAGATAGTGTTTGATATCCCTGTAGAAAACCACTAGAGGGTGATGTATTCTGATGCTGATTCTCTTCAGTCACTTTTAACGAAAAGCTAAACTCAGCTTCACCAAGACTCAGTTTCTGCAAGGGTAATGATGGAACTCGTACAGAGGAGCATAGCAATTGCCATATTGTTTGTCTTGATCTTTTCGGATTGGGGGAATCAGTTTGTCCTATCTCCAGCCAACTATGCTGTAAGTGATGGTGTGACCATGTGGATTGCATTTGGGAATTAACTGGGGTTTGAGTTTTGGGCTCTTTTTCAGAAAAGGCCTTCTATGATTCTGAAATACAGCACACAACCCAAAGATAACAGTTTGCAAATTCTGAAATTTTTACAGAAGGAAAAGTGCTTTTACATAGCAGTTGGGAAACTGCAGAACAGTCCCCTGGTTTTCCAATAGTGCCTTAAAATCTTTTACATTTACCTGCCTGCAACGTCAGGTTAATGTCTCACGCAGAAGATGATACCTTACGTAGTACACCACACCATCGGTGCTTCCCTGGGACCGCTAGTCTAGAATTCTTGCTCTTGTTTGGAGTGAGACATGTACCCATAACCTCACTCAGAGTTGACAATGCACATCATTGTTCTGAAATAAAGTCGATCAGGCCAAACTATTTCCAGAGGCAGGAGAAATCAATAATCGGCAGATGCAAATTTAGAACCATAGAACCCCTGCAGTGTGGAAACAGGCCATTTGGCCCAAGAGGTCCACACAGACCCATACCCTGACCCTATCCCTGCATTTCCCATGGCTAACCCACTTAGCCTGCAGGTCCCTGAACACTATGGGTGGCTAATCCAGCTACCTGCACATCTTTGGACTGTGGGAGGAAACTGGAGCACCCAGAGGAAACCCACACAGACAGACAGTCACCCGGGAATAGAATCGAATCAGAGTCCCTGGCGCTGTGAGGCAACCATGCTAACCACTGAGCCACCATACCCCACTTTGAAATAATTGGAAATTGCAGTTCAGCAAAGATTTACTAGACTAATCGATAGGATAAACAGATTGCCTTATGAGGAAAGGCTAGACAGGGTGGCCCTATATCCTCTGCCTTTTAGAATTGGAGGCACCCTAATTGAAACAAACAAGACCCTGAGGGGATTTGACTAGGTGGATGTGGAGGGCATGTGCCCTCTTGTGGGAGAATCTAGAACTGGGGATAGGAGCAAATTACTGCAGATGCTGAAGTAGGGTCTGAAGAAGGGTCTAGGCCTGAAATGTCAGCCTTCCTGCTCCTCTGATGCTGCTTGGCCTGCTGTGTTCATCCAGCTCTATAACTTGTTATCTCAGATTCTCCAGCATCTGCAGTTCCTACTACCTCTGCAGATGCTGGAATCTGTATTGAAAACAAAATCACTGGAAAATCACAGCGGGTCAGGCAGCATCTGCAGATAGAGAACAAACTAGTGTTTTGAGTCTAGGTGACTCTTCATCAGAACTCTGCTTTCTGTCTCTCCATGGATGCTGCCTGGCCAGCTGTGATTTCGTGTTGTTGTTACAGAACTGGAAGTTGTAGTTCTAAAAATAAGGGGAAGGGGTGCCCTTTTAAAACAGATGGTGAAGCATTTTATCTTAGGATTGATTCTCTTTGGAGTTCTCTTCTTCAAAAGGCGTGGATGCAGAATCTTTGAATATTTTTAAGGCAGAGGTAGGTAAATTCTCAATTACCGAGGGGATGAAAAATTATTGGGGTATGTGTAGGACCACAGTTCAAGTTAAAATCAGACTGGCCATGATCTTATTGAATGGCAGAGCAAGCTTGAAGGGCCAAATGGCTGCCTTGTTCTCATGAGAAAAAGCTGAGTTGAATCCTGCAAGCCATCACCTTAAACCTCCCCTACCCCCATGCCTCCAACCTCCAGCCCCACTGACAACAAAAGAATTTGTAAATATCTTTGTTATGAAAATTGAGGCCACCTGTTCAGCTGCCTCTACCATGTCTCCCATTCCCTAACCTAGCAGGACAAACTTGTCATGGTTCCCCCACCACCCTACAAACCCCTACTCAGGCTCTGAACATTCATCTTTCTTTGTCTCCCCTCATTCCCACTTTACCATCATCACTCCCTCCAAAGAATATTTTCCTGCAAGTTGCTGTCCCATCTCTACCTTCTTTCTTTCCAAAGCCCTTTAATGTATTGTAGCCTCTCAAATCTGTTCCTATTTTTCTTGGAGCTCCATTTCTGAAACTGTCTAAAGATTTCCGGCCCTGTCTTAGTTCTGAGACAACTCATCTTAAAGGTCACCAATGGCAGCCGATGTGACTGCAACAAAGGTGAACTTTCCCTCCTTGTTCTCCATGATTTCTCTGTAGCCTTTGATAAGGTTAGCCATATTCTTCTCCCCTAAAACCTCCCCAGTATCTTCCAGCTGCATGGGACTGCTCAAGTTCCATTCTTACCTATCCAATCCACTCCAGAATATTATTTATAATGGTTTCTCTTCCTCTTCCTCCTCCTCCATTGTAACTCTGTCTGCAAGTCTCTATCCTTGAAACCTTCTTATTTTGCATCTACATTGCCCCTTTGGTAGTAATATTTAAAAACACAACATAATTTTCATATGTACCCTTCTGACATCAAACTTTAGGTCACCATCACTTTCCCAAATCTTTCTCAATTGCTAAATTATCAAATTGCTTGGTCCACATCCAATACTGCAGGAGCAAACGTTTCCTCTAACTAAATGTTGTGAAGACTGAAGTCATTGTTTCCAGTACTTAAGGAATAGTGTTTAAACTAAGTACCAACTTCATCCGTCTCCTTGGCCACAATCCGAGACTCAGCCCATTTGCAATATTTGTGACAAAAGTCCCTGAAATGAACTTCCAATTTAATTTTAATGCTGTTGCTAAGACTGCTAATTTTCGCTCATATAACCTATCATGACCTTTAATGGCAATAATACTACAAGATAGTTTCCAATGTAATTTAGTATACAATAATGCCTATTATTCATGAGTCAGCAGAAGTGTGAAATATGTTCAATTTAGTTTCTAGGATACCTAATGTCTAATTGTGACCACTCAGATAAACTCACTAGGTTTGTTAATGAACAAGAAAGCTAAAGTCTATTTATTATAACAAACCTATCCTCTATCATGTGGCAAAAACAAGATTATTAAATACTATTATGTAAACTTAAATTGTATTTTTAAAAGTCTAAACACATTCATTCACAGAACAGAAGGATAAGGCATCTTATCAGGAGTGAAAATTGTTGGCAGAAATGCGCAAAAGTCTATAGATCAAAATCCAAACCAAAAGGGATGGAATGAGATGATTTTCTCAGTTTTATTTTTGGTTTTGGTGGTAATATCACATTACTGTTGAAGGTGGTGATCCTTAATTCAGTACCTGGTCAGTTGAACCCAAGTCTTGGCTTGAGTTTTTTTGCAAAATCTTTGTGGTGTTATTTTTTCACTTTGAGAGAAAGCAATTTTGCTGTCCGGCAGGCTTGACCCTGTGAATGCCAATTGTACACTCTCCTCTCCATTCTCTGTCAAACTGTTACTTTAAGCTAATCCAAACATTGTTGCTGAGAAGTTCCTATTTTTTTTCTTTTTTTTTCAGCAAAAGAATGCCACACAGTACAAATCTCAATCATCTAAGCTTCCACCTTCCAGTTTATATTTCCAAATACAATAACTGCAGTCCTTATATTTCCAAGAGTGGAGGCATGTAAAACACCATTTTCAAATGTGTTTCAACAAGTAAAGACTTGCCTTCAAATAAAACACCAAAAACATATTTGTTCACCTTCACTCATTCTTTATACACTATTTGTACAACTTCTTAAATTTTCAACTTATTTCAGTAACATTACATTATCAAGAATGTATCTACAATTACATTATCCTTTCCAGTGAAGTAATCAATTCCAATATTAGAAGGTTGGCTTAATAAACTCCATCAAAATAATCTTGCATTTTGAGTTTTAGTTTTTCAACAAAAGCCAAGGGATTGTTTGAATACTACTTTTGATACTGGCTTAAATTCTAGAAAGGTACTCACTGGCTTCTCTGTTCCTGATTCGTCAATTTTCAATAAGACTGCACCTTTCCTCCAGTCACTAATATCAATTGTCATTTTAAACAGTTTGGAAAAATCAGGGCAGGCAACACTGATCTATTCATTGGGATTGCCTTCAGCGTCTCAGAAGCTGTTTGGCACTCTCTTGACCATATTACCTTTGCCTGTTTTCGTCGTGAAGTTGTTTTGAGCACAACAATTGCGGTGAAGTTAGGCACAAATGTCCAATTAAAGAAACCATGCTCATGATTTCCTGTTTAGTTTTAGAAATAGGGAATTCTATGATTTTTCACAGTTCTTTGCAACACTTACCCTTGTTTGAGATGTGTTCCGGGCAAGTTACCCTCACTTTGGCAAGATTTATTACTAAGATAACTGGCTAACTACTAAAATAAATCTTCCTCCTTGATTTTCTTGTTCTTTCTGGGTATTATAACACCATCTAAATTAAGTTCACAGTTGGGTACTTTAGTGGCAACCTGATTCATAAGTTACTGGAACATAGCTGGTGTATTTTTAAACTCAAATGACATAACTTCACAATTATCTAACCCATTTGAGATAGCAAAAGCTGACATTTCTTTTGCCCTTGATATTAATGGTACTTGCCAATGGCTCTGCGATAGATCAATCTTAGAAAGGAGTGAAGCACTGCAAATCCCACCAATATAATCTAGCTGAGAAATTGAGTACGAATCTGTTTTCATAGCTGCAATTAATTTTCTGTAGTCTGTGCAAAATCTAGTTGAACCATCTGGTTTAGAAAATAAGATCAATGGTGAGCTCCAGTTACATTGTCTAGGTTCAATCAAGTGATATTCTAGGGCATAGTGAATTTCCAGTCCAAAAATGTGCAACTTGGGTGGATTGGCTAGGCTAAATTGCCCATAGTGTCCAGGGATGTACAAGCTAGCTGGATTAGCTATAGGAAATGAGGGATTACAGGGATGGGGTGGGTTTGGTGGTATGCTCTTTGGAGTGTTGGTGTGGACTCAATTGATCGAATGGCCTGCCTCCACACTATACAGATTCTATGATTTGTACGCAAGCTTGTTTGTCTAGCTTAACCGGTGAAGATGCTGTTTTATTGGTATCAATTCAGCTACAGCTACATCATCCCTAGCTAAGAGTACACCGTGGTGTATCTCTACAGATTTTCTTGAATTTCCTAAGAAACCTTAATCGATCTTCCCATTGTCCTTCCTCTAGGTATGAGATTACCCAGTGTCCAACTGTGTCAATATTTGTGTTTACTAGTTGGATTGTAGAAAACTTTTTTTGTGAGCTGTTATCCTCTCCTATTTAACTGTTACTGCCTCTATCATGTTCTACTGCTTTTTAAAAAATATTCATTTGTGGAATGTGGGCATCATTGGCTGGCCAGCATTTAATGCCTATCCTTAGTTGAGAAGGTAATGATGAGCTGTCATCTTGAACTGCTGCAGTTCGTGTATGTTCATTGGCCCACAATGTTCCTAGAGAGGCAATTCCAGGATTTTGACCCAGTGGCAGTGAAGGAACGGCAACATATTTCCGAAGCAGGATGGTGAGTGGCTTGGATGGAAACTTGTAGGTGGTGGTGTTCCCATTTATCTGCTGGCATTGCCCTTCTAAATGGAAGGGGTCATGGGTTTGGAAAGTACTGTCTAAGGATCTTATCATCTGGCACACTTGTCCTTATTTTCCTCTCTGATTATAGCATTAAGATGTTTGTGATGTAACCAATTCTTCTTCCTCTGGTCAGAAGTATCTGTAGATAAGACATTTTCCTAACACACTTTGTATTGATCACTGAATCTTGCTTTCAGAGATTCATGTTGTAAAGGTAATTAAACTAACACTTCTCCTGTGTGACATATTTATAGCAGTTTGTTTGTTTTGTTTGTTTTTGTAATCCAATGTTGAAAATTTGTCATTTTCTTTTTGTCTTGAACGTTCCTTTGATCAATTTTAGTGGATTTCTTATCATGGCCATAGATCCCTTCAAATAGCCCAAATCCAGTAGATTCATTTTGGGAATACCTGGTAGTAAATAACAATAAAAAATCCAATCCTTTAACCCAATCTAGCAAGTATTCCTGACAGTCAGCCTTAATCATTAGTAAATGGCCAAAGACATTCACTCAAAACAAAGTCCCCTATGTTTGCAGATGATAGGTGGTGAAAGTTAATGGATTTATATCCAAATTGCTTGCTAAATCTGAAATATTCAGACATAAAGTTGCAGTCTTGGTCTGCCTGTATTTTTCAGTAATCCATAATAAGTAATAAAACTGAGTTAATTTTTCAACCACTAGTCTAACTGTAATTGTCCTCAACGGAATACCTCCTGGAAATTGGGTTCTCTTACCCATAAGTGTATGGCTAGACTCGCATGCCAGTTTTGTTTTTGACAATGGTCCTACTCAATCTACTGACGCTGTACCGAATGGTGCATCAAAAACTGGAATGGGTATTAAGGGGCTAAGGCGATGACAAGTTGAGGTGTTCCCACTACCTGACATGCATGGTACGTTTTTCAAAACTGCATTACATCCTTATGAAGCCTTGGTCAGGTACAATGCCTGTTTATTGATGCTGAGATTTTTGTATTCCTGTATTCCTATATTCTGCTATATGATGCTATGTCCTGCCAGAGGATTTCCGACTGCTACTCGTAATTTCTCTTTGTGATATTTGGGTTCTACCACTATCTGATGATCATCCCTTCTCATCTGCCAGTCACTGAGGAAGTCTCTACTTCCTTGTCAAAGCTTAATTTCTAACATAACATCACTCTGGAACTCCCACTCAGTGTGAGCTGTCTGTATTGATTTAATGTATTTCTGATCCCTAAGTAAAGGCATACGAAACACTTCTTTTGGATAATCCAATTCCTTAAAAGAATTTTGTCTACTGCTTCTAGTATTAGTTAAATCTCTGATGGGTTTTGTCCTCCTTGAAAGTCTACTCCTTTGATCACGACTTAAGATCTGAATCTTCCACAGTGGCTCAGTCATCTTTTTATTTTATAAAGTGCTTCAAAGCAGAACTATAAAAGTGCTCTATCACTATAAGCTGTTATTGAGATGATCTTTATTTAACAGGGCAAGTTGTGATGACTTGAAATGCAATGCACAAAAGCCTGGTAGAAACAAATTCAATAACTTTCAAAGGGGAACTGAGGAGAAACTTTGAAAGGAAATATGTGAAGGGTGCTAGAGAAAGGACAGCAGTGTGGGACTAATTACATAGCTCTTTCACAGTGTTCCAAAAGCCACATCTTATAACATTCTCTGACTACTGGACATATTCTTTTCCGTTGTCTAATGACTAACCTTGGAAGAGTTAATTGTAGGAACATGAGGTTACTGGAATAGCATTTGACTTGCTAACTTGCAATAAAGAAAAACTCCTTCAACTGTTTCCCTCGAGCCCACTAAATCTGACTAAGTGTTCAACAAGGAGTTCTGTACTGATCTAATGCCGTCAGTAACGAGGTTTAAGAGGTTACTGTCTGTGGAATCAACATAAGTGGAAAAACAAAAACAAATGAAATGAATGTGCATTCTGATAATGTTGCTCTTACAGATTAAATTTCTTGACACTGTGTCGAAAAGGAGCAGCAAAGTATGTTATGTCACCATCTACTGGTCACTGGCAATAAGTTGCCAAGTTTATAAAATCTCTGTATAGTCATCAAACATCCATCTGTGCATTTGTACCTACACAAGTTCTGGGACAGTCGATCCCTATTCACTGAAGGCAAACACTTTGAGCTCTGAAGATTAAACAGTGCCCTCTGCTGAAATCAGGGTTATGTTCTGAACTGTCCTTATTCCACTCGTCAATAATCCCACCCTGTGAATCAATGAACATTTCAGGAACTGGGAGATAGGACAACTCCCATTTAAAAACAATTCCTAATGCACACATTTAGGGACTATGAATTTAACAGGATGATAACTTTCAGTACGAAGCAAAGGGAGATGAGAAAATGATGGGTCAGTGTACACAGCCATGGGAGAGTTATACTAGAAACAACTCACCTTGCACGCTCACAGGCTGCAATGTTTAATCTCGCAGTGGTGTTGCCCATTAATGCAGCCATTAAAACAACCTTGCAGTTCTACAGCACTTTTCACAATCTTGTAATGACCTCACAGCCAGTTAAACTCACGAACTGCAGCAAAGACAGTTGTAGAATGCTCGAAGGTAGCCAATTTGCGCAGACATTTCAGTAGTTAGACTTAATTAAACTTATTCTTTGTCCATTTTTTCCTGTTTTAAGTATTTACCTAATTCTCTTTTGAAATTCACAATTTAATTTGCTCTGTTATCCTTTCAGGCAGTACATTCCAGATTACAACACCTTACCACATAAAAGAAAATTGTTTCCTCATGTTGCTTCTGGTCCCTTTGCCAGTCTGTCTCCTTTGATTACTGGCCCTTATGCCAATAGAAATAATTTCTCCTGATATACTTTACCAAAAACACATGTTTTTGCAAACATCTATAAAGTCTGTTCTTTGCTCTAAGGAGACTAGCCCCAGTTTCTCATAGTCTCCATCGAACTGAAATCCCTCATCCCCCAGCTCCTCGTTCTAATGAATTTAATGTGCCCCTTCTCCAAGGCCTTCAGATCCTTCCTAAAATGTGGTGCCCTGAATTGGCTGGACTACTGTGCTGAGGCCTTACTAATGTAACCAAGATCTGGTATTCCTGCCAACTTGCATTTATATAGCACTGTTAATGGAATAAAAAAGTACCAAGGTGCTTCATGGGAATACAACCAGACAAAAAATGTCCATTGAACTCCAGAAGGCATTAGGACACGTGAGGGATAAAGAGGTGGGTTTTTTTTCTTGGATTTTGAAATAAGAAGGTGTTTGCATAACTTCTCATTCAATTCAGTTCACTCTGGAGTGATTGCCAAGTGCTCGGTTTTCTTTCTTTAGGACCATGTGTCAGATGTGCAACTTTGTGATCGGTGTAAACATATTCTGAGATTCTTTTCCCCCACCCTGACTGGCATCTTCCAGGTAATAAGTGACCTCCCTCCCCATGTGCAATAGCTCACATTTATCTGCATTGAGCTTCATGTCTCAAGTATTATATTGCCCATTCTGCAAGTTTATTAGCATCCTCCTGTGGGTTGTTGATGTCCTCCTCCAATATTGACAATCTCCATCCCACCTATTTGGTGTCAGCCATTATCTTGGGTTTTTGATGGCAAAGTCCAAACTATGATGTAAGTTGTGAACGGCAGTGTACCAGTCAGCACAAATCCTAGTGGAATACTGCTTCCCCTCCTCTGCCTCCCTGAGTAACCACCCCTTATTCACAATTTCTGCCTTCAAATGATATCCCATCTTATCAAAACCTTTCAGAATTTGAATGGTCTATTTTGGGATATCCCTTCAGTATTTTTTTTATGAAAAAGAACGTCGTCTGTCAATCCTGGTGTCACCTGGGTAATCCAAGATGGAGGATGGGAAAAATTGTCGATTTAAGAGCTGCTACTTTTTTTTTGAGGTATTTTCAGCGTTGAAGCTGATTTCCTTGAATTCTTGGAGCAAAAATTACAGTTTGATAAGCTGTTACATTGTTTTGTAACTTTGGGGGAAAAATTCAAAACAACGGCACTTTAAAAAGGAGGAAGAGAGCAAAGGCCAGTGACCACGTGGGAAGTGAATCAAACGGAGAAGTAAACCTGCACAGCTGACGCTTCTGCTGTTTGATTTCATGTATCTCTGGACTTTGGAGTTCGTGTAAGAAAAATAAACACAGTGAAATTCACAGCTGACCTTGGAGAAACTGATGTGGGGAAGCTCATACAGGGGAGCAACTAAGTAGCTAGTTTTAATGTGTAACCTTACTGTTTTTCTTTTCTAAGTCTACAGCAGTGTGTAGACTGGGTTGTTTTTTGATTATACATTTTTATTGGTGTGTCTCTTCATTAAACTTTAAAAATATCAAAGCATAGGTGCTAAGCTAGGCTCAGGCAGTGTTTTTAGAGTAGTAAGACAGTGTGCGATTTTCTGGGTGTGTAGATTGTTAAGGTGCAAAGATGGCTTTTAGTAGAATGATGTCTTCTTCATGTCGGATGTGGGAGATTAGGGAGAATTTCCATGTTACCAATGATCACGTCTGTAGGAAGTGTGTTTTGTTGTGAATCCTATTGGATTGCATGGATTGGTTGGAACAGCAGTTAGAAGCAGAGGAATTTACAGGAGCTAGGGTGTGTTGGATAGCAGTTGCAGGAAGGGTGATAAACTGAAGATACAGACAAGTAAATGGGTGACCTCCAGGAAAGGTAGGAGAGGGGTCAGGCCATGCAGGAATCTCCGATGGCTCTCCCCATCTCAAACAAGTATGCTGTTTTGGAAAATGTAGGTGTGATACACTGTCAGGAGAATGTAACACTGACAGCCAGCTTTCTGGCACTAAGGCTGGCTGTAATGTTACCAGGGATACATCCGGTTCCAAGTGATCAATTGTGATAGAGGGCAACCTAGTCAGAGGAACAGAGTGACATTTCTGTGGCCAAAATGAGACATCAGAATGGTGCGTTGCCTCCCTGGTGACAGGGTCAAGGATATCTTGGAAAGGGTGCAGAATATTCTCAAAGGAGAGAGGGACCGGTAGGAGGTCCAAGTACATGTCAGAACTAACAACATTGGAAGAGAAAAGAATGAGATTCTGAGGAGAGAATATGGGAAGTTAGGCAGGTATTTAAAAAGGAGGTCCTGGAGGCTAGTTATATCTGGATTACTCCCAGTGCCGTGAGCTAGTGAGGGTGGCAATAGGACGATAGAGCAGATGAATACCTGGATGAGGAGCTGGTGCAGGGGAGAAGGATTCACGTTTTTGGATCATTGGAACGTCTTCTGGGGTAGAAATGACCTGTGTAAGAAAGAAGGATTGCACCTGAATTGTAAGGGGACTAATATACTGACTCGGAGAGTTGTTAGAGCTGCCTGGGAGGATTTAAACTACTATGGAGGGGACCCAGGGACGTAGTGAGGAAACAGATCAGTCTGAGACTGGTACAGTTGGGAAAAAGGAGCAAGTCAGACAGTCAGGAGCAAAGCAGAGGCCTAGTTAGGACTGATAAATTAAACTGCAGGTATTTCAATGCAAGAGGACTAACAGGTAAGGCAGATGAACTCAGGGCATTGTTAGCAACATGGGACTGGGATATCATAGTGATTACAGAGATGTGGCTCAGGGATGGACAAGACTGGCAGCTTAATGTTCCAGGTATAGATGCTATAGGAAGCATAGAAAGGGGGCAAGAGAGAAGGGGGAGTTGCGTCTTTGATTAGGGATAACATTATGTCTGTACTTATGGAGGATATTCCCAGGAATATGTTCAGGGAAGTTATTTGGGACGAACTGAGAAATAAGAAAGGGATGATCACTTTATTGGGATTGTCATTATAGACCCCCATTAAAGTGATCATCCCTTTCTTAATAGTGAGTGGGAAATTGAGAAACAAATTGTAAGGCGATCTCAGTTATCTGTAAGAATAATAAGGTAGTTATGGTAGGGGATTTTAACATTCCAAACATAGACTGGGACTGCCATAGTGTTAAGGGCGTGGATGGGGAGGAATTTAAATGTGTATGAGACAATTTTTTCTGATTCAGTATGTGGATGTACCTACTAGAGAAGGTGCAAAACTTGACCCACTCTTGGGAAATAAAGCAGGGCAGGTGACTGAGGTATCAGCGTGCCGAGCACTTTGGGGCCAGTGACCATACTTCTTCTAGTTTTAAAATAGTGATGGAAAAGGATAGACCAGATCTAAAAGTTAAAGTTCTAAGTTGGAAGAAGGCTAATTTTGATGGTATTGGGCAAGAACTTTGAAAAGTTGATTGGGAGCAGATGTTTGCAGGGAAAGGGATGGCTGGAAAATGGGAAGCCTTCAAAAATGAGATAATGAGAGTCCAGAGCCAGTATGTTCCTGTTGGGGGTGAAGGGCGAGGCTGGTAGGTGTAGGGAAAGCTGGATGAATGGAGAAATCGAAGTTTTGGTCACGAGTAAGAAGGAAACTTTTATATTGGGTATAGACAGCAGAGATTGAGTGATTCCGTAGAAGAGTGTAAAAGCAATAGGAGTATATTTGAGAGGGAAATCAGGAGAGCAAAAAGGAGATATGAGATAGGTTTGGCAAATAGGGATAATTACAATCAAAAGAGTGACTAGGGACAGCAAGGCCACCCAAGTGTGGAACCGCAGGAGATGGGGGAAATACTAAACAAGTATTTTGCATCAGTGTTTACTGTGAAGAAGGATATGGAAGATAGAGAACATGGCGGAATAAAAAATAACATCTTAAAGTGTCCATATTACTGAGGAGAAGGTGCTGGATGTCTTAAAACATATAAAGGTGGATAAATCCCTGGGACCTGATCAGGTGTACCCTAGAACTCTATGGGAAGCTAGGGAAATGATTGCTGGGCCCCTTGCTGAGATATTTGTATCATTGATAGCCACAGGTGAGGAGCTGGAAGATTGGAGGTTGGCCAACGTGGTGCCACTATTTAAGAAAGATGGTAAGAAAAAGCCAGGGAACTATAGACCGGTGAGCCTGGCATCGGTGGTGAGCAAGTTGTTGAAGGGAATCCTGAGGGACAGGATTTACATGTATTTGGAAAGGCAAGGTCTGACTGGGGATAGTCAATGTGGCATTGTGCATGGGAAATTGTGTCTTATTGACTTGACTGAGTTTTTTTTTGAAGAAGTGACAAAGGATTGATGAGGGCAGAGTGATGGACGTGATCTATATGGACTTCAGTAAGGTGCTCAACAAGGTTCCTCATGGTAGACTGGTTAGCAAAGTTAGATCGTATGGAATGCAGGGAGAACTAACTATTTGAATACAGAACTGGCTCGAAGGAAGAAGACAGAAGGTGGTTGTAGAGGGTTGCTTTTCAGACTGGAGGCCTGTGACCAGCAGTGTGCCACAAGGATCGGTGCTGGCTCTATTGCTTTTTGTCATTTATCTAAATTATTTTGATGTGAACATAGGAGGTACGGTCTAAAGTTTGCAGATGACACCAAAATTGGAGGTGTAGTGGACAGTGAAGAATGTTACCTCAGAGTAATGGGATCTTGATTAGATGGGCCAATGGGCTAAGGAGTGGCAGAAGGAGATTAATTTAGATAAATGTGAGGTGCTGCATTTTGGAAAGGCTAATCCGGGCAGAACTTATGCACTTGATGGTAAGGCCCTGGGGAGTGATGCTGAGCAAAGAGACCTTGGAGTGCATGTTTGTAGTTCCCTGAAAATGGAGTCCCAGGTAGATAGGATAGTGAAGAAGGTGTTTCGTATGTTTGCCTTTATTGATCAGTGCATTGTTTATAGGTGTTGGGAGGTCATGTTGCGGCTGTACAAGACTTTGTTTAGGCCACTTTTGGAATACTGCATGCAATTCTGGTCTCCCTGCTATAGGAAGGATGTTGTGAAACTTGAAAGGGTGCAGAAAAGATTTACAAGGATAGTGCCAGGGTTGACTGGTTTGAGCTATAGCGGGAGGCTGAATAGGCTGGGGCTATTTTCCCTGGAATGTCAGAGACTGAGTGGTGACCTTATAGAGGATTATAAAATCATGAGGGGCATGGATAAGGTAAATAGACATGGTCTTTTCCCTGGGATGGGGGGAGTCCAAAACTAGACAGCATAGGCTTAAGGTGAGAGGGGAAAGATTTAAAAGGGACCTAAGTGGGAACTTTTTTCATGCAGAGGGTGGTGCCTGTATGGAATGAACTGCTGGAGGAAGTCGTGGAGGCTGGTACAATTGGAACATTTAAAAGGCATCTGGATAGGTATACAAATAGTAAGGGTTTGGAGGGATATGGGCCAAATGCTGGCAAATGGGACTAAGTTTATTTAGGATATCTGATTGGTATGGACGAGTTGGACCAAAAGATTTGTTTCCATGCTGTACATCTCCATGACTCAACCTCTGTCTATCCTTTCTGTTACTTCTCCAGTGCCTCTATATCCTTTAATACTCTGACAATCAGAACTGTAAGTAGTTCATGAAGCCTGCTGTCAATCCATTCTGCAACTTGTCTGTATTGTGGGGTCGCTTTTTGAAAATCCAAATAAATTATTATTAACATATTATTATTAACTGTATTAATGTAAGACATAGGAGTAGAATTAGGCCATTTGGTCCATCAAGTCTGCTCTACCAGTGGAGCATATCATAGCTGATATGTTTCTCAACCCCATTCTCCCTGTAACCATTGATTCCCTTACTAATCAAGAACCAAAAAAGGAACTGCTTATTCTGCCAAAACCCAGGATTGAAACAAGGAACTCTCGACCTTCAGTCTAACGGTCTCCCAACTGAGCTATTTTGGCTCAACTACCACTGACTTCTCTCTGTCTCTGCTATTACCTTGAATAATTCAGTACGTTTGGTCAAACATAGATTTCTAATGGGATAAAATCTTGTTATTCCTTGCTCTCGCCTCTTACTCATTCTGAATAAAAGACCTCACTGGTTTTCTAGGTATGTTGGCCTACTATGTTTCCAATAATTTTCACCTTTCTACCAGGTTTTTCTGATATTTTCTTGTAACTTCACCCCACAAAATTAGCAAAACCTGACAGTATGGGATGGAGGTAAGAATGGCTGTTTGGAACAGCTTAGCTCTCTCAGTTCCCAAACTTTTCAATCAATGGATTCAGTTATTTCATATCCACTGTCCATGATGATCCCCAATCATAGGCCAATGAAACAGACAATCTCTGTAAAGCAGGATTCCGCTATTAATCATCATTTCAAATTCTTTTGTTTCTGGATGTTTCTGATAACTTCTGGACCAGGATGCTGGAGAAAAATGGCCTTGCCTCCTGTTTAAGTAGAACCTTGGCTTGTTTTAAATCTGAGGGAAGAAAGGTCCTCATTTGAATATCTCCTCCAAAAGACCACGCCTCTGCCAGTACAGCACTCACTCATTGATGCAATGAATTAATAGCCTGGATTATAGGTTTAAATCCTGGAATAGGAATTGCACTCACAGCCTGACTATGAGAATGTTATCACCGGTAGAGTCCTGATACCGTCACTGGATTGAATCTGAGTCCTTTTACGCCACTTGAAGTTGTGATAGTCAATTATCCCTGCTCTAGAATGGTGGGGCTGGCTTGAGTGGCCACCTGCTGTTATGTTTCTACTCTTATGGCTTAGTTTAAAATTATGATGTGATTCTTCTATTTTTGAAATAAAGATTTTTTTTTAAAAAATGTATTCTTGGGAGCTTCCATTCATATGCAAAATTTCTTAAGTTTTGATTACATAGCACCTCCAGGGGCAACACTTTGTTACTGCAAGGACTACTGTCCTATATCCTGAAGCTCAAAGATCAATTTTCAGGGGTCTAAGTCAAAACTAACACCCATATGCACGTACGTACACTCGACATCTCACCCTTATTCATGCCTTCATTATTCTCCAATCTTGACTATTCCAATACACTCCTGGCTGATCTCCTACATTCTATCCAACTGTAAACTCAAGGTTATCCAAAACCCAGCTCAACATATCTTGACTCCCTGGGAGTCTCATGGAATCAACGAATCCCTACAGTGTGGAAGCAGGCCATTTGCCCCATTGAGTCCAAACCAACCCTCAGAAGAGCATCCCACCCAGATCCACACCCACACCCCTACCTTATACCTGTAATCCTGCATTTCCTATGGTTAATGTCTCATTTCCCTATCACTTCTGCCCTCACTGGCCTACATTGCCCCTGGTCAAGCAATGCCTTGAATTTAGGATTTTCATTCCTGTTTTCAAATCTCTCCATGACTTCACTCCCTCTCTTTTTTTGCTGTAATCTTCTCCAGCCCCACAACCACAGAATTCCTACAGTATAGAAAAAGGCCATTGGCCTATTGAGTCTGCATTGACCCTTCAAAGAGCATTCCACCTACCTCCAAAACCCTACATGGGGCTTTTACCATGGCTAAGCCACCAAACCTGCACTTCCTTGGACACTATGGGACAATTTCCTGCATAGCCAATCCCACCTAACCTGCACATATATGCAGGAAAATGGAGCACCCACAGAAAACCCACACAGACATGGGGAAAGCACGCAAATTCCACACAGACGGTCGCCTAAGGCTGGAAATGACCCCAGGTTCCTGGCACTGTGGGGCAGCAGTGCTAACCACTGAGCCACCGAGCTGCCCTTGGAGATATCAGTGCTTCTCCATTTATGGCCATTCCAGCATTCTAAACCTGAATTGCTCCAACATTGATGACCATGCCCCGAGCCCTGAACTTTCCTCCCCACAACCCTCTTCCCGTCTACCTCACTTTCTTGCTTTAAGACACCTCTCAAAAACCTTCCTTTTGGACCAAGCTGACACAATATCTCCTAACGTGACTCAGTGTAATTCCTTGTTTGAAAACGTTCTTGTGATGTGCTTTGGTACACATCATAACGTTAAAGATGTTATGTAAATGTAAGTATTTGTGGTTGTGTCCCTCAGTCATGGTATGTACACGATGAATGTACATGGCTGAGTCCTTTCATCAGTGACTAGGGCTCGATTCAAGTCTTGACTGACTCGGGTGGTTAGTAACTATGCCCCACCCCACAATGCAATGTGCAGGGGAGTGTGCTGAGTCTGAGCCCAGTCTGGCTTCAGTTGAATGATTCATAGAATCCCTACAGTGTGGGAGCAGGCTATTCAGTGTTCACACTGACCCACCCCCTACCCTATCCCTTTAACCCTGCATTTTCCATGGCTAAACCACCTAGCCTGCACAAGCCTGAATACTATGGGTAATTTGGCACAGTCAATCCACTTAACTTGCACATCTTTGGGCTGTGGGAAGAAACTGGAGCACCTGGAGGAAACCCACACAGACAGTTGCCCAAGGGTGGAATTGAACCTGGGTCCCAGGTGCTGTGAGTCAGCAGTGCTAATCACTGAGCCATCATGCCGCCCCCATGGCACTGACAATGGTAATGCTAACAGTCTGTGTTAGAAAAGGGAGCAATCGGTCAGGGTCCCTGTTTCAGGTTCCGGCCCAGGGACTCCTGTGAGGGACTGAATGTTGGACAAGGGCAGAGCTGGATGTGACTGATGTTCATCAAGTTGAGGGTGGGGTGGAGGGTGGGGGGTGCGGTGGGTAGAGAGAGAGAGAGAGAGAGACTAGGATTCTACACATTGATAGTGGTGGAAGTGTGGAGTTAGTGTCTCTCTCTCTCTTGCTCTCATTCTCTCTCTCATACAGTGATGGAGGGGAAAAGTGAAGGGACAAGTGGAGGGAGTGATGGAGGGGAAAATTAGAGGGAGAAATGGAAGGTGTGATGGAGGGTCTAGGAAAAGGGAGCAATACCAAGGCAGTATAAAGATATATGGGATGGGACAGAGGTGGAGAGCATGATGAGGGAGAAGTGATGGAGTGGAAAGGTAGAGAGAGTGATAGAGGGTGAAAGGTGGAAAGAGTGATGTAGGGGAAAGTTGGAGGGAGCAAGGTGATGGAGGGAAAGGTGGAAGGAGTGCTGGAGGGTGTAGGAAAAGGGAGTGATGCCAAGGGTAAGCTGTAGAAAGATATATGGGACAGGACAGAATCAATTCAGCACCTTGTTCTAACATTCAATTAGATTGCAGCTGAACTATTTGAGGCTCTTTTACCTGTTCTCACTCCATATTCCTCGATACCTTTTCCGAATTAGAATAAATAAATAACACCCTTAAAAAGTTCTATTGATGCCCAACATCTCCAGCCTTTTGGAGGCTAGAGCTCCAAATTTCCACTGCCTGTTGCGTGAAGAATGATGTTTACCCAAGTGTGCGATGCAAACATTGGAAATTTAATTTTGCCCATTGATGAGTATTAATGATTAATTCCACTGTGTCAACATGTCAAAGACCAGAAAAGAGTCAGGAGGAAAGAAATCATATTTTCCTGTGTCATAAAAGTTAAATATATTGCACCAGAACATCATAAGAAATGTGGAGATGATGATTTGCGAATTTGGTTTGAAAGATCATTGCAGGCCTGTCATTGTGCCAGAAGATGGCAGTAAAGCACCAGTATATGGGAGTTTGCTGGGACTTTAGAAGGTTGGTCATACAGTATATCACATTGTTTTAAGCAGTCCCTTCGGATTGAGTGTGACTTGGTCCATTCCGATTTATCGAGTTTGGAGGTATTTGATAAATGCAATACACACTCTGGAGGCTCTGCCACATGTTGGGCAGGTGATATTCCAGGGCTGGGTAGCTGGGCAGGTGGGCTGTTTGTAGATTTTTGCGTTCCCTCCATCACCTCAACAACACCTCTGCATGTCCCTGACCTATCCCCTTACTATAATCAGCTCCTTTCCCAGTGAGCCTTCTCCATTTTGGATGGCCATGAGTGAAGGACCCCCATGAGACAGTGGTCCAGGAGTTCTTTGACCTCTTCAATGATACTTCAGAGATTATCCCTAAAGTCTTTCCACTTTCCTCCAGGGAGTCTCCTACTGTGACCGTGTTCCAAGGAGATAGTTGCTTTGAAAGTTGGTGTCAGACAAATAAGTAACATATCTCACCCAGACGAGCTGGCTTTCAGTGATTAGCACCTCAATGATGACAAATAGGTGGACAGTGAAGAAGATTGTCTTAGAGTACAACAGGACCTTGATCAAATGGGCCAATGGGCCAAGGAGTGGCAGATGGAGTTTAATTTAGATAAATGAAAGGCATTGAATTTTGGAAAGGCAAATCGGGACAAGACTTGTAACAGTGAATGGTAGGGCCCTGGGGAGTGTTACTAAACAAAGAGACCTTGGGGTGCAGGTTCGTAGTTCCTTGAAGGTGGACTTGCAGGTAGATAGGGTAGTAAAGAAAGCATTTGGCATGCTTGCCTTCATTGGTCGGAACATTGAGCATCGGAGTTGGGAAGTTATGTTGTGGCTGTACAGGATGTTGCTGAGACCACTTTTGGAATACTGTGTACAATTCTGGTCACCCTTCTATTGGAAGGATGTTGTTAAACTTGAGCGGGTGCAGAAAAGATTTACAAGGAAGTTGTTGGGACCGGAGGGTTTGAACTATGGGGAAAGGCTGAATAGGCTGGGGCTTTTTTGCTTGGAGCGTCGGAGGCTGATGGGTGACCTTTTAGAGGTTTATAAAGTCATGACCGGGGTAGGGGAGTTCAAAACTAGGGGGCGTAGGTTTAAGGTGAGAGGGGAAGGATTTAAAAAAGACCTCAGGAGTAACTTTTCACGCAGAGGGTGGTGCGTGTCAGGAATGAGCTAAAAGAAGAAGTGGTGGAGGTGAGTACAATTACAACATTTTAAAGGAATCTGGATGGGTGTATGAATAGGGAAGGTTTAGAGGAAATGGGCCAAATGCTGGCAAATGGGACTAGATCAGATTGGGATGTCCGGTCTGTATGGATGATTCGGATTGAAGGGTTTGTTTCCATGCTTTATGACTCTATGACTCTAAGTAGGCTTGGGAAAGAATGCTCACAATGAGATCATCTACATTGCAGCACGTGCTGCAGTGGAACGAATGAATGGGGAAAATTTATTTCCCCAGGTGGGGGAGTTGGTGATGAAATGAGTCATCAATTTAAAATTGGATCCGAGAGAGAGAGAGAGAGAGGGGAGAGAGATGCTGGAATGATTTGCTACAAGGAGCACTTGGAGAAGAAATCATTGCATTTCTTAAGGGAAAAATGCATAAATATTTGAATCAGTGGCAGGCGCAAAGGGCTATGAGGGAGGATCTGGTTTGTAGGATAAATCTTGTAGCAAGTTGCTATAATTCTTTGTTGTTGCAAGTAAACACTCCCTTTCCATTCATCAGTTTGCTCTATATTGAGAAAAGCAGCCTGACCTGTCACTCAAAACTACATTGATGCTGTCTCATGTTTATTTTCCAATGTTACAACTGTGATTGCACTTCACAAGTAATTCAGTGATTCTAAAGAGCTTTGGGACAAGCTGGGGTCACTGAAGACAATACAGACACAATCCCTATATTTTACTAATTTGTTCTTATTCAGATTTCGAATTATCTGTTGTTTGATATTCTGGAAGTGCAGAATGATTCCGTGATCTGTTCATATGGAGTTTAACGTAGGAAGATGCGAGGTCATGTACTTTGGAAAGACCAATCAAAAGGCAAACTATTATTCAAGTGGAGAGAGTGTCCAAAAATATACAGCTTAGATGGATTAGGGTATTTTTATGCATGAAACACAAAATATGATCTTGCAGATGCAGTTAGAAGGCAAATGGAATTTTGGCCTTTATTGCTAGGGGATCAGAGTTTAAAATAGGCAACCCTTGTTACAGCTGTACAGAATGTTGGTGAGGCCGCACCTGGAGAACTGTGTCCAGTTTAGGTCCTCATATTTAAGAAGGGATATACTGACATTGGAGGCAGTTCAAATTGAGGTTCAGTAGACTGATCTTGGGATGGCGTTGACTTGTCAAGAATGGTGAAACAGATCAGGTCTTTATTCATTCAAGTTTGGAAGAATGAGGGGTGATCTTATTAAGGCATACAAAATTCCGACAGGGCTTCTTGACATGATAGATGTTGACAAAATATTTCCAAGAGTGGGGTAATCTTGTAGTAAGGAACATAGTTACAGAATAAGGGGACATTCATTTAAAACTGAGAATTTATTCTGTCAGAAGATAGTGAAAGGTGATGCATGGGGCAGATTAGCCATGATCTTATCGGATGGCAGGGCAGGTTTGAGGGGCTGAATGGCCTACTCCTGTTCCAATTTCATATGTTCTTATGTCCTCCTACAGATCTAGAATTATTTGTCAATCTTTCCTTACACAGATCTGGAATGATTCGCCAGTCTGTGGTTGGATAATCTAGAATTGCTCTTGTATGGTTCCAGAACTGATCAGAATTACAAGTGATGGAAAACTCCAAAATGGCAGCAGGGTTGGAGCAGAAACGATCAGATGAAGACCCTTTCTCAGGACTAAGAGCCAATCTTTCACTGATCCTTTCCCCGTGCTAAAGAGCATACTGTATGTTTCCAGCTGCTCCTAGTCTCCATTTCACAGTCAGTCCACATGTCCCCCTTAATTTGCAATCCTTTAGCAGAATGACATTGCAGCAAAAGGCACACAGAGAGATGGGAAGAAAACACAGCTTGTTTTTTTCTTTAATGCACCTGTCACTCAATGAGTTAACTACTGCAGAGAGTATGCAATGAAATATTCAGTTCCTGCTCCGCATTGCGATAAACAGGTTGTCTGCAGGTGGTTTTGCTGCAGCCAGGGATGAGGTCATGGGTATCTGTTGCTGGGTGCTGCTATGGAAACACGCGAATATACAGACCACATGTTAACAGGGATCTGGTCTTACTTAAACGGGTAATGTCTCGCTGGAGCGTGTGGATAGGATGTTGTATTTTCCAGCTCCTTATGGGGAGAATTGAGAGAGACAGTTTGCATTTATTCTCATCACTGTGGGTTTTAGTGGGACTTAAATCTTCAAGGACAGGCGCTAGATGCAAAACCATGAAAAAACTGCACCTTTAAAACTCCATCGGGTATCAGCGATTAGGGAAAAAATAACAATGAAAATTATTTCTAACCTGCAGATTTCAGACAGCTGCATGATTTTTGATTAGACTACAGTAAAGTAGGATGGGGCAGGCTCCTGTAGAAAGTTAACATCGGCATGGATCAGATGGACTGTTTCTGTGCTGTAAAAGTCTGTGTAATTCCAATGCTGTTAACTGCGGAAGTTACAGCAAGTCAGGAATGGCGAGGGATAAGAACCGGTCATCCAGTTTTACACGATGATTCCTCCCATCATTCGGATAAAAGGATATGTTGCTGGGGTTAGATGAGGGGCGTTTGGACAAGGCTTCTGGAGCATAAACATCAGAATAAATTTCTTCTCTGTGCTGAGTTCTGTGTAATACTGTGTTTATGATAAATTTCCAATTGGTGTTCGTTCAAGATAGTCCAAATAAATGTTTGATGCTAGGCAAGGTATTTCACTTTGAACATTGGTAAGAAACAAACTAGAGGCCTTGCAGCCCATTAAAGCTTTGTACGTTCCATCCCACCATGAACTGAACCCATTTATTTAACCTGTGGAGGAAATGTTCCACATAAATAGTCCTCAATCCCCAATAGTAATGGAGCAAAGACTGCAGAATACCTGCCCAGCCTCAGTCTTGAAATCGCAAATCTAACAACACTGTGATAGCACCGTTGCCACTGGGCGTTCAGAAAGCAGGTTCACCGCCTTTTCAAGGGTAGCTGGTGAAGGGCAATAAATGCTGGCTTTGTCAAAGATTTCCACATCCCAGTAATGAATTTTTGAAAAATCTAGTTTCTCCCTGCTGATGAATGCCCTCCTTTCCCTTGCTGAATTTATTCTTGCAGGATTCAGACACTAAACTGACCATAGAAGCCCCACAGCATGGAAGCAGGCTTTGGCCCATCAAGTCCACACCAGCCCTCCAAAGAGCATCCCACCCACCCTATCCCAATAATGCTACACTTCCTATGGCTAAAACACCTAGCTTGCATATCCCTGGACACTATGGCCAATCCACCTAACCTGCGCATCCTTTGGACTGTGGGAGGAAACTGGAGCAAGCCCACACAGACATGGGGAGAATGTATAAATTCCACACAGACAGTCACTCAAGGGTGGAATTGAACCCAGGCCCATGGAGCTGTGAGGCAGCAGTGCTAACCACTGAGCCACCCAGATTAACATATAGTTAATTGAATAGCAAGCAGATTGCTTAACCTTGAGGGTTACTGCACACCTCAAACTACAACAATCTGCATTTAGGTTTAGTAAACAGTTGCACTCCAAGGTGGAGGTGAGGGGCTCAGGATAGATATTAGGACTCTTGTTATCTATTCCCATTCTTTGGCCAAGCAGGATGGAGATGAGTGTAATTGCCCTTTCTGTCATTTTGCTGATCAATATGGCCCTGCTTCTTGTACAGCCAACAATCATCACTCCCATTTATGTGACATCTTTGAGGAATAGTGAAATCTTCCAAAGATGTTTCACAGGTAAGTTATCACGTGACTTTGACAAGTCCCAATCAGTGATATTTGGGACAGGTGACTAAAAACCTGGTGAGAAATATATGTCCTAAAGATGAAAAAGAAGCAGTGAGATTTCAGAAAGGAATTCCAATGCTTAGCATCTACTGAAAAAAACAGGCAGCATTGTTGCAGAAATGGAAACTAGAAACACACAAGAGACCAGAATTGGAGGAGAATTGAGATCTCAAAAGGATTGTAAAGCTGGAGCAGTTTACGGAGGTGGGATGAGGGAAATCCATGGAGAGATTTGAATACAATAATGAGAATTTTAAAATAGAAGCATCGCTGAACCAGGAGGCAATGGAATTCAGTGAACACATTGGTGATGGTGCTGGGATTTGGTACAAGTCAGGAAATCAACAACAGTGTTTTGAATGAGCTCAGTTTTAGGGAGAGGCAGGATACTGGCCAAGAGAACATAGTGAAAGCATGAGTGAAGATTTCAGCAGCAAAAGAGCTAACGCAGGGGCTGGTGATGCTACGGGGTGGAAGTAGATGGTTTTGGTGATGCCCCAATTGTATGTGTCTGAACAGAAGAGACAATGGAAGTTCATCATTGGACCAAAGAGAGAAGTTTAGGTTCAGAGGTAGGGATAAGGGAAAAAGCCTGTCTTGGATGGGGTTGAGGTGGTTGGGTGTTGGTGGGGGGTGTGCTGATGGTTGGGCTCAGGACTGCAGTAGTCCACAAATCTATTGTGGAGCCAGTAGGACCCCAATTTTCTGCATCTTCTCGTTCATCCTTCTTCACTCCGTTCACCTATAGGTCAGTCTGTAGTGATATTCCCCTCTACTCAGGATCAATATCTTCAGGAATTGATGAGGGAAGAATGTCTTCATCCTCTCATGTGTCACGTAAGACTCCGTGACTGTAATTGCATTATAAGAGAAATTTGATGGTGGTAATGTTAGATCAAAGCCCAGGCAGAAAGGTTCAGTAGCTAATTAAAAAGAAAGCACACTTATTCCGTACTGTAAAACAATCCCTGCTCTCCAGTGACTGCAGATCCACTCGTGTTTCATTGCTCAATTGTGTTTCAATCTGCTAATAAACTTACACTCATCTATAATTCCTGGTATTTTCCACCAGGAATATTGTTCATGGATTGAGACAATAATGAGAAACAGAAAGTTTGTCAACTGGAAATTCTCATTTTAACTCCTGCTGAGCCAAAGGCTCAGTAATTCCCTTACTGTTAATGACTATCAATTACATTTCTCATGTTTATTAAGGTTAAGAAAAAGAATAGTAGATACTGAACACATAAAAATAAAGGAACACTGGAATACTGGGGCTGTGGAATGAGAGCTGTAAGGCTGAGCAAGTCAATAAACTCTCACTGCAATTAAAAGTTTTGCCAGAAGGATCAGGAACCAATAAATTCCAATTTAGAATGGTTGACAAAAGAACTGCAGAAACCTGAGAAAAAGCTTTTTTCACACCCTGAGTGATTATGTTTTGGAATGCACTGCCTGAGTCTGTGGTGGAGGCTGATTCAATCTTGCCTTGGCTATAGGGAAAGAAATGGCTAACTACAACTCAATTGTTCTTACAGAGAGCTGACATGGTTGTGATTGGCTGAATGGCCTCCTTCTGCGGTGTACTCCTTCTCTGAGTTTAACAAAGAAAAGTTTACATTGATAAAGCAACAGTCATCGACTGAAAACATTTGAGGTTGTTTTGCAACCTATGAAATACTTTTGTGGTGCAGTGATTGTTGTAATTCAGGAAACACAGGGGCCAATTTTTGCACAGCAAGCACCCACCAACAGAAACGTCATAGTTCTGAAGAAGTTTCGTACCAGAATTGAAACATTACTCTGTTTCTCCACAAAAGCCACCAAACTTGTTGAGTTTCTCCAGCATTCTCTGTTTGTTTCAGATTTCCAGCATCCGCAGTATTTTGATTTTATATAGGAAATGTGATAGTCCAAACGATCTATTTTTTCACTGATGTCAGTTAAAGGATAAATATTGGCCAGAACATCAAGGAGACCTCCTTTGTTCTTCTTTGAATAGTATCGTGTGATCTCTTGCATTCATTTAAGAAGGCAGGCAGGTTAATGTTTCATCTGACAGGTGGCACCTCTGACTGGGCAGCACTCCCTCAATACTGGCACTGGGAGTGTCAGTCTGATTAATGTTGATTCAGAATAGGATCTAATTTTGATGCCACCTTCACATCACAGTTGGCATCTGCCGTCCAAGTTCCTGGTTGTAGTCATTTTGTTCATGAATCTGCACCTCAGGTCTGGAGTCTGAGGAGGAGAAGAAGGATACAGGGCAGAAAAGAGTGTCTTATGCTTTAATGTTAGATCAAGTTTGGATCATCTGGTGTGGTCAGCACTTGACTGGATATATACAACTCATCATCAAGATAGAGCAAGTCAATTGCTTGGTGCTTCCATGTTACTGGATTCACTATTCAGATCTTCATTACTGACTCACTGAGACTGCAAATTGTGCGTTACAGCTCATTCATTACATTTGCAGAATCATAGAATCACACAGTGTAGAAGAAGTCATTCGGCCCATAGAGTCTGTACTGCTGAAAATATACTATTATTTCACTAGTCCCACTTTCCCGCACTCGGCCCATAGCCTTGAATGTTATGTTTGCACAGGATACACTGGCATAACACTCCTGCATTACTTTAACAGCAACTCCTGTCCCCTGCAGCCTCCTCAATAAAAAGAATAAGAGTAGAGATGTCACAAGGGCACCATCACCTACAAGTTCTCTCCCAGGGCCTTGGGCATACATCACTGTTCCTTCACCCTCTCTGGGATTCCCCACCTTGCCACACTGGAGTACACGATCTCTTCAAGAACTGTAATGCTTGTTGGGGAAGGACCACCACCACTTTGGGAATATAGAGTGAAGCTATTCAGCCCCAGGGGAGCTTATTCTCCAAGCATAGCAACAAGAACCCTCAAGCTTATTCCATCATTCAGTGAGATCATGCTTGATGTATGACAATTCTGTGAGCTATTTATTTGCATAATACCTTTGGTTACTCAAAATCTAACAATGTCAGATTTGGATGGGTCACCATGGATGGACAATAAATATGGCTTTGCGAAAATTTCTCACATACTAACAATAATTTTAAAAATTAAAAATAAAACATGAACAGCATTTGTCAACAATGAGATTTCACATATTAGCCACATGGTTCTGATCAGTGGGGCCTCAATCACTGTCAAGTAAGCAAATATGAAGTACTGTTGTTCAATAAGGGTACATTGGTCAGAAGGTGTTGAGTATTGGATAAGGTGTGAGGTTGTGTCCTGAAAGAGCTGTTAAGACAGAGGGTGAGATTTATGCAGAGATTGAGGCACTGAGTGAGGTTGGTACAGGGGTGGAGATCAGATAAATTGCAACATTTGGCATACCAAGTGTGGCAGGTGTATGGATGAGGTGGGGAGTAAAGTTGGTACAAGATTTGGGGTGAAAGTTGAAGCAACACACTCAGGACTGTTCTATTCTTCATCTGGATGCAATCAGAAAGATTTCACTTCAGCAAAAACAATTTGAATTCATATTGCACCTTCAACATGGTAAGATGTTCCAAGATGATTCTGAGAACTGATTGTCAAACAAATTTGTGAACAATGCACGTAAGCAAATATTGATTAAAGGAGATGTCCAAAAATTACTGCAATAAGTTCATTTTAATTTAACGTCTTAGGGAAGAACAAAAAGTAGGAAGGGAATTTCAGAGCTGAGAACTCATGCAGCTTAAGGCATGGCTAACAATCATGGAACAATTCAAATCTTGGATGCACGAGAGGCCAGGATCAGTGAAATGCACAGATCTCAGAGGGTTATGGAGCTGGAGGAGATTAGAAATAGGGAGGAGAACGACCTGAGGGGCATATGAAAAGGGGAATGAGAATTTTAAAATCAAGCTGTTTCTTTGTTGGGAGCCATTGGGCATCAGTAACACAAGGTATCAATGGATCTTGGTGTATGTAAGCACAGGGCAGAAGAATTTTGAAAGACTTCTTAGCCTTATGCAACATATAATTAGAAGCTGTTTGAGTGGTTGATCATCATGTAGAAGGTTTTAGAAGGTCAGTGTTGCTGTTTAATAAATTGTGGAGTGTGTAATGTCCCTTGGTTCATGTAGTAAATACAGAGCTCAAAAGTACAGCTTTGTGCCGCAGCAAAAAAGAAACTTTCTGCAAACCAGAGGTGGCATGTGAAAGCACAAGAATACAAAGCATATGAGGGTGTTCACAGCATAGCTCACATCCTCTACCTATCCAGCTCCCTGCCCCCATATACAACTACACATGTTCCATCCTAGCCCAGGGAGTGGACCTTCATAGCATCCCTACAGTGTGGAATAAGGCCATTCTGCCCAAGCAAGTCCGCACCAACCCTCCAAGGAGCATGCCACCCTGACCCACATCCCTACCTTATCCCTGCACACCTGCATTTCCCATGGCTAACCCACTTAGCCTGCACATCCCCGGACACTATGGGCAATTTAACACTATGGCCAGTCACCTAACCTACACATCTCTGGATTACAGGAGGGAACCGGAGCACCTGGGGGAAACCCATGCAGATACAGGGAGAATGTGCAAACTCCACACAGTCAGTCACCCAAAGGTGGAATCGAACACAAGTCCCTGGTGCTGTGAGGCAGCAGTGCGAACCACTGAGTTACTGTGCTGCCCCATAGGACCTTGTCGAGAAACTGTTTGGTCACTATTGTATGGAAAACAATACTGTGAAAAATTCCTGTTTATTGGCAGCAGTTTCTCGGTGGTCAGTGAATATTTGCACCATCAGATTCCAGGCTTGATCAGCAGATTAAACTGAATTAATAGATCTCAGCTAATGTGTCAATTAGGAAATTTAGAATTAACCTCAGTGTCTGTGAAGAGCGTCAGTCATTCTGTTGCTGTACGAGTGTGGGTTTGTGCATGTATGTGAATGTGTGAATGTGTGTGTTTCTGTTTGTCTGTTTCAGTTTCTGTGTGTGTGTATGAGTGTGTGCAAATGTGCACAAACATATGAATGAGGAGCAGGAGCAGGCCATTCAGCCTCTTGAGCCTGCACTGCTGTTTAATAAGATCGTGGCTGATATGATTGTATCCTCAAATCCACATTCCCACCTACCACTGATAATCTTTCATCCCTTTGCTTATTTCATTTTTGCGTCTGCCTTCAAAATATTCAAGAGCTCTGCTTCCATCACCTTTTCAGGAAGAATTCCAAAGACTCATGACTCTCCTAGAGACAAAAATTCATCTATTTCTGTTTTAAATGGTCACCCCTGCTTTTTAAACAGTGATCTCTTGTTCTAGATTTTCTCATAAGAGGAAACATCCTCTCCACAAGCTTACAGGATTTTCTCAATCCAGTCACCTCTTACACTTCTGAAATCCAGCATGTATGTTATTATATGTATGTATTATGTAGGTATATAATATATGTATGTACATATGTTATATGTATTTCTGTGTGTACTTGTTTGTGTTTATATGTTTCTGTTTGTCTGTGTGTGTTTGTGTATGTGTGTCTGTATGTCCCTGTTTGTGCACATTTCTTTGCTTATGCGTGTTTGTTTGTGTCTGCCTATTTGGGTTGGGGTTCAAGTGCATGTGTACTTATTGTGGAATAGCCTGCAGGTTAATTGCTGGGACCCTCAGGATTATTTTAGTTTAAACAGTGTTGTGGGCCAGTTAGGTGTGGGAGTTGTGGGTAATTAACACAGGTCCAGTTGCCAACTCAAATGGAGCATATTCTTGGAGGTTTCATCTGAGAACCTTCCACCTTGAACTGTCCCACCTGTGATTGGCTGATCTTTTTGGTACGCTGCTGTTCATTAGCCTATTGTATTAATCTTGACCATTAGTCAAAAAACCTTTTATCACCCATTTGACAGCACTTTTACAATTTAGGAGTGAATTTAATTGATTAAAATGAATAAAACACAATTTTTAAAAAGCCTTTGACATCTTTTACTTTTGGGTGATGCTCACAGCAGTGTCCTGGAGATTTAACTTCTCATGTGGGAACTCCAGGACACTATGAAGAATTAGCAAACCTCTGACTCTGTATCAAGGATACAAGTTGCTGTTGGCTGCATTACCATTAACCTTTTGTTGTTAGGAGTGGAGTTGTTGCGGGTTGGATGGAGAGAGGGTGTGCTTGGGAGAGGAGTAGGGAAACAGGGAGCTGGAAGTTGCAGTGAGTTTGAACCAGGCATTAGAAGAGCCGGATAAAAACAAAATATTGCACATGCTGGAAATTTGAAGCAAAAAGAAAAGTGAGGCAGAAACTCAGCAGGTCTGGCAGCATCTGTGGAGAGAGAAACAGAGTCTGAGATGACTCTTGTTCAGAACCAATTCTTCACTGTCGGGTTAATGATAAGCAGGAGGATGAGAGGTTTAGTTATCTGAGCCCATTGATCAATGTTACGACAATCAAATTGAGAAATCCTTGGAACACAGAAATGAAGGTCAAACAAGCTCTGCCTCAGCATTTTGGACATATTCCAAGCAGGTTTTAGATTCAGCATTATGACTTTTGGAGTGAAAATTGCACCACAGCATTGACAACATCTTTAGGCCATGATGCTTGAATGAAAAATAAGCCCCTGCCTATCTGAGGTAGATAGCCCCAACCCCCACCCTGTGCATTTTTCTTGGTGAGTTAAAGTGGCATCAGGAGAGGATTTATTGTGATTCCTGTGTGAATTCCGGCCCACGATTTTAACATTCTCAATCACACCGGCTGACTGTGTTAGAATCCAACTGTAGGTCTTTATATGCCTCTGGGTCTCCATTTGTGTAGTTATGAGCACAAATCTCTATTTGTACTGATGTGCATTTGCCTGTACATCTGTGAGCATGAATGTGTATCAGTGTATGTCTATATGTTTATATGTGTTTATGAATATATCTGCGTGTGTGTGTGTGTGTGTCCATACCTATGTGCCTGTGTTCATGTGTGCAACCATTCATATGAAGCTGTATATATCTACCATATCTGTGAGCAGTAATGTATATATGTGTATATGATCTGTGTAGAATTGTGTCCACATGTCTACGTATGTTATTTGTGTAAGGGTACATTTTTATCTATATGAACAATACCTGTGTAGCTGTTTGCTGGTTTGATGTTGTTCTCCAGTTCTCCATGCCCTCTCAGGTCCTGATGAGGTGGACAACAGTAGGTTCAGCACTGATAGCTGGGTTGGTTTATCAGGAAATTTGAACGACTCTATCTCTGTTAAGAAAATAGACACACTCAGCAAGTGGGTATATGGAAACAAAAGAGATCAGGAGGCCAGCTCTTCAGTTACAGGATCCAATGTACAAGATGTCAGTGACTCACCCACCCGTGAAAAGCCTGTTCCATATTTTATTAGTTCATGCTGTCCTCCAGTACCACAGTTTTTAAGGATTGTTTTCTCATTTTTTTAATCAGATTTCTTTTTAAAATCATTGTTTACAACAAGATCTTTCCATCTGAAGACCTATGCATACTGATGATACTCAGTCCTATCTGACCACTGGCCATCTCACTTCCAGCACTGTTCTTGCTGATTTGATTCTAACCAGATATCTTCTCCATTGGCTATACCACTTACTTCCATCTTGAAATATCCTTTATTATTGCCTCTGCTTCAGAGAATCTGCTGCTAAAACCCTCCTCCATGTTGTCTCAGACTATTCTGATGGTCCCGTGTCCAGCCTTCCACTGACCACAATCCCACTTGACCCCACCCAAATCATTCATATCCTAACCCACATCAAATGTCATTGACCTACTACCACAGTGCCCACTGGCCTGTATTGTCTCCCAATCTAGTGAAGCTTCCATTTCACATCTTACAATTTTCACTCTTGCTTGTAAATCTCTTCCTGTCCTCAGAACTCCCTAATCTAGAAACTTCTCTAAAACTACAGCCCTCCAAGTTTCTCCTGAGCTCCTCCAATTCTGGCCTCTTGTATGTCCCTGATTGTAGTCACCTCACAATTGACCACCATGCTTACAGCTTGCTGGTTTACAGTTTCCAGGTTTCTAAGCTCTGGAATACCCTCAATCCTCTTTCTCTGTCTCTATCTCTCTCTCTTTATCATTCTGTCACTTTCTTGTTCTCTCTCCTCATTAAAAGCTTAAAAGCTACATCTTTGACAAAGCTTTTGGTTACCTCCCCTAGTATCTCTATATGGCATGGTGTCAATGTTTCTTTGATTATACTTCTATGAGATGTATCAGAATATTTAACCATGTTATGGGACTATACGAATGCAAGCTGTAGTTTTGGGCTTCAGGTTGGATTCAGGAAAAACAACAGCTTCCCACCTCTTTCCAGGATGATTTATGATTACGGATGATGGCTCAATGAGTAGCCTCATTGTCTCTGAAAATAGGAGGTGTGAGTTCAAGATTGAGTTCAGTACAAAACCTAGGTGGAGACCTGCATTTAGAGATGCTGCCTTCTTGATAACGTGTTAAGTCAATTCCTATTTGTTATCTCAGTGACGATAAAAGGTTGCAGGGCAGTGTTTCCATGAGAAACAGTGGTATCCCTGGATGATCTGGCCATTATTTATCCGTCAACCAACATCACTAAAACACAATATCCGCTATTTATCATATTTCAGTTGTATATTGCATATTATAACAGTGAATACATTTCAGAAGTATTTCATTGGGCACTTTGGAACGTTCTGTGTTCAGGAAAAGAACTATATAAATATGCCTTTATCTCAGGATAACAACTGTTGTAAATCTCCACAGTCTCTCCACAGGTTGCAGAAAGACCAACCCCTTTAAAGACCTTCAAAAACTAATGGCAAGAAGGTTATAGCAGGTGAGGACCTAGAAACTATCATTATCACTAAGGAGGCAGTGCTGGGCAAGCTAATGGGGCTAAAGGTAGACAAGTCTGGCCCTGATGAAATGCATCCCAGGGTACTAAAAGATGTGATGGGGAAAATAGCAAATGCACTGGTAATTATTTACCAAAATTCACTGGACTCTGTGGTGGTTCCCGCAGATTGGAAAACAGCCAATGTGACGCCACTGTTTGAAAAAGGAAGTAGACAAAAAGCAGGTAACTATAGGCCAGTTAGCTTAACTTCGGTAGTGGGGAAAATGCTTGAATCTATAATTAAGGAAGAAATAGCAAGACATCTGGATAAAAATTGTCCCATTGGGAACACCCAGCATGGGTTCATGAAGGGTAGGTCATGTTTAACTAATTTCGTGGAATTCTTTGAGGACATTACTTGCATGGCGGACAATGGGGAACCTGTGGATGTAGTGTATCTGGATTTCCAGAAGGCATTTGACAAGGTGCCACACCAAAGGCTACTACACAAGATAAAGTTGCGCGGTATTACAGGTAATGTATTGGCATGGATAGAGGATTGGTTGACCAGTAGAAAGCAAAGAGTAGGGGTAAATGGGTGCTTTTCTGGTTGGCGGTCAGTGGCTAGTGGTGTGCCTCAGGGATCAGTGTTGGGACCTCAATTGTTTACAATTTACATAGATGATTTGGAGTTGGGGACTAAGTGTGGTATGTCAAAATTTGCAGATGACACTAAGGTGAGTGGTAGAGCAAAGTGTGCAGAAGACACTGAAAGTCTGCAGAGGGATGTAGATAGTCTAAGTGAGTGGGCAAAGGTCTGGCAGATGGAGTACAATGTTGATAAGTGTGAGGTCATCCATTTTGGTCGGAATAAAGCAAAATGGACTATGTTTTAAATGGTAAAAAATTGCAGCACGCTGCTGTGCAGAGGGACTTGGGTGTCCTTGTGCATGAATCGCTGAAGGTGGGATTGCAGGTGCAGCAGGTGATTAAAAAGGCAAATGGAATTTTGTCTGTCATTGCTCGAGGGATGGAGTTTAAAAACAGGGAGGCTATGCTGCAGCTGTATAGGGTCCTGGTGAGGCCACACCTGGAGTACTGTGTGCAGTTCTGGTCTCCTTACTTGAGAAGGGATATACTAGCACTGGAGGGGGTGCAGAGGAGATTCACTCAGTTGATTCCAGAGTTGAGAGGGTTGGATTATGAGGAGAGACTGAGTAGGCTGGGATTATACTCATTGGAATTCAGAAGAATGAGGGGAAATCTTATAGAAACATATAAGATTATGAAGGGAATAGATAAGGTGGAGGCAGGGAGGTTGTTTCCACTAGCAGGTGAAACTAGGACTAGGGGGCATAGCCTCAAAATAAAAGGAAGCAGATGTAGGACTGAGGTCAGGAGGAACTTCTTCACCCAAAGGGTTGTGAATCTGTGGAATTCCCTGCCCAGTGACGTGGTTGAAGCTACCTCGCTGAATGTGTTTAAGGCAAGGCAAGATAAATTTTTGAAAGGCAAAAGGAATTAAGCGTTATGGTGAGTGGGTGGGTAAGTGGAGCTGAGTCTCAAAGATCAGCCATGATCTTATTAAATGGCAGGGCAGGCTCGAGGGGCCAGATGGCCTCCTCCTGCTCCTAGTTCTTATGTTCTTATGTTCTTACGTTTAGCAAATGCTCCCATGATACTCATGAAATGCATGCACCCAGATGTTAGGAACTGTAACGCCGCCTAGATGGCTCTCCCTGTGGTCAGTCCACATCTGGTCTCATGTGAGCTCACATAGCTATGTTCTGCAGAGTACCTCTTCCTGAGGAAAGCTACCTCCTAGAAAGAGAGGGCTACAAACTTGGTCCAAATGCCAGACTTTGAGTCATGTGGCAGGGACCATAAACCACTCTGTTATTGCTAAATCCTCTTTCAACTCCTAACAGGCAATCAACCAACTCCTTTTTGAAAAAGCTCATTGAATTTGCAGTGACCAAGTGGTGATAAACATCCATGCCACATTTCAATCACTCTGTGGGATAAAAGCACTCAATCAGACTCTAACCGTTTGAACTGTCTTGTACATAGCAACCTGTCTCCTGATTATAATCAGAGTTAAAGCACACCATATGGGTGGCGGAAACAGATTTAATAGTAACTTTTTAAAAAGAAAATGGATAAATACTATAAGGGAAAACATATGCAAGAGAATGGATGAAAGGCAGAGGATAGGAATAATTGAATAGACCAACACAGACACAATGGGCCCAATGGCCTGTTTCTGTGCTGATTGATTCATTGAATTTCGCATCTATTTTATTTAACCCTTTCATCATTTTAAAAAGTTTAACAATGTTTTTTTCTGAAAGCTCTTTTTGTTAATGAAAATGAGTCCACCTTCTTCAGTCTATCCTGAGCATTTGGAAAATCCTCCCATTGTTTCCATGCATTTTAAAGATGAAGTGGCCAGAATGAAACACTGTGCTCCACTGTGGATTCAAACTTGTAGCATGGAATTCCAGCACCTGATTATTTACAGACTCACATTGGTTACTTTCAGTGAATAACCAATCAATTGGCTCTGACATGAATGAGTTACAGAAGTGAGGAGAAACACTCACTGCTTCTCAAAGTCACACTGAAGAAACAGTCAACATGTTAAGGTGATGCTGTTTGGGGTTAGTTATTGAGAGGGATGACACTAGCCACACTTCATAAGGGAACATTCAAGACTGTTCCCAAGATCTTTCTGGGGTGGCCAGGTGGTGGCTGAACCCATGAACAAAAACAGAAGTTGCTGGAAAAGCTCAGCAGGTCTGGCAGCATCTGTGAAGGAAAATCAGAGTTAACATTACGTATCCAGTGACCCTTCCTCAGAACTGGGGGAGTACAGTCAACTCGGAGGGAGAAAAGTTAGATTGGGTGAGGGGGGCAGAGAAATTGAGGTGACCAATGTCATATAAACAGTTCTCAATGAACAGATCGAGTGCAGGTAAAAGGCCAGAGTGAGAGGTCCAGGTGGAGGGAAAGTGTTGGAGCTTGGCGAAGAGGTCTGTATGATGGGGAGATGACTCTTGTCCAAAGAAATGAGCACGGAGGCGAAGATGGCGGAAGAAGAGTTCGACGTCATGTCGTGCCCAAAATTCGTTAAGATGGGGATGCAGAGGGATAAAGCTGAGACCTTTGCTGAGTACAGAACGTTCAGCATCGGAGAGTGGAAGATTAGGAAGGATGGTGAATACCCAACAAGAGGTGGGGTTGGGGGATGGGATGGGGTCAGCGGGAAAGGGAGAAGAGGAAGGTTCCGGAAGGTCATGGGTATCTCTGAGTTGTTGCATCTTGTGGTCCTTGATGCCTGAAAGGAAAAGAAAGTTTCTTGTTAGCACGATGAATGAGCCAGAGGATGAAGTGGAACTGCGGAGTGGTGCAGCCCTGAGCTAGCATGATGCGATGCTGTTGGAGAGAAAGGTTAAGAGAGTGCATGTGACGCTGCATGGCACTGAGTGTGGATCTCAGGATACGGCAAGAGCAGCTGTATGTGGAACATTGAACATCATGGAAATATTTGTGACCCTGAAAGGATTCAAAGCATGCAGGATGAAACTTCAGTTGGAATCCACGTGGGATGCGTCCAAGTCAGAAGCAGTCACTGCGGAATGTGATATGGCTGTGGAAATGAGTTTTAGCAATTACCTGGTCAACCACCAGGAGTAACAGTGAAATTAATGTTGGTGGACAAGTAGAAAGATTGAAATGGAAATCCCATCGGAGAGAGGAGCAGAACTTCTTCAAGGTGGGCATGCCTAGAAGAGATGTGGCAGTGAGGTAATACGAAATAAAAACCGAAAGGACTGCAGATGGCATAAATCAGGAACAAAAACAGAAGATGCTGGAAAAGCTCAGCAGGTTTGGCAGCACCTGTGAAGAAAGATCAGAGTTAACGTTTCGGGTCCGGTGACCCTTCCTCAGAACTGGACCCATGATTCAGTTGGAACTTTCTGATGTTGACTTGATGAAGGTGACTATTTCTCTGGAACCAGAACTCTGACTGAAATTTTAGGACGAGGGAATGGGCTAGGTGTCAGGAGGAGTGGCCGCTCTTGGCTGTACTGATGACTTTAAGTAGCAACCTAATGACTGGATAAATGTCTCAACCCACACTTTACCTGGCAAAGAGTGAAGCCCACATTATCCAGGCAGCTCAACATCTTTAGCAAGTGGCCTGGTGTTGGTCAAGGGGAATGGATTTCCAGGGCCCATTGGAGCCTCAAAGTCATCTCTTCCTTTAATCCTTCCTCCCCCATCTCCTGTATCTCCCTCACTCCCTGTGCTAAGATTCCAGATCACAGATTAAGCTAGGCTCCTGGCGGCAGGACTGTGTGTGGAGCCAGTACTGGACAGAGCTCCTAGTTGGCACTGCTCTCACTGCAGAACTGTCACTCAATTTGACTGCCCAGCAGCTCCCTAAGGTATAGTAGGAACTGCCGATGCTGGAGAATCTGAGATAACAGGGTGTAGAGCTGCATGAACACAGCAGGCCAGGCAACATCAGAGGAGCAGGAAAGCTGTCGTTTTGGGTCTGGACCCTTCTTCAGAAAAGCTCTTTCTTCCCAAGATGGGTGCAGAACTCCCCAGTGTTCAGCTGTTGTGAGGTAGCTGTTCAGAATGTGAGCCTGTAACCCCTGACTTTTAGCCAGGAATGTGAAGGAGCAACAGGAAATGTGGGACCCTGTAATATCCAAACCCAATTATTTCAAAAGCAAATTGGATGGTCTTCTGAGGGGAATAAACTTGCAGGGTTATGAGGAAAGAGTAGGGGAATGGAACTAATTTAATTGCTCTGTTGAGAACTGGCATTGACTTGATGGGCTGGATGGCCTCTTCTGTGACATAGTGACTCTTATGAACCAGTGTTTCACAGAATTGAGAAGATTCCAAGAACTTTTATAAAGATGAGCGGGAATCTGTTATGGGAGTCCCACCTTTATTTCTGACATTTTGCTGAGCTCAGTGCTGAGTTCAGACAAACCCTGCTATGACTGCATCACAAGTCACAGACTTGTTGATTGCATAGACATAAACGCTCTTAAGGGGTGGATAAGGGTCCATATCACTGCCGCAATCTGAATTTTTAAAAATTCTCCCCTCTTTAAACTTCAAAAAAGAAAAGGCTCCAGCTGTTGGTATGAGTTAAAAAAAACAGTCTGTTCGACCGCTTTGATTGACAGATATAGGTTAACTAGCTGTCATGTAGTTATTGAACTTATTTTTACGCCCACTTCTGAGTAAGAGTGCAGCTTTGTTATTCTCCAGCCCTCTAGCAGCACTCCTGAATTTAAGGAGGATTGGACATTCATGGCCAGTCCTTCCACAATCTCCTCTGCATCCTCAAACGCATCCCAACCAGCCTGATAATTTAGTGCCATTAAATAATCTAATGCCTGCTATTTATCAATTTTCTGTCCATCCGGTGTTTCAGCTATCTCTTCTTTCATTATGACTTTGACAGCACCTGCTTCCTTGCTAAAGACAGATGCAGTGCACTCCTGTCTCTATGTGTAAATCCTCTTTTGATCTCTAATCAGCTTTGCCTCTCCACCCTGTTACTATTTACATGCCTATTAGAAGACTTTTAGATTGCCTATAATGTTAGTTGTCAGTCTCTTTCCATACTCCCCTTGCCACTCTCCTGTAAATTTCTTTTTCCCCTCTGAAGTTTCTGTATTCATCTTGGATCTCACTTGTCTAGTATCTGCTTGGCACTTGTCACTGTATGGTTCTTCAAAAATATACTTAATTGGCTATATATAAAGTACTTTGGAGTGTCCTGATATTGTGAAAGGTCTTATATGATTGCAAATTGTTTATTTTATATATATTTCTATTGTGGAACATCTTAAATACCATTCAAGCTTTGATAATTCGTCCCAGATAACTCCCACTTAAACTTTGCTTTATTATTTTCATTTTTTATCCTGTTTGTGTTTTGTGGATCAAGAGGTTTGGGACAAACTATCATGTCATTGAGGCTTCATTATAAGACAATCCCTAAATGCAAACACCAGAGCTGTATGTTAAAATTGACGTTGGTGAGATTGTAATGTGAAGACTCTTTTCAGTTCTGACCCTTTATGGCTGAAAAGACGTCATGCTGTTGGAGCAAGTCCGGAGTTGGTGAGAAGGCAGATTTCTGACCATGGAGTACAGGGTTTTGAGGAGAGCTTGTCTACTTTGGGATTTTGTCCTCCAAAGAAGAATAAGACCAAGGGAAGTTGGTCTGAGGTTTCTGCTGGAATGTTGATCCTGAATCCAAGAGCATTGCTTAGACAGGCTCAGAATTTGAGGAATATGGGAGGTCATTGAAAGTTAAGGAGGTCAATGGGAAATGGGAAACTTAGGTGACATCTTGCTTAGAAAGGTGGGTTAAGATTGTGAAACAGATTACCAGTGGAGAGGGTGAAAAAGTAATCAGCCTCAGTATTGTTAGGCAAAGTGATATAGAACCATTCAGTCCAGACCACAGTAAAGGAAGTTATTGGAGAGACGCATGAAAAGTTGATTTAATATGCCAATGGTTATTTCCTGCCTAAGGTATTATTATTTTACTATGTGAATAGATTGAAAATTCATAAGGATTTTATTTAAACTTTACTTGAGTTCCTGTGGATTCCTGATATACACCCATGTACATACTGTGTGCCGCCTTTGAGCCCAAAAGCTTGGCAGCTCTGATATCAGGAAGAACTGCATTGAGTTTTTAATCTGGTGGCTATTCTGGTGAATGGGTTCAGGTTGACGAAGATATATAATTCATTGTTTACTGGGAAAGGAATAGCTGGATGGGCTGAATGGCCTTTAATTTTATTGTTACAAACATTTCGTTCTTTCCTTACACTCAATTTCTTCTCAGATTGCAGCTGTGGGGATTAGATGTTAGACAATCAGATTTTCCAGATCCCCCTGGAGTTTGGGAAAATGTGAAACTGCTGCCAAAGCAAAATGGCCAAGTTCAGTGACACTAGCATAGCCGCAACCCTTTGTACTGATAAATTTGGGAATCATCAGATAAGATAAAGATGAGAGAGAATGAGAGGGAGTGAATGGGGCTGAAAGGGGAACAACAAAAGGCCTGAAACATTTCTTTGAAACCTGTTGAAAGGATACCTGGTGATCAGCAGGACACTACATGTTTTGAAGCAAACCTCCCTCAGATATCAAAGCCTAAAAATTATTCAGTGGTAGGATCTATTTTCATTATTAATGCATGAGGTGAAGATTAAAAAGGGAATGCTATAGTCTTGAATCATGCTGATTGACACTACATTTTAGCCACATTATTTTGATGTAAACTGTCCCCAGCTAGGATTTCAATATCATGTTATCTTGCTTGATGTTAAAAAAGTGGCACTTATTTAACTACTTGCTGCATTACTAAATAAATTGTTGGTTGAAAGTAAAATCATCAAGATTAGGGATATTATTTATGCTAATTTAATCCTTTTGTTTGCAGCACATCATGTCACTATCAAGCGCTTTCAGGTCAGTAGCAGCCTGATTAGGATTCAGAATAAAACTCTCTCTACACATTCCCGTCAAACATTCCCAAGGCTTAGATATGGACTAAAGCTGCTTCTGCACCGTCCCATCGAATAATCACAGATTAGATGTAGGGTAAACGGTGAATAAAGTCAGTGCAATTAATTACACAGTATGTAACCCAGCAAGAAAAATACCTTTGTACAGTGACACAGTCAGCAACTTGCTGAATAAATCGTTACCTTTTTTATTGATTTATGGGAGGTCGACACCGCTGACTGGCCAGCTTTTATTCTCCGTCTCTAGTTGCCCTTGAGAAGGTGTTGGTGAGTTGCATTCTTGAAGCAGTCCACTTACTGTGGGTTAACCCACAATGCCATTAGGGAGAGAATTCTTGGATTTTGACCCAGCAAAACTGAAGAAACAGTGATATATTTCCAAGTCAGGATGGTGAGTGGCTTGGAGGGGAACTTGAAGGTGGTGGTATTCCCATATATCTTCTACCCATGTCCTTCTAGATGGAAGTGATCATGGGTTTGGAAGGTGCTGTCTGAGGATCTTTGGTGAATTTCTGCAGTGCGTCATGTAGATAGTACACACTGCTGCTACTGAGTGTCAGTCATGGAGGGAATGGATGCTTGTTGATGCAGTGCCAATCAAGTGGGCTTTGCCCTGGATGGTGTCAAGCTTCTTGAATGTTCTTGGGCCTGCACTCATTCAGGCAAATGAGGATTATTCCTAGCTGTTGTAGCCACTGTGTTTATGTGGTGAGTCCAGTTGAGTTTCTGGTCAATGATAACCCCCAGGATGTTAATAGTGCGGGATTCAGGGATGGTAGCACTATCGAATGTCAAGGGGCAGTGGTTAGATTGTCTCTTATTGGTGAAAGTCATAACCTGGCATTTGTGTGGCAAGAAAATTCATTGCCACTTATCAGCCCAAGCCTGGATATTGTCCATATGTTGTTGCATTTGAACACAGACTGCTTCAGTATCTGAGGAGTCGAGAATGGTGCTGAACATTGTGCAATCGTCGGCGAACATCCCCACTTCTGACCTTATGATGGAGGGAAGGTCACAGATGAAGCAGCTGAAGATGGTTGGGCCTAGGATGCTGCCCTGACGAACTCCTGCGGAGGTGTCCTGGGGCTAAGATGACTGACCTCCAACAAACATGACCATTTTCCTATGTGTCAGGTATGACTCCAATCAGTGGAGTGGTTTTCCTTTGATACCCATTGATTCCAGTTTTGCCAGGGCTCCTTGATCCCACTCTTGGTTGAATGCAGCCTTGATATCAAAGGCTGTCACTCTCACCTCACCTCTGGAATTCTGCTCTTTTGTCATACAGAGTCATAGAGTCATACAGCATGGAAACAGACCCTTCAGTCCAACCAGTCCATGCTGACCATAAATCCAAACTAAACTATTCCCACATGCCTGTGCTTGGCCCATATCCCTCCAAACAATTCTTATTCATGTACTTATCCAAATGTCTTTTAAACATTGTAACTGTACCCGCATCCACCATTTCCTGTGGAAGTTCATTCCACACATGAACCACTATTTGTGTAAAAAAATTGCCCCTCGTGTCTTTTTTAAATCTTTCTCCTCTCACCTAGTCTTGAAATCCCCCACCGTAGGGAAAAAACACCTGTCATTGACCTTATCTATAGTCCTCATGATTTTGTAAACCTCTACAAGGTCATCCCTCAACCTCCCAAGCTCCGGTGAAAAAAGTTTCAGTCTATCCAGCCTCTCCTTCTGACTCAAACCCTCCATTCTCGGCAACATCATGGTAAATCTTTTCTGTACCCTCTCCAGTTTAAAACTATTCTTCCTGTAACAGGGCAACCAGAATTGGACACTTGTGTATCCCTTTTCGTGTTGAATAAGTAGTTATTTTATACTGTTACAGTGTATAAAACTTAATTTGCTGAATAAGCAGGAATACTTCTACTTTACTTCTACTCTATTCGTAGGAAATTAGCATCAGTGGCAAGGCCAGTATTTATTGCTCATCCCCAAATGCCTGAACTGAGTGGTTTGCTCGGCTATTTCAAAGCGTAGCTAAAAACGATCGCATTACTGTTGGTATGGAGATATACATAGATCAGGTGGGTGTAGAGAGTAGATTTTCTTCCCTAAAGAATGTTAGGGATTTGTTTTTACAACATCCGGTAATTTAATGTTCACCTTTACTGAGACTAATTTTTTATTCCAAATGTATTTACTTAACTGAATTTAAATTCTCCCAGCTACTGTGATAGGATTTGAAGTCATGCGACTGGATCATTTGTCTGGGCCTCTGGATTACTAATCCAATAATATAACCGTTTTGCTACACTGCATTCAGTTCTCCTTCCTTTGAATTCACCACCTTGCTATCCACCCTTAATCTCCCCCACAATTTAAACTTTTCATCCCACAATCCACCTTGACCTTGCTATCTCATGCAGCTTCACTATTCCCTATTTTAAAGGTCATCTCTGATCTTCTAAACTCTGTCATTCAAGAAATTCATAGTTGATCTGATTGTGCTCTTAACTGTACTTTCTCTTCTGTCCCCCATAAAACCCTTGACTCCTTTGTATATCAAAAATCCATCCAACTCAATCTTGAATAAATTCAATGGCACGACCTCAGCTGCTTTCTAGGGAAGAGAATTCTATAGCCTAGGAGAGAAAAAAAATCTTAAAAACAAAGCCATTTATTCTTAAACTGTCTCTCTTAGTTCTAGTTTCTCGATAAGGAGAAGCATCTTCTTATATCCACCCTGTTAAGTCCCTTCAGGATCTTATATGTTTCAGTAATATCACCTCTCATGCTTTTAAACTGCAATGGATATTGACCCAACTTTTCTTCATGGGGCAAGCACTTCATCCCAGGAATGTGTTAAGTGAATCCTCTCTGAATATTTCTAGTGCATTATATCCTTTTACAAGTAAGGAAAACAAAACTGTATGCAACAGCTGTAGTAAAATTTCCCTACTGTTCTATTCCCTTTCAATAAATGTCAACATTCCATTTGCCTTCCATATACATGCAAACTAACTTTTATTGATTCATGCGCCAATACATCTGGATCCTGCTGAAGTCTCTCTCCATTTAACTAGTACACAGCTCAGCTTTATCTTCACTTCAATATCATAAGCCCCATGAAAACTGCACTGTCTTTCATCCAGGCTTTTTACCCTGATATGACCTCATCTCTGGTCAATTTAGGATAAGGGACACAGGCTTAAATGAATATGATAGACAATTGATTTTGCCACACACTTATCTGCTGCTGAAGTCCCATTCATGCCATTGTCATCTCCAAAACTATAGTTGACTTCCTGTGTTCCATATCCCATAAAGCTGAGATCATCCAAACTTTTGCTGTTTATGTTGCAAGTCACAGCAAGTCCCGTTTTCCCATCATCCCTGCACTTGCTGACTTACATTGACCCTTGATCAAGCAAAGCCTTGACTTTAAAATTCTTATCTAAGTTTTCAAATCCATCCATAGCCTCAGTTCTCCCTATCTCTGCAATCCCCTGTAGCACTACAAAGCTCTCAGATATTTGTATTCATCCAGTTCTGACTTCTTGAGCATCTTTGCTGATGTGCCTTCAGCTGCTGAGGTTGTAAGTCTCTCTGCCCCTCTAACTTGCTTACTTCCTTTAAGCTGCTTCTTAAAATGTGCATCAGACCAATATATTGGTCAACTTCAGACCAACAGTTTTGTCAACTTTCCTAATATTTTCCTTTGTGGCTTTGTTTCTTAATTGTCTCTGAAGCATCTTTGGATGGTTACTTACATTAAAGGCTCTATATAAATACAGTTGTTGTTGTTTACATTAAGGTACCTAAAAGATCCAATGACTGGCATTTTAAGGATGAAAATCAATCACTTCATTGGCTTCATGGATATTCTCAAGGATCCAGCACAATCTGCTGGGAATGGCAAGCTGTCTGCTGGTGCATTCTGTTGTTGCCTATTTCCTCCAAAGTATAATTCATGATTTTGTGTTAACTCGCATTATGTTCATGATTGAAGAGATAAGATTAAGTTTCACATAAGTATAATTTATTTTCAGGCATTGAATCAATTAATCAATTTCTCTTTTAACTAAAATAGAAGGAGTCACAATAATGAAGAACCTTTCTCACAACATATACCTTCCTGAATTGCACAGTCCCAGTTCTCAGTGGACAAAGAGACATTTCTTCCTTTTATTTCATTAGAAAAGGAAACTCAGTGGTGGGATGGTTAGAAGGTGGATAGAAGAGAGATACTGAAAATGCTTAGTGTCATAAAAGGATGTAAGTGTCTGAAAGAATTAATACTGAGGAGTATGTTAAGCACTGCCCACTATGATGATATTATGCAGACCTGGTAGGAGAATAGCTAAGCATTTCAGAGGAGCAAGACCTACCATCAGGCTCTTCCTCTTCATCACTGTAACAATGTCTATCACATTGTTGTCGCTTGTACATAGTTGCTGCCATGCTATTAACTGCACCTTGTTTAAGACAAGAGCCTCTTCTTGTTTACCCATCAGGTGGTTTTCTTCTGCCACATTCGACGAAGCAGGCCCTGTAGATCTCTACCAGGCAAGAGGATGGTAGCAGCAAATCTACCAGATAGCCAATGATGAGCAGTGGTCAGGGTTCAGCTCGCAGCATGTTGGCAAGCTGTACAGACCATTTAGCTGCTACATACATATTGCCAGTGATGCTGGTCTGAAGATTTCCTCAGCTTTATGGAGGCTGCTTGTGAAGATGGTCCACGGCCAGAAGAGATGAACAAACCTCACAGAAGAGAACGTTGTAGCAAGATTTAATAAAGCAGAATCTACAGTTGAAGATAAAAGGAATTGTAGACCTGGTGAGAGATGTGCAGCATTACGAGTGAGCTATGAATTCCATGGAGCTGGAGCACTTAATCACACCCAGGCAGTTACAGATTGCATTGAGTGCTGATGGTCTGAGGGAGGATTCCTGAATCAAAGTTCAGACAGCAAATGGACAACGGAGGCTAAATAAATATAATTTGAAATCTCTGGTGGGAGGGGGAAATCTTTAAAACAGAGCAAAATTTACAGGATGAGGAAGCTAGAAATAAAACACTAATAGCTCAGATTGAGCACTGTTGCCATAGGAGACAGAAATTTATAAAACGAGAGAAAAAGTAATGAGGGCCAACATATGACTAGCAAAAGCTGGGAATCCTCCAATATAGAAACACAGAAACAATGAAAAAAAGGAACAGAAATAGGCTATTCAGTTCATCGATCCTGCACCACCAGTCAATACGATCATCTATCTCAATGCTGTACTCTCACTCTCTCCCCGTATCCTTTAGCACCTTTACCTTCTAAAAAATTTGATGTTTTTTTCTTAAATATATCCAGTGACTTGGCCTGCATGGTCTTCTATGGTAGAGAATTCCACAAGTTCCATCACTGTCTGAGTGAGGATACTTCTTAACTCAGTCTAAAATGGCCTATTGTGTATCCTGAGACCATGACCACTGTTTCTGGACCCTTCATGGTTAGGGGATTCATCATCCCTACTCCCAGTGTGTCTAATGTCAATTGGGTTCCCTCTCATTCTTCTAAATTCCAGTGAATACAGGCCAGTTGACTCCTCATACAACAGATTGGCCATCTATTGAATCAGTCTGGTGAACCTTCACTCTACTCTCTCTATGGCAAGTATATATTTTCTTAGGTAAGGGGGCCAAATCTGCACACAATACACCAGGTAAGCTCTCACCAAGGCCCTATACAGCTGCAGTAAGAGTTCCTTGATCCCATCATCAATCCCCTTTTCAATAAAGACCAACATTACATTTACCTTCCTAATTGCTTGCTGCACATGCTTGCTTGATTTCAATAAGCATTTTATGAGGACACCCAGATCCCTTTCTACATCAATCTTTCCCATTCAACCATCATTTAAATAATACTCTGCCATTTTGTTTTTCCTACTGAAATGGACAACTTACAATGTACTGCATTTGCCATGTATTTGCCCACATTTTGACCACAAAAGCATGGTAAAATCTTCCAGGACAACAGTGCATGTTGGCACTTGTTATTCTGCAGAATTAAAGCCTTTGAAGCAAAAAAAAACTTTAGGAGGGCATGATAGCAGAAATAATATCGCCAGGTAGTTTAATCCCAGAGATGGGCCAAATAGAACACGTGGTTGTACAATTTTGAAAAAAAGAATTTGTAAAATACAGAATTGCTTCCAAGCTAGATATAAATCAGAAGCTGAACAAGTAAAAATTTTAGCCACAACTGACAGTTATATAGCATTATAAAGCTCCAAGGTGTAAAAAAAGCAACAGATGTTTTCTGATGAAATCTCAGTGAGACTTCAGAAATTATTTTAATCTCAGAATGAGTAAAGTTCTTGAAAGAACAAGATTCAACAAAAGAGTTCAGTATCCTGGAGACTCCATAGGCAATATAACTCTACAGATTAGTGGAAAAATGTAATTGTGGAGACTTAAAATCAGAATTTATGTTTGAATTACTGATGAGTCTTTTGTCAGATTTATTGGTCTCAATACAATATTTGACTGCAGATAATGAATGAAGCAAAAGTCCGAAAGCAGCACTGACCACTAATCTTTTACAAGAAGGTATTTGTGTCAACGGACCTCTCACTAATTTTGAGGTTGATACAGGGGTCAGTGTCATTATAATGTGCAACAGTATGTTACGGTTCAAAAAATGCTGTTTACAGACTACAGAGATAGTAGGAACTGCAGATGCTGGTTTACAGACTACAGCTGGGCAAACACATGCTTCAAGAGGTACAGGGCACTTGAGATTAAAAGAGTGCTAAAAACAACTCTCCATCATTAGAGATTCAGATAGTAGAGAACTTACATGTACTTCCCAACCAAGAATTTTCACTCTTAAGCATGAATCTTTTTCAAATGCCGAAAGAAGTTTGATTATTTAAAGACAGAGAACCATCGTGGGCAGTATGATGGCTCAGTGGTTAGCTCTGTTGCCTCACAGCATTAGGGACTCGGGTTCAATTCACCCTCAGGTGACTGTGTGTAATTTGCACGTTCTCCCCATGTCTGCATGGGTTTCCTCTGGGTGCTCCAGTTTCCTCCCAAGGTACAAAGATGTGCAGGTTGGGTAGACTGGCCATGCTAAATTGCCCATAGTGTCCAGGGATGTGCAGGCCAGGTGGGTTAGCCATGGGAAATGCAGACTCAAGGGGTGGGTCTGGATGGGATGCTCTTTGGAAGGGCAGTGTGGACTTGGTGGGCTGAATGACCTCTTTCCACACTGTAGGGATTCTATTGGTCAATGAGCAACAAGTCAAAGAACATTTGGAAATATGCAAAAACTAGCCAAAGGACAACTGGTAGAAGATTTTATAGATCTCCCTAGAGTCATAGCAGAACCTAAATGGGACACAGGATTCATCAAGATTAGTTATGTTAGCACAAGAAACATGTGACTATATTGGATTGGCAGAAATGTTTTTTATTGCTATCAACACAGAAGATGGTTCAGATTGCAAGAGTCAGTAAGTTTTATGATAAAACACAAGCAATAATATAGCCAAGATCAGTATATTTCATTTGAACTCATCTTCAAATGTGTTGACTCATGGTGCAACACAGTTTGGTGAACAAATGCTTCTGCTAGATTTAAGTCTGATGTCAGATGCTAAGATGGTGGCAGCAAAGATAGCTCATACAGCATGATGAGTGGTTGGTTGGAAAGCTTCTCATTAGATAGCCAAAGGAAAAGGCAAAAAGTTTTTGTGTGTGGGCGTTGTTTCTGCTGAATAAAGTAATGGTTTGGAAGGGGTTAATATTCATGTTGTATTGGCTCCATCCATTCTACTGATGTTACATATAGTATGTGGGTGAAAATGAGAAGTTCTACTGTAAGCTTTGGAGGGAGCAGATATACCTGTACTAGTTTTCTAAACTCCTAGTAATTACACCTGAACAAATGTACTTCTATTTATTGTTACTATGCAGTAAACCTTCTTGATATTTAAGAATTGCACCTCTTCTGCCTATACACCACTAACAGTCTGGTCATGGTATTCGCTTTTTTTTAATTTCAAAAATATATTTTATTCATAAAAATATCTTTCTATACATAAATATTCATTAAAGCAGTTCGGTTCTATACAGTAGCATATGAAGAAACAAACAAACATCTGAGTTTGACTTCATCCAGCAAACAAACAAAGGCATTTCTTACTTGCATAAGACTATATTTACATATATTTGAGGTACTAGGAGGGTCTGAAAACTGAATAGCCCCCCATTTAACTTCGGCAGAAAGACTTCATATGGTGGTCTTTCCCCATTGCACCTTGGTGGCAGTTGCTCTAAGCTTTAGTGTGTCTCTCAGCATGTAGCCCTGGACCATTGAATGTGCCAGTCTGCAACACTTGTTCGAGGTCAACTCCTTGCTCTGGAAGACCAACAAGCTTCGGGCAGACAAAAGAGTGTCTTTCACCAAGTTGATGGTTGTCCAGGCACAATTGATGTTTGTCCCAGTGTGTGTCCCGGGGAACAGACCATAGAGCACAGAGCCTTGTGTCACGGAGCTGCTCAGGATGAACCTCGACAACAACCATTACATCCAGACTTCCTTTGCATAGGTGCATTCCAGAAGGAAATGTGTGACAATCTGTAGCCTCCTGCAGCTGCTTCAAAGGCAGCTTTCGGCAGCGCAGACTGACTGGGAGTACATGAAGGATCTTAAAAGTAAAGCCTTCTCACCACCAGCCAGGCGATGTCTTGGTGCTTGTTAGAATGTTCTAATGATGAGGTATTCTGCCAAATGACTTTGATAGTCTGCTGAGGGAGCAACTCAACAGGATTCACCCTCTCCCTTACCTGCAGGGTCTCAAGGACACTATGTGCTGACCACTTCCTGGTGATTTGCGGTCAAAGGTGCTTTTCTTTGCAAATTTCTTTATGAAGGACAGGTGATTTGGACAGTTCTGCAGCAATGAGGCCAGACCCATCCTTGGCAACACCAGGGACAGGTAGAACCTCAGTATGTAGTGACACTTAGAGTTTGCATATCAAGGGTCTACGCGCAGCATTTTGCAGCCGCACACAAAGGTGGCCATCAGGATAAGCGCAGTGTTGGGTGTGTTCTTCAACTCCTTATCCAGAGCTTTATATATCGCGTCCCTGTAGACATGGAGCACCTTAGACCTCCAGATGACATGGAAGATGACTCGAGTGACTGTAATGGCACAGGTTCTGGGAATGGGCCAGACCTGTGCCACATACAACAACAGAGTGACTACCTCACACCTGATGGCCAGGTTTTTACCAGCAATGGAGGGGGAGCAGTGTTCCCAAAAGCCCAGTTTCTGCTATACCTTCTGGTAATCTCTCCTGATGGTGAAGGGGATAAAGCATTGGTCAGTCCAGTTCTCAAAGAACATGGCCTCGCTCTTTGCCTTGATTTACCTTGGCTCCCGAGGCCAGTTCAGACTGATCACAGATGCTCATGAGTCTGCGCACTGACAGCAGATCTGTGCAGAAAACAGTGATGTCATCCATGTACAGGGGAGCTTTGACCTGCAGGCCTCTGCTGCCTGAAATAGTCTCCCCTCTTAGGCTCGCATCCTTCCTGATGGACTCAGCAAAAGGCTCTATACAATATACACACAAGGCAGGAGAGAGTGGACAGACCAGTCGGAAAGCTTTCTGATGCCCACCAATTGATTGAGACTGCACTACTGACTGATGTTGGTGTAGAGCAGTCGGATCCAATTGTGAATATCCTCCCCAAAGCCCATTTTGGAGAGCACATTTGTGTTGAACCTTAGGAGATGGGAGAGATACTAAATAAATATTTCACATCAGTTTTTACTGTGGGAAAAGAAATGGAGCCCAGAGAATGCAGAGAAATAAATTTTGAAGTTTTAAGAACAGTTCACATTGCAGAAGAGAAGTTTTCAAGATCTTAGACAATATAAAGGTGGAGAAATCTCTGGGATCTGATCTAATGTATCTCAGAACATTGTGGAAAGTAAGGGAGGAAATAGTGAGACCCCTTGCAGAAATATTTGCATCATCTATAACTATGGGTGAGGTGCCTGTTGACTGGAGGTTGGCTAATGTGGTACATTTGTTTAAGAAAGTTTGTAAGGAGAAATCGGGGAACTACAGACCTGTGAGTCTGACCTCGGTTGTGGGTAAATTGTTGGAGGTGATTATAAAATATAGGAGTTATGGGGATTTAGAGAAGAAAAAATTGATTAGGGACAGTTGGCATAGTTTTGTGTGAGGAAAATCGTGTCTCACAAACTTGATTGAGTTTTTTGATGAAGTTACCAAAAAGATTGATGAGGGCAGAGCAGTAGATGTTGTTTACTTGGACTTTAGTAAAGCCTTCGAAAGAGTTCTGCATAGTAGACTAATTGGTAAAGTTAGGTCACATAGAATTCAGGGCGAGCTTGCCAACTGAACAAATAATTGGCTTAAGGAGACAGAGAGTGGTGGTGGAGGGTTGCTTTTCGGACTGGAGGCCTGTGTCCAGCAGTGTTCCACAGGGATTGGATCTGGGTCCTGTTTTGTTTGTCATTTATATAAATGGTTTGGATGAGAATATAGAAGGCATGGTTACTAAATTTGTGAACAACAGCAAAATTGGTGGCATAGTAGACAATGAAGAAGGTTTTCTAAGATTACAAAGGGATCTTGATCAAATGGGTCAGTCGGCTGAAAAATGGCAGATGGAGTTCAATCTGGATAAATGCGAGGTATTGTATTTTGTTACAACAAACAAGGGTGGGGTGATACAATTCATGGTAGGGCCTTTGATGGTGTTGTAGAACAGAGGAACTTAGTGGTGCAGGTACATAATTCTTTGAAGTTTGCGTCACATATTAACAAGGTGGTTAAACAGGCATTTGGCATGCTTGCCTTCATTGCTCAGTCCTTTGAGTAAAGGAGTTGGGACGTCATGTTGAGATTGTACATGACTTTGGCAAGGTGTCTTTTGGAATATTGTGTCCAGTTCTGGTTGCCCAACTATAGGAAGGATATTATTAATCTGGAGAGGGCTTAAAAGAGATTTACCAGGATATTGCTGAGTGTGGAGGTTTGAGTTATAAAGAAAGGCTGGATAGGCTGGGACATTTTTCACTGTAGTGTAGGAGGTTGAGAAGTGACCTTATAGGAGTGTATAAAATAATGAGAGGTACAGATAGAGTTATTGGTAGTTGTCTTTTCCCTGGGAGGGGGGATTTCAAGGCCACGGGACACATTTTTAAGGTGGAAGGAGAAAGGTTAAAAAACATAGGAGGGGCAAATTTTTTACATAGAAGATTGTTCGTGCGTGGAATGAACTTTCTGAGGAAGTATTGGATGTGGGTGCAATTACAAAGTTTAAAAGATATTTGGATAAGTACATGGATGGGAAAGGTTTGGAGGGATATGGGCCAAGAGCAGGCAGTTGGGACTACTTGAGATTGTGATTATGGTCGGCGTGGACTGATAGCACCGAAGGGTCTGTTTCTGTGCTGTATGACTCTATGACTCTATGTAGGTATGTGATATCCTGTGAGAGGCCTTCTTCTGGTCCAGGCTGATGACATAGGCATCCACCTTGCTGTTGTGCACGTAGGTGATCATATCCCTGACGAGTGCAAAAGTTTCAGAGGACGTCCTGCCCGATGCAGCACAGGTTTGGTCAGGGTGAATCATCGATCCCAGAGCAGACCTGATCCAGTTGGCAATGACCTTGGATAGGATTTTGGAATCTGCATTCAGCAGTGAAATTGTTCGCCAATTTCTAATTTCTTCCCTGTCCCCTTCTGCTTGTAGATGACCTTTCCTCATGGATTCGTATATGCTTCCTGATAGACTATCTATCATACTATCACACTGACTATCATACGCCTCCAGCAGGTCCTGGCCTATCAAGTCCCACAGAACCAAATACAACTCGGCAAGTAAGCCATTGCTTCCATGAACTTGTTTTCTTTTCTAAGGACTTGAAGGCTTTGGTCATCTCATCCAGAGATAATGGCTGGTCCACTCTCTCCCACGTGCTGTTGTCTAGGACCTCTGTGATAGAGGGCAGGAATGACTGGGAGCCCGCACTGTCAGTGGGCCTTGTGTATTACAGACTGGCATAAAAGGAATTTCTGATCTTTAGGATGTCAGACTGAGCTGACGTTACTGAGCCATCTTCTTCCTTCAGGCTGCTGAGCACAGAGCTCTCCCTGTGCACCTTCTGGAAGAAGAAATGTGAGCATGTTTCATTCTGCTCCATGGTGTGAACCCTGGACTGGAAGATTATCTTGGAGGCCTCTGAGGCAAAGAGGGAAACTTGCTGGCCCTTTACCTCCTGGCAATCCTCCGTGACATCATCAATCCTCGTCATCTGTAGCAGGAGTAGGTTCTGCATGGTTTTCTGGAGTTTGGACAAGTTTTTCCATCTCGCTCTCACCTCTGAACACTTTTGAGGATGAAGAACCTCTTGGTATTCCCCTTTACTGTTTCCCACCAGTCCACAGGAGACTCAAAGAGGGGCTTCACGGTTCTCCAACCTGTAAAATCCCTTCCGAGCTCCTTCATGTTTTCTGGGATCAACAGTTTCACATTCAGTTTCCATGTTCCCTTGCAGGTAAACTGGTCAATAGTAGTTGATAGTCAGCTAACAGGAGGCTGTGGTCAGAGAATAACATTGGCTTGACATTGATGGATCTGACAGGGAATGTGTGGGACACAAACAGGAAATCTATCCTTGACTGGATAGACCTATCTGGCTGTGAACAGATGTATCTACATAGCGCTCCATCTGCAGGGGTGCTGAAGATATCTTACAGCTTGGTGACTCTAATCGTTTCCTTCAGGAATCTGGACATGGCATCCTTTTAGCTGTCAGCCCCTCTGGATTATCCATCAGCATTGATGATGCAGTTCAAGTCTCCAGCCAGAATGACCGGCCTGGACACCGCCAGCAGCAGTGGGAGCTACTGCAGGACGGTCAGCAGTTCACACTTTACCACTGGGGTATACACGTTAATTAGCCTCGGGGGAAACATTTCTGTACATAACATCTGCTACGAGGAGGACCCACCCACCACCTCCTTAACCTCGGAGATGGTGAAGTTGCCTCCTTACAGCGGAATACCCAGCGGGGAGGAACGGCTATTGTTCCCGTTCCCCCCCCCAACCAAATCAAAAACCCATGGGCCCATAAGCTCGACCATTTCCTGTAGCTGCTGAGGTGTGGCATCCTACACTCCTGCAGAAATAGGAGATCTGCTTTGACGTTAGCCAGGTAAGCCAAAAGATCGCGTAGTACATTTTAAGCTACACACATTAATTCTGGCAATTTTACAACCCATTTTGAGAGTTTGTAGAATTACCTGTAGATCCAATGTCTATTCACCCACAGTCTTGTCACTGGGGCACTCCCTGCACCCCCATGGTGTGGGCAAACTGTTGGTCTCTCTCCGCATTGAGGTAGCCATCCTGTTCTTCCCTGGGAGGCTTACCGTGATCTGGAGTCGACAGAGTGAGAAAAAAGCCAGGGAGTTCCGGTTCTGAGTCTAGCAGAGGGACTGTTGTACTTTGCTCCTGATTTGGAGTGTTGCTGCTTCCAGGTGCCTGAAGCTGTTGTGCAGTGGGGACCCCTTGGCTCCCGATAGCTGGAGGTTGAGTTTCATTGGGCCCCTTGTGACATCCAATGTTTCTGGGTTGGTGGGGGGGTGGGGGGATGCTCCTCTCCTTCTCCCCCTGTGGTGCTGTGCCTCTTTTTTTGTTGGTGACCATCCGTGCACATATCTTCATTGTCAGAGGACCTGCTGGTGTGTCAATCTTGCAGCTGTCTCTTTCTGATTTGCTGAAGGCCCGATGCATTTCCACCTTTTCCTTCTGTCCAGCCTGTGCCTCCTTCTGGATGCCCCTTGTTTCAGTTTTCTTGCTGGAGGGTGGCATTTTATTGTCCTTTGGGGGTCCACGGCTTGCAATGCCAATTCCTTGTACAGGTGGCCCGCTTCACAACACAAATTGCAGCTCCAGGACTCCTTGCAGTCCTTAGTCAGGTAGCCCTCCTGTTTGCAGTCCCTGCACACAGTTATTTTGCAGTCTGCTGCCACGTTCAGCACATTCTAGTCCACCCTGTGTATGTCAGGTAACTTCAGCTCCCTCTGATTGCGAAGCTGGAGAGCGGGTGGAGGAATGTTCCCACTGCTGTCCACTTTCAGGGTCACCTTGACCTGCCGCATACTGGTCCAGATTCCGAAGGAGTCCACTATGTCGGTACTCCCTCCTTCAAGCTGTACGAACCTTCCCAGGAAGGCCAGGACATCTGCTGCCGGGATGTAGGTTTTGTACATATGGATTGTACAGAGAGAATGGACAGTGATGCTCCAGCCAAGATGAAGAAGGAACCCTCACCTCCTTTCTCCTTGAATACCTTCAGGAGATGCTCACATTGTTTGATGCTCCTGAAGGGCATGTTGAAGTCGCCCGCGCTGGGGAAATCCTGCAGACAGAAAATATCTGCTGCTTGGAACCAGCAGCAATCCAGGAGGACTCTCTTCACGCAAAAGGTCCAGTTGACCAGGAATCCTTCTTCCACCTTCTTCATAGTCACCCTGACGGTATTGCAGAGTCCCAGGCCTCAGGTGTGGGCACTAGCAAAGGCCATAGGTCTGGGTAGCTGGTCATCGAATTGGCGGTATAATGTTCAGTAGTGGTCATGTGTAGCCTATACACCTGGTGTCAGTGTTGCTGCAGTGGTCTATAATGCTGTGTGTATAACTATGAGAATACAACGTTTGGATCTTGTCCTGCGAGAACCAGCTTCTGGATCATGGTACTCCCCTGCCAGATCATGGTATTCTCTGCCACAGGCTCAAGACAAAACAAAAACAAAAGATGATTGTGGCAACCAACCACCTCAAACATCTCTTACATTGATAGAGGTGGCATATACAACAAGGTACCAAGAATGGTCTGTGAAAATACCAGCATTTCAGAATGAGAAATGGGTCATACTGTATGCAGAATGTAAGAGCCCAATGTTTTATCATTTTTAATTTGGGAAAGAGCGCTGAGGATTTATGTAAAAATCAATAAATTGAATGCAGATCTATGTTTCCCCTGGCCCCTGCTTAGGCACAGGCCCATGTGACCAGGAGCAGTAAGTGGGATTGCCCTGTCAGCAGATTAGTTCCAATATCATTTAATCTGGTGGTGAGAACATTGAAATCTGAGGTGTAATTTTTAATTCTACACAACAGATAATGTTTAGAAATATAAAATAAAAGAAAAATTATTTAATTGTCCCCTCTCTCTTTGTACCTCTCTCATGCTCTCTTTATCTTTTTCTCGCTTGCTCTTTCTGTTTCTCTCCTCTGATGAATCCATCCGTCTCTTCTTCTCATTGTCTCTTACTCTCTTTCTATCACATGTTGTATCTCATTTGCTCACCTTTCTTTTCTCTTCCATGCTTTCTCACTCGCTCTTTGCCTTTCCCTCTTTCTCGTTCTGTCTGTTGCAGTGTGGCTCCTTCTCGCACTGTCTCCAGCTCTCTTTCTTCTATTGAGACTTTCTCTCTCTTTCTCTCTCTCTCCTATTCTCTATCAATCTCTCCCTCTCTGTTCCAGATTACTACAAGTTGAGATGCAGCCTTGAAGGATTGTCTCAGGTTGCGAAATGCATCACATCAGTGGTTGTTTAATTCGATTCCATCAACATTTCATAATCATTTAATGCCTGTTTCTAGGCAAAGCTCTCCTACCTCTGCAGTGGGGCATTGAGCTCATTGGCCACTCTCTTTATGTTTCTTAACAGCATGATATCAAATTTCAATCTGCTTCAAGTATATTAGATTTAACAACTTGCTTTGTCCCGTAAGCAGGCCACGTGTCCTTTATGATCAGGGGTTTGCTTGTGCAGCCAATTATCTAGTCATATGATAGAACGATGCAGGATCGATATGAATGGATCACCTCCTTGCTGGGTGCTATAGGCTGAAATGCACCCGTGATCTTTTAGAAAATGAGGTGGCAAATACTAGTGAGACAAGAACAATTATAAACCAACAGGACAATTTATTTTATATTTCATTTATTAATAAACAAAACAGTACACATGTTGGAGATTTGTTGTTATAAACCATCCTCATTTACATCTCGGAACTTGTTTTACATTTTGCATAGGAACAAGCAACTGTGCATTCTGCAAGCCATTATAGAATCTTTGTCTATCAGATTAAAAGGAGTGCAAATTATGTCTTCAGTCAATAGTGTTTTGGACTGGAAGGGACCAGCTTATGTCCTAAGTTTGGACTGAGTTAACTGAACATTGCCAATGCATTGGTAAAAATGTTAAATTGGTGCTTGGTTAAGAAAAGGTAAGAGAGAAGGAATGCAGTCCATCTGCTCCTGCTAGTTGGACCTGCAAGTCACTCCTGCTGACATTGGGTGAGGAATGGTTCAGGAATGAGAATACAAAATAGTTACCATTTCAGCCAAAGGCCCTTCACAACAAAGAAACATTTAGGTCCAAGCACTAGACTGGTGCCCCTATAGTCAAATAGCCCATTGACACGAGGCTTACATTCAAAGAATAATTCCACGAATGGTGAAATAAAAGGCTATCTGGAATCTTGGGACCTTTGAACCAGCCAGAAATCAGGAGGGAGAAGAGGTAAAAAACGGATAAACAGGGGAAAAAGAAATCATCCAGATTTAATTTCTGAAATAGTCAGTGTAACTTTCTTTAATGATCTACAATTGAATCCACAATATTTATTAAAATGTAACTTTATCTGTGTGTGTCGTTGAATAGTTGTTAGGCTGTCTAGCATGTTCCTTAGTCTCAGCCGATTATCCCTTTTTCATTTGGAACCTGATCTTGAGGTACTGCACAGACCGGTTTGACTGATTTTTTTTTCTCTCACTTATCCCTGCTTTCCCTCCACACACGCCTGTCCTGCTCCCATCCCCCAGGACACTCTACATTATTCACTGTATTTCCTCTCTCTCACTCTGTATCTTTGCCAAAAGCTGGTGTCTATGTGCATATTCCTTTCTTTGGCATCAAAGCGTATGACTCACTACGAGTCAACGTGTCTGGTAGTGATCTACTGACAATGGCCTGATCTCATGAAATAGTAACAACATAAAAAGAGATAGAGAGCAATAGATAAATTGATAGAAATAAATAAATAAGTTGTATCACCTTGAGAATATCCCAAAGTCCTATACGTCCAGAGAATTACTTTAGAAGTATAGTTACTGTTGTAATGTAGGAAACACAGTGACCAATGTGTGCACAGGAAGATCCCATAAGTAAAAATGAGATGTTAGCCAGAAAAACTGTTTTAGTGATGCTTGTTGAGGGATAAACATTTTCCAGGACATGGGCATGATTCCCCTGCTGTTGTTCAAAGTGATGTTATGGGATCTTCCATATTAACTTGAGAGCGTAGATGGGGCCTTAATTTATATTCTCAAAGGCATCACTGTTTGTGTGGCACAAAGTACAAAACCTCATCGGTACCGCACAGGACCTGTTACTCTTTCCTTACTGGGTTATTATCTCAGCTCTCAACTCCATAGCCTTATGTTTGAATTTAGTCCAAACTGCTTCAATCCTCTAAATGCTATAAAGGACACTTAGGAAAGTCTCATCCTAAAAATCTCACTTTGTGATCAGAAGCTTAGTAGACAGCATGCTATTGTTTCATGACCTTAGACTGGATTTGAATACATAATGAGGAGTTGAAATGACAAACCAAGACAACTTGTTGGACCATCAGCTTCTCAACACTTTTGTTTTTATCACTTTCTTGAAAAATATATTACTAATGTGCCCACAATACAAATAATGAATCTGAGCTGAAGGGCTTCCAGTGCTAACAGGTGGTTCAACATCACTGAGATGGGATTTCACCAAATGCTACTTAAACTCAGCTTCACAGGAAATGAGATAACAAACCAAGCATTGTCACCAAAATAATCAAGCAGGGTGATGAGGGGTGTTCAGGCTTTGAGTAAATTTCCTACAATTCACAATTGGGAGATAAAATGACAACTAATGTTTATTCCCATTTTTCTCCATCATTTTTTGTTCCTGTAGTGAATAATGCTCAGAAAAAAAATTGCTTTTCTATCTCCTCTTCTGCATTTCCTCTTCCACCCTCACTCCTCTTCCCTAATCATTTCATTTTTATCTCTATATTTCCTGCACTCCCAATCATCTTTCTCCCCTTTCTCTCTTTTGTATAACTCATTCTTTCTTACATAATTGCAATCTTTCTTCATGATTCATATCTTTCTCTCCCAATTGGCTCTTTCTTTAATCACACTTCCTATCCTATTGTTTTCCATATTTTCATTTGTTTTGTCCTCACTTTTAGATGTTTTCTCAGCGTATATATTAATTTAAGCTACCTACACATTGCTAATGTGCCCTTTGTGGTCAAATATTGTAAAGTTCGCAACTAACAAATATTTACCTGTAGTGAAAGTCCAGTAATGAGTTAACACCTAGAGGAGAGATAAAACTGGATAAGCCAAGTCTAATTTTTAACCCAGAATGTGGAACTCATTACCACAAAGAATGGTTGAGGTGAAAAACATTGATATATTTATGGAGAAGTTAGATAATCACATGAGGGAATGAGGAATAGAAGAATATGTGAATGGGCCTAAGTTGAATGAGTTGTGAGGATGTTTGTATGGAACATAAACATTGCTTTGGCCAGTTGGATGTGGACTGTTTCTGTATGAGCAATTCTAATAATTCTACATAGATTCAGTTTGATGGGATTTCAGTCTAGTTCTTAATCATGATGAAAACACAACACAAGTCTCCCCTAGTTTAACAAGGTTTAGAGCTGGATGAACACAGCAGGCCAAGCAGCATCAGAGGAGCAGGAAAGCTGATGTTTTGGGCCGAGACTCTTCTTCAGAAATGGGGGAGGGGAAGGGAATTCTGAAATAAATAGGGAGAAAGGGGGAGGCGGATAGAAGATGGATAAAGGAGAAGATAGGTGGAGAGGAGACAGACAGGTCAAGGAGGCAGGGTTGGAGCCAGTAAAGGTGAGTTAGGGAGGGGATAGGTTGGTCCAGGGAGGACGGACAGGTCAAGGAGGCAGGATGAGGCTAGTAGGGAGGAGATGGGGGTGGGGCTTGAGGTGGGAGGAGTGGATAGGTGGGAGGACAGGTTAGGAAGGCGGGTACGAGCTGGGCTGGTTTTGGGATGCAGTCGGGGGAGGGGAGATTTTGAAGCTTGTGAAGTCCACATTGATACCATTGGGCTGCAGGGATCCCAAGCAAAATATGAGGTGCTGTTCCTGCAACCTTTGGGTGACATCGTTGCGGCACTGCAGGAGGACATCTGGGATGTCCGGAAGTGGAATGCCTCATCTCGGGAGCAGATGCGGCGGAGGCGAAGGAATTGGGAATAGTGGATGGCCTTTTTGCAGGAAGGTGGGTGAGAGGAGGTGTACTCTAGGTAGCTGTGGGAGTCGGTAGGCTTGAAATGGATATCGGGTTCCAGGTGGTTCCCAGAGGTCCAGGAAGGAGAGAGAGGTATCGGAGATGGTCCAGGTGAACTTAAGGTTGGGGTGGAAAGTGTTAGTGAAGTAGCTGCCAGAGATGGAATTCCACTCCCGGACATCCCAGATGTCCTCGTTTTTCAAGGACCGCAACTTCCCCTCCACAGTGGTCGAAAAGGCCCTCGACCGTGTCTCTCGCATTTCCCGCAACTCATCCCTCGTACCCCCTCCCCGCAATAACAATCAAAACAGAATCCCCCTCATCCTCACATACCACCCCACCAACCTCCGGATCCAACGCACCATCCTCCAACACTTCCACCATCTGCAATCCGACCCCACTACCAAAGACATTTTTCCCTCCCCACCCTTATTTGTTTTCCGGAGGGACCACTCTCTCCGTGACTCCCTTGTCCGCTCCACACTCCCCTCCAGCCCCACCATCCCCGGCACTTTTCCATGCAACCGCAGGAAGTGCTACACCTGCCCCTACACCTCCCCCCTCACCCCCATCCCAGGCCCGAAGAAGACCTTCCACATCAAACAGATGTTCACCTGCACATCTGCTAATATGGTATACTGTATCCACTGTTCACGTTGTGGCCTCCTCTACATCGGGGAAACCAAATGGAGGCTTGGGGACCGCTTTGTGGAACACCTATGATTGGTTTGCAACAAACAACTGCACCTCCCAGTCACGAACCATTTCAACTCCCCCTCCCACTCCTTGAACGACATGTCCATCCTGGGCCTCCTGCAGTGCCACAACGATGCTACCCGAAGGTTGCAGGAACAGCATCTCATATTTCGCTTGGGAACCCTGCAGCCCAATGGTATCAATGTGGACTTCACAAGCTTCAAAATCTCCCCTCCCCCGACCGCATCCCACAACCAGCCCAGCTCGTAGCCTCCCTAACTTGTCCTCCCACCTATCCTCTCCTCCCACCTCAAGCCCCACCCCCATCTCCTCCCTACTAGCCTCATCCTGCCTCCTTGACCTGTCCGTCCTCCCTGGACCGACCTATCCCCTCCCTAACTCCCCACCTACACTCACCTTTACTGGCTCCAACCCCGCCTCCTTGACCTGTCTGTCTCCTCTCCACCTATCTTCTCCTTTATCCATCTTCTATCCGCCCCCTTTCTCCCTATTTATTTCAGAATCCCCTCCCCCATTTCTGAAGAAGGGTCTAGGCCTGAAGCGTCAGCCTTCCTGCTCCTCTGATGCTGCTTGGCTTGCTGTGTTCATCCAGCTCTACACTTGTTATCTCAGATTCTCCAGCATCGGTAGTTCCTACTATCTCCCCTAGTTTGATGCCAATTGTCAAGAATGGTCACAAGTTGAATGTGAGAACATAACACTCCTGGTGCATTTGGGCAGTGTTCTTCTGATGTTGGGACAGGGTAGGCCATATCAGAGCTGGGAGTACCTGTTGCTGTCAGTGAAAATGTTCCATTCCCTAGCACAAAACATTCTAATATATTTGCAGTTATGTAGCATAGGATTCATATCCCCCATAACTATATGTCTCGTGTTAGCTATGGCTCTGTTTACAACACCCAACACATGGAAACAGAAATGTGTGAGTTCAAGACTCACTGTAAGATATGTACACGAAAATCTGATCTGATGCTCCAGTGCAATACTGAGGTACTACTGCACTGTTCAAGGTACTATCTTTCCAATGGTAGATTAAAGTGAGACACTTTGTACACTTTCATTAAAGCAGCAATCACACAGCTGCAAATAAAGAGCAAGGTGAGCTGCCTTCTTGAACCGCTGCAGTCCACCTGCTGTGGGTTGACCCACAATGCCATTGGGGAGGGAATTCCAGGATTTTGACCCAGCAACAGTGAAGGAGGTCTTGCAAACTTCTGCTGCCCATGTCTTTCCACCAAGTCCCCTTTGCCCATCACTCACGTGTTCACTGACATACATTGGCTTCTGAACAAACAATGGCTTGTGTTTAAAATCCAGACTGATGTTTTCAAGTTCCCTCCATGGCACCCCTCCTTATGTCTAATTTCCCATAACCTCATGACCCTCCAATGTATCTGCACTCAGCTAATTTGAACTTCTATAGCAGCTCTGATTTTAATCACTTATCTACTGGCGGCTCGGCATTCAGTTGCCTCAGCCTTAAGCTCTTAAAATTCCTTCCCTAAACTCTTTTTGCTCTCTAGCTCTCTTTCCTCCTTTGACGTGCTCTTTAAAGCCAATCCTTCTGTGTCACCTTTTACTCATTTGCCATAATCACCTTATCTGATTCAGTGTCAAATTTCACTTTATATCATAGAATTTTCATGGAATCTCCACAGTGTAGAAACAGGCCATTCAGCCCAGCAAGTCCACACTGACTCTCCAAAGAGCATCCCCTGCTCCATCCCTTTAACCCTGCACTTCCATTGGCTAATCCACCTAACCTACACATCCCTGGACACTGAGCAATTTATCGTGACCAATCCACCTAACGTGTATAACTTTGAATCGCAGGAGGACCCGGACAAAACACATGCAGACACAAGGAGAATGTGCAAACTCCACACAGACAGTCGCCAAAGACTGGAATTGAACCCAGGTCCCTGGATCTGTGAGGCAGCAGCCCTAACCACTGAGCCACAGTGCCACCTGAGAATTGTCCTTGAATTATTTTTGCATTAACTATGCTGTATGAAGATACATTGAGGATGCAATGTAGAAACATGGTAGCCCATTTGTGAACAGCAAGCTCCTTCCAAATGGCAATGTGAAAATGACCACATAAACTTGAGGGATAAATATTGACCAAAAACCAGTTCATCACCACCTTCTCAAGGGCAACTAAGAATGAGCAAGAAATGCTGGCCAGCCAGCGATGCCCACATCCTACAAATGAATAGAGAAAAAAGATTACAGAGGGTGGACTGTGGGGGCCTGATCAGGAATGCATTGCAATAGCTAAGTTTGGTGTTAACAAAAGAATAGAAGAGAGTTTCAGCAAATGTTCCCTAAATTTTTCTTCCTCCTGCGTGGATCTCCAAGGTCCAGTCCAGCAGTGTCATCTGGAAGTGGGAGTCATGCTGCAGCAATGATAGTTGATGTGTGTGGGCCTTCCTGGAGGTAGTGTGGTTGTGTAGCTTAGAGGGAATATTTGTTTCAGCAACAAATGAACTGAGGTAGAAATAAAGTCAGGTGATGTTATAAAGATGGAAACAAGATGTCTTAGTGATGGTGCAAACATGTAAGTTCAAACTCATCTTGGGGTCAAATATGAAACCAAGGTTATAAATTTTAAGGTTCAACCTCAGGAGAGACATAGTGTCACCGACTCAGAAGTGTTTTGATAGAGACCAAAGACAACGGCTTCAGTCTTCCCAACATTTAATTAAAGGAAATTTCTACTTATCCAGTACTGGATATAGGATAGGCAGTCTGTTCAATAGCGGAAGAGTTGAAAAGGATGGTGGTCAGGTAGAGCTGGATGTACGTATGAAAACATTGTGCCTTTGGATAGGGTTGCTGAGAAACAGCAGGTGAGAAATAGGCAGTTTCCAAGGATGGATCTTTTTAGACTTCAGAGATAATCGTGGAGGAGTGGGAAGAGAAACCATTGCAAGTGATGCTCTGGTTATGATTAGATAGATAAAATTGGAACCAAATGTGTGCTGTCTTATGTAACTAGATGACAGTGGATAAGTGGAAGATGTGGATATTGTGGTCAACCACATCAACAGCTGCAGACAAGTTGAGAATGATGAAATGGGATAGTTTAGTGTTGTCACAGTCACAGAAATGTAATTTGTAAGTTCCATAAGTTTCAGTGTTGTGACAGAGTGGAAACCTGATTGGAGAGATTCAAATATTGATTTTTTGGGGGGAGCGATAAGCATGGATTTGGGGGACAAGAACGTATATAAGATGAAAGGAAGTTGAAGTACAGACAGGATTTTGCATGGATAGTGGGGTAAACATTTAGATATTTATGTGGGCGAGGGGAGATGGGAGATAATGCCTGTAGATCTATTGGGGAGATGGAGTACACCTTGTGAGACAACTGTTGACCTGGACACCAAAAGTAAACACATTTCAAAACAACTTCCTTGATTGCAAAGTATTTTGAGGTGTCTTGAAATGTTGTAAAGCAAAATAAGGGCAATTTTAATTTTAGAAAAGTTCTGATGCCCAAAGCTGTTTTATTACAGTCAATGTAATACCTTTAAAGTGTTGTTCCCACTGTAATGTAGGAAATGAAGCAGTCAATGTACACACGGCAAATTTAAAAAAAGTGTTATAATAACCAGATAATCTAATTTAGTGATGTTGGCTGAGGGTTAAATATTGATGGGAAATCCCTGGATACTGCCTCCTAGGTCAGTGTGACATCGCTGCAAAAGGTGGCTCTGGACTGTCAGCCTAGACTTGGTGTTCAAGTCTCTGAAGCGGGATTTCACGGGTCGGAGGTGAAAATATTATTCACCGAACCAGCAACACCACGGAAGCCTCTGAACTTCGACAGAGTGGAGACCATCAGTTTCGGAGAAGAATCTTTGGACAAACGTGAACTCTGTTTCTCTCCCTACAGTTTCTCTAGCATTATTTTTATTTGTTGCTCAATTTAAAGCAATTGAAATTAAATATTTATTTGTTCTGAGGGTCACTCGACCCGAAACATTAATTCTGATTCTCTCCACAGATGCTGCCAGACCTGCTGAGCTTTTCCTGCAACTTCTATTTTTGTCGAACATTTATTTTAGACACAATTTGATCCTTGTCAAAGGATCTTTTAAAAATGTAAATGCAGGCTGTTTGCAATGAGGTGGGGTGGGGGCTTAAAATTCAATGACGCTGGCGATACACAACAGATGGAGTGAGGGAAACGGGTTGAATTTGGAGGAAGGGTCTTTTCGTTAGTAACGTTTACAGATGTGAAGTATCAAAACCCTTCACCACAGCATTGGCCATTTACTTACTCTTGCCATTTGGGTCAGGCGAACAGATTTTTAAAAAAAATCTATGAATCACCTAACTCAAGCGTCTTCAGAGGAGATAGTAGGAACTGCAGATGCTGGAGAATCCGAGACAAGGTGCAGAGCTGGATGAACACAGCAGGCCAAGCAGCATCATAGGAGCAGAAAGGCTGACGTTTCGGGCCTAGACCCTTCATCAGAAACTGTTTAGCTCTGAGAGAAGTTGGGGCCAAATTACGATCTTAGAAAGCAAAGGGGCTGAAGGGAAGTTGTATGTTGAAGAGGCAGATTGAGTGGACTAACAGGAGGTGCCGCAATGGTCTATCCATCTCTCGATAAGAATGGTACGCTGACAGACAATGATGGTATTTTTCAGAGTCAACACGGTCTGTGGGGGAAAATATCACAGTAAATTATCACTCTACCTTTGCCTGAGTGCACTCTTCAAATGCAGGTGGTGATGTTGACAGGGAATCATAACATCAACATGGGATGCGCATACACAAAGCAGGCTAGCTTCATGATGAGCAACTTATCGTTAGGGATAAGTAAGCAAACATCTGAAGCGACACTCCGCTTCAAAAATATGTGGAATAAAGTGACTCTGTCCGCCGCCGACTCGACCACTTGGTCTTAACCCATTCGGGGAATTCTTTATTTTTTACAGATGCTTCTGTTTGGAGAGACGAATTCTGTTTGGGAAGAGGAGATTATCCCATCAAAGTGGACTCCGAATCCACAGTTAGGATTTGTACGAACACTCGAAACGTTAACTCTGTTTCTCTCTCCAAAGACCCTGCTGGATTTCTCCAGCATTCTCTGTGTTTGATTCAGATTTCCAGCATCCGCAGTATTTTGCCTTTATTTGTGCACATATGCGAGAATGGGGCTGATTTATTGACAGGTTCGTGTCTTTTTCATTTTTGTTTCAATTTAAAGTTGATGTAAGCATTATGAAAGGATAGCAACAGGCTCTCTGAGAACAGTCTCTTTGAATACTTTGTTCCTCACTCCCAATTGGTAAATGCAGAAACGGCAGAATCACTGTGCGCTGATTAAACGTGAAAAACAATGGCGCAGCGAATATGCATAACCTGTGTCTCGGGTCAAAATAAAAAGGACCATTAAACTACAAAGTTTCTCCTGCACTTTAGAAAGAAATCTATTGTGTCAGTCTGGGATCATTCCCAGAGCACGATAGGCTGAATTCCACCATCTCAGGAACTGGCCTCACTGCAGCCCTCGATTCTAATCCCTCGCCACGCCGTCCCCATCCCTGTAATATTTCGTTCCATCGTATTCAATAAAATCACAGTAGAGTTGCGAGCTTTCGTTATGTGAGGGTTGGGGGAGGGGTGGGACCAGGAGCGGTCCGTTAACTGAGAGCTGCCTGCTTTGGTCCCAGCTTATGGGATCGGTATCCGGATCATAAACGACATTGTGTTGATACTAAAACAAAGGATGCCGGGGAAAGAGGTGAACCATTTTTGAAACAATCCGAGCATCATTCTGCACCGAAAATAGAGATACAAGCATTCAAATTTAAAAGCGAGGGAGCTTATAAAAATAACGCCATTAACTGTTTCCCCACCTTTCCCAATGTAAAACGAGCAATTTTCCTTTCACTTCTACTTGCAACTGAGATCATTTTAAATTCAACAAGATGTTAGCTGAGAAGCAGAGGGTTATTTATTTGATACGAATCGAACCACTTCGGGATGGAACCGTTGTTATAATCTTAAATGCAGAACGGCGCAGAAGAAATTATGGCACCCGTGTTTAAAATTTATATTTGCAAACTTGTGAAACCCCCATGCAGTCTACCGACTTCACGTGCGAAGGGACGGATTAATTAAAGGTTGTTCATCATAGATGCAGAACGTTACGAGATAACCAGAAACCAGCAAATTTCCCAAATGTTTGATATTTTACACATTTCTGTACAATGGTTAATAACATCATGGTTAGAGGTAGGGTTGCTGAGTTTCTTATTCCTGACTCAGTATTACACGAATTGAGGATTTTTTTAAAAAATGAAATGTTTTAGAAAGAAAATTCCGTTGCCCGTGTTGGTATATTGCCTCTATTAACGAGTTAATGAGCAAATAAACAGGGAATGGTCATTTTATGTTTTATGAGGTGAATGAAATTTTCGATCGATTTGTTTGGAAGCTACATCCACATCAGCACCGCTCACAGTTTGCTAACTCACTCAGTCGAGTTTGTTTTCCTTCAAAGCGCTCTTTTCTCAGAATGGACATCTCCAAATTTGAACGTTATTTTTTTCAAATCAGCTTTAAAATGGGAAAGTACAGGCATAGAGTAATCGTCCTGAGAAATCAATTAGACGTTGAAGTGAGTAGCAAATTATAAATTGCATCATGCTTAAATAAACAATCAAATGGTTTGTTTTGATTTAATCGTTGGTTGTGCTGGGTTCTCAATTGACGTATTACTTTTTGCAGTTCATCTTGAAAGTTGTTGGTCTGGGTAGTGTTGACTGAATACTGTGTTGTTTATCCAGTAACTGATAGGACAATGGCGTACAATGAAATCAAAGCAAAACACTGCGGGCGCTGGAAATCCGAAATGAAGACAGCCGAGACTGAAGAAGAGTCAGGCAGGATTCGAAACGTTAGCTCTGTTTCTCTCTCCACTGATGCTGCCCGGCCTGCTGCGATTCTCCAGCACTTTCTGTTGTAATGGACCAGCGAACAACTCTCCTAAAAAACGCTTATTTTAACAAAAAAGCTATGATTAAATTCCCCATCTTTCTTGAGATGTGATCTCATTGAAAGATGCACATTTCTACAGGGGTCTGACAGGATAGACAATGAGATTGATTCCTCTCGCTGAGGCACCTAGAGCATAGGCATATAATCTGGGGATAAGGGGGCCATAATTCAGTGTCAGGAACCGTCTGTCTCAGAAGATGCTCCACTATTGAGCGCTAAACCCTGAGGCAGATTTTTGGTTTTTCAGGGGCCAAGGGTATATGGGGTCATTCTTGCGACAGCTTGTTCGAGGCACACAATACTAGGGATTAAAACACTTTTGCATTTCGGGGTTTGAGTATCAGTGCCGAGTCCTCCCAGGACAGCTACAGGACAGACCACCCTTACTCCCTAAGTTGGTTCCACGACCCTTATTGACATTTCCAATTATGTGTTCAATGAGGACTGTTTGATTTTTTTGTGCCTTGGGCCCAGGTCCATGAGGAATTAGGCTGAATCGATGTGACACCCAATCTCTACAGCCAACAAAAACCTCCATTCCATGGTTTTGGCCAGATTTAAACTCAGGCCCGAATTTCAAAAGCCGGGACCTGAACAATTCCTGTCTCCCTAAATCTATTACATTAACTGGATTACCTCAACAATAACAGGAAACGAGGAATGCGGAGCTGCCTATTCTGTCGCCGAAAAGAGAAAATATTGTTTGGTTGGGGATTTATCAATGAAGCTATAATTTAGTTGTGTCCATAGGCTCATAGGCCCGCTCATTTATACCCAGCCATATCTACTGTTACACAAAGAAGCACATTCATGGATCTGTGTTGTACCCATACAGTATATTCAAACAAACGCAGAGAGACCCTCATTCAGGGATATCTATATAATAGCCATTCATTCCCCACTCAGATACCTTTAGACACTCACATCCCTACACAGGCATGTACACATAACAGGTGCACACATACACAGAATCATAGACACTCGAGCGCTCATCAGGAAACATCCGTTAAGTTGTTTCAAACTGCAGCGATCAGAATTGGCGCAGGATTTGTATCATGTTCTGTTAGAAAGTCATCGTACTGAAACATGAACTCTCAATCCTAAGAGGCTGTCTGACCAGATGAGATTTTCCATCTTCCTTTCACCTGTATGTATCACATATAATGTCAATGTGATACACCAACTTTTGAAAAAAGTTGTATTTCATCTATCAATTGCTGCAGAGTGGGGTTTGTGTGAGATTGGGTCAATCTCATTTCCAGGCAGCGAGATTATTCGGTCTAAATGATCCAACACAAGAATACACAGGGGCTGAAATAGCCTCGTGCGGGCACATGGAAACATTAAAATCACCCTGCCCTGTACGTGTTAACCACTGGGGGTTGTATTTAATTCATTGCATCCTCGTTGCTCCGCTAGGTTCGGTTACGGTGACTGGACGAGAAAAATGCCAGACAGGTGAGATAGCGTTACACCTGGTGATGCTAGCAGATAGCCGAGGCTAGGGACTTCACACGCAGCCTAGCGGTGTAAAGTGGGAGTTTAATCCGGCCCTGTTAAATATTGATCAGTAGCTGGAGCCCAATCTCCTATTTGTGAAGACGGCCGGTTCAGCTTTCAGTGCTGGCTCAGGTTCAGGTGGGTCGCCTTTCGTGCAATACTGTCGGGCTCCAGCGCACGTGGGCACGAAACAATGAGGTCTGGTTGGATTCCTTTCCCAGGGAGCCCGGCCCGGGTTTGGTGAAAGCAGGGAGTAGATTGAAAAGACAGTGAGGCCTTGTTGGTTGGGAGGGGCTTGTGGGGGATAGAGAGACAGGATCAAGTTCAGATACTTCATCAAATATGGAAAAGGGGCTTCTAAACGTATCTGAGTCATTGTCAACAGCAGGTAAGCGAGAGCGGGGAAAACAAGCCGACTCACAAGAGGACAGACTGGGTAGCTGCACTGGTATAAAGGGAGTGCCAATTTGGCAGAGAGGATCAAACCTGCTCTTGTACTTGACCTCCACTCTTCGCCTGTCCCACTCTCAACTACCCCCCCCCCCACCCCTCCCCCAGGTCAATTTGCTTCATTTTTGTTATTTATTTTGTAGTTATGTTCCGAGAAGTAAATGGGGAGGTGGGTAGTCGATGCTTCGTCAATACTTTGCCGTTCCGTTCGGTTTTACAGTGAGCAGAGACAGAATTCGAAGAAACGAAATCGTCTGGCGCCCACGAATCCTGATTCAGGGCCTTGGCCAAGGACAGACAGTCCAACCAGGAGAAAGAGAGATTGGCCTGGAGGGCAGATAACTCGTCTGGATGCTCAGGTAGGCGCTAGAGTGAGTTAAAATATCGAGAGATCTGAAGGAGACAGGGAGGGAGAGTTTGGAGACCTCCATTTGTCATTCCACGCTGTCTCTCCCTGAGTCACGTTTTCACACAACGTTTTTAACCAGGAAAACTGGGTCGCCGTTTAGAGCAAAACAAATTTGCCGTCCTACCAATAGCGATTGCAACATGCATCAACCAGATGCTAAACTCAAAGCTAATAGAATTAATGCATGAATTTTAATAGGGACACGTTAATTTTTATCGTTAATTTTATTCACAACAAATGTTGCAAAGAATTTTTGGTCAAGAATGGTTATTGCTATCGTGGGGTTTCTGGTTAATAGGAGGTTGATTCTGATTACAGTAAACAGAATGGGTAACTGGGTTCAAACCGGTTTATCATCAGAGAATGGGTAACTGGGTTCAAACCGGTTAATCATCAGAGAATGGGTAACCGGGTCGAAATCGATTCATGGACGGAGAGGGGATGACTTCGCGATGGGCAATAAATGCTGGCGTAGCCCGTGACGCCCACATCCCATGAATGATTTTTTTTAAAAAATGTCCATGGACAAGGTAACAAGCGAAGTCCATGGGCAGGTATGTGTAATTGGATTTAAACAGTTTTATCGATTGGATGGGGGGGTGGTGGTTGCGGGGCGGGTGTGGGATGAGACGGTCAGAAAGGAAAACTGATTGGTGACCAAATTCTCTGTAAATAAACAAAATTATTTCAGATTCATTCAATAATTGCAAATGCAGTAATCTTGTATATATTTGTATTATTAATTAACCTGATGTAACTTACAAGCTCGACCCCTATAGTATGCTAAATATACCATTTTATATCCCTACCCTCAATTCATATTTACTGCAGAACTTTCTCTTATTCAAAAAAAGCTGTTGCCAGGCCTGGGACTGTGGTTTAACTCGCCCTAAATGTATTTGAAAGGAGGTGGTAGCAGGTAGAAATACGTTGAATGTGTGAAGTACAAATCCAGATCCCTTGCCTCACCTGTACGTAATATTTCAGATTACTTGAATGATACAAGTCTGCTTTCCCAAGATCTTTAATTATTTCTCAAGAAATTGGAAAGTTAACAAGATTAGAGCAAGGTAGTGTCAATGTGATTGGCCAGTAATCCTAGATCAATCAGCCAGAAAACATGCTCTCAACAACTCCATCTTCGCCGTTTGAGAATTGGAAATGAGTTACTCAGAAATATCTGGGAATAGAGAACTGATATCAATGAAAGTGACCTTGGCCAATCTAAGTGCTCGACTAAATGAACTTAGCAAAGCATTCGTGTCATTATCCTTGTCACCCCAGCCCCACTTATTAAGACCAGAAGCTGCTCCTCTTAATCCATGATGTAAAACTGGTCAATCGCACATCTCTTTATTAATTACAAGCAAAGTAGGGGGTTGCTGGAAATCTGAAATAAAAACAGACGGTCTGGTAGAAACTCAGCAGGTCTGGCAGTATATGTTGAGAGAAAAAGGGTTAATGTATCAAGTCCAATATGATTCTTGCTTCTTCAGAGCTCTGAAGAGCCACAACAGACTCAAAACTTAACTCAGTTTCTCTCTCCACAGATGCTGCCAGAGCTGCTGAGTTTCTCCAGCAATTTCTATGCCATCCTTTTTTTTACCGAACAAGCTGTAGTCATACTGTGTAGTTATTTGAGTTCATTTTAAAAAAAATCAAATCGCATGAGCATAAATTTGTTTCCGTCTAATTCAGCCTGGTTTTGGAAAGATTTGGAGGGTGATGGTTAAATTGACAGTGAATATATGCTGCACAGCGCTTGTTAAAACTGCTTTCACCACTTGTTCAATCCCTTACCCTCACCTCAATGGTAAACTGCATCTAGAGAAAGGTTACTCTGGAACAGCTCTTTCGGTTTCTGCTTTGTGAGCAGATGTATAATTACGTGTAAAGAATGCGTGTCTGAAATTGTTACCTGTGTAAACGGAAGGGAGACTCTAAAGCAGAGACTTGTCTGTGGTTCCAGGATGATGTTGATGACGAAGGCTGGCTGTTGGCAGCCTGGAAGAGGCTACACAGAGGGGGCGCGAGGAAATTCATTTGCACCATGACATCCGATCTTTCGGAATTGTTAGACAAGAGGGGAAGCACCGAGAACGGAGAACGAGAGAGACGCCCAGGCTTGGAAGCAAAACTAGAAGATAATGCTGAATGGATTACTGAACAGGTCAGATGTGATTCGCACACTCACGGACATTCATATGGAAAGACACATTTGCACAATTGAGATGCACACTCACATTTACAGAAATGCATATAGACAGACCCACACATACAGATAGATGCACACAAAGAAAGAGCTAATGGACGGCGGAGAGGTGCAGTGCGATTTAGCGAATTTTATTACCATGAAATTATTCACCTGTGAGAGGGCGAGTTTGGACAATAAAGTTAAATTGGAAATTTTATGAAGAAGTGACAAAATAGGTTTAAAAAGGCACCACTAATGAATCAGGAGTAGAACACCGAATTGAGAATCCGGGTTACAATGAGCTGCAAAGCTGCCATTATTTGTTAAAATTGCCTGTTTGGAACATTTTAGAAGTGTTTGTAAAATATAATTGCAACACATATTTCAGCCTGTACAGCAGGCGTTAGCTCCAAGATCGGTATATGCCTCATTAGCGCGTGTGCTAGGGTGGGGCTGGGGTGGGATATTCGTTTAAAGTTGAACTTCAATTTCAATGGCTCAGATGAGGATGACCAAAAAGAGAGCGTGAGATGAACCATCAGACGGAGCGATAGAGAAGGAGAGATGGGGGACAGCAGAGTGACAAACGTAAGCGACAGAGGGAGAGAAACAATGAGAAAGGCGGAGAGGTATAAGAGGCTGAGAGAGAGATTGAGAGACACTGGGAGACAGAGATTGGGAACGTCAGCAAAACAGTGACAAAGTGCAGAACACGCGATTAGACGTTAGATTTCAATGAAATGCCCGCGGCAAGCAAGAGACTCGGGGAGGCCATGCAGAGCCGTGAAAAGTGTGTATTTGGGAGGTGGGGAGTGGCGCCGGCAGCATCCCCATTCACTTAAAAATGTCAACTGGCTATCATTAGACCGCGGTTTAAGATGTCAGTCGAACACTCTGTACAGGTCAGGTAATACTAATCCCATCCCCCAGCTGGCAGGGAGGGGAGGACTGCAGCTGTCTGTCCTGTGTGAGCGCTTGGCTTCCTCATCACACACACTCACACAGAGCAGAGGGAGTACTTTGTAAAAACTTGGTGACTCCCTGCGCTTGAATCGGCAGTGAGCAAGCTGGGGAGTGACAGGGGAGGGGGAGAGCGAGAGAGGAGACGGGGGAAGACAGAAAGAAAGAGACAGAGAGAGAAGGGTTAGCCTGGGAGAGAGTTCTAACCGCAGACAGTGATCACAGCGGCCTGCGGCATGAACAGGTAGGTGTGTCAGCAGGGAACTCAATCCCACAGCAGCACCATGACCGCATATCCTCTCCAGCCAGTGAAAACACAGCAGTGCTTTTACACCAGAGGATCTCCGTCAACAAGCTACTCCCATTAACATGTTGCTTTGTGAACAGGCCCGCTTGCTCTTGTATAATTTTGCAGAAAGGTATTTCTAAAATGAACCATCTCAGCGCCCACCCCAAACCCCCATAACTCCTCCCTCCCTGCCCAGGCCTGATGGTAGATCCGGGCTCGTTGCGAGGAATGGTATGTGCCTGTGCTTCTTAAGGTGAGCTTGGTTCATCTCTGAGCCACCTTAAAACTCACCTGGAGAGATTGCAGAGTCAGTGACATTGGAGAGAAAGAAAGAGAGCGGGTGAGATAAGATGACCACTGAATGAAAGAAAGGGGAAGATGTTTACTGTCTTTGCGGGCAAATCCCCACCTTGGACTTGTTTGGTTCAGTTAATTCGTGAGAGAGAGAGAGAATGAGAAAGATGGGTTAGATAGAGAGAGAGGTAAAGAGAGAGATGGTGAGGAGGATTGGGGCAGATCCCAGCAGAAAGCGGACAGACAGAGCCAGCGGCTCCCGTTCCTGACGGTACAGGGACAAGAGACAGTCCGTTGAGCAGATTTGCGATCCGGTATCACGGAAGGCATGTACCAGCGACCGCTCTCCACTCGTTCCTTTGTCTGGCGGTGTTGCCAATGAAACAGGTAGCTTCAAACAGCCGAGCCGGGAGGTGGGGAAGTGGAGGTGTGTGGGGGGGGGGGGTGGGGGGGGGGGGGGGGGGGGGGGGGGGGGGCGGTGTAGTTGGTGGTGGTGGTAGTGGGAGGTTGGAGTATAGGATCTGCAGTTGGGAGACGCTGGAAGGAGGATCTACTCAAATAATTGTTGCAGACACTCCAGAGGGGCAAGGGCTCCGAATCCCTGTGGAAAATTTCATGTAGATGTGTTTGGACGGGGCTCCGAACACTTTCAGAGGTTTCTGAGCGGCCTTCAAAGAGAGAGGGAGAGCTGGTTCACTCTTGCCGGCCCGATTCGGTGTCACAAAGAACCTTTTCAGAAAGAAATAAACTCCCATTGAGGCAGGTTCGGCTCCCAGATCCGAATGAGAACATGGCCGGAAAATGGCGAGACTCCCACCGCCCACTCCAGGTAAGTCTAACCTCAACAGGAGGGAATCTTTATTGTTGCTTACCCGGCATTTTTGAAGGGAATTATAGATTCTGCCTTAAGTTTTTGGAAGCCATATATTTCCGATGGACCAGTGGTGACTTTGCAGGTGAAGGTTCAGGATGTGTGAGAAACCCGTTTGTGTCCTTCCAACGATTCTGGTCGTTTGTATTAAACTGGAATATGAACCGATTGAGCGTCCCCTAAATCAGGCTGTGAATCTCAGATTGCAGACTATCCCACACAATCATAGACTAAACAGATAGGATAAGAACGCCTGATACTGCGGAATCATCCAGATCGTGGAGACATTTTATCTCCACATTTACAGAGTGGGTTTTTTTATTTGTAGCTGAATTAAGAAATTCTCGCAGCGCGTAGGATTTCACTACAGCCACAGGGCTCAGTTATTACCGAGTCATTTCAGGCGGTAACATTCGAAATCGGTCGGCTTTGTTTTTGTTTGATTTTCTTATGAAAATTCTCCCCCGGATATTCGTTTGTAGTCGCCGGTTATGAATTTTGCACATGGATTCGATTCGCAAGCTGCTCATTTCGTCAAAATTACCCAAACCCATGGCGCTCCACAGCGCCCCCCTCCCCCCCACTCCACACCACTCCCTCCGTTTTCAGCCTCATGTTATTTGCATACGTTTATGACCTGAATTTAATAAGTACAATTGCAAGGAACCTCCGTTGACTGAGAGGGTATGTCGAGGAGGAGGCAGCAATAAGATCAGCACTGGGCTGGGATTGAGGTTGACCCCTCCTTCCCCCATTTTTCCTTGTTTTTTTTTCCAGGGATGCAGACATTTTAAATGAACAAATTTCTATAAAGTGTTGCAAGTGAACGTAAAATAGATATATATAGGCTATTGATAATTTTCAATGTAAAATATAGAAATATACAGGTCATGACAATTGTCAATGTAAAATATAGAAATACACAGGCCATTGATAATTGTCAATGTAAAATATAGAAATATACAGGCCATGACAATTGTCAATGTAAAATATAGAAATATGCAGGCCATTGAGACTTTTCTAAATAAAATATAAATATATACAGATCACTGATAATTTTCAAAGTAAAGTATAGAAGTATATAGGCCATTGGTTATTGTCAAAGTAAAATGCAGGTACATAGGCCACTGATAATTTTCAATGTAAAATATAGACATAGAAAGATCAATGATAATTCTCGATTTAAATACATATAAACATATATATTTACATGCCATTGAGAATTTCGAGTCTTTGGCTAACATGATTTGAATTATTCAAGAGTTAAAACTTAGCCGGGGATCTTAAATAGTAATTTAATAAGGAGAAAATTAATTACCCGGTAATTTAAGCTAAACTAATTTAAATGGGAGGAGAATCCTTGTGTAGTTTTTCTTGTTAATCCAAGCATTTAGATCCACTCAATTTTTGATTGGCGCTTGTTAAATTCTCAGTCTATTTTATTTTACACGCGTGTTGGTAAGGTCTATTAATTGATGCAGATTCTAAGGAATTTTTTCGCAATTATTTTGGCTTCTTAATTTGAAAGACCTGAGAGATCTCTCCTCGAGACGTTCGCATATTAGTATCTTTATTTATGAAAAAAAAACAAAGTTACTTAAAAAAGAATTCGAAACTAGGAAACAAAGGGAGGCTTTGTGCAGCTGGGTTGATGATTCCTGGCTGTGGCAAAACGCCTCTGTTTTGTGAATATTAAAATGTCAAGATTATTGGATGAGAACATAACGTAATGAGTACAATTTTCAAAGATTTTGCCCCCACAGACGTGTCCAAAGCTATTGAGGTTATTTCGTACGAACTGGTGTAAAATTCAGACTTAAGAAAGACTGCATCATCATTTCCTTCTCTTTCAGATAATGTATCTCCTCTCATTCAGCTCCTGCATCCACCCCCACTCCCGCACCCTCCACAATTCTGCAGTAGTCAGGACACTTTATCACGAATAACAGCACAATGTCACACAAAAATACCATATTTGTGTGAAATTTATATTGAAGGCTTAATAAATCCAGACCAAAGTTGCAAACTTAGGACAATATATCAGACACAACATAAAAATTGTCAGGTCACGCTTACAAAACACTGTCTCATATCAAAAACAAAGAAAGCGTTTCGTTTTGGAAATGAACCATGTTCGATATTTCATACGGAAATATCGTCAATCTCCCCTTGTAACTGAGGCATTTCGATATGTAATTCCACTCTCAGCTACTCCCCAGTAGTGGTCCACATTTCCTTGTTAATATCGGTCTATAATATTCCTTTGGTATTGATCAAATTTGATCAGGTGCGACCGAATTCCGTTTGCAATGTTGGACTTTTAAACAGTGGGTTATTTGTGTCACTTTGAAATCTCCATTTTACATCAATACAGCAATTTGAACAGTATTCTAGAGCAATTCATTGTGTGTCAATTGTTTTCGGACGTTTTATGGTATGTTAATATTTCTATCTATTGACCAATATCTAGTAATATCCCCACCTGCATTGTATCTGTCCTGGTATGTGTGCTAAAGTCAACGTAATAATTTTATTTAAAATACCGCAGTAACGATTTCATATAGAGAATTTATGTGGTCATGAAGAGACAGGAATTTAGTTCATCAATCTGGCTTAATACTATTGTCCTTATGTGTCACTGTCTGTTTTCCGAAATTAACAAGTCTTCCTCCCACAGTGGCTCCCTAATTCACTCTGTATCATTCTTCCCCTACTCTCTCACTCTTTCTATCCAGCTCCCTATGTCTCTATTTCTCTCGGTGTCTGTCTTTCACTCTCTATCTGATTATCCTCGGCGTCATGGAGAATTGGTCTGTTACTTTTGCCGATACGAACAATGTCAGCTTTTGTACTCTGCGCCTGTTTACCTTCACGAAGGATTAATCCCTGAAATCCGCTCGGCATTATTTTATTTTAGTCTTTTTAATACTTTAACGTCATTGCTCATCGCAGCCGGTTCTCGGAAGGGCTGAAACCCTCTCAGATAGTCAGGGTAGAGTCAACTTAAACACAAAGCTCACATGTTGAAAATTACTAATATGTTCCGCAGATCTTCGATCTAGCTATTGCCTGTATCGATAGGATATTGACGGAGAAAATAAAAGAAAAGCAAGTTTATTAGATTAAAATGGTTTATTAAGAATCAGGTCGTCAGAAAGCAGTGCGATTTAATATGCAAAATATAGGCAGCAACGAATGCATTAAAAACAATAAGTAGTGTTAGTTTGATGCTGGCCGATATAACGAGGTTATCTGGTGATTGGCGCACTTTTAATGTGGATTTTTTTCCCATTTATTTTGGAATCCACTTGTTGAGGCAGCAGCGTTCAAAATATGATTGGCTAAAACAAAGGCTCACAATAGAATAGAAATTGAAGGCGGATAGTTTCATGTTGAGGGGGAAGCGAGCTCCAGTTTTCTCTCTGGCAGTTCAGGGACGCGAACTGTAATGAAGAAAGGAAACTGTCATCTGATCTAAAGCCGACAAATGTCCTTCTCCGTCAGCACATCTTTCCATTCCCTCAACTCCCGCCCTCACCCGCCTGTCACCTATTAGCCTCCCCCCCTCCTCCTCTGCATCACTTCTCTCCCAGAATAACTCGGCCTGTGTGCAGAAGCCGGGTGCGGTAATCTGATCGAGTTGAGATTAACAACAGCACGCATTCTGCAGCGTTGAGGAGATTTTCAAAAGTGGATTGACAAAAGCCCGTTAACTCTTTCCACACCTCACCGCACCCACTGCCAAAGCCAGCGGTAAAATACTGCGGATGCTGGAAGGCTGTAATTTAAAATACAAGACAAGAACAAGCTGGAAATGCTGTTAGGCAGCGGCTGCGGAGAAAGGAAATAGAAGTTACAGAGAGAAAATAGTTAAACCCCTGCTCCCCCACCCTACACATATATCGGGTTTCTTTATCCCAGAGCCTGCCAAGATGACTGGGCCCTACCAGAACACATTTGGGGGAAGAAAACCACCCATCGGTGCAGTTTACCCCGATTAAAATATTACTGCAATTCTGGCTGCTAAAAATTTTGAACGTGAAGTGAGTTCTGCTTGTGTTTGAGCTTCCCCAGCGTTTCTCGCCAGGTCAGCCGTTGAGAGCAACTCCCTGTACCGCTGCAGAACCTGACACCGCAGCCCAAACCTCTGTGTTTATAACATTAAAACAAAGGGAGAGCGGTTGTGAGATCGAACCCGGTTGATGACAAAATACAGCTTGGAAACTGGAAATCAGGCTAACAGTCAAAAAGACATTGGCACAAGAGGAATGTAAAGGACAGTTTACTGAGCTGCTGCCAATTTCCATCTCTGTGTCCTGGGTTTCATTCTATACAGTATTACGAGTCATTCTTTTTTTTCAAAGACGACTCGATTAAAGGAGGGAAAACTTAAAAGAAGAAACAGACAATAGTTTTTGTTCCTTGTTTCCCAGTAAACCATGAAAATTGAACAAACAGAATTGAACTGAAAGTAGCTCAGACTTTTTTTTCTGTGTGTGATGTAGTTTTAAGAGTAGGTCTGTAATCCCCCAATTCTATTGTAAACCTCAGGGAGAGTTCAGGGTTTGGAAAATTTACTGCGGGTCTTCACACATTGCCACACCCACCTTGTGTGTGGATAATAAACATTTCTCGCCTTTTTGTTTGTTTGGAAATACTCAGCAAATGTGCTCTTCCCGTAAAAGTCTACCGCAAAAGATCATTAAAACCGGCCGTTTAAACAGCGCTGGCGCACATCCTTTTCCAGTAAGTGGGAAATCGGATGGACTTGATTGCTACATTTTATTTCATTCGTTTCTGGAAAAAAAATCTTGTAAAGGGGCTGAGACGTTTTCTTCTGCACAACTTTTCAGTGAAGTTCAGAAAGGAGATGGGTGCCTGAACGGTGTGGCGATGTGTTACAAAGTGAAGCTTAAAGTGAAATGGGGACGGTGCTACGAAGTGCGGTTTAGCAAACCTCTGACGAATCTCTGGAAGATTCTGTTTAGAATATCGCACTTTGACCCATACCTCCTGCCGCACTACGTCCAGTCAATGCAGTCGTTAGTGCGAGAGTATCTCAATCAAAACTAATTCTTCTCCCAAGAAAAATCTGACAGGGAAACAAAATGAACTCGAGAAATCCTGAGATGTATTTTTTGAGATGAAAATGGACCAAATAACATTGACTAGGGAAGGTTCCTTCCATCTGCGATGGTCCTTAATTCCAATCTCTAAGATCCATTACAATGTCTTGATAATTAAACAGCGCAGAGGCAATATTCCCCGCTATTCAATAGCGATCCGGTATAGAAAATAAAAACTGCTTGTTCCGGCCTATGCTTAATAATGATGTGAGCCTCCTGTATTCATCTGTCTGCCTCTGCCAGGCTTTTGTTTGCTGGATCCGGAATCCTTTGTCACGAAGTAAAAAGCTGTTGAAATGCGGTGCGGGTGGGGTTAACATTTTCAAAGCTGGGATTGATAGATTTTTGTAACACGATGGTATTAACGCGTAGGGAACCAAAGCAGCTAGACCGCAGTTAGGATGTTCCAGGGGGCTGAATGGCCTCCTCCTGTTATTGTGTGACATTGCGATCTGCATTCAATGCGCAAAGGTTTGTCTCCGCAATGAGTGTTACACAACGTTTCCAGCCAAGGAACAGAACTGTAATGGCACCCTTTTCCCATTAACCTGAAACCGGTAACTCAGAATAGAGAAACATTTGTTAGGCTAAAGCTTTATTCTCTGTTCCGGCAAATGTCCCAGACAGTTTCACGGACAATGAATTACTCTGACATGGCAGAAGTTGTTGGTTAAAGGCAAGTGCAGGTTTTAGAAAGTCAAATAACCACTATTTATATTTGCATATATGAAACAGCGGAGAGCAAATTTGCAACCAGTTTTTGTCTGGATTTGTACAGCGACCATTCATTGATTTGTGCTGAGTATTCCGCATGACAAAGACGTCAGGTTTACTAATCCCCCCCACCCCAAAATCACCCCTCTCTTCCCAAACCAGAATAGTCTCAGATACATTAACGCAGTCTAGGCACCGGTACGCTAGAGTCGTTGCGCCAGGTTAAGGTAGTTAGAAATTTAACTTCGGTTCAAACATCGCTCACTGCGCCCCCCACCACCCCCCAAATAACTTACTTTGTAAACTATTTAGCGATGATTCAGCGACGCTGCATATAATAAATGTCAGGATTACTCACTCAATTTCCAATTAGTTATCGTGTTAGTGTATTCATTTGTCGTTAGATTTCCTCCTCACCCGATCCTAGTATATGTTGAGATAAATTCCTTGAAATTAAAACCTGTTTTTGCAATGTTACATGGAAGAATATTTACCAATGCCCGACGAGCACGATTTAATAATGTTTTCACTATTGTGGTATTTCAGAGACGAATTTTCTCCACATAAACAGTGATTGTTGCAAATGCCTGATAACGAAGTTAAAATATAAACGGACGACAATAAATAGATGGGCAATAGTTCTGAGGTCTCTCAATTTCTTGTCTTTATTGTTGCACAGTTCTGCCATCTCTGATTGTCTCTCTGTCTTTCTAACTTGTCTCTCGTTTTGTTCATATCTGTATCGCCGCTTTGCCTCTCGGTGTCTTCCCAGTGTTTTATGGCCTATACCGTGTATTTTACTTTCTTCCTACCCCTTTCTGCATCCTTATATTCTCCAGTTCTCAACAACACCCCCACCCCCATTTCCAAACCAAGTCCTCTGCGTAATTTTTTCCCTCTCTGTATGTCTTTTTTCCCCCTTGCTCTGACCCTAGTTTAAGGAGATCGATTACACCAGGAAATGGACAAATTAGTGCTGCTTAGAGAGCCATTTGGGCGTCGAAAAAAATCACTTACAGCATCATTGCAGCTGAAATCAATCATTTGTGCACATCATCTTTCTGAACAGAAACAAATGTGGGAGTACTTGTGGGGCGGGGCAGAGGCTAATGCACAAAATGTCGCAACACTGCGGCATATTCTGGTCAATATGTCACTCCAGATGTTGGACTATTTCAAGAAAGTACAGTATATGGTGAGATTACAAAACCAGGCCAGAACCTGAATTCAGTGAATAAACACTCAAGTGAGAAATAGACGCTAGAAATATAGATTTTGACTATTTGATGTTGTCGATTGTAAGTATGTTTGAACCGAATCTGGACAATGTACTAGTAGAGTCGCCGATGAATATAGCTATTTTGGGAAAGAGATTCACATAGACTGGTGTAGGGCGGGAAGGCTGAGTGCTTTATATTAGAGAGTGGGGCTTTGAGGTCATATTCCATTCACCAAATAGATAGATGAAAACAAAAACAGAAAAAGGTGAGGATTAATAGACAGAACGATAGATGAATAGGGAGACATGATAACAGGAGCATGTATACGCCGGGAAGCGAAGATGGGAACAAGAGTGGATGGAATTGAGATTCATATTGGAACTGAAGGTGACTGTTTTAATATTTTAATATTTAACACTTTCCACTCTGCTTAAAGTCTGTTAAAAGCCTTGAACCGAATGCACCCACCAGTCCCAGTGATCGAACCCCAAGTTTGGCCAACTGAGTAACCAATCCGAAGGAAGGAAAAGGTCCAAAAGTTTGGTGGGGGGGGTTAGTTTACTGGCAAACTGAGGTCTTCAAATCACCGGATGTGGACTAGAACTGGCTGCCACTTCACTTGAAAGATGTCAAACCAAAATGTAACCTAGAGCTGGGGTAGAAACACTTGGGCTTACATTATCAATCGCATCATACTTTCGGTGGAGTTATCACCCCAGGGGCATGTTTACGAATACCTGGAGATTTCTTATGCCAGGGATGTGTCTCATTGTTCCAGGAATTATCTAGATTTTACGCAGTTTGGGAAAGGGGTAGGATGAGATTAATTCATTCCTCGGTCCCAGTCTAGATGGGCTGATTGTAAACATTAATATGCCATAAACTCTGGAGCTTTTTTTGCAACCAGGTTCTCAATTTGCTCGATTTGATGAATGTAGATTTCAGGGTAAGGTCTGCTCCTTCAAATCAGATAAATCCAAGCGGGTGAATGGCTCCCGGAAACAGCCATTAGCCCAGCCGTAGGTATATTGGAGCGCTTATTTCTCTCGAAGGGGCTCCTAATGGAATGGGGCGGGGAGCTGGGCTGCCGCAGCCCAGGCTATCGATTGGAATCACAGAGGGAATTGCAAACAACAAATAAAACTCAGGCCTTTGAAAGATCTCTGAGCATTTTGCAGGTTGGAAACGAAAGTCCTTCATTTATTTCCATAAAGATTTGATCAGAACTAACGGTCTCAATGAGCTGGAACAGGCGGAGGTGAGCGGCCTGTAGCCAGAATCCCGGAGGATTTAAACAAAAAAAAAAATCTGGGTTTATGTAAATAGATCCCGCTGGTCCAGAAGGCACAGGGTTATAATGAGAAATTAATCTTTCCAATTGGAACCAAAACCAGGCAAACGGGAAACACAGACAGAAAATGAAAAGATGCAGAGTTCTAGCTTTCCAAATCTCTTCGTTTAAACAGAACTATTTTCCAAGCACTTGCACCTGCCGAATGCTTCAACGTGCCTTTAAATGTTGTAGCTAAATATCAGATCAGCAAGCAGCCTGGATTGTGGACAAGGTGACCACATTAATTTAGCAAACGCTGCTGCGTTTGTATGGCGCCGGACTTTCCCATTATGTTCAATGCATTTGCAGCTTTACTTCTCCTCGGCTTTTTCCTTTAAAAAAAAGTGATTTTGAGATGTAATCTCTTTTTTCACAAGATTGAATCTATTCGAAAACCTGCTTTGATCCACCCCCTCAGTTGGATAGAATCATAAAGATCTACAGCACACTAAAGGCCCTTCGGCCCATCGAGTCTGCGCCGGTCAAAATGAATTCTAATTCTAGTTCTAATTATCGTCGTGTTATTTCGAAACATAAATCCAAATGGTGACTTTAAATTATCGAAATATAAAGCGACGTCAGTTAAGTCTAGGATTAATGGCTCAGAACTTTTATATTTAATATTTTGTATTTGTATTTAGATATCCAAAAATGTTGAAAACTCTCAATTAATGCGCCCAACTGCTTTAAAAAAATCAAATTTCCTAAATCATTGTATTGGATATTTACAGAAACGATGGGTCGATTGGACTCATCTGTCCCCTAGTGATACTGGGATAATTCTTTTTGATTGAAAGGCGTTTCTGCCAGTCAGGTCTTTATACCAGAGAACAACCGGAAAACGGAAGAAAAGACAACACTCATTTTTGGTCCGGAGTAGGCGCATTGCAGATTTCGGAAGTGTAAGGTTTGTTGTTTGGCAGTTGGAACGAGGCCAGGTTGTTTTGGTGCAGAGCAGTCAATCTCCACCCTGGGCCAATGTTGCAGTTCATTGGTTTCTCTGACCATCTGCTTTCCATTCATTTTCAAAAACCGCTCAGGACTCACTCCCCATCTTCTGAAACCATCACAGACCCTCCAGAGGTCTGACAAATTTTAACACTGTTTCTGTCCGTAGAAACTGCCAGACCTGCGCAGATTTCCAAAGCCTTTCCCTTGCTCTTATTTATTTAGGACAGTTCAGCAATGTCGCAGTCTAGCAAAGTACCAATGAGGATCGTCCTCCCGGTTTTGGTCGCTGACAGACAGCTGGAGATCTATTAATTTGGGACCGCGGTTTCTAAAATTTTGATTTCCTCTGTCAGACTAGATTTCCCATCTTTGACTTTTACCTCTGACACTGCATTCTCCAACATTGGCCTTGGTGTAATATGGCAGCACTCATGACTTGTCTTGCCTAGATCCAATGACACATTTTAGGTGACTGACTTGAACCGTTCTAACTGCCTGGGTAACGCAGCCCACGCACTATCACTACCCACAGCGCATCAACTCATTATCCAGCGCAATAATTTAACGTTCAACTTGTCCTTGGATTTCTCAGCCACTTCACCTACAGTTTGCAATTATAGTTTTGCAAACATATTTGTCGATTATCTCAACACAATTCCTACAAGAAAATCTCACCATTAGTTCACTCGAGTTCGTAGATGCCCCTCCATTTTCTCTCGCTGACTGCAATATTTCTGTCTCTTTCGTAGCGACTCTTTTGCATAAAAACAATGTAATGCTTAGGAAAACATTTTAGCTCGCCCCATTACCTTCCTGAACCATACTATAATAATTGCTAAACAGAAAGAGAAAATGCTGGAAAAACTCAGCAGTTCTGGCAGCATCTGCGGAGTGAAAAACAGAGTTAATGTTTTCAGTCCAGTGACGCTCCTTCACACCCCTGCCAGGGTCACTGGACTCTAAATGTTAGCTCTGCTTTCTCTCCCCATAGATGTTGGCCAACCTGCTGAGTTTCTCCAGCAATTCCTGTTCCTATTTCAGATTTCCAACTTCTGCAGTTCTTTGTTTTGTTTTAGTATAATAATTAAGATTTACCCATATCATTGCGTTCTGTTCAAACTCAACAAAGGTTTTCTCTGTAGGGAAAAGAAAAACTGTCTTTATTGCAGAATGTCCAGCACTGGTCAGAGATTTCAGTTCCACTTGTTCAGATTTGCTAAGAACTTTGTACTTATTGTTACACTTCCAGACATGGGTTAGGTTTAATGCATCGATTGTGTATCAGTTTATTGATATGATCCTCACCTGACGGCCACCCTCCTCTTCCACATCTCCTCATCCTGCTTCCGTTGGCCTCCAATGGCAGGTTGAGCAAGCTATTGTTCTGCTCCAATTTCTTCCAGTCTGCTGGATATTTGTAAAGCTTCCTCTAGCAGCCAAGCCACCAGCTCCAGTTCTTTTTTCCTGCCATCACATCTCCTGATTTCCGATTCAGTCCTCCCACCTTTTGCTTTGTTGCATTGAACATAAAGGTTGAAAATGTTTTGATCTGAATGCAAAATTATCTCATATTTCTCTCGACTTCTCTATTGAGTGTTTTAAAATCTCTTTAATTTTCTAACACCATTTTCACAGTATCTAGTTTCTCCATGGTCAGGAAGCTGTACCCTTTTGAGATCCTTCCTTGTGCAGAGACCGTCTGACTCGGGCTGGAACAAAGGTCAGCTGCAAGAATCTTTACAGATAGTTACTTACAGCGAAAATAACATGAAATAACATCAGTATTACCTGACACTAGAATCACCAACAATTTTAACAATTTACACAAGGGATGACTGACCCTTTCTGAAGATTTTTGCACACAATGTTTCATGATACGATGATACATCTCTCACGCCAATGCAATTTCTCTCAGAGTAACTTGTTCTGTAAATTCAATGGGAATATTAACTTCCCAGTTTTTATTTTATTGTTTGTTGCCAGGATTTCTGTGGAAATGAAATGAAGTTTCTTTACAAGGACACAATGGAGTATAGAAGGCATATTGATACACACTGGAATCCAATACCTGAATGAGTGCTGGGCTCATAGTGCTTTCAAAAGAAAATTGGATACATCTTTGAACAGGAGAGACAAAAACAAAAACTATGAGAGAAGAGCAGGGGAATGGAACAAATTGGTGGACCCTTTAAAAGAGCTGGTACAGGAAGGATGGGCTGAAAGGCCTTATGTTTGGCCTATGATTCCATGTCATACACACCACATTTAAGACTATTTCATGCAATTTGCAAAAGGATTGTACAAACATACAGGTTCTACAACAATTGTCAGACACCAAATAATTAGAACATTATCTGTAGGCACAACTTCCCCAAAATATTCACCTATCTACAGGCAAATAAAGGCCAACTCTCAAGTTCTGGCTCCAAAGCTGGCTACTTTATACTGGTGACTAATTCATTAAAGATCTGAGTTTCCAGCCAGGTGAATTTGATTGTCCACCTTTGACTTAAAGAATCACACCATATATTTCATATTTTTGAAAAATTCTTTCACAGAATGCAGTGTCGCTGGCTGGGTCAGTATTAAAGGCCTATACTTAATTGCCCTGGAGAAATTGGCAAGGAACTGCCTTCTGAAACCACTACAGTCCTTGGGATGTGGAGACACCCACTGTGCTTTCAGGGAAAGAATTCCAGGATTTTGATACAGTGACAACAAAACAACAATGATATATTTCCAAGTCAGGAAAGCATGTGACTTAGAGGGGAAGTTGCAGGTGGTGATGCTCCCATGTAACTGTTGCCTCTTGACCTTCTTGGTGGGATCACCTTTCTAGTAATAGTTTTCAGTGCTTTTTTTTAAAAAAAACTACACCTGAAACTCACAAGACTGCATATTACTGCGGTTATTCTGCCGCAGACACCACTCCCACAGACTGCTGTATGACATTAAGTTTCTCCCCCAGCATTCCCTGAAGGGGATATCTTGATAGTTTATGTTGTAGCAGGCCTCAACATTCTTGAAATTAGACTGAATCATTACCACAGTTATAATACTAGGTAACATACAAGTGCAACACGGAAGAATAATTTTTCCTTTGTACTAACTTTTTAAAAGAGTTTTAATCGGCAGCACTGGAAAGGGCAGCATTTATTTCTCACAGCTAATTGGCCTTGAATTGAAAGACTTACTATATTTTCAGAGAGCAGCTAAGAATCAATAACCTTACTGTGGGCTGGAGTCACCTGGAGACCAGGTAAGAAGGGCAGATTTCCTTTCTTAACTGAAATATGAACCAGATGGATTGCCCATTAATTATTTTGGTCATTTCTCCTGCTTCATATTTCAGGTTTATTTTGGCATGGTGAGATTTGAACCCACATTCCCAGAGCACTTATTTGAATCACTGGTCAGGTGGTAATACCAGTACGTCACCATTTCCCGTAATGTTTACCTTGGGTGAGTGGATACCTAACTTTATCTTAGAGGACCTCAGCCACACTGTGAATTAATGCATTGGAATGAGTGTCAGTGAATGTGTTCTCATGAGGTCCAAACCAAGGAGCAGTTTCTTTTCAGGAAATGTTGCAAGGGAAGAAACTTAATGTATCATAAAGTAGGGGATCAGCAGTCTGTGGGAGTGGTGTCTGTGACTGATTCTGACTGGATTAGCTTGGTTGGATATTTTCTCATTGTGTTACAATACTTCTCACTTTAAGCATCTGACTGGAAAAGCTCACCAATTGTTCAAATAAAATGAATACAGAATGTAGTAGAAACCTATAGTAAACCCAAATGATTTCTGGTTTCATTCCAGCAAAGATATCACGTTTATTAGTCTTCGTGGTGGTGCATATCATCCTTCAGTGAAATAAGCAGTGACCACACGAGCAGTTACGATATAGGACATTCCTCAAATTCAACCTCTTTTCCATCAATTATCTTCACCACTAGCCCCAACACCCCCACAGCCTTGAGATCCTTGATGTCACACTCATACAAATGCTGTCTTGATATCAGGGGTAATCACTCACACCTCACCTTACCCCTGGAGTTCAACTCTTTTCTCCATGTTTGGACCAAGGCTGTAATGAGGTCAGGAGCTGAATGGTTTTGGGCTCCAACAGGGCCAATTATCAATGAGCAGGTTATTACTGAGCAGGTGCTGCCTGGTAGCATTGTTATTGACACCTTCCATCACTTTGAAATTAGACTTGTAGGGTGAAATTGACTAGATTGGATTTGTCCTGCATTTTGTGCACACAATATACCCTGGCAATTTTCCACATTGTTAGATAGAAGCCAGTGTTGTGGCAATATTGGAACAGCTTGAATAGTGACATAAGAAAGCAGGAACTGTCGATGCTGGAGAATCTGAAATAACAAGGTGTAGAGCTGGATGAACACAACAGGCCAAGCAGCATCAGAGGAGCAGGAAAGCTGACGTTTTGGGTCTGGACCCTTCTTTTTAGTGACATGGCTAGTTCTAGAGAATATGTCTTCAGTACTATTGTCTGAGTGTTCAGGGCCCATTGTCTAAGCATTGAAGTCCAACATCCAGAGCACATTCTGCACATTAGCCTTCCTCAGTGTTTCCTCCAAATGATGTTCAACATGACGAAGCACTGATTCATCAACCAGAGGGTCACTATAGGTTGTAATCAGCAGAATGCTTCCTTGCTCATGTTTAACCTGTTTGACCATGAGACTTCATTGGATCTGCAGTTAATGTTGGGGACTTCCAGTGTAGCTCACTCCTGTCTGTATACAACTGTATCATCATCTCTGGTATGGCTGTTCTGCTGATGGTGATGGTGGTGTCCAGGACATTATCTGTAAAGTATGATTTTGTGAGTATGAATATGTCAGGCTGTTGATTAATTAGTCTGTGGGACACTATGCCAAATTTGGCACAAGCTCCCAGATATTGGGAAGGCGGACTTTGCAGTATTGACAGGGCTGGCTTTGCTGTTTTTGTTTCTGCTGCTGGGTTGATTCTGGCTGGTCCTTCCAGGTACATTCCTTTCTTTAGGTTTTGTAGTAGTTTTCATATAACTGTGTGGCTTGCTAGGCTATCACAGAGGGAAGTTAAGAGTTAATCACATTACTGTCTGGAATCATACGTATGCCAGCCTCAGAAAGTATTCCTTCTGTACAGGACATTAGTAAACCAGGTGGGTTTTTATGATAATTGACAATAGCTTCATGGTCACCATTAGACCATCCAGATTTTTATTGAATTCAAATTTCACTTTCTGCCATGTTGGAGTTCAAACCCATGTTCCCAGAATATTTGTGTGGGGCTCCAGTGACACTACCACTACACCACTACTGCTGTCATCTGATCTACAAAGGTTATCAAGCAGAATATCAGCATCTCAATCCATCCTCAAAATTTCCTCAAATCAAACTTAGATATTTGCTCTGTGCAGACCATTTACTGTCTGGAGACTGCTTTTCTTTCCTAGCACCTCCGCTAAAGACTGTCCATTTCTCTTCTCAAACAGACATCGAATCAGCTGACAATTCCCTGGTTATGCAGACTAACCCTTAAAATCATTTAATTGTTATGTATAAATACTATTTCAGGTTTTACTATCATCCCCTCCAGACAATTACCCAATATTTTTTCTAACCTAGAAATTGTCTTTGTTGTACATACACACTTTTGTAAGAGTGGGGTTGGATGCACTTCCAATCTTAAGTCATGCTAGAGATCTTCTAATGTTGGTTTTTTTCTTAAATCATGTGATTATAATTCACAACAAACAGTCTATGTTCATTGTATTTTGCATGCATCATATATGGATTTTAACCATTTCTCTGTCTGCTTTTTTCAGTGGAATCATGTTCCTTGCTGGGATCCTCTTCTCATCAGAATTTAGGGTACAGTCCTGAATCATCATTGCTACTCCATCATATTAACATAATTTTGAAGGTAGGAGATACAAACTTTCTATCATATCCCAAAGTCAAAACTCATACTGAAATATCCTGGGTTAGAATAATGTGCTTCAGCAGCTAATGCTGTATTATTATGATGCATCATGCAATGTTTGTCTAGCACTGTTGATGATGACTGTACATCATTTAGAAACTTCCCAGAAATGCCAATCATCACAAGTTGCTGTAAGTCGCAATATTTTTGTTACCTGATTATGTACCTTGATGTCATTGGCTAAACCTTGTTTCTTGCTGTTGGACATCCCTTTATCAGTTACATTTATTGGTGTTTCTTGTTGAAATGTACAAAAAATTGTGCTTATCTGGCTTTCAAAAACTTCTGTCATTTCTTACCTATTTCACTTAATTGTTCTAGATCACTCCAAATGATTAGTATACCAATTATATGATACATATACCAATTATGGAGTATTATGTGGGAAAATGTGAAATTATCCATTTTGACAAATGGAATAAAGAAGAGCTCTGAGATGCAGTGGAATGTGGGCATTATAGTGCATGAGTCACAAAGTGTTTGTAATCAATTTCAGCAAGTACTTAGGGAAGCTAATGGAACATTTTTGGGGAGGGGAAATTGAATTTAAAAGTAGGGAGGTTAAGCTTCCGTTATGCAGGGTGTTTGTGAGACCATATCTGGAGTACTATGGAGACTAGTACTATGTATTAGTCTTTCTTATTAAGGAATGATGTAAGTGCATTGGAAGCAGTTCAGAGAAGGTTTGCTAGACTAACACTTCGAATGGTATGCTATCTTTTGAGCAAAGGTTGGACAAGCTAGGCTTCTATCCACTTGAGTTTAGAAGGGCAAGATGTGACTTTATTCAAAATATGTGAGATCCTAAGGGATCTTGACAGCGTACAAGTGGAGAGAATGTTTCCTCTTGTGGGAAAATCTGGAACTAAGGATTATTATTTAAAAATAAAGTGTCAGATTAAGACAGATGAGAAGAAATATTTTGTCTCAGATGGTCATGATCCTTTGGAACTCGCTTCCTAAGAAATTGGTAGAGGCAAAACCTATGAATATTTTCAATACAGAAGTGGATAGATTCTCAATAATAGCAAGAGGATGAAGGGTTATCAGGGATAGGTGGGAATGTGGAATAATGAAATCAGTCATGATCTTATTGAATGGCAGAGCAGGCTCAAGGGGCCAAGTGGGCAACCTCTCCTAATTCCTTTGTTTGTATGTATGTATTTAATTATGTTGTTACTCAGCTCTGTAGCTGGTGTCATGACCACATTATATCACAGGAAGCACCCTGCTCTGTATTATGTGTAGACAGCTTAAGGAGCAGAGGAATCGTGTAATCATGTCCTGACTAGTTGCCAACCTTGTGTCAACTTATTTGCTACAATGGAAAAAGCAGGTCTAAGGCTTACTTACTTTTACTGAAATGCTTGGGGTGACTCTGACTCCTGTTCTGTGTATGGCACTGGTAGAATTCACTGTGACAACACACAATCAGTGAATTACCATAGGGCCATAAACAGAGCAGAGAAATAACCAATATACTGCAATGCCGACCTTGGAAAAGCACCTTATGTAGGCATCGCACCCAAACCCCATGGAGTATGATAAAACCCTGCTTCAACAACTAGGCACTACCAACAATGCAATGCTAATAGCTTCCTGTTGGAGTGGAAGTGAGAAGGTGCATGTGTCATAAATTACCAATTGAAAAATGTTTCTGCTAATCTCTGACTTATCTTGTACTACATACATCAAATGATACACTGGAATGGGTAATGGATGGAACTTTCCACCTTAAAGGGGAAGCACTTTTATAAAAAAAAGTGCATGACTAGATCTTTTCATTCGCTTGTGAGCACTTGATACAATGGTGCATCATATTGGGCATTAAGTTGTCGTGGTGATGAAGTGTAGGACTATTTTGGTTCAACTACCTCCAGGAAATAAGAAGGATCATTAAAGACTTCTGTATGAATACTAGGGCCTCTTTAAGTGAGCTGGAGGCAAAAATGCAAGTAACTAAGATCATTTCTTAACTGGAATGCATATTATCTTTAGTCTTTAGTAGAGACAAGACTTGTTCTACCCTCAACAAACTGTGGTGCCATAAGGTTATATGCAATGGGTTGCCTCAGCATCTAGAGTGGGATGGTTTGATGTAGAAAATAGAAATTCATAAAATGGCAAGTTTAAAAGTTATTGTTAGGGCAGAGTGCACATCAACTCATGAATACTTTAAGGTGTTGAATGTTGAATAGCTTTAGCAAATCAGACATTCATTCACAGTCCAGATCTGAATATTGTACATCCTGACATGTGCAACTAATGTCTGAACTGTCATCAATTGAAGTTATTGTAGTTTTTTCTCCCTCGCAAACATTGACAAAGTACTTGATTGTCACTAATAAATATGACCATCCACACTAAAGGCAGTAAAGAAATAAAGGAAAACCAAAGAGCAAAGGTTTCAGATTTCAGAAGATGAAATATTCATTGTTTAACAATTTCACCTCCATCCCCAACAGAAATAAACATAACAGCACAGTGCAGAATCAGCCTTTTAACCATAAAAGACTTAGACTGTGGTCACACACTGTTAAGGAGGTTTCTGAACTTCCAAAGGATTGATATACATGTAGTGAGGATTTGACAAACTCAATTGCTATAAGCAACTTTTAGGATTAAAGAAAAGCTGAAAAAAAAAACATATCCAAAGACTTGGTTGTACTGAAATTGTGATTACCAAATGTCTCAAGACACTGGAGGAGTAAAACATCACCTCCTCAGTCAGAAGTATCCAGTAAGTGTGAGATAGGGATTTTGTAGGAAAACAATTATCCCCAATATTAGATACAGTGAAAAAAAAACTTTATTCATAACCATTTAGAAATTACTGTTAGTCATAGTGGTCAAAAGCTTCATGTATATATTCTCATTCTCGGCCCAAATTTTTAGGGCAGTATTGACTTATTTACCTTATTTAGAATGTTAACGCATTGTTATTTAATGTGTTTGTCTATTGACATTAGCACTAATCATCTTTAGACTATCTTTCCATTTCTTTTGCATTTTCTAATTGATCACCTTCTCCTGAAGGGGTTTGATCTGCTGGTTAAGTATGTCCCAAGGTGTAGAGAGATGGGGGAGTGAGGGGTGGAGTGGTGTCACTGGTATCTTGCTCAACTAACCATTACTCATCTATCTGCCTTAGCAATGCGTGCATTAGCCTACTGAACCATGGAGACATTGAACAAAGCTCAGTTTTCATACTTTGTATGTTTTAGCAGGAATCAGCAGGTGCTTTTCAGGGTGATTTTCTTTCTCTTAAACCAGGGTAATAATTGTAGCACATCTGCCATTGCCCTACCTATGCCACATGAACTGTTGACTGAACTTTGGACATTCATGCTCTTAATGGCTCAATTCCCTTTTGGGTAAACTTATTGAACGTATGCTGGGGCGGTATGAGTTTCTTAACAGGCTTCCTAATGATTAGTAGCTTCATGAGAAAAAGAAAACTTCCTTCCTATCTTGGGCAACATAAGTCATTCAGTAACACTATAACATTTGCAGTAGTATGTTTGTATTTCTGGTTCATTTCTGATCCAAGGTATTAATGAAACAATTTTTATTTTCTTGTCTCTACAGTTGAGACAGGTACGTTAAAGTCCGTTGAATTGAACCTGAAGCAGTTACTTTCTCAAGGACACTAATAAACCACAGGAAGACACAGTCTTCAGGCCATGTGGAACCAACATCAGAACTTTGCCACTCAGGGACCAATCCAACTCATACTGTGCTGCCAGGCAAGCAAAGAATATGCCTTGCTTGTGCTAGATGTACTATCGTGCCTTTTCTTTCTCTCTCTGCACAGACTGGAAGATCTTCAATAACAAACCAAGGAACTTATAAGATGAACAAGAGAGATGCTAGTTCTTCAATACCAGTCTCAACATCTAGGAGACAGCTGGAATAGGATACATGTTGGCTTCATTTGGTTATTGACAGCCTCCATGCCAATTTGCAATGTGGCCTGCAGATGCATGCAGTTGTAATGGGACAGCCTAGAACAAGATGAATGGGGTACAGTCAGCTAGAAGAGGAAATTAGCTTCTGTTCTATCTACTCTCAATTCTTGGACACTTCAAACTGGCTAGTGGAGGTTGCAATTCAGAACTCTATTGAGACCTCTGAAAGTCCACTTGTGGAGGTTTCAGGGCTCTGATATGCAGCTCTCATTTGATTGAAGTGACTCTGAATCAAAAAATGTCTCTTTAGACAACTCTCGAACAATGAGTTCAAAAGATTGACATAAAGGCTGTGCATAGGGTAAATTCAACAAGGTAATAGAGTTTTGGAAGAATGTGAAAACTTAATTTCCCTGCAATAGTGCCCAGGATTTTCCCAGGCCTTCCTTGATCCATCACTGTACTTTGGCAGAATCTTGGAGCAGTGGTTAACAAAAAATGCCTTTCAAAACATCCTTTTGGAAGCTCTACTTATCTTTCACTCAAGTCCTGCCAAATGTCAGGCTGAGCTCAGTCGTGACCCTCTTCCCCCGAGTCAGAAGATCGAGACTTTAAGCCCCAGTTGAAGATTTAAGTAGATAGGCAGGTACGGCAAGTGATTTTTTTCTTTTTTAGTGAACATTAATTCCTGAGAAGTATTCTGTCTCCTTCTGCTTCCTGTCAGAACTCTGTGTAAATGGGCTTTCTCACAGATCAAAGGATGAAAGTGCCCCAAGTTGACACTGAAATAGTAGTCTTGCTCCAAGATGGTACACAATGAAAGGTGGGTGAGATGGAAGCTGTTACTAAGCTGCTGCTCTGAGTAAAAGGGGCTTTAATTGAGATTGAACCATGTCATAGCTGAATTGCAAGTACTTTGTACTGCCAGTGGAAGTCTGAAACAGGAAATATTTCATACTCCTTAACTAAGCGCTAGTACAAAAGTTGAAAAATAAGTTATTGTCAGTAAATTAATGGTACTATTTGCATTTTAAAATGCCAACTCATGAAATGAATGGAACACTTATTTGTAGGTGATTTTATTTTCACAGTTGTAAACTTTTTGTTGCTGCTTCTGATGCCAAGAGTTTCCAAACTCTTTGAAAGATTCCCATTATATAATGTGTTGGGAGAATGTGCATGCAGTATTTGCTCTCATTAATAGGCTTTCAAGAGGAACTCAGTTTTTCCAATAATCTTGCTAACAGGCTGGAAGCTGATGTATTTGAATCAAGTAGAGATGGGAGATGAAACACGACATCTTGCTTTTTGACTGCACTCTTCAGGAATGTTTCACAGAAGTGAAGAGCCAGATTGAGTAGAAATTGCAAGGAAGTTAGGCAGTTTGAATAAATATATGTGCAAACAGATAGGTGTTGGGAGGCATCTGAAAGTGAGAAACTAGGCAACAGGGTGAGAGTTTGTAGGAAGACCAGCAGAGTATGGGGCTACTACAAATCACAGCTCTGTCATAAAACAATGAATTAAAAGAGGGTCAATTTATAGAAACTTTGAGTCTGAAGGTTCAGATGACCTACAATGAGATTTAGAGCTGAAGGAAACTTCAAAGAGAGAGATAAAGCCATGGCAAGATTTGTAAAGAAATGACAGCATCAAACTCACAACAATCATTTAGAATTTAGTAGGAGAAGAAATGAGAGGTCTGGTGCAGCAGAAAAGTCAAGATTTCATCCACCCATTCTGGTTAAGAATGAAGAGTGTTCCCTGAAAACAGTGGGAGACAAGTATCTTCAGCAATATTCCACCACTTCCACAATTTCCAATTTTCCACATAAACTCTTGCTCTGGTGCCTTGATTTCCGCTGTCAGACTGCATCAGTCTAGGCTCTAAGTGAAGAACTGACCACTTACACGTAAGATTTCCTCTTCTCCATCCAAATAATTTGTCAAAGTCGTTACAAGGATTACAGTTTGGCAATGGGCCTTTGGAAAAGGACTAAGGTGACGGGAGTGAAAGGCATCTCTCCTTTGCCCATTTTGGCACTAGCACATTTTTGCTTTTGTATATGGGCTTTGAGCAATTATGTGTAGTGCCAATATAGGAAAAGGAAACACAGCAACCATCACTGTCAAGGAAGAGAATACAACTTCCTCACGGCAGAATTCTAAGCAAGCAAATCCATAGTGTAGAACATGACAGAAAGTAGGAAAGATAATGTATCAAAAAGCAATGATCAGACAATACCAAATAGGTGTAACAGACCTGAGAAAGCAGAAGGATGGTAAGAATGGGGAAAACAAGATTTGGGGATGAAGGAGGTTGCATAGGAAATATTACAATAAGTCTTCACAAGATATCCATTTTTTGTCATGTCTCATAGCCTTTATTATCTCACCAACTCTCTAAGGCATCTGCAGTCTCAGTTTCTCTCATTTACTGTTTGATGTTGGTGAGATGGGCCCAGGTGAATTGTGACCTTGCTTTCTTTTTCCTATTGATAACTGAGCTGCATCAATGGTATTGATTTTCATGTCACGTTTCCTTGGCTTTGGGACCTTTATGCATTGTTTCTAATTTCGGAGCTGGCTGATATAGAACCAGGCTTTGGATGACTTCGTGGATGTCTCTCATTGCAGGCACTTCATTGGAGGACAATACCTGCCTTGGTATAACAACATGCCACCAGACACAATGCCACCTGGGGAGAAGAGATAGCTGCCTGGCTGTTTTTGGCAATGGTAGAACTCACACTGGTGAGATAGTGGGATCCGGTGGTTCTAGACTTGCCAACTATAGCCAGAGAGCAGAGCACTCCTTCCAACATTGCTTATTGATCATAGAAAGTGGGGCTGTGTTTCAGAGACTGACAGGGAGAGTGTATCAGGTTTGACAGGTGGACCAATGCTGCAATTGAGAAAAGGCCAACAGTTTACAGACAGGCTTAAACAGGTAAAAGGGGAATGAACGACAGTAGTGACACTACAGCATCATTCTGACGAGGATTCTAGAAGGTCAAAAGATCTGATTCATGTGGAACATAGAGCTAAATATGCACAGAGAGATAGAGATCATTGGTAATCAAACAGACAGGGCAGGGAGAACTTTCTTTAAGCACTGAATTATGATCTGGACTGTGCTACCTGAAAGAGTAACTTTCAAATGGGAACTGGATAAATACCTGAGAGGGAACATTTTGCAGGGCCATGAGTGAAAAGCAAGAGTAAGGGAAGAATTGGTAAATTCTTTCCAAGAGCCCTCACAAGCATGATGGGTTGAATGGGCTGAATGATTCTGTAACAGGGATGCAAGGAGTTACAATATTCACAGAGAAAAGGGATATACATAAATACACAGGTTACAGGCAAACATGCACCAAGAAAGATGGACACATATGCACATTTATGTATAGAAATGCCTCAGAATAAAGACATAATTAACACTCGAATGTAACTTGTAACATTGGGAAAGGGCAGCTGATTTCAAATGTATTGAATCATGTTCATTGCAAATTTGCACCAAGCTTTGTTATGTATGTTTACGTTACCTTACTGTATAGCTATGAATTGGCCAGAAAGTATTTACTTCTGAAAGGATGTAAGGACGTCCTGTCACAGAGCGGGTTTATTATGAACACACGGACATTGGGTTCGTTTGTAACACACAGACAATGACGATCAAATCCCTTTTTACCGATTGCCCCGACCGCCCGAGGTCGATCAATTCGGGTATCTTGGTATCTGAAACAAGTCTGTCAGGTTGTGATTGTGCACAATTATGACTGAAGAAAACTCAGTGAGCACTCTTCTGATACAGTGCTACTATCGCTGCTGCTCCAGAGGTCTGTAATAACAGCTCTGAACACATTGATTAGAAAATCTCACCAAAACCACGTTCCTCTCAAATTTATCGCTGCTTCAGTGAAACGACCAAATCAAACCTTGCGCGCCCCGTTGAATTTAAACAGTAGTGACTCACAATTCCAGATACCTTTTTTGTTATTGAGAATTTCGGCGTTGAAGTAAACTCACAAAGGGAACCTCCGTACTATATGGGTGTGTTTGGGTCCAGGACTCTTTTAAAATCGGGAATCTTTAAACCTGAAAATGATCGACAGTAGTGACTAGTGACAGATGCCGTCTGCAATGATAATCCTACTGAAGCTTGAACGATTGTAGCGCTATCGCTACAGACTGATTGACAGGCAACCAACACTTATTATGAAAGGGAATATAGCAGCTATTATGTCCATTCTTCTGTATAAATTATGAGGGATTAAGAAATTCCATGTTCAGTAATCTGCTTGTACAATGTGCAGAATGGTTTGGAGGTTGGTGAGGGGACACTCTCCACTTTAAATGGGTTCTGCTGATTTCCTCAGGCCTACTGGGGTCTTTTTGACTCAAAACCCTCATGTTCGAGACTGAGTTTCCCCCGGATTCTCAGATTGGGGAGAGACAGTGAAACTAGAAAGGGGGGTGCGAGGGAGGCGAAAGCTCCATGAATTCTCCGGGTGCCTGACTGACCTCCACATTTCAAGATGGTTGACTCTGCCCAGCCAACCAGAAGGCTGAATAATTGGTCTCAGTGCCCCTGGAAGAACCAACCAGCGTTCTTCCCCCAACCTCCACCCCACCCCGCCCAATGCTTTCTAGTGAAACCCGGTGCCACCGTGAGGAGCCAGTGAGCCAGTACTGGACAGGAACAAACAAAAACAGAAATTGTTGGAGAAACTCAGCAGATCTGGCAACATCTGTGGAGAGAAAGCAGCGTTAACGTTTCAGGTCCAGTGACCCTTCTACAGAACTCCAGCACTGGGGTGGATAGGGCTCCCAGCCTTGCCTCATCTCCCGAAATGATCACGGTTATACAGCCTACTAATCATCTCGGGTCTTGGCTCTCATTCTGGGGTGGGTGGCAGGAGACCGAGTGACAGCTAGCAAGCATCGCATCTACCTCCGCGAGGAGCAAACATAAAACCAACAGGTAGATAGGAACCCAGACCACATCCCAGAGCTGAGTGAGTCGTGATGTCAGAGTGCTCTCGGTCGTGAGTTAAAGAGGACGATTGCAGAATTGGAGGTGGGAAAGCTTTCCACACACTGTGGGCTCTTTTACACCGAATCATGCAATTCCAGGCAGCCTTGAGCCTGCGGGATAACTTGGGCATTCATTCTGTGCAGCCATTCGGAAATACTGTCCCTGCACAATTCGCTATTGATTGTCCGGCCTGTCTGCCCAGTTCTGATATCCCACTGGGTAGCTGCTGGCTGAAGGGACGGCGGTGCAGTACTGGACACACCATCCATTCCCCATTGGCCACCCACTGGAGTGACCTCCTCAGCCGCAGGACTGGAGATCAAAATGCTCCTGGCTTCTCACAGTCAGACACCATGCTGCAGTGCTGGGCTCTGAAAGGCAGCAGGTTTCCCCTGGGACATCTTCCAGCCCTGGCTTTGGGCCTTACTGTTCTCCACGATCTTGGCTGCTACTTTTGTCCCTGCGAGACACCCGGGCCCTCCATTCCTGTTCCTTCATCCTCAGCTTTCCTCTATTCTGCTGGGAAGTTTTACTCGAGGATGTGCAAACCGTTTCCCTAACTGAGGAAAAGGTACCAGTTCACCGCTGGCGTTACTCCAGCTTCTATCCCTGATCCCCACTTCTTCCTTATCTCCGTTCAGGGCAGAAATACAGGGTTAGCCCGCCCCACCACACACACACACAAAGCTCTGTGTCTTCAGCGCCTCTTTCGACGCCTCCATTGTTTTCAGTTCGACTTCCAGCCAGTCCTGTACGAAATTCTGTTTTCACCAGTTTCACAGTAGAAATACCAAAGGCATCTTGACGTCTCCCAGTTTTGACTCAATCCCCCTCTCTCGGTCCCATTGTCTCAGACTGAATCATTTGCAACCTCAATCCAAAATCGGCCTTGCAAATCCATTTGCAAAATAGACATTGAAGCATTTATATATGTTTTACAAATTGCCAGAATGTACCACAAATAATAGTCTTTGAAATATTTGCGACTGTTTGCAAAAGGGAAGGTGAGAAAATTGTGTACTTTTGTCCTAGGTTCACGTCAACGTCTAGCTTCAGCCCCATAACTTCATTCAGTTGTTTGCTGTGATACAATGATTACCTCATTGGCGTTGTTATCTCTTCCTTTTGGAAAGACAGTAGGTGAAAGTGATTGGTGTAGGCGTCGGGAACCAGTTAGCTTCTGAAAGGGCGGAGGAGGCAAATTCAATCATACGTTTGAAAAGGGAAGTGACCAAGAACCTGAACGGGGATTAAATTTGCAGGGCTTTTGGGGGAATTGACAGAGGGGCAATTAACTAAATTACTCTTGAAGGGAGCTGCATAGGCTTGATGAAATGAATGGTGTCTTATTCAACTATTCCACACTACCTTTTTGTAACATTGTCTTCAACCCTGCCACAGCCCATGAGCAGCTCACAATCTGACTTCCAGGCTCAATTATTTTAAGGCTGTCATGGTGGACTCCTACTCTCTGGCTTCCAGGAGCATCAGTTCATCTAAAACACTGCTGCCAATATCTTATTCTGCATTATGTCCTATCCACTTATCATCTTGTCCTCACTGACCAACAGTTGAATCCTGTACCTCACTGCGTCTAGTTTAGTAACCTGATGCTTGAGTTTAATTCTTATCATGGCCTCAAGTCTCATTACCTCCATAACCTCTGCCATTCCTACAAACTTTCCAGAATCTTCCATTCCTCTCTTTCTGGCCTTTTGTGCAACTCCTCCTACTGCACCCACCATCAGTCACTGCATTGTTAGCCATACAGACCCTATGTTTATTAGTGTTCCCCTACTTTTAAGAACCTTTTTTCAAAATCCCATTTCTTTGACCAAGTTTTTGACTCTAACTCTTACTATATCCATCCTTAGCCCAATAGTCATTTCATTTGATTGAGCCTTTGTGAAGCTGTTTGGGACATGTCTCTTCAGTACATGTATATTATTGTTCTTCTTTGCTCAATGGCTTTCTGTAATCTTCTGTACTGGGTCCCTTATTCTTCTCATGTTCCACATGTGATGTCCAGTTCAATATGTTTGTAATGTATTATCTACTGACAATACAAAAGGGCAACCAACAAATTAGTAGCCCTTCCTTATTTAAACATCGTCTTGGTATAAATTAAGAAAATACTGGGACTACCCAACAGGTCAGGCAACACCTGTGGAAATGAACAGAGTTAATGTTTCAAGTTGATGACCTTTCATCAGAACTGTCTAGGTATCCTGTGACATATTTAGTCAATGAGTATAGGAGATTGACAGCATTTAAAGGCATCTGCATCAATTGAGTGAATGCAGCGCAAAATCATGCAAAATAATTGATAAAAGAAGCAAACTGCAATCTGAGAGAAAACTTTCTTGTATAGTAAATAGTTAATGTCTCGAATGTACTGGCTGAAAGCGTGATAGAGTCAGAGTGAATTAAGGCATCAAAAAGGCAGTTAGACTGTTAACAGAAAAAGAACAATGTGCAGGGTTACAGGGAGAAGGCAGGAAATTGGCACTAAAGTGAATGTTTATTTGGCGAGCCAATGTAGACTCAATGGGTCAAATGACTCCTTCTACACAGTAACAATTCTGTGAATCTGTTACAGATGGATTTATAAACTATATCAGTATGAGTTTTTGGAATCTGAGACCAGGAAGTTGAACCATCTGTATGAGATGAATGGGTTCTACAAGAAAGAACTAATTGAAGGTTTAGGTGATTTCAAATCCTACCAAAAATACCATGAGTGCCTCTTATTCAAGTTCAGTGTCATTCCTTTGTGTTGATCCTTTACTTCATGAAACAGCTGGATAAATAGAATTACGAAACTAAAATACTGTGGATGCCAGAAAGCTGAAATAAAACCAGAGAATATTGATAATACTTAGCAGGTCTGCCAGCATCTGAGGGGACAGAGAGAGAGAGAGAGAGACAGAGAGACAGAGTTAACATTTTTGATGTTAATGATCTGCTAAATATTTCCAGCAATTCTGCAGAAAAATATTAGCTGGAGAATAGGAAATTGGGATGGGATGCTGACTTTGGAACAGTGGAGACTGTGTCCAGTAGTGGAAAGATGGAAAGATGGAATTTGGTGTGCTCTTTACTTGGTTACCTTTGGGAAGGTGTGAGTCAATGGTACATTCCCCCGAACTCTCTCATGATATCCCGTTGATGTCGTGTCAATAATAGGGTGGATGATATGTGTTTTTGTGGAAAGGACAAGCTGAATAGGTCAAATGATCTTCTCTACCAGGTGTTCTAATATTCAGTCATTCAGATAAAATGTTTAAGTGATTTCCACTTCTCTTGACAGATATATTTTGAGACTCCACTGGGGATGCACTTGAGTCTGAAGCTGAGGCAGATACACGAACTGGTTAGTATGAAACAAAACATGAGTCCAGGTTAAAAAACTGACATGGGGCTGCAGTCTTGCAGGGCAGAAATTGGAATGTTGTGAGTTAAGAGGTGCTGAGCAATCAGCCATCAAGAACAAAAGATCAAAGAACAAAAGGGAAGTACAGTACAGGAACAGGCCCTTTAGCCCGCCAAGCCTGTGCTGATCATCATGCCCTAACTAGTCTAAAATACAATCCTTTTGCCCTTATTTGGTCCGTATCCCTCTATTTCCTCCATATTCATGTAACCATCCAGATGCCTCTTAAATGTCACCAACATGGCTGCTTCCACCACCTCTTCTGGCAGTGCATTCCAGGCTCCTACCACTCTCTGCGTGAAAAACTTCCCTTACACATCTCCCTTAAACTTTTCCCCTCTCACCTTGAACCTGTGCCCCCTCATAATTGAAACTTCAACCCTGAGAAAATGCCTCTGGCTATCCACCCTATCTACGCCTCTCATAATTTTGTAGACCTCTATAGACCTCTATCAGGTCTCCTCTCAGCCGCTGTCTTTCCAGTGAAAACAATCCTAGTCTTTTACACCTTTCCTCATAGTAAGATCCAGGCATGATCCTGGTGAACCTTCTCTGCACTCTCTCCAAAGCTTCCATGTCCTTCTGGTAATGTGGCGACCAAAACTCCAAATGCGGCCTAAGAGGGTTTTACAAAGCTGCAACATGGTTTACCAATTCTTGTAATCCATACCCCAGCCGATGAAGGCAGACATCCCATATACCTTCTTAGTCGCCTTGGCCACCTGTGTTGCCACTTTTAGAAAACTGTGGACCTGCATGTCCAGATCTGTCTGAATGTTAATGTTAATATAAAGAAATTCTGTCAATAACAATCTCAATGAATTGGGGAAAGTAAGGGAATTGAAGGATATGGGAATAGTGCAAGAAAATGGAGCTGAGGGACAAGATCAGTCATGATCTTATTGAATAATGGAGTTGGCACAGTGGGCCACATAGTCTATTGCTGCTCCAGCTGTTTATGTTCTTAATGGAGCATACTGCTCTTTGTAATGCTGAAGCACCCAGACTAGAAGGATTCCATCTTCAACCCCAGTTTGCCACCAGGGAGTCTTGCAGTTGGTCAGGCCAGGGAATGCCAAGCAGATTTAATGCTGCTGATCACTGAATGGTAGTTGGACTGTGAACGTGGGGCAAAGGCAGAATTGAGTTTGGCTGTGATACTCCCCCTCAGTCTATTACCAATTGCAGTTTTGCTGGCATATTTATAATGTGTCCCAAAATAGGTATTGGAAAATATCCAGTGCTCATCTTGATCACACCTTCAGTGTGGGTATTTGGAGGTATTTTAACTGACAGATATGTATGAAATTTATACTCAATTCCAAAGGCATTTCCACAAAGAATAGTTTGAACTGGCCCAAGGGAGGTTTGTGTTAGTAAGTTTTGTTTTGGCAGATTGATGCTATTTCTTAAGACACAATCTGTTTAATCCCTGCTTGTTCAAATCCCATAGGTACTGAGCAGGTAGAAATCTCAAACTGATTTTTCTGACGAACTATAGCTACTATCCTGGAATCCCATAATTTTGTTTAGCGCTGCCCTTACCAATACCCAGGTTAGAATCTAAATGCTTAACTGTGTTTGGAGGTGTTATTGTGTAGTGACATTCCAAAACACTGTCACAGATCAGTGTAAATCTGTGTCGGATCATAATCTCCCCTTTGACAGTTTCCTGATCCTTGCTATTTTAACTCTGGAAGGAAATTGACCAGTGATGAGGGGTCTATGAGATGGAGATTGGAAGGACTGACAAATAAGGGATACTTTCTTGTTGTCTCACAGTGATCTGTCTTATTCCCATGACTGGTAAAAGGGATTCTACAGTAACATAGGATTTACTGAACAAAAAAGACTAAAGTCCACCTGGTTCACCTTCTACTGACCTGATAATTACATAATACAATGACAATGATTAATTACCTTACCATAACAATCAATCTCTATTAATTAACCTACATGAGGTAGAGGAAATACAAGTAGTGGATGACTGTAGATCCAATATCATCAGTACCTTCCAAATATATTACATTTACCACATATCATGTCTTAATCATAAATCAAACTAGAGGTGGAAAAGATAACTGAAGAGAATAGGTTTTGAATTTTAAAAAAAGTATTTGTGTTAGGTATTGACAACTAAATGCATGTGGGATAACACTGTAATAGTGAAGGATATGATGGCATAGTGATTACATTATTGGGTAAGGGTGCAGTGAATTTAAATTCCAAAATAGTGCTTACAAAGTTGCATTCAGCTCTTCAAGAATTGGATTTTGTTTTAAAAGCTGCTATTAGTGAAATTATACTTGAAACTTGTTGTGAAAATCCAACAGAATCACTCAAAGTCCTTATCCCATCTGCCAAATAAATAAATTCAGTCCCTACAAATGTTTAACCATCCACTGAAGTAGCTGGTCAAGCCACTCAACTGCATCATACTTGGGCAATGCTCACATCTGAAGAATTAATTTTAAAAATTTAAAATGAAAGCCAGACTATAGTGTACAAAATGTTGCCCAGGTTACAGCAAACCAGCAGGATGACCTTGATGGAAGGTCAATCCCACCACATCATTTGATGAAGAAGAGCAAACTATTTGTCCTGGGCAGTAATTAACTCACAACCAATACCAAAATCTCATGAAAATGCAAGCCTTTAAAAATCATTCACAGTTAATGAGGCTGACCATTAAACACAAACATTACCTCTACTGTGGAGAAGAGGAGGTTTAGATTTAGAGGAGTAGAGTGTAATATAAAACCAAAGGAAAATACCATAGATGCTGCAATTCTGAAATAAAAATAGAAAAAGCTCAGCAGGTCCAGCAGCATCTTTGGAGACAGCATTTACGTTTTGGGTGGATGACCCTTCATCAGAAATGGAATGTCTGACGTGTGTAAAGACCACCCATTGAGTACATGGGGAGAAGAGTGTGAAGGACAATATACTGGACCTTAACAAAGACACTTCTGTTGAGTACAAGACTTCAGAATGAAGATTAATGGTCCTGTTCATCTAGACGTTGCGTGTTATAGATCCTGAATTTATATTCCCTTGGTTTCTATAGATCTTCTTGTACAAGATGGGATGAGAAGGGAAAGATGAGGGGAAAGAACTTACGATTGATCATCTCCTCAAATTGGACATCACGTGGTCAGTAAGTAATGGTTTAATTATGATTTGTTAGAATTAATGTTGAATCTGACATACACAAACTCAGCAGAATAGGAGTGGGTTGCCAAATTACAAATCCACAACATCCTATCTGATTGACAAATGCTGGCTCCTTGATATTTTTCAATCTAGTCAGTATAGTCAGTAACAAGGATTTTATAGTCAGTAACAAGGATTGTTCTACTTTTCCTTCAATTGTAATTTTGTTTTCCATTGTTCTAGCTGAGTGAATGGGTCAAAGAGAAGGAAACTACTGATTGGACTTCCACTTCTTTGAGTGAACACCCACAGGGGTAAAAGGCATTCAATCAATTTGAGTATAAGGTTCTAACCTTGGTCTGGGAGAGGTGAGAGAGGGAAGTGAGGGCAAGGAACTTTGTAAAAGGAACAGCAATTATAACATGATGTAATTTCATATTCACTTCAACAGTGAAAATTTTGAGTCTGAAACTAGAATCTTAAACTTGTAAAAAGGCAGTTATATATGATGAGGATGGAGTTGACTAAAATGGAATGGGAAAATAGGTTAAAAATTAAGAAAGTACAGAAGCAGTAGCAGACATTTAAGCAGATATTTCATAATTCTCAACTATAATAAATGACATGCTGAGCAAGAAGGATTCTACAAGAATGATGCACCATCCATGGATAGGTAAAGAAGTTAAGGATAGCATAAAATTGATAGAATAGAGGTACAATACTGCAGAGATTGTGGTACTCAAAAGATTGGGAATGTTCTAGAAACCAGCAAAAGATAAAAAAAGAAATTGGATTATCATATAAAATTAGTAAGAAAGATAAAAATAGACAGAAAAATCTTTCACAGTTATATAAAAAGGAAGAGAGTAGTTAAAGTAAATATTGGTCCCTTACAGAATGAGACAGAGGAATTAACCATAGGAAACACAGAAATCAGCAGAGCCTTTGACAAGTATTTAATTTATGTCTTCACAATAGATGACATAGAAAGCATCACAAAAATAGTTGAAAGGGAGAGATGGGAAATTAAAGAATTTGCAATAATGAGAGAAAATACAAGGAAACCTAATGGATGACACATCCCCCAGACTTGATGGGCTACACCCTAGCATCTACAGAAGGAATCAGAAGGGTTCAGAAAAGGCTTACCAGGATGTTGCTGAGAATGGATGGTCTGAGATAAAAATAGGCAGGATAGGCTGGGATTTTTTTTTTACTGGACCGTAGGAGGTTGAGGGGTGACCTTGTAGAAGTTTATAAAATCGTGAGGGGCATAGATAAAGTGATTAGCAAAAGTCTTTTCCCTAAGGTGGGGGAGTTCAAAACTAGGGGGCATATTTTTCAGGAGAGAGGAGAAAGATTTATTAGGGACCTGAGAGGCAAGTTTTTACACAGACAGTGATTAATGTGCGAATTGAACTGCCAGAGGAGGTGGTAGATGCAGGTATGTTTAAAACATTTAAAAGACATTTGGATAAGTACGTGAATAAGAAAGGTTTGGAGGCATATGTGCCAAACGCAGGCAGGTGGCATTAGTTTAGTATGGGAACATGGTTGGTGTGGACTAGTTGGAGTGAAAAGTCTGTTTCCATGCTATCTGACTCTATGAATCAGTGTCAAAGACAGTGCATGCATTATTTGTAACCTTTTAAAATAGTCTAGATTCTTAAAAAGTACCAGAAGTTTGGAATACCGCAAATGTAAGACTACTATTCAAAAAAGGAGGGGGAAAATAAATCTGGAGATAATTGGCCAGTTAGTTTCCTATCTTTCATTGAAAATGATATAATCCATAATTAAAGAGGTAGTAGCAGGATATTTAGAAAATCACAACACATTGAGTCAGAGTCAACGTAGTCTAGTGACAGAGAAATCACATTCATAAAAACCTCATCATTTTATTTCCTTTATCTTTGGACTTTGGACTAAATAAAGGAAGATATTGCTTTAAACCAAGAAGATTGTGTAAAAAAAAAGGCTGCAGTTTTTAAAATCATGTTTTCAGGAGCACACTGTGAGCTCTATGCAATGTTGCTTTCTCCTTGAATAATTAAGAGCAGAAGCAAACCTACAGAGCCAATGGATTCTGAACTAAAGGAAAACTGCTTGACCAGAACATTCTGATTTGCTTCTGATTAGGTGGCCATGGCTTGTGTGTGGAGCTGGTGCAGAACCACTGAGGCTGCAAAGAGAAAACATCAAAAAACAATCTTTCTCTCAGACTCTGTCCCATGTGGAGGTACAGAAAGTCTCCATCAAAAGCTACTTGTCTTCGATTAATTTTTTTTCTGCAGATGCCCTACTGAAGAAGGAATAAAGTGCCTTTAAAGAAAGAATGAATTCTCAACCAATGAATGAAAGAGAGCATTGCTGTGCAAATAATCTTGCGTCAACAACAAAGTACTAAAAGGAATCGGAAGAAACCTTGAGAACAACTAATCAATTCGTATGGTCCAGATTGGTGCTCTGGAACTGTGCTTTCCTGATTTTATATTCTCTTTTTCACTCATAGTATCCATGTCTTCTCTGTCTGTTTGTTAAGGGGGAATCTTAACAGTGCAGAATTAAATTGCTCAAAGTTATAAGTTAGCAAGTTATTCTTCCTAATTGCCATTGGTTAAAGATAAATAAAGACACTATTTTCTTGTTAAGTACAGAAACTTGCTGAGTGTTGTCTTCTAAGTTGAGCTCACTGCTCAGGTAAACTAGGGAGTTTGGATGAGTTGAATAAATCTTTCCACCTTTATCAGGACTCTGGGAACAGTGAGGTTTGATTTCCAGTACACTACCCTAGTGACTTTGTGACACATTTGACAAATTTATTAGAATTCTTTGAAATGCAACCAACATGGTAGATAAAGGGAAACCAGTACATATAGTTTCTTTGTATTTCAAAAAGACATATGGTAAGGTTCCACATAAAACAATACTGCATGAGTTACAAATTGATGCTACTGGAATGATGCATCAGCATGGGAAGGGAATAGCTAACTAACAAGAAACAAAGAATTGGAATAAATGGGTCACATTCAGGTTGGCAATCTGTAACTAGTGGATGCTGGAGTGCTTGGATGCTGAAATATCAACTATTTATTCCATATATTTAATGACTTGTGATGATGGGACAGGTGCTATTGCAACCACACTTACCAATGATGCAAAACTAGGTTGGAAAGAAAGTTCTGAGGAAGATTCAAAGACTTTGTAAAAAGATGGAGATAGATTGACTGATTTAGAAAATAATTAGCAGATAGAACATAATGTGGAAAAAATTGAACTTGTCCACTTTGGAAGGAAGAATAGAAATGTAGAACGTTGCTTAAATGGAGAAAGACTACAAAATGCTGCAGGTCAGAGAGATCTGGATGACCTTGTACATGAATCACTAAAAGTTGGTATGTAGATTTAGCAAGTAATTAAGAAGGTAAAATAGTGTATTGGCTTATATCACAAGAGGGACTGTACCTCCTGGTTTAAGGATCAATATACTTAAATTGAAAGCACTTTAGTGAAAGTTCACTTGCTGATTCTTGGGATGAAGGCATTGTCTAATGAGAAAAATTTGAGCAGGTTGGACCTATGCTCAACGGAGTTTAGAAGAATGAGAGCTGATCATATTAAAACATAGAAGATTCTGAGGGGGCTTGACAAGGTTGATAGCGAAGGGGGTTTCTCCTTGTCGGGTAATCTAGAACCATGGGGCGCAGTTCTAGACTAAAGGTCCTCCATTTGAGATGAAGGTGAGAAGGAAGTTTCTCCCTCAGAGAGTTGTTAATCAATGGAATTCCATTCCTAGCAAGCAGTGGAGGCTGGATCATTGAAAATATTCAAGCTTGAATTTTCCATAATTTTGATCGACAAGAGAGTTAGGGATTATGGGATGAGAGAGGAAATTGGAGGTAAGGCCACAATCACATCAGCCATGATTTACTAAATGGCAGAGCAGGGATCGATGGGCTGAATAGCTTACACCCGTTCTCTTCCAAACCTGCAGCGTCTACCACCTAGAAGGATAGGGGCAGCAGGTGCATGTGAACACCACCTAGAAGTTACCTTCCAAACCACACAGCACCCGGACTTGGAACTGTATCACAGGTTCTTTACTGTCACTGGGTGAAAATCCTAGAACTTCCTCCCTTACAGCACTATAGGGTGTCTCAAATCCTAATGATTACAGTGGTCAAGAAGTCAGCTCACTGCCACCTTCTCCAGGGCAATTACAGAAAAGCAATAAATCCTGGCTTAGCTAGCAACACCCACATCCCATTAATGAATGAAAAAAAGAGGAATAATGTATTCCGGACTCAGGGCACTATTCTCAGTGGCCAATTACTGTTTGCCTTCCATTCCCTGTCCCAGGAACAGTAACAACAAAGTGCCCTTCTTATAAATTGAGCATTGAGAGAACTGGCTGCCAGGCTACATTTTTTTTGGGAAGTGCAATGGAAAATGTGAATGGAAAGTGGGAAAAGCAGAATAATGGTCAAAACATCGGTAGCATCCACACCTCACCTTCAAACGCTAACCCCCTCTCATTGCCCAAACCTTGCCCTCAATGTTGCACTGTGAAGTAGAAAAACACACATTAGGTGCGCTTTTGCTTCAGACACAAGGACATTTGCCATGTGCAAATTGGCATAGGGAGGTGAGGAACAGGGAAGTAAACACGTGGCTAAAAGAGTGGTGTGGGAAAGAAGGTTTCCTTTTCATGGGGCACTGGCATCAGTTCTGGGACAGGAGGGATCTATACCGCTGGGATGGACTCCACCTGAACAGGGCC